>NC_134409.1:18898609-19576109 GCF_038048845.1 Mixophyes fleayi
ACAGGGCTGTATGTAGAGTTGGAAGCAAGTCTGTTTGAATAACGTAAAATACAAATTTCACTACTGTAAAAGAGACTTACTCTTGAGTTTGTATTCAGAGTCAGGCCCACTTGCATATACGACTCCTTAAGCTTAGAGAGGCGGATGGGAGAGGCAAGACGGGCATGTTTATGTAAATGCATCTGATGTAGTGCTAAGGATGAATGGGATTCATCCTTTCGTCCTTAGCATTTTTGATATGTATGCTGAAGACTAATCCCACTCATCCTTAGCATTGAACAGGTAGCACTGAGTATTGGTTATGCTCCAGAGGCCACTACTTCAATTTAATATCCAGACGCACTGGTGCATTGAGTGTGATTCATATATTTCTTTCTACTGATTTTTTGGATTTTACTGAATTCTCGAAAAATGAACCCATAAAGTCTCAGCACATAAAATCCACTTTATATTTTCTTGATACTGCAAATTCCTGCTTTGTTGTGAAATCTGGTCTTGACATTGAAAATATAGGTTTTAAATCATTCTATATTTACAATTTTACTTTGTATAGAATGAGAGACAGAATGTGGCATCACAAGATCTAGGTGAGGGCCCGATGATGCGCTTGAGTCTCCCAGGCTCCAACTCTGCAAAGCAGGGGACTCTTCTCAGCATGCGCGGGTCCGGCGCATGCGCCATAAAGCCTCAACTGGCAGTTTATGAGCAGAACTGGGGCCACGGAAGGGATATTGCCAGACTCACCTCTGAGCCCCATATCAGATGCAACCCCTGTAGTGGTTGTTGTTCCGAAACTGTACAGTATTAATATTTTGCTCTCTTACGTAGGGTAATCACTACATCATATTTGTTCATTATAGATAAAGTAATTAAACAGAGAAAAGAATCTCTTAAACAAGAGACGGAGCTTGAGAAGGTCAAGCAGAAGCGACACTTGGACTTTCTCGATATACTTTTGTTTGCCAAGGTACAGTTTTAACCTCTCAGTTTTCCTTAACTCTTCACTAAAACAACAAACTACAAGATGGCGCCATGTAATTGTATGCTGCAGTAACAGGATTCATATAGCTATTGTATCAGTATAAACCCTAACATAAGAAGTTTTGGGTCATAATGTTACAGTATTATGTTCATTAGAATTGGCTATATAATGTCTGCAATGCCGTAGGCTAAAGAAATGGTGAGAAATTACTTTAATGTAAACTCTATATGGTCAAGCAAATCTTTGAATAATAACATTATTCTGTATAGTATTTGTGAAGATATGTGGTTCCCAAATCACTCAGACACGGTATTAGAGGAAAAATAGAAGGATGATTTATTCTGCAGAACAGGATTTAAATACAACACTGCCCCTTAACGATAGCAGGTCCAACAAGTGAGGAAATCAATTCAAATAAATCCAGTGGGATAGGTACATCACGGTCCCCTTAACAATAGCAGGTCCAACAAGTGAGGAAATCAGTTCAAATAAATCCAGTGGGATAGGTTCCACAGCACATCTCTGACAGAGCATCTCCTCTTGGCCAAAGTCAGTCACATACATGTCCAGGGTAGCCTCTTTCATCACCTCATAATCACACCTTGGGAACGGCCTGCTCAGGGGAGTTGCAAAAGATCTCGATTGGAGGGCTTCTCACACTATCCAGCCCCCTCCCCTAACTCTCCAGGTGTCCTCCCTCAGGTGACCACTGCTGGGTCCGGCTCCTGGCTGTCTGTAGAGCTCACTAATGGACAATAGGGAGCAAACAGAAATTACAATGGTAGCTTAATTCACTCAACTCCTAAGTGTTCCCTGTGGAGGTGGAATTTAACCCCTGAAGTATTTATCCAAGGAGATGTTATAGTTCCATCACTGATACTTCCTGATAACAACATGGCTAAAAAGTGCAGTCCGGTTATGGATTAGATTAAGGGGTTCCATACACCATGCCCGTTTCTTTACAGTATTTAAGGCCATTGTGGTCAAATTAACTTTTAACTTTATAAATTACATAAGAAATGAGTTCTTCTGTACACAGATTGGTCATTGCTAGTATATGTTTGGGAAGAATTATTTTCACGTTTTGTTGAAACAGAAAAGTATGACACCAACTGAGGCCGAACTACTGCTGGGGTAGCCCATGTGTCACTTTCTTTGACACCTAGCTTGAGACTGTTTGCTTAGTCCATAAAGTCCACTTCTTGCTTTCTCTCAGGATTACATTTGTGTCCACCTGTGCACGGAGAGATGGATCAGGGGCAGGCAAGCACAAGTTACTTACAGTGAGGGCTTGTGTCCTTAGTGTTATAAAAAATAAGAAAGAAAAAGATTAAACAAATAATTAAGATAAAAACTTGCCCTCTCCACCTAACTATGTATGCACCACCAGTGTTTATAGCTTGGGCTGGTTATTTCTATTGCAGGGGCCAAAGAATATGGTGTCTCTCTTTCATAATGTGCACCAGACCCAGCCTGTTAAGCACAGGGTGGAAGACCCCTGTTCAAGCCTGGCCAACCAGCACCTCTCTAGGTGTTGTGAAACAACAAGCCCCAACATGCTTTGCCAGCAAATAGCCAGCCAATAGCTAGCAAGGAATGCTGGGACTTGTAGTTTACAAACACCTGGAATGTCACAGGATGGCCAGGTCTGTCCTAGTGATATTGAGTCTACAAATATGTGCTGGTGCCCCATTCTAAACAAACACACCTGTGCTGAATAGCAAAGGTGCTCTTCCTGGCAGTAGTTACCGGTGTAATGGTTCAAAGTTTCAAAGTTAGAGAAACAGTTAGATTTGGGAACTCCAAGCGCCGACAAACCCTGGTAGCCAATAGCTGTTGTATTGAGCATGCTGGTACTTTCAGAAATATAAGTATCAGCATGCTCACGACTGAAAAAACAAGGTGGTGCTTGTAAAACTACAACTGTAAGCATGACCTGGCAGCCAGGGCCTGCTGGAGCATGTAGTTCTACAAGTCTACCTAATAATAAATAAACACCCACACTGAGCTTAGTAATCCTTTATTTAAAATAAATACTCATCTAAATTTCTCATTTTCCACTATGTTTTTCTCTTAAATCTGTTGCAAATCTTCTTTTCTTCCTTTCTATAGTAATCCTAAAGTAATCCAATTGGTAAGAAATAACTCTTCTAGCATGCGCAGCATGTCATAGCCTGCTGCTGGTTCGATCTTTGTGGTGAGACACAATGCACTTTGCCTCTCGTATCAATGGTAACCAGCACAAGCTAGAAACACTGTTTTAAAAAAATACATGAATTTATTTATTATATTAAGTTAACCGGCAGGGTCATGTTGATGATGATGACTGGTGTATCTTTACTCCAGTCGCTTAAAGTATATCTTTATGTAGCTGTACTTACATTGAATTTTGAGTTGCATGTATCTTTGGTTTTCAGATTTTTGAAGTTCTATACTATAAGAAAATTTAACCATTTTACTTATAAATGCTTTCTTTATGGAGAACTATTTTTGGTATCACTTTAACAGTGATATGCTAATACTATAAAAATCACTTTGACTTTGGTGTTAACGCAAACAACGCTTTGCCTTGTTTGCATTTTAACTTTCCCAACTTGAAAATGACTTACCTGCTGTAAATGCTTATGGAAGATGACTTATGACTTAGGTTAATTGTACTTAATTTTTGGTCTAAGTTTATTCTATAGAATAACCCCCTAGAGCAGGGGTAGGGAACCTGTGGCTCTCCAGGTGTTGTGAAACTACAAGTCCCAGCATGCTTTGCCAGTAGATAACCAGCAGAGAGGTGGCAAGGCATGCTGGGATTTGTAGTTTCACAACACCTGGAGAGCCACAGGTTCCCTACCCCTGCCCTAGAGATTTCCAGTGATAAAAAAACAGAACAAGGGACATGTTGGAGCCCTGTCTACTGTACATGTTCTCTATAATTCATCAGGATGAAAACGGTCAGGGTCTGTCAGATGAGGATCTGCGAGCAGAGGTGGACACATTCATGTTTGAGGGACATGACACGACAGCCAGCGGTATCTCCTGGATATTATACTGTATGGCCAAGTACCCCGAGCACCAGGATAAATGCCGGGAGGAGATCAGAGAGGTCCTGGGAGAGCGGAACACGGTAGAGTGGTGAGAACTTGTCTGTCTTTCTTTTTCCAAGATGTTTAAAGGTTTTGTTTACCTAGCAGAGTGGTTCAGTGGGTAGAATTGCTGCCTCTTGCTGTGCTGGGTCTGTGGCTTCTTTTCTAACCAGGGCACTAACTGCATGGAGTTTCTATGTTCTGCCTGTGTTTTCGTGGTTTCCTCCGGGTACTCCAGCTTCCTCCGATAGTCCAAACACATACTGGTAGATTAATATTAATGTGTGTGCTTGTGGGTAGGGCATTTAAACTGTAAGCTCTACAGGGACAATTACTGATGTGAATGATTTAATATTTTCTGCAAAGCATTGTTTACCATGTTGGTGCTATATAAGTAAAGGTCATTAAGAATAGAATGTGAAAGGATCTGGATGAAGAAGTGGACCCTGTTTGCCTCTGGTAACTGACACTGGCTCCTTTGTGGCACGATGTATAATGGGCCTAATGGTTTTCTGAAGTCTCTAAAAAGTCTCTCAAAGGAGACTTACCAGGAGGATGCTGATAAACAAACAAAGCACTAGCCAAACAAAACAAGACAAAATACAAGGCAAACTAAAGGTCAGGGCAGGCAGCAGGGAAGCATAGTCAGAAACAAGCTGATGTCAGGGCAGGCTGTAGGGAAGCGTAGACAAGAACAGGGCAGATGAATATCAAACAAAATCAAGAAGCATAGCCAGGGTCAGGATCTAGGAAAAAGCAAGGAAATGTTTATGCACTGTTGTAAAGCAAGATGGAATGGGGATCACAGGTGCAAATAATGAGTTATTAGATTCCACAAAGGACTCAGCATGTACACAGGAGAAAATTGGATAGACAAATAACGAAACGGTAGTAAATATGTAACAGACTGAGTAAAATGAAAACACGGTTGGTATGTGACATGTGGGGTAAGAATTGTACTGTCCCACTGCCAGACACCTCACATTTTGGTACTCTACACTTAATCCCAAGTGCAGCCAGCTGCTGCGTAATAAGGTTAAATAATATGGGTGTTTAATTAGGTGTCAGTCAACTGGTAAGCATGCAATAGCAACTGGTGCAGAGCAACTTAACAGGCATAGTATTTACTTTCTTACCCAGGTCTCTTCAAACATTACAACTGAATAAGGTATGTTTAGGAAAAACACTAATGGATACGATTTTGCTATTTCACACTATGATTACTAAAAAATAAATGTAATATTATTCATCATTTTGTGTGTGCATAGGGAAGATCTGAGTAAAATGTCGTACACTGCCATGTGTATTAAGGAGAGTATGCGGCTCTATCCCCCTGTACCAGGAGTGGCTCGTGAGCTCAGCCAGCCAATCACATTCTGTGATGGGCGGAGCCTGCCCAAAGGTTAGTCAGTATGGGATAGTGTAAATAGGTGTTGAGGGAGATAGAGTATGGATTGAATCTTCTGAGGGGTGCATCATTTCAGTGTGTAGGTGTAATCATTTTACCAACACATTTCATCCTTACAGGACTGCATCAGGGAGTGGATGAGGAGGCCATTGTCCGTGGTTTAAATAGTATATGAAGGTTGTGCTGTCCTATAGCAGAAGGCGGGTGGGGAGTAAGACAGAGGCTGCCTTTGGTGGGTCATTAAGTGGGAGGAATGTGATGTAATGGGGTGGAGGTGTGTGAAATGGGAGTAAGTAATTTATGTACCATTTTAAGATTTTTTCTGGTATCCCCAGATCTGCTTTGACTTCAGACTTCAGAAGTTCTCCTTAACTTCTATTTCTTAATGGTGTTGTGAAATTGAAAATTCAGAGTGTTTAGATATCTTTTTACAACCTTCCTCTGTTATGTAACAGCCAGTTATATTTATTTGCATGTCCTCTTTTAGGTGCTCTGAGGAGCCTTGTTGGGAGGTTAAAATGCTCAGAGTATTTATTCAGCTTTTGAATTGTCTTCACCTCACTTAATTCAAGGCCTAACAATTCAAGTTTCGTGGCTTTAAAAACAGTATTGCTGAATCAACTGGAAGGGTGCCCAAACTTTTGCACATGCCACATTCACAGTTTTTGTTTACATATTTGTGTGTTGTTGGTTATGGCAACTTTTTTCCATTCATATTTAGTGACCTGAGTTGCCCAAACTTTTGCATGAAACTGTGCATAAATTATGTATTAAAATAAAAGATTTCAAATTTCTAACAAAAGTACTCACAAAATATACAGATTTTTATAAGATTAGATATTTGATACATAGTGAGATAAAAATTAAACCTAAAATGGCATACCATAGGTTTTTCTATGTTTATTTATATTGGTATTATATATTCACTTAAAACCCTTTATCTTTTTTCATATGACAGGTACGAATATTTTCCTGAGTATATACTCCATAAATAGACATGCCAGCATGTGGGATGATCCAGAGGTAACATTGAGTTGTATTTTAAGCATTACCATTGATTTTTAATTTGTTACATTTTTTTGGTACTTAGTGGAATATTTTAGTACAGCTGTGATATAATTGCACCACTCATAGTAAAAAAAAATATCAACCCTTTATAAATAAAAGTAGACCTAATTTGCATTTTACTATGTTAAGGGATTTATCTCGGTTAGACAGAGGTCTACTCTTGGGAAGCTCATTGTTACCACCATAGAGTTGTTTCTATGGAAAGGAAATGTCTTTCGGTGTGGCCCATTACTGGAGGGGGTTATGGTTATTCAATGAGGGGCTGAGCTGATTACACCTCCCTGCCACCGTAGCTGTGACTTGTGCAGCACTTTTAACCCTATTAGCTCTGTGAGGAGTCTGGAGCTTTGGGAAGGTGGCGGCCTCACCATAGTGCTATACTCATGGGGTGCAGTACATTAAAACTGGACAACCCATTTAAGGCCAGGTGAAGTGATCCTGATCAAGTTAAATCACAATATATTTAGTTTAAAAGATATATGAGATAACTCAGCTGCTACCTAAAATTATAAGGGTATAGAAGTCATTGAGCAGCTTTGCTTTTTCTAAAGAGTAGTCTAATCAATATATTTTGTCATGAGCTCACTGTCTCAAGATAGAATTGACATTTATTTGTATATAATATATTGTTAATATATTAATATAATTTGGTGTAAAATAGATGTAATCATCAGGGGAAAGTATGACAAAATATTGAGTAAAAAATGTATGTCAACCTTGCAGTCCAATACATATAGCTTTTAGATGGTATTAACACTTTTAGGTTCGTTATTTGCGTAGAAACACTCAAAGCCAACAGTAGGAAACCTATGGATATAAATTCTCCAGCTAATGCCCAATTTCTTTGCTAACTGTTACATTCAAATGCCTCAAACGCCTACAATCACCTTACCCACTTTCTCTCGGGTGGGGTATGTGTTCTCAGTGCAGAATATTCTGACATTATCTAATAATTCATATGTTTTATGATATTTTCAGGTGTTTGACCCACTGAGATTTTCACCTGAGAATCCATCCAGCAGAAATGCCTACAGCTTCCTTCCCTTCTCAGCGGGACCAAGGTATACCTCATTCTACAAAGCTAATCTTCAACTATCTGAATTTAATTTTCTTAGCTATACTGCAATTCATTATCTCCAATTCATGGATGGGGAGAAGGAGGATGTCACAGAGCAGACAGAGCTCAGGGGGGCATTCCAAAGCCACTCTGCTCAATGCATCATGTGTCATGTGACTGTGGTTGCCATGGTAGTCCAGAATCATAAATCATTAATAGCAGCCTAAATACAAAAACAAGGGAAAATGGTGAATATCAACATTTTTCTTATCGCTACCAGTGTTACAAAAGTCACTTGAGCTTGTTCATGGGATTGCTTCTGGGAGTGATTTGTTCTGGGTGTTTACAATGCAGGAGGAAATATTCTACCTAGTTCTCTTCTGTAATGCTCAATAGAGACATTACACATTGTTATATGTGTAGCTCTCAAATCATGATCTCAGTGTTTGCAGACAGGTGAAGTTGCGTTGAGGTTCAGTAACAATCACAAGAATCTTTGTGACCTTTAAATGATTCTTGTTCGACAAAAATATTGTCACTGGCAAGTTGAAACCATTCCAAAGCACCACAATGCAGATTGCACTTTCACAAGGTTCTCTGTAAAGTAGTATAACATATACATAGTGCAGATGCATAGAAGAACAGTTAACTCACATTTTTTAAAAAAACAACGATTTTGCTCCTGGAAACGACTTATCTCCTGGCTGGGCAGGATTATAACAGTTAAAAAGAATATTTTCCCCAAATGGCTCCACCTATCTCAAACTCCCCCAGTAACTGTTCTTTTCTCCCTCCTAAACAACATTCAAAAAGATTTTGGGAAAGTTGATGAACATCCGCACAAAATTACCTTTGGGTTTACAGACTTATATTGTGAAACTGCTCAGTAGTATTGTTTATTATTCTTCTAACAATTCATTCATTATTTATTAATGATCAGAGCAGAGGTGCTACCCCAAGAGAAATTGTAAACATATAGGGCCTGGTTCCTTAAGGAAAGTAAAGCAAAAAAAAGGAGTAACTTTGCATTTTGGCAAAACGATGTTGCATTGGAGGGAGGAGGTAAATTTAAATTGTGATAGCAGATTTATAGTTGGGGTAGGGCATGTCCTAGATCATTTTTAAATTTCAGTGTACAAATAAAGCTATCAAGTATTTGTGGGATACATGAAGAAACAGACAGTATTGAACTTATGTACAAAATAATAAACTAATTTGCACCCCTTGCATTGTAACATGGTTTTGTCCAGGAGAAAACTTAATGAAATGAGGCCCACAGTCTTTAAGACTAAACATTCAAAAAGTCCTCACTTGCTTCATCTGGAATAACAGACCCCGAGGATATCGGCCAACATACTGATGAGATCTATTCCCCAGAGTTGGCAGGGGTCTCCCTGATATTAAGCGATATTACTTGGTCTCATATGTCTCCCAGATCATTGCTTTGTATGCTCGCCAGGCACTGCCTCTTGGCTCATTATGGAATCTGACTACTTAAATTTGCCAGACCTGTCCAACTTGTGGGGCCTAACTACTAAACAATGACCTCCTGCCACCAAATTGCTCTCAAATTTGCTGCTAAGATTTGGGACTTATATTCCTTAAAACTGAAGTTCACCACTCCAGTGCCCCCCTTGACTTACATCTAGCACAACCCCACATTTCCCCCTGGATCATCTACTGTGAGGTTCCATAGCTAGATCCAAGCTTATTTCAAATGTCCTGTGGACTTCTTCAGGCGTGGTCAATGGCTATCTATGGCTGATCTCTAACAGAAATCTCCCAGATACTCAACCCAGTTTAATTCTTCAAACTATGCCACTTCCTGTGCTCCTTATCCCCAACACACTTGCTTCAGGATCTCATTCCATTTGAGAATATTTGTAGACACCATCCAATGAACAAGACATGATCTCACAAATTTATAGTATTTTTCTCAACACTGCCCTTCCCTCACAAAAATGTCATGAAGAGGAATGGGAGAGGGACTTGCAACCCCTGCGGACAAAGAAACCTGGGAGAACATGAGACTGGGAATTGCTAAAAGTTATTTTTGCAACAAAGATAAATGGGACTATACCCCGGCTCTTCACCGGACTGTTGGCGGGATTGTGGTCATAGGGGTACCATGGCACATATTCGGCGGGCATGCCCTGTAATCACTCTCTTTTGGTACAAGGTTCATAGTCTCTTGAACAGCCTATTTGAAGCTCTTGTTCCAAAGGGCAAATGATCCTTCTTAATTATTCTTGCTGTCTACACCCCGCACAAGATCTAGATATTTTTTCTAGGAAGCTTATTGCGCACATCCTAGTGGCAGCCTAATGCCTCTTAGCTCTCAATTGGAAGAACTCCTCTCCTCCGTCTCTATTCGCACGAAAAAAAATTTGGGCACATAGCGGCCATGGAGGAAATAACTATTTACCTCCATGGCAGAAGCCACAGGCCTGAGTCATTAAGGCACGCATACTGAGCGCATCATGCTTTTGTTTTAAACCATACGTAGAATGGCTCTGCATACTCCCAAAGCCAACAAGGAACGGATCTAAAGATACGGGTGGTGATGACTACTGGTGTAGGTTAACTCTGCTCTACCAGACCATACACTGCAGGATATGTACAATGCCTATGTGGAATATAAAATCGCAAAAGCACACACAAAAAAAAAAGAAATTAATGTTACCTGTCAACCTTATAGTCATTTATGATTATATATGGAAATTTTTAAAAAAAGTTTTGTTTTACATATTTTTTTTTCCATTGGAAAACCATTTATTAGTCTGTCCTTAAATGTTTACTGTATATAAAATACATTTTTACAGTTTTTCCTGATTGCAAACACATGTATTCACATACATACTCAGCCATCAGCACTAGTATTTGGAACTTAAACTACCCCCCAGTTGGAGCAAGAGATACGGCAGAAAACCAGCGTACGTCTGTGTGCGCCTGAGTTTGACTTGGACGTGGCTGCACAGGAACACCGTTACTGTACATTGCCTGCATGAATCCACCCACTCCCCATCCCGTTCACTCCCCTAAATCATAGGTTGTAGCAAGTGTCTGTGCTTGGAGGTGAATTGGACGTGGCTACGTTCTATTGTGTACCATCTGGTTCTGAGCATGCCTGTATTTTGTGCTGACGATACGCACGCATTCGCAGCATACGCTCCTTATTAACTCAGGCCCCACATGTTTACCCAAGTATGGTCCCCTTGGCTATTTGCATAATGCAGGTTGTCTTCCTCCGTCTCTGCCCCAAAACCTCCCCCTGGTGACCCATGTGCGGTGAGTAGTTTCTCAACCTCGAGACTTCCTTTTTAATTCTGTGAGGCCATGCTCACAGTATATTCGGTCCCAGTAATCAGTTACATTACTGAAGCAATATCTCGATAGCATTACCAAATGTCATAAAGTATATAGATTCAGCTCACAAAAAGGCTACTTCCACTAAAGTGCAGACGAGCGCTTTTTAATTGGTGAAATGTGTAAATAATTAGATGTAAGAAAGTATAACATTTGTATCCTTCTTCCCAGAAACTGCATTGGACAGAACTTTGCTATGAATGAGATGAAAGTTGGCGTCGCTCTGACATTACAGAGATTTGAACTGGGACCTGACCAAAGCAAAGAACCATTAAAACTTCCCCAGTTAATCCTGCGCTCTGTGAATGGTGTTCACGTACATCTGAAGAAAATACAAAGAAAAGCTTAAAAATAGACGACTGTATTATTTGTGCTGTTATTGCAGATTTGTATACATATCGCACTATATACTTTTACCAAAGAAATAAATAAATATGCAAGAATTGACTAATTATTTGATGCCTGATGTCTTTCATAGTTTAAAGCGATGCCATATGTAATATGTAAGTATTATATCAGTAATATGCAAGTATTATATTAACAGCTCTGTTTCAAAGTGCAGGGGAGGGTGTGGTGGAAAAGGCTGCATGGTAATGATTAATATATAATCATATATATGTATTGCATGCCACTGTTTTCATAGCATCATTTATGAGTAAAACTTAGGACATCATTTGTCAACATCATAAATGGGAATTGTACTCAAAGGACAAAACTTGGTACTGGTGGGCAGAGGAGATAGGCAGAACTTACACAAGAATTCTATGCACTGCTTCTGCAGGAAGATGTTTTTGCCCATGTGTTGCCTTGTAGTAGGCTACCACTGCCCAGCCACTCCCTTGTAGGAGGATGTTATAGCCCACGTGCTGTCGTCTAGTAGGCTACCACTGCCCAGCCACTCCCTTGTAGGAGCATGTTATAGCCCACGTGCTGTCCTCTAGTAGGCTACCACTGCCCAGCCACTCCCTTGTAGGAGGATGTTATAGCCCACGTGCTGTCGTCTAGTAGGCTACCATTGCCCAGCCACTCCCTTGTAGGAGGATGTTATATCCCACGTGCTGTCGTCTAGTAGGCTACCACTGCCCAGCCACTCCCTTGTAGGAGGATGTTATATCCCACGTGCTGTCGTCTAGTAGGCTACCACTGCCCAGCCACTCCCTTGTAGGAGGATGTTATAGCCCACGTGCTGTCCTCTAGTAGGCTACCACTGCCCAGCCACTCCCTTGTAGGAGGATGTTATAGCCCACGTGCTGTCGTCTAGTAGGCTACCACTGCCCAGCCACTCCCTTGTAGGAGGATGTTATAGCCCACGTGCTGTCGTCTAGTAGGCTACCACTGCCCAGCCACTCCCTTGTAGGAGGATGTTATATCCCACGTGCTGTCGTCTAGTAGGCTACCACTGCCCAGCCACTCCCTTGTAGGAGGATGTTATATCCCACGTGCTGTCGTCTAGTAGGCTACCACTGCCCAGCCACTGCCTTGTAGGAGGATGTTATAGCTCACGTGCTGTCGTCTAGTAGGCTACCACTGCCCAGCCACTCCCTTGTAGGAGGATGTTATAGCCCATGAGCTGTCGTCTAGTAGGCTACCACTGCCCAGCCACTCCCTTGTAGGAGGATGTTATAGCCCACGTGCTGTCGTCTAGTAGGCTACCACTGCCCAGCCACTCCCTTGTAGGAGGATGTTATAGCCCATGAGCTGTCGTCTAGTAGGCTACCACTGCCCAGCCACTCCCTTGTAGGAGGATGTTATAGCCCACGTGCTGTCCTCTAGTAGGCTACCACTGCCCAGCCACTCCCTTGTAGGAGAATTTTATAACCCATGAGCTGCCATGTAGTAGGATACCACTGCCCAGCCACTCCCTTGTAGGAGGATGTTATAGCTCACGTGCTGTCGTCTAGTAGGCTACCACTGCCCAGCCACTCCCTTGTAGGAGAATTTTATAACCCATGAGCTGCCATGTAGTAGGATACCACTGCCCAGCCACTCCCTTGTAGGAGGATGTTATATCCCACGTGCTGTCGTCTAGTAGGACACCACTGCCCAGCCACTCCCTTGTAGGAGGATGTTATATCCCACGTGCTGTCGTCTAGTAGGCTACCACTGCCCAGCCACTGCCTTGTAGGAGGATGTTATATCCCACGTGCTGTCGTCTAGTAGGCTACCACTGCCCAGCCACTCCCTTGTAGGAGAATTTTATAACCCATGAGCTGCCATGTAGTAGGATACCACTGCCCAGCCACTGCCTTGTAGAAGGATGTTATAGCCCACGTGCTGTCGTCTAGTAGGCTACCACTGCCCAGCCACTCCCTTGTAGGAGGATGTTATAGCCCACGTGCTGTCGTCTAGTAGGCTACCACTGCCCAGCCACTCCCTTGTAGGAGGATGTTATATCCCACGTGCTGTCGTCTAGTAGGCTACCACTGCCCAGCCACTCCCTTGTAGGAGGATGTTATAGCCCACGTGCTGTCCTCTAGTAGGCTACCACTGCCCAGCCACTCCCTTGTAGGAGGATGTTATAGCTCACGTGCTGTCGTCTAGTAGGCTACCACTGCCCAGCCACTCCCTTGTAGGAGGATGTTATATCCCACGTGCTGTCGTCTAGTAGGACACCACTGCCCAGCCACTCCCTTGTAGGAGGATGTTATAGCTCACGTGCTGTCGTCTAGTAGGCTACCATTGCCCAGCCACTCCCTTGTAGGAGGATGTTATAGCCCACGTGCTGTCGTCTAGTAGGCTACCACTGCCCAGCCACTCCCTTGTAGGAGGATGTTATAGCCCATGAGCTGCCATGTAGTAGGATACCACTGCCCAGCCACTGCCTTGTAGAAGGATGTTATATCCCACGTGCTGCCATCTAGTAGGATACCATTGCCCAGCCACTACCTTGAAGTAGGATGTTATTGCCCTTAAACTGTTTGAGCAGGAGGCCATTATTACCCATACACTGCCTCCTAGAAGGATGTTATTGCCCTTGAGATGCTAATGCCCACAAATTTCAGCCAAGGATATTAGTATCTTTAATGTGAAGAGCTTACAAGGGTAGTTTTAAATCTGCAAAGTTTTTTTGTTCAAAATATATCTTAATGCTCAGCTCAGAAGTCTTTAACAGTGTCTTGTGGTTCCTTGGGGAATGGTGAAAACGTTGACACCAACCTCCATTGAAAACTTTTAATGTACCGGACATCTCTGGAATAGTAAGAGCAAATATAAAGTGTCTTTAAAGAACATTACACCAGCCATTTTTTTATGTGATAGATTCTAGATAATCGGATACAGGAGTAACTGAAATAAAAGTCCTAGATGTCCAGGCCAAAATTCAGGATTAGTGAAAGAAACCCATAACTAGGGCTCCATTGGAGTGTTATCTCTGCAGACAGAATGAGTGACTCAGAGATTTTACAACTGATCTGGTCACTTTTCTTGGTTCTAGGTTCTACTTACAATCAGAACCATCTCCAATGTCCACATACATTTACGTCTCCCTTCTACAGATCTTTTATTCTTAGTAGAACATCATGATTCCTAACATTAATTGTCTCTACCTCTGACTCACATTCCCTGTAACTTACCCCTCACTGTTGATGTTCCTTAAGGCTCTATTCTTGGCCCCCTACTACATATATAGTACTACATGTGTACTACAAAATCACTGAGCCGAGAGAAAAAGATCTGCTTCATCTAATAGCATCTTATTTATATGCATTTCAGAGTATTTCAAAGGTTTGTCTTAGTGCTGATTGTGTTGTTAGAAATTCCTCTACAGGACCAATTCCATGACAAGTCCCCTAATGTTATGATTTATCTATATAGTGGTTGAAAGTTAATTGATTCATGTTATATTGTAACGCCCCCTGCGGGGAAAGACAGGGACAGACGCAACAGAAAATAACTCACCTTGTAAACGATGGTCACCTCCAGTCCGCTTCCGATTTCCCAGCTGCGATCCGATCCCAGCAGATCCGCAGCCGCAGTCACCTCCAATCACGTCCCTCTGCTCTGCGCAGGATACTCAACTTGACACGCCGTCTTCTGTTTCTTCCTTCTCCGGGTCTTCCAGACCCTCCAGCCGGCGGCGCCTCTTCTCCGCTTCGGCGCTGTTGAAGGCTGCTTGGCGGGGGCGCTCTCAGCCCTTACAAGGGCTCCCCGCCGACGTTCTCCGCTCCGGCGGCTTGATTGAAGTCTTCTGGCGGCAGGGTAGCTCACGGCCCTTACAAGGGCCCCCTGCCGCCGCTGCTGCTGCCTCAGTTGTTGGACGTCTGGACGAGACGTCCTCTCTCTTCCCCGCCGACGGACTTCTGGCAAAATGGCGCCACCCGGCGACTTATATAGTCGCCGGCGTGACGTCATCCGCCGGCGCGAGCGCTGATTGGCTCGCGTCGGCGCCAATCTTTTGAATGGCCGGGCGCGAGCCGCGATTGGCTCGCGCATCCGGCCGCTGATTGGCCAGCGGGGAAAGATGAGCCCTGATTGGCTCATCCTTCCCCCGCGCACAGGACCTGCAAGAAAGAAGTTATACTCACCGCCGCTGGATCGATGGACGGGTGAGTACTTCTCCTCTTCTGTCTTCACCCACTTGCAGGGCTCAGCTACCGGGGGACTCTTCATCCCCTTCCCGGGCACCAGGCGCATCTTCAGCCCCTCCAGGGGCATAGCGATGGCGGGCACCTTCGCCCGCTTCTCGGGCACCATCTCCACATTTCCGCCGCCTTTTTCCATTGTGGTCCCCACAATCGACGTCTTCTCCTCAACGTCCACCTCCAAGGGTCGCTTACCGGCATCCCTGACTTGCGTCCACCGGGTCCTTCGCGGTAAAGCCCTCTCGCGCAGGATCCACACCATCCTGGCAACTTCCTCGCCCGAAGTCGGTATCCAGGGAGTCTCTTCCTCAGCACCTGCCGGAACCTCCCATCCGTCCGATACCTCCTCGGTTGTGCGGGAAGCTTCTTCAGAAGGTGACAACATCCACCACTCTCCAGCTGCGCTCTCTAAAGTACAGTCTTCTTCAGGCAGTACTTCTTCAGCAGCTCTCTCTTCCGGGGTACTGATGGCTTCCATCCTCTCAGGTACCACCGGGCAGACATCTTCACATGTCTCCGGACACAGCGTTGCCCCGTGGAGGGTCTGCTCAGTTCTCCCTTCGTCTTCAGGGACCAACTCTTCCACAGCCACGGACAAGTCGTCTGACGTATCCGACGTCTCCAATACCCCAGCTCCAGCATCCGGCTGTCGTGGGTATTCCTGTCGCGAATCTCGCTTGGACGGGACGATCACCTGCGATCCGACAGTCAGCAGGCTCTGCCGATCCTTCCCTCCAGATTCCGACTTCTCTTGAGACCATGGATGGAAGGCTTCCTCGTCCTTCCACTCGAAGACTTCTACGTCTTCCCATTCATCGGAGACTTCTTCGTCCTCCCATTCATCAAAGAGCTCCTCGGCAACTGGGCACTGGTATGCGAAGTGTCCAGGCAACCCACACTTCCAGCACAGCATTTCTTCCACCGGTTGCCGTTTAGTACCTTTGTTCTTCTTCTTCCTTGTCTCACAACGTTCCAGGATTTGCTTCGTGAACGCTGCCACTTCGTCACGAGAGATGACACAGCTGTATCCCTCGTACAGCGGAATGATCCCCCGATGAGCCATCGTTGATCCTGCCGACTACGCCAAAATGTAACGCCCCCTGCGGGGAAAGACAGGGACAGACGCAACAGAAAATAACTCACCTTGTAAACGATGGTCACCTCCAGTCCGCTTCCGATTTCCCAGCTGCGATCCGATCCCAGCAGATCCGCAGCCGCAGTCACCTCCAATCACGTCCCTCTGCTCTGCGCAGGATACTCAACTTGACACGCCGTCTTCTGTTTCTTCCTTCTCCGGGTCTTCCAGACCCTCCAGCCGGCGGCGCCTCTTCTCCGCTTCGGCGCTGTTGAAGGCTGCTTGGCGGGGGCGCTCTCAGCCCTTACAAGGGCTCCCCGCCGACGTTCTCCGCTCCGGCGGCTTGATTGAAGTCTTCTGGCGGCAGGGTAGCTCACGGCCCTTACAAGGGCCCCCTGCCGCCGCTGCTGCTGCCTCAGTTGCTGGACGTCTGGACGAGACGTCCTCTCTCTTCCCCGCCGACGGACTTCTGGCAAAATGGCGCCACCCGGCGACTTATATAGTCGCCGGCGTGACGTCATCCGCCGGCGCGAGCGCTGATTGGCTCGCGTCGGCGCCAATCTTTTGAATGGCCGGGCGCGAGCCGCGATTGGCTCGCGCATCCGGCCGCTGATTGGCCAGCGGGGAAAGATGAGCCCTGATTGGCTCATCCTTCCCCCGCGCACAGGACCTGCAAGAAAGAAGTTATACTCACCGCCGCTGGATCGATGGACGGGTGAGTACTTCTCCTCTTCTGTCTTCACCCACTTGCAGGGCTCAGCTACCGGGGGACTCTTCATCCCCTTCCCGGGCACCAGGCGCATCTTCAGCCCCTCCAGGGGCATAGCGATGGCGGGCACCTTCGCCCGCTTCTCGGGCACCATCTCCACAATATGACACTTGTATAACTCAAGGTCTTATATTACTTCATAGTGCTTCTCTATTGATCAGGCCGCCAATGAATGGGACTTGCTACATGGTCTCTCTTCTTAGTGAACAAAAGTTCTACTTTTTTTTTATAAATGTCAGGCAGTTCATTAAAGTTGACAATGCACAAACAATAACTCTAAAGGTAAAAGTGGAGCTACCTTGGAGCTCATGCAATATTACACTTCAGGAAAAGCAAGTTGTATCTCCTCTGCTTCCACCTTTCCCTTCTCTGAATCAGACTTGGAATCTGCTAATTTGCTGGCCACAAAAAGTGACATACAGATCATGTTGGATTACCTAAAGAGTTTGTTTACTGCTGATTTTCAAAAACTAATAGGAGAATAAAGAAATTGTAGTTTTGGAAAACAGAGTGGACTCTAACTCCAAATCTGTAAATGAAGCATCGCATGATATTGACCTTCTACAACGGGAAATTGAAATCTTAAAAAGATAAAATTGAGGACCTGGAAAACAGAGAAAGAAGGAATAATATTAGGATCTGTAAAAATTTCCGAATCGATTGATTCTAGCACTCTAGAACTTATGTCTTATGCCTCTCTTCCAGTCCATTGTCCCTGTCTTTACGGACCGTCATGTCCACATTGAATGGGAACGTAAAGCTCTCCATTTCAAGCCAAAGGATTTGGAACTTTCCAGGGACATTGTGATAAAAATATTCTCCTTCAAGACCGGGGAGTATATTTACTAAACTGTGGTTTTGAAAAAGTAGAGATGTTGCCTATAGCAACCATTCAGATTCTAGCTGTCATTTTGTAGAATGTGCTAAATAAATGACAGCTAGAATCTGACATATCCATATGACATATCTCCACTTTTTTAAACCTTCACTTTACTAAATATACCCCCAGAGATCAAATTACAACTGCATGATGGAATTTTCCTTATGGGCAGATCACCCCTCTGTAAATTAGTAGATGCCTTAATGAGAAATTACCAAAGATATTTAAACACCATACATTTTCCTAAATCTACAGTTAAGAGACAATTTTCCTATAATACTAGAAAACCTGTTTTATCCTCCCCTTTATTTCTTTGCTGTCATCATCACTGATATTATGAAAGGGCCTAAAAAAATATGTATAAAAATGTGAAGTTTCTTAAAACAACTTACTAGCATGTTGTATAGATATCATATCATATTATTAAAAAGTCAGGGTGATATTTCTACTGCAACAATGACTCATTACCTGGGGGTTACACTTTTACCTTACTGTACTGTACACTTTTTTCAATAAAGAACTTGATTCCATGCACCTATGCAGACTTCTCCCGCGCCGCTCCCCTCCATTGGAACAAGCTCCCCCGCTCCATCAGAACTTCCCCTAATCTGTCCTCTTTCAAACGAACATTAAAAACCCACCTTTTCCTTAAAGCCTTCCAGTCTCATGCCTAAACTCCCACCGGTCGGCTACCTCTCTTTCTCATCCCTTCTTCCCTTCTCCCCCTTCCTCGACTCCGTCTCGGTTTCTCCCGTCTCTCCGTCTCATCCATGTGTCTGTCTGTCTTCCCCTCCCTTTAGATTGTTCGCTCCTTTGAGCAGGGCTCTCCTACCTCCTGTTTCCATCACTTTAACTGCGCTCTCCAGCTACTCAGCTCACCTCCTCTCAGTCCCTCTGCCCTCTGTCTCCTCTCGCTTCTCTCCGCTCCCCTCAGTGACTCTCAACCTGTCATCCGTGCCCACCCTCTTGGGCCATAGTTACCTGCCTGTACTCACTTTTCCCCTCCCTCCCTCTCTTTCATGCTGTGCCTGAGCCCCCAGAGTTATAGTGCTTACTGTTACTTGTACTGTGCTGTTTCACCTTGTACTGTGCCATTGTTTGTCCTTGTACGGTGCTACGGATACTTTGTGGCGCCCTATAAATAAAAATTAATAATAATAATAATAATAATATTACCCAATTAATCACAAGGTGGGTAGAAAAGCAGATAACTGAAATGCTTTTAAGATAGGGTGGGTTTTTAATGCCCATTTGAAACTGCACAATTAAATTATTAATTTGACCTTCTGCATTTGGTCATAATGACCACCCACACAAGTGTTGATTAATTTAACAATTTGACTTAAAAAAAAAAACCAGATTGAATGATTGTATTGTAATGTGTGTGGACACCATATGTGTGCCACTGTTGAGGGCTAAAGGGCAACTCATCCAGCCCTTGAAATGTATCAGGTATGCCTATTGTGCCAATCACATGATAAACGACTGTTTGGCCTAATATTGCATTAGTGTGTACACTGAAATGATGAACCATTGTCGTGTGATTGGCACAATAATCAGCTGAAAAGCCTGTAGTGTGTACCCAGCATAAGTACATTTATGGAGCTGGAAGGATGCTTTTAAAACCATAAAGTTTATCAATAATGTTACTGGTTCCTAGTGAACTGTTGTAGTTTAAATGGTAAAATGCGCTGTTTGCAATCTGTAAGTAGATATAGTTTAGACGCATTGACTTTCTATGTGTAAAGCACCATTGTATTAAAATTGTAACCTGTAACTTTTGTTGCTGATATCTACTGTAAATATATTTCTGTACCTTCCCCCCTCCCCTTCTCTTTGTACCCTGACCACCTTCCTTTTTTGATTTGTTTTCTGTTCCTCACATATGTGAACAAAAACTTAAATAAAAATTATTATTGAAAATAAATAAATAAATGTATCATGGTGTGAGGAATGTTAACAGGTATTAAGATTAAGCTTTGGAGACCAGGTCAGCAAATATTGCAATAGATTAAGGAGCAATCGACTATAATCCACAATTAGGCTGGGTATATACTACAGTGTTTTCAGGCGATTATGGGGCCAATCAAATGATAAATGCTCGTTCGGCCCGATATTGCATTAGTATGTATGCTACAATGATGAACAATTATTGTTCTAAAGGACATCATATTGTTTCATTTGATTTTTATATACAAATAAAATTAATTCACCTTGATGGATACTACACAGTATTACTATATATTCAAAACAATACACATATAGATCCAATTAAATGCGAGTCCATAAAGCTTACAGAAATTCTTCCAAGTTGTTGTATTCAAAAACCTCCCAAACATGTAAATTGAAAGAAATTGTACATGGTATAGTATGTAATAACAATGAATTACATTATTAAATAGTGCACAATATTATGTGCTAATACAATTAAATAGGAGAAACACCACCCAATAGTGATTTAAGTGACCAAAAGAAAACAGCAAACCACCTATTTTGGTGAGGTGGACCATTAAACAACAAGATGAATGGGGCGAACTTGGTTCCCATTGCAGTACCAATTATCTGCAAAGAAAACTTACCATCAAATTAAAAATAATTATTGGTAAGGATAAATAAAATAGCCTCCAATAAAAAAAATTAACTAGATCCCTATTCAAGATGGTAGTCTTTCTTTACAGCATTTATTTTCAAGACAGTCACAGCAAGGCAATTGAGAAAGTGTGAATGCAGTTTAGTTGTATACTACTTGCAACCCAAAGATGCTCCACAGCTGATGGAAACTGGCATATGTATATAGGCTACTTTACTAACATAAGTGCTAATTATCTCTTGCTTAACTGTCAATCTTACACAAAAATCCCATGCAAAACAGAAAGGCAGTTGTAAGGACTAACACCAACAACAACTGTCTTTTTATTTGTATAAATATAGGGCATTTATATTGCAATGCAGGCGGTACCATGTATAAAGTGGGATCAACTGAGTGCAGGTTTATTTCTACTCTAGTTTTATCACAAAATTCCCCTAGTGACATTGATTTCATCTATTTGTTTGAAAGCTATCCACAAGTCACTTTGCTCATTGAACAGTCTAGCTTTTGCAAAAAGGTGCATGTCTACCTACGGGTTTTACCCAGGTAACCCTTCAGCAATGCATATTTAACCTGGTAAACTGTGGTTTATTTTTGGGTCCATATTCTGTATATCACCAAGCTTGTGATAGCACCCCCCCTCCCTGCAAGCTATAACAGGAATAGTTCCACAATGGGTTATTGAGGATTATTGTGTAAAATAATAAGGAAAAAAAGCAGCAGGGCTGATAAGGGTGGCTGTGCTGATTAGGCATTACAGAACACCTGAGGAGCCTTCCTTTAAAGACAAGGTGGGAGTGTCACCTGTCAGTCATCCAAGCCTGTGGGAGGAGACCTGTGTATTTAACCTGGTGACTGACGCTGAACCAGTTGGCCAGTCAGTAGTGAGCTGGTCTGTGTCTAGTTAGTGTTTAGGGTCACCAGGAGGTGCAAGCAAAAGGTAGTTGCTTGCAGGCGTCATCCTGACAGAAGAAGTGTTATTTATTGTGATGCCAACAATAAATATATTTGATTTAAAACAAGAAGTTTCGTGTTGCTGATATCTGCTGGGTGTTCTTGCAACAGAAGATGACAAAAGTGCCATGAGAAGGGTGCGGTTTTGTTACAATATATATATATATATATATATATATATATATATATATATATATATATATGTACTGCTGCCTCCATTTAACAGACCTACTAATACTGCCATGGCAGCCAGACACAGAGACGGATGAGCACAAGAAAAGGGGGCGGAGTCATGATGATGTAGGAAATCTGAGGTAAAAGTGCGAGAAAGAGGAGACTGTGGAGATAAGTGAGAGCGATAGAAGTCAAGAGAGAGTTATCAGCACTGAGGCAGACGTTTACAGAGAGCAAGAGACAGGGGGGTATATTTACTAAACTGCAGCATTGAAAAAGGGGAGATGTTGCCTATAGCAACCAGATTCTAGCAGTCATTTTGTAGAATGTACTAAATAAATGACAGTTAGGGGGGTATTCAATTCACAGCGGGATCTCCGTAAAACGAGCGCTCGAAAAAAATTACCGTTAATATTACGGTAATATGCGCGTAAAAACCGTTAATACGGTAATTTACTCGCTGGATTTCTGCGTGCTGAAATTCAGCGAGTAATTACCGCATTAACGGTAATATTTTTTTAACGTTTTCCGGAGATCCCGCTGTGAATTGAATACCCCCCTTAGAATCTGACACTTTTTCAAGCCTGCAGTTTAGTAAATATACCCCAGGGTGTGAGGTGAGGCTAAAGCAGCAGTGCAGACAGGAATTGCTGGGTTTATGTGCCAGCATCCTTGAGAGACGGACAGTGGGCTGCAGAGATCTACAAGTCTGGAGCATCTGCCAGTGTGTGCGTGGCAGCTAGTGTCCCAAGCAGGCTCGACAACGGGGAGGGAGGCTACTGTGTTGGCGAATTGTGGGTAAGCATTGACGGAATGCAGCAAGACTGCAATCAAGATGGGGCCTGAGATAAGGGCATCGCTCAAATAGTGCCCTCTAGCATTCCCAGTTATTAATTAGGGACATTATATAACCCTATAATCCATCAATAGTAAAAGGAGGAATCCTATCTCACATTTGCACAGTAATACTCTCACCATCCTCATTTTGCTCCCCCCTCCGGAAAGAGACATTCTCGGAGGAATTTGTAATTTCATCCAGCTGCTAGGACAGTATATAGAGTAGAAAATACATTGTATAGTGACCAGGGTCACCGTCAACTGCACCAACAATAGACTTTGAAGCACTGTGTATATATATATATATATATATATATATATATATATATATATAATCTCATCATCACCATTTATTTATATAGTGCCACTAATTTCACAGCGCTGTACAGAGAGAGAACTCACTCACATCAGTCCCTGCCGCATTGGAGCTTACAGTCTAAATTCCCTAACATACACACACAGACAGAAACTAGGGTCAATTTGTTAGCAGCCAATTAACCTACCAGTATGTTTTTGGAGCGTGAGAGGAAACCGGAGCACCTGGAGGAAACCCACGCAAACATGGGGAGAACATACAAACTCCACACAGATAAGGCCATGGTCGGGAATTGAACTCATGACCCCAGCGCTGTGAGGCAGAAGTGCTAACCACTGAGCCACTGTGCTGCCCTATATATATATGTATGCATATGCTAGCTTTTCATTAATTTCTGATAAATAATTACTGTATTGTCATTTGTTCGCCACAGTGTGTGTGGTGACCATGTGTGGCGCCAAAATTGGGAGTGAGTGACATTCATTATTGTTCTGGAGGCAGGAGTGAGCAGGAGTAATAAGTGTGGTAGTGAGAGGTCAGTCGTTGGCAGAAAGTAGGGGGCGGCAAGTAGTGTGGGTAAGGATGAGATTGGAGATGTGGGGGGGGGGGGCTGGTTGAGAGCTTTGTAGGTGAGGGTAAGGAATTTAAATTTAAATCTACACCATCGGGAGCCAATGTAACGACTGACAGAGAGGGACAGCAGTGGTGGTAGAGAAATTTGAGTCAGGTGTTACGAACAAGCGCACTCCATCATTAGGTCATAAGGATGGGCTGCCACCTCTATATAAAAGTAGGACCTTTGACAGATAGGCCTCTGAAGATTAAAATACATCTGCGATGATCTCAGAGAAGCAATTGTTGCTGCTCATCTAGGAAGGGTTATAAGGCGATTTAAATACGATTTAAAGTCCATCATTCTACAGTGCGAAAGATTGAAAATGGGACATTGTACACAGTTATTGCCAATTGTCGTGAACATAGAGAATTTACAGTTATTTATAAGGGCTAAATCATAACTGTTGGGTAAATATGTTATAGCAAATGAATCCATTGATAAGTTTAGCTAAAGTGTAAAATGTGAAGACAGAGAGTCTTTTGTAAATGTATTTGATGGCTTTGCACATCCCAGTGTGAGATGATAACCATGTCACCCTTAGCAGCTTCAAGGAGCTCTTGCTGTTATTCTTGGACTCCTGAATAGACTTCATGGGACTGGTCACAGATGGAAATTGTTGCAGCCCAAGGCAGCATTTTGCAGGCTTATACAGGTGTATAGAAATATGAGCTTCCAAGGAAAATGCCTTCATAATTCATATTTTGGGAAATCTGTGTGAACTCCATACTGAGGAGCAGAAATCACACAGGGTTGTGAATGACAGGTACGGGGGTATCTGGGAACAGCTAAAATCACATATCTTTGGAAAAGGTATGTCACATTGTCAAAATTCCATCATGTTTGGTATTTAAATGTGCAGGAAGATATGACCGGTTTATTTAAGGGAAAGTTATGTGTCTGGGAAATATCTAAGAAAAGCTAAGACAGGTCAAAACTTAGGAATAGTTTTGAACAAGCCTTAGGTGACACCCAAGGGACATTTTCACCCACCACATTAGCATTCACACTGCCCTTGTGAATGTCGTCCCATTTGAGTTTGCTTAAAAACCTGTGTTTTGAAGGGACAAATGTCAGACTTTGGGAAATCAATTCACATTGATAAGCTGTCAATCTTCCAAGCCAATTTCCCTTGGCCACAATATATCACTTTTCTGTAAGGTATGCTCTGAATTTAATTAATTTTATTTTAAACTGTTTTGCTTGTTATATCGATCTATTAATTGTTATTCATCATTTTTTTTATCAGTATGCCCTGTACATTTGTATATAAAATCTATAATTGAATATGTTGCGTCCTTGATACTCTTACGAATCCATTAGCCTGTTAAGAAGAGAGCTCAACCAACTTAACCCTTGGAATGCCAGTCTGTGATTTGTTGATGCACTTGACTAACAAGCTGTGTGTGCTTGTATTTACATTTGTGTAACAGTCTGGAGGTGTGAGGAGTTAGCCCTTTGCTTGCTGGTGTGGGTCTTCCTAGTCTGTGGATAGCTAGAAGCCTGTGTGCCAGTGAGGGACAGTATTTTGGGGTCCTATTGCCTGTATTCAATAGGTGGTGGCAAACCTGAAGTGTGTGAGGTGTGAGCGCTGTTTGGGGGCAATTCAGTAGGTCTATAACCTGTGTGATAGGTAGAGAGAGACTGCGGGCTGGAATCGTGTGACCTCATATAGAAAACACACCAAAGTCACGGAGCTGGGAGCAGCAACAATCACAAAGAATCCCAAAGCTACATCTAGGGATCTATAGACCTCTGTCCACACAGTAAATGCAAAAGGTCATAGGTCTATTATCAGCAATAAAGACTAAATAAATAGGGCCTTATGGAACAGTAGCCAGCAGAAAGCCCCTTTCTCCAAAAAAAGAATATTGAAATGCAGCTTACAATATTCTCTGGACTGTCACGAATCACCCTATGAGTTGAGTTATCAGAACCTGTTGTTGACGAGAGCTTCACCTATAGCAACCCCCTTTCCCATAGAATCGGATATGTTCGCCGGTACTTCCCAGGACTTATTCTCGAATAGTGATAACTCAACTCCGGTTGGTAGGCACCACAGAGGACTTGACAGTGGGATGCTGAGCAGAGATCCTCCTGGACCAGATTAAGCAGGAACACTGAGTAGTAACAGGATGCAGTACCAACCTCTAACAGTATTACAGACTGGCAGTGTGGAGTAGAGGATGGTGTAGTACCAGCTGTGGCCTGATTAAGATGGAGCTAGAAAGCATCACAGTGTCAGGGAAAATGCCGGAGCAAGATGGAGCAGTAAATCTGTACTGTGAAACACTGCAGACACAGGTGAGGCTGATGGAGCGGATAGCTGGCACCACGATCCTGCGGATGGGAGGAGATCTCTCAGATGAAAAGGCAAAAAGTCAGAATCCAAGTAGAAGTCAGGGCCACGAGCAAACAAGCAAGATCAGTATTCAGGCAGAGGGCAAGGTCGGTATCAATCAGGAAATTGACAGACAAATCACAGAACCAGGAGCACAGAGAAGCAAGCATGTGAATGCTATAACCGGCAAAGGCAGAGTGAAGCTGACAGGTATTTAAACCAGTAGTAGCCAAACAGGGCAGGCGTCAGATAGAGCTGCAGGTGAGAGGAGTTCAGGTGATCATACTCAGGCTGAAAACAACAGTGCAGCAGCCAATAAGAGAACAGCAGTTACCTGCTGTTCCTGACATGGACAGGGGACAACAAATTGGTATTGTTTGGTCTTAATTCACAATGTAATGTTTGGCAAAAAATCAAACACAGCATATCATCATAAGAACCTCAAACCAACCAGCAAGCACGATGGTGGAAGGGTGAGGATTTGAGGTTGTTTTGCAGCCACAGGACCAAGAAACCTTCCAATCATTGAGTCCAAAGTGAACTTTTCTTTATACCAAAGTAGTTTAAAGGAAAATGTGAGACCACCTATCAGACAGCTGGACCTTCCAGAACTCTGTACCATCTAGGTCCCTTCACCATCTTGGCCCTATCTAAGCCTATGCACCATCCTAACCTCAGCATCTTACAGATGGCAGCACCATAGTGATCATCACTGTGCTATTCTCTTATGTTCTCCTATTGTCTCTTATTACCTCCTCCCTTTACAATGTAAGTTCTTAAGGGACTGTTCTAATGTTTGTATTTGAGCTAACAGTGAGTTAACTTCAACACCATGCCTTGTATAGCTTGCAACTATCTAGACGACCCCTTGACTTTTACAAGTTGTCCACTAGAGGTCAGCAAATATACGTGACAAGTTATATGGTTTTAAACATTGTGTTTAGAGTAGTCCTTGGCAGTAGATGTAAATCATTCCTGTATGAATAACAGATAAGTAATTATATAATGATAGCAGGTCAGCCTAGGCTGTAGTTTAATTAATGTTTTGGTCAATCTTCTTAGATATTTAATCTTATATTTAAAAACCCAGATGTTTTGAAATATCTCTGTGGGTGTTGCTATAATAAGGTCAGTGAGCCACACTGCATTCCTCAATGACTGCCATGTGTCCCCTACCAGTCCAGCCACAATAAAGTCTCATATAAAGTTAGACACAATAGCAATGGGGATTGTCGTTTCTGCTAGTGATTGTAATGATAACATCTCAGCCAGTGAGGAGGCAACGTGTTATGGTTCTTCTGTTAGTCTCCGAATTACAACTGCACGTATTTGTACTTTGAGCCAGGTTGAAGAGGCTCAGTAGAGAAGGAGAGGAGTGTTTTCATGGCCTTTACTGCTCTTCCACTTAGGCCGGGACTACACCGGATTATTTTATTTTTTTAACTTTATGCAAAACAGGTTGAACGTTAAGGTTCTTTACCAACAATAAAATAATATAAATAATAGCAAAGAGTGGTCTAATTAGAGATGCTTGGGCTCGGTTTTCTGAAAACCGAGTTTGACATGCCTGTTCTAAAACATCAAGAACAAAAAACAAAAACAAAACAACAAAACACAACAAGGTAACTTACAAATCTGGAAGGCATATATCCTCCTATATGATTATAAATGTGAGCAGGAGGTCCCGGAGACAGCGTCTGGAAATATCCATGATGAGATACTCATGGATGCCTCAGGGAGGATCTGGCTCTCCTGGCCGGTGCCGCCTAATATGGCTTTCTCTGATGTATGGGAGTTCCATATGGCATTAAATTTAGGCTGTTTGTTGTGGGGGTGATAGACATATAGTGGTCTCCATGTATGTGATATGCCAAATTAAGTTTTGAAGTGCTGAAATCGAGGGGAGTTTTTGTCACTTTCACAGGCCCACGATTTTAACATTCTGCATAATGCTGGTCCAAAGTATGAAGGACACTCAGCAGATTTCTCTGCTTTTTATCTGGGCCTCAGATTGCTTTTCCTCAGCCGGCCTCAGATGCTGATGCTTCGCTTTGTCAACTTTTGTCCAATTCCTGGTTGGCCAAGTTGAACGAGCAGGCTATGGAACTATTGCCTCTGGGCCAGCTATTTTTCTGTTTCTTTAACCTTTTTTAAATGGATATTTAATTTATTAGAATCTGGTGAATCCCCAAACTGTGATCATTTCGCTTTGCTATTTTCAAGGGCAGCAGCTGTCACCAGGAGCGTTACCACTGGGCGCAATATGTGTTCTACTGCTCTGGAGTCTGCCTTGGACTGTTATTAACAGGCTGCTCTGTCGTGATGTGGGTGATAGGTGCAGAGCTCTCGTGATATCATCCGTGGAAGCCACCAGGGCCGGCACCCCACTTCTTGCTTAGTGTGCAGTGTTGAGTGGGATGGACAGCATACATCTGCTACTCTGAGTGGGAGTGTGGTGCTGGACTGTGACGTCATAGCCCAGCACCACACGCTCAGCCCATTACCAAGCCCTTCAATGTCAGCGGCTCAGTGTGAGGGCACCATGTAGATATGTACACTGAATAAGTGACATTATGCCCCGAATGTGACACAACACGCCCTACATTAGAGGAGATGTGGCCGTGTGCCAATTTAGGGACTTTATACGTTGTGATGTCATATGCACCTGAGATGTGACCCCGGGACTTAGCAATGATGACAAGGCTAATGGAAAAAGGATGGGGACCGTCCACCTTCAGTCTGTTGGGTTTGATAAATTGCAATACTCGGGTAAAAGATTAAACTCCTCATATTAATTTGTCATTTGAACTACAGTTAGTTGCTCATCTATACTTCTATTTGATTACAGTTGAAATCAACTGTATGTCTCTGTTCACAAACCTAGAATCTGTAGTAAAGCAGGTTCTGAACTCTTTCTCTTCAGTAATGTCTCCTAGAGAGCAGATAATTTATTACTGTATAACTCCAAATCAAATAGTTAAGCACAATGGCAAATACAACACGTAGGTAATAGGTCAAAATCTAAAGATTGGTTCTGATCTACAATCTATAATCAGCAGATAGCAAAGATAGTTTCACCTGTTTAACTATATTTGGAGTCTTTTTTCCTTTATCTTTTTTTTTTTTTTTTTTTTTAAACGTAGATACATGCTGATGGTCATCTTTATCAGCACTTATGTTGCCCCTTAATTGCACGAGTCGCTGAGAAAGATATATCGCAGACATATCTGGAGATGTGGCATGCTATGAGTAGGCCGTATCTCCAGGGGTCTCTGGCCACCATTGGCAGCCATGGTCATGCTAGGTCTTGCAGCTATATAACCACTAGGATGCCTAAAAAGTCAATGACTATCAGGGATTGCTGGAACTTGTTGTTCCATGCACTAAACTCATGATCATCTTACTTTAACTTACTCTGCAACACCCAACAATTTAGGTGGGTCAGGATGAGCACCAGTGCTAGCATAGAATACCTCTATGGAATCCTGGTTTACATTATGACAGATGGACCTCAATCTATGCTGGTTACACTTTAGGAGGGGGGTTTGTTGTTTTTTTAAAATGTATTTATACTTTTCATTAACTAAAGGTAAGTGCTGACATTCATCATCACCAGCATGTATCTTTACACCACGGTAGCCTCAATTTTATAGCTCATCATTTCTGTATTTCAGTTGCGCTCTTCAGGCATTGGGTTGGACCTTATAACTATATAATAATAATTATATAATAAAATAAGATAAACTAAGACCTCAAAGAAACAAAGTCAAAGGGGTAGATCTATCAAGCCTTTTAAAAAGGAAAAGCGGAGGTGTTGCCTATAGCAACTAACCAGATTCTAGCTATCATTTCTATAATATATTAGATAAATGATAGCTAGAATCTGATTGGTTGCTATGGACAAATAACTTCATTTTTTAAGTCACTGGTACAAGAAAACACTCCTCACCCAACTCATTCAACAAAAAGTATTTCAGGATCAAGAATTTCAGGTTAAAACCCAGTTGAAAGTGAAACCAGTCAAACCACCGCAAATGCAAAAGATGACAATTCTGTTCCAAATTCGATGCCTGTGGCTGAAGTTCAACATGTGAATGAAGACATTTGTAGAGAAGGAAATGTGCCAACAGCGATACCTCTGAGTCCACCAGGACACCGAGAGAAGCAGCAGAAGATCCAGCTTACAATCCAGAAACTCTACAGCAAGAATGCTAAGACCCAGAAGAGCAAGAATTCATTTCTGCTGAAAGATTTAACATGATCGATATTAGTATTATCAACAAAGTGATGCTGCCCAAATTAAGTCCCTTCTTAAGATTCCTTGTTTTCCCTTATCTTCTACTTAGGATAAACCTTCCGATTGGTGAGATCTGCCCACGAGACTGGTTATGCTGGAATGTAGCAAAATAATCTTTCCACTGTGCGCCTTGCTTCATTATTAATGAAAGGGCAGCAAATTTTATCTATTCAATCCTGGTGGACCTTGAGGAGAGGTTAGAAGAAATTGTGCGACCGAATAAGAAAAAGAAAATGATGTGGCATGGAAGTCAGCCTTCAGAGCAATATTATCTGAAACTTCAATGGACAGTTTGCTCTTCGCCGAAGTCGCTACAGAAGTTAATTATTGGAAACGAATTCTTGAGCGCATCCGTCATGTTGTTCTTTATATTGTCTGAGCAGGGATTAGGTTTCTTTGCTTCCAGTTCTCACATTGGTGACTATAATATCGGAAACTTTCCAGGTATAATCGAGCTTATCAGCTTTTATGACTGGATTTTATCAAGGCATGTTAAACTTGGACGTGTCACAATAAAGAGTCTGAGGAGTCCCCCTGTTGGCTGCCCATGTTGGCACCACCCACCTAGAGGTGGAGAGTCTAACAGAAAAGGAGGTATTCACCAGGGAGCCACGCAAGAAAGTTTGGACTTCACGGCTCCCTAACTGCAAGTCGTGGCCCTCAAGGAAGGTAACGAGCGAACCCGAGGTGACAGTCAGGGAACAGGAAACAGGAACAGCTGATAGAACAGCTATACATCCAGAAAGCTGTGGATTTAGCAGATTGGGATGCACTGCAACAGCGGTGCTGACAGCGATGATCTGCAGGTACTCGAACATGTGTGTGGCCAGGAAGCTGTGGATTTAGCAGATTGGGATGCACTGCAACAGCGGTGCTGACAGCGATGATCTGCAGGTACTCGAACATGTGTGTGGCCAGGAAGCTGTGGATTTAGCAGATAGTGATGCTCTGCAACAGCGGTGCAGACAGCGATGATCTGCAGGTAATAGAACAGGTGTGCATCTAGTAAGCTGTGGATTTAGCAGATAGTGATGCTCTGTATCAGCGGTGCTGACAGCGATGATCTGCAGGTACTCAAAGAGGTGTGCGTCCAGGAAGCTGTGGATTTAGCAGATAGTGATGCTCTGCAACAGCAGTGCGGACAGCGATGATCTGCAGGTAATAGAACAGGTGTGCATCTAGTAAGCTGTGGATTTAGCAGCCAGGATGCTCTGCAACAGAGGTGTGGACAGCGATAATCTACAGGTACTAGAAGAGGTGTGCGTCCAGGAAGCTGTGGATTTAGCAGTTAGTGATGCTCTGCAACTCCAGTGCGGACAGCGATGATCTGCAGGTGCTAGAACAGGAGCCTGTTTTTACAGGTCTGATCAGGGAACAAGTCTTGAAGATCTGGCACCCTAGGAGTGTAGGAGGAGCTTTAAATAGTCAGTGAGGGGAACTGATTGGTCCACAGAGAGCAACTGACATGAATGAATGAAAAGTACTGACAGCTTCCGTGTCCGCGCATGCGCAGATGCAGCAAGATGGCGCCGGAGAGAAGACCGCTGCGTCTGAGATTGGGGAGCCTGCCGGGGGTTATCGGGAGCATGCCGTGACAGTACGTGAGTCGCAAGATAGCCAAAAACTCCTGCAAGCTCATTACCTATGAATATGTATACTAAAAACTAACTTACTGAGCTGTGTGGGTCATTCGTATAAGAAACAATTCATGATGAAGTTAGAAATGCAAACTACTTTGCTATCATAATTGATGCCACTCCTGATAGTTCTCAAGAGACAGACCACTCTAGTGATTCGTCATGTAAAGATTGTAGAATACTCTTCAATTGAAGCATGGTTTGTCGTGTTTGATAAATAATGACAAAAATAATGGAAAAGAAATTGCTGATCGAGTATTGATAAATTTGGCAGGATTAAAGTTGGATTTTCAATCATGCATTGGCTAAACCTCCGACAATAGATCGAACATAGCGGGGAAATACAATGGAGTACAAGCAATTCTGCTTGAGCAAAACCTTGTGGGTTTTGACTGTGCTGAATCCTGTAATGAGGCAATTACTTTCTTAGGAGTTGTGCAACAAATGTACAATATCTTCAGTTCCTCTCCACAAAGGTGTGAAATCTCCTGCTTCCCTGCTTCACTTCAGAATATATCCATAACTAAACTAGTCTGCACGCATTGATTCCCTTAAACCAGTTGCACATCATTTGCATTCTTTGGGAACAGCTTTCTCAATCTCACTGCACAAACTCAATCAGTCCATTAAGAAGTACTTGTCGAAATTTGAATTTGTTCTAATGTCATCTTTGTGGATAATACTATTACAATGATTGACCAAACTACCCTCCTTATTGAGGCACGCAATGCTACATTGGACGTTGAGCTGGACAATATCAAATGTATTATCAAAGACATTGAACAGATGCGCAATAAATGGGATGAGATTGTCATAAAGTGCAAAACTGTAGCAAGATTCCAAAACTGTTCTCCGCCAGTCGCCAAATACCTACTCAATCCAATGCCAAAAAACACTATAAGGTCAACGTTTTCTATGTAGTCGTAGACTCCGTTCTGCCTGGTCTTCATCACTGATTTACTTCATTGGAAGTAATTTTTAACTTGTATAAGTTTCTTTGGGAGATCAACAAAATGAGCAATGAAGACCTATGCTCTGCAGCTGAAAACTTTCAGCAACAATACAAGAAAGATATTGCCCAAGATTTCAGTGATGAAGTAATTTTATAGTACAAACTTTAAGTTGGAAAGCAAGCTAAAGGAACAACTTTACAATTGCTTAGTGCATTTTGCTCAGTTTGCCAGCATCAGTTGGTTCTGCTGAACGAACGTTCAGTGTGCTGAAGAACGTAACAAACTATCAATGCTCAACTATGGGGGAAGAGCAATTGAATGGGCTGGCCGTGCTCAATATTAACTGTGATGTGGCATGAGAGTTGGATTTTTTCAAATTGATTCAGAATTTGCAGAAAAAAAAGCTAGAAAGTGTCACGAGCCGCGGCGGTATGCCGCATCCTGGCGTGAGGTAGCAGCCGAGCACGTTACAATCAGGGCCGGATTAAGGGAAGGGAGAGCCCCCGGGCTAAGTGTACTGTGAGGGTCCCCCCATGAGGACCCCCAGCCATGAGTTTCCCCCCCCCATGAGCTTATCTCCTTTCGTTGTTTCACTCCCTGTAGCACTTACGCGGTGCGCAGTAATCTCCTTACTCACGAGATCTCCTCAGTTAGGAGATTACTGCGCACCGTGTAAGTCCTAGAGTGACAGCAGACAGCTAACAGCATAACATTTGCTGTTAGCTGCCTGCCATTCTTCTTGAACAGGTGACAGTCGGAGCCAGGGGCGGGGCCGCACCCGACCCGTTGAATGCCGGCAGGCCCCCCAGCTGCCCGAGGCCCCTGGGCTGTAGCCCCTTTAGCCCTATTGTTAATCCGGCTCTGGCTACAATGCACTGTTATCTTTGTGGCATAGAGCAGGAGGGTGTAGCGACATCCTCCAACTCCCGGGGGAGCTCTCGCATGATTCTAATCTGTCATTTATATTTTCATACCTGTTCCTGGTTTGTGATATGACCTAAGCTAGTTCTAAGCTAGTAATTAATTAGCAGCCTCCTGAGGCTGATTGTCAGCCCTGTCCTCCTCCTTTCTGATTTGTCCATCAAAGTATTTAACGCAGTGAGGACTGGGCCTCACTGCCGGTTATAGTCCCTGCTTGCTAGCATACTTCTCCTACTGTTGTTGTACTTGCTGTCTTCTGTGTTACCGTTGCTGACCCCTGGCCTGGATTTTGACGTTGCTGATTTGTCTGTGACCCTGACCCCTTGCTTGGATATTGACGCTGCTGATTCGCCTGTGACCCTGACCCCTGGCTTGAATACTGACTTTGCTGATTTGCTCGTGACCCTGAAACCTTTGCCTGGATACCTGATTCCTCCTCTTTGTAATACCTGCGCTACGATATCAGGTTATCAGCTCCTACTACTAGAGAACAAGACCTGGGGGCATCCGAGTACCTGTGAGTGTGTCTAGCTCTGCGGGAAAGGCGGCTGCTATAGGCGAAGAACTCTTAAGCGGTTCTAGGATTTTATACCTGGGGCGTGAGCCATAACAGAAAGGCACTTCTATTTTGAAATCTCCAATAATCCAGTACATCATAATATGTATATTATATAATATTTTATTTGTATATTTTAATAAAGTTGAGCATTAAACTCAATGTAAAATACATTTTGAATGTATTTTCAATATTTTTATTTTTTTTAAGAAAGAAGGGGAGGGGGCATCTTTATTTGGGTTTCCCTGGGCCTCTATGAACCTCTGACATGTCCTGGCTACTATATTTTATGAAGTATATTTGTATTACTTAATTGATATTTCCATTTGGACTGTAACAGGAGAGAAGATTACTATTTGATTTTTAAAGTGGACAACAACCTATCTTTGTGTTTAATTTAATTTGTATTTTTGTGTTTGCATGTAATTACATTTTATATTGAAAATGTGACTTTAGCATTTCTTAATAACTGTTCAGTCACTATTCTCTCTTGTGTACTTGACTCTTCATTACATTATTATATTGTGTAACATAATGCGACCTTTGCATTTTCTGCTAGCACTCAAGCCACATCTACACACTATAATGGAGCGTAAGTATAAACACTTGTTACTCCAAACATACAGCTGGAAACATCAAGCAATGTATCCAACTGAACATATGCACGTAAATGCGCTTTAACTTGTGTGCGTGTTTTCTTGAGTAGGTTTGGGGTGCAAAGGCATTTAACTTTACATGAGCGTCTTTTGTTCCCAAAATCTTGTCTTGCAGCTGTATGGTTACAAACTGATTATGACTGAACTAAGCTATTGATACTATAAAACGTGTTTGAATTTGACTGTCTGGTCTAAGGTTCAGTTTCATGGGTGTCCTCCGTCTGATCATTTTGAGCACTAAGCTGCTTTGCTATCTGTATAGATTGTAGAGTTGTGAGTGAACCTGTCTCTTAGCTATGATCACTTTACTGATAATGATAAACAAATCTGCAAGGTCAGCAGGTGACATGCTGCATGTGGAACGTTTTTTGAACTGGTGAACTGGGTAATAGGTGACAGAAATAAACTTCCATTAGTGTCTCAGGAGAACTGTAACCTCCGATTAATGAGTCATAGTTAAAATAATATCACATAATTTTTCTATGATTTAATAGAATATCTATATAACATACTGAGCGTTTTTTTCCATTAATGTGCAGATTTTAATATTTATTTTATTCAAGCTCTTTCTTTACCAGTGATGCTGAATGCAAAATAAACATGGGGAAGGATAAAACAGACTTTCTTTGTAAGAGACATGTCCCCCACTGTAGACTTAGGAAGAGAGATGAAATGATAACCAAAAAAAATTCTCATAAACGCATAACCCCAGGGCCAAAGCTGAGCTCTCCAGCGCCCCCTGCTGGAGTGTGCTCATGTGCCACTAAACTAACACATACCCTTGCGGTTATTCCAATCTCTGCTCTGTTCAGAGTCAGGACGGCACATTAGGGAACATGTTGCCCATGCCAAAAGAAATATATTTTTTTTTATGCAGGTGGGCAGGCAGGGTGCTCCGGTAAACACGGCGCCCTACTGCCGCATTGACTGTGCGCCGTTGGACCTGCAAAACAATCCCCCCAATATTGTCCCTGTGTAAATCTGGACAAAGTGTAAGGGCTACTGCACATACATGAAAGAGTCATATTACATTGGATGTATGGTTGCACTAAATTAGGACTTAGATCACGAGGGGCACGTCTACCAGGGATCATCATCATCATTTATTTATATAGCGCCACTAATTCCGCAGCGCTGTACAGAGAACTCATTCACATCAGTCCCTGCCCCATTGGAGCTTACAGTCTAAATTCCCTAATATAGACACACACTCACACATAGACACAGACAGACAGAGAGGGAGAGACTAGGGTCAATTTTGATAGCAGCCAATTAACCTAGCAGTATGTTTTTGGAGTGTGGGAGGAAACCGGAGCACCCGGAGGAAACCTACGCAAACACAGGAAGAATGTTTCCAACAGTTTCAAAGCACGAGGCTACTTGCAACTTCACTCCCCTAGAAAGCCCCCTGCATTGCCACGCTGTGATACTGACACCCGGCGGATGACAGACATAAACAATTTCTTGCTTGGAAAAACGGTGCTTTTTATTGTTCAAGTCCCAAATAACTCAGCAGACTTTTGCCAGGGTGACACCAGGGAACCCTCGCTCTAGCCAGACACATTTCAGCTGCCTAGTCGCTAGCCAACTAGCTGGCGTCAGTCGCCCTGCCCACAAAAACAGACAGTGTTTTATCCTCCAACCAAACAATATAAACCAATCACAAAAAACAACAAATCAATAACACCCATGTGGTGCACCTGTGTGTATGTGTGCTGCAAGGGAAACCAGAGGGAATTTAACACTGTCCTCAGCCTGTTCCTGCAGACTCATGGGATTTTACTTATCCCTCTGCAAGAGAGGTGTTTCAAATAAGTGTCTTATAACAGTGGCATGTACATGTAGTACAGGGGCCTCGGGCATCCAGGGGGCCATTGAAAGTGCTCAGCAGCATTATTGATTGGTCGGGGGCGCCCCCGGCCCGATCAATGCTGCTGAGCACTTTTACTGCGGTTCTTCCCCGGCGCGCTGTAGTCTCCTTACTGAGGAGATCTCGTGAGTCTCACTCTCACAAGATCTCCTCAGTAAGGAGCGTACAGCGTGCCGGGGAAGGACTGCAATGCCAGGAGAAGGAAGGAAGGAGATAAGTGCCTTGGGGGGTGGGGGCGGCTCGGCTCACAGGGGGGGCCTCACCGGGGGGGGGCTATTCGGATTATGGGGGGGGGGGCCCTCTCCGGGAGGGGGGCCTCACGGGGGAATGGCCTCCATTCCCTTTATCCAGCCCTGAACACGATACCCCTGAAAATCTTCGGACAGTTTAGATCCCTTCTATACACTGGAATTGTCAGGAATACGTAGAAGACAATTTATGAAGCACAAACTGTGTGTTGTGCTGGGCAAAAGCAGCTTTGGGCCCGCTGTGCAGTGGCTTTACAGGTGAGGTGCATGAATTTACAGAGCAATATGGTACTGTTTGCGGAGGAGCAGGAGATTGCACAGACAGAGGGGTGAAGCTGGGTGGATTAGATGTAGCGCTCTGCCATGTGTTTCAGTGCAATAAATTAAATTTCCTTTTGTGGAGTTAGATCATTTGAATGAGCTAGATAAGTAGAGAGGGTGTTTGTAGGGGCGCTCCCTGCTGTTCAGAGGAGCACATGACAATTTCCATTCTGTAAAAGGACTTTTGCACTAGTTCAGAGCTGGCAATCTATAAGTCTCCTACTTTGCCCTTAATGGGTTCTGTTTTTTTACTCCATGTTACACTTTGGTGAAGAAGCACAGTTTAGAGACTCTACACACAGAGTCATTAAGGCAAAAAAGGAGTAAATGTTCTCCGGGACAAACCATGCTACAATGAAAGGGGTGCAAATTAGTTTATTATTTTGCACATAAGTTAAATACTGGCTGTTTTTTTTATCTAACACACAAATACTTAATAACTTTATTATTACACTGAAATTTAATGTTGATCTAGGACATGCCCTGCCCCAACTATAAATCTGTCCCCACATTTTAAGTTTACCTCCCCCTCCAATGCAACATGGTTTTGCCCAGGTGCAAATGTTACTCCTTTTTTATGCTTTGCTCTCCTTAAAGACTAAGGCCCAGAGAGTGCAACTCGAAGGGCGGTGCACAGACCATCCAGGTGCATTGAGTGTAACTTTTAAATGTCCTCCATATTGCTTTCATAATTCTCTAAAGTGAACCTGTCATTCCTGCTTTGTTGTGTTATCTGGCCTTGACATTGTAAATATAGTTTTGAACTCATGCCAAGTGTACATAACTACTCTGTACTAATATTCTGTTGTCTTACGTTACACAATAACTGCGTCATACTTTTCCTTGACAGATGAAGCAATTAACAGAGAAAAGAGGCTCCTAAACAAAAGACTAAGCTTGAGAAGATCAAGCAGAAGAGACACTTGGGGTATATTTACTAAACCGAGGGTTTGAAAAAGTGGTGACGTTGCCAACCAATCAGATTCTAGTTATTATTTATTTAGTACATTCTACAAAATGACAGCTAGAATCCGATTGGTTGCTATAGGCAACATCTCCACTTTTTCAAACCCGTAGTTTACTAAATATACCCCTTGGACTCTCTTTATATTTTTTATGTGCCAAGGTTAGTTTTGAGTGACAGCTCAATTACCTTTCTTCTGCACTAATACAACAGACCACAACATGGCGCCATTTAGTTTATGGAAATGTCTTAGTATGAGTAGTTTTTTAAGTGGTTGACTGCTGGGGCGCTGAGGGGGAGCACAAACAAAGTAGGCGACTAGGTGGATTCAGATGGTGCTCCAGCCCATCTGCCACCACGTTAGAGTCAGAATGTGGGTGGGAGTGAATGACTGCAAGAAAAATTAGCTTCCTATTGATCTGCGTGGCCACACCCACCTAGCCGGTTAATCTCTGAATAATGCCATTATGCAATAATTATTTTTTGCTGTATTTAAGTAATGTTTATGGAATTGAATTTATCAGTTCTTGAATGCCGCGGTGGTCTCTTCGCCGATGCTGATAAATCCGGCGCTGAGGACACCTACAAAAGAAAACCGATTTCAGAAGAAAACGACAAGAATATACACAGACTTACCTGATCAGCGATTGTCCACATATCCGATCCTAGCAAAACACTGACAGGAGCTTCTTCTGAATGCACAGGTGTTCGGCAAAAGTGTCTGACATCAGCGCGCCCTCAATGAATTTTTATTTAAAGCGGCAATTTCGGGACCACGCAGGTTAAGAGAGGGATTCCGTAAATTGCCGCTTTAAATAAAAATTGGGGTGGCCATACTCCCCAACACTACAAGAATGTAAAGAACCCATTCTCACTGGCTCAGTACTAGAACCACCGCAAGAATGGTGTCCAGGATTCCCCACAAATTTTGTGGTGTCATAACTTACAGTCGCTCTTTGAAGGAGAGCGCTCCATGACTGCCTCTTGCACCAAACCAAGACCGCTGACCGCAATGCTTTCCCGTATGAAAATAAAGATGTTAGTGTAAAAAAAAAATAACATTTCATAACTATGAAACACTGATATTTCACATCAGGTCCTGCTCCATTGAGGCATACAGTCTAATTCTCTATGCACACACAAACACACAGATTGGTGTTCATTTTGTCAGCAGCCAATTAACCTACTAGGATGGTATGTTATGCATATTTGAGAACTCCCTACAAGTGTATAAAAAAAAATAATATTTTTTTTATTTGAAATCTATGTATATAAAAGAAGTTTGTTTCTTGGCGAATATCTTCGACACCCCTGCACCGATTGGGACGACACCAACGCAAGGTGGTCCAGTTGGATCCTGGCCAGGTTTTAGGGGGTTAGGCTCCTGATTCAACCTCTCATTGGTGTATGCTGGGCAGAACTTTGACCCGGAGAGTCTGTTCTGGGCCTTCCAATGGATGAATTTGGCTTGTTTGTCTGTCAGTTATGCATTCGGGCACCCCTGCGCCGACTGGGATGAAATCAATGCAAGGTAGTCCAGTTCGATACTGAACAGGTTTTAGGAAGGTTAGCATTCCGTTCGCACCTCCCATTGGTGTATGCTGGGCATAGCTTTACCTAACTTGTGGAGCTTGTTCTGGGCCTTCTACTAGATGGATTTGGATGACATATAAAAATAAATATGACACTGGGCAACCACCTCATGGATGTGTTGGAAGAGCTGCTAAGCTGCTAATTATTTTTAAAATGTTGACAGTTACATCAAACTCATTGATAACTTAATAACTTGAGGATTTAAACCCGAGCATATAACTGATATGCATTTATACATATAGGGGCATATTCAATTGTCCACGGTTTCCGCCATGGAAAAACTATTACCGGTATTACGGTAATAGTAAGCCCGGATTTCAGCTCGCAGCTCCCTGAGCCGCGAGCTGAAATCCAGCGAGAAAAGTACCGAAATACCGGTATTTACGCGCACTATTACCGTAATGACGGTAATAGTGCGCGGGACGCGTTACTTTTGGCTGTAACGCCAACAATTGAATATGCCCCATATAATATTATACTGTACATAAATCATTTGATTGGTGTAAAAGAGATTTAATTAACAGGAGAGCGCTATTAGAGCACTTGTCCCCTAGGAATTGTAAATGGAAGGATGCGACGGAAAGTGACAGCTAAAAATGTTCGTCAAATGTCAGCGTTTGCAACCAGATATATATGGCTCTTGGATGTTATTAGGTTAATTGTCTATGTAGAAACCTTCTAGGCGTATCTGTTCTAAGATAATTCATGTGGTTGCTGCATTTAAATGCATTGGAAAGCATGCTAATCCTTACAATGGTACTGTCGACCTGGAGGGGGAGGTCAATTTCAAGGCTAAGGGGCATATTCAATTAGGGTTCAGGTCCGCGGTAACGCGCATTACCGTGGAAAGTGCGCACTATTGCCGGTAATACGGTATCGCAATAACGCGGATTTTCGTACGCAGCCCTATGGGCTGCGAACGAAAATCCATGTTATTGCGGTACCATGAATTAGCTTCGCGGGCCGTTCCGGCGCGTTACCGCGGACTGGAATCGTAATTGAATATGCCCCTAAATTAGTCTCATCTGTTCTAAATTACAGTGAGTCATGTTCTCTCTTCAGGGTTACAGATCTTGGCAAGGTCTACTAGGGGTTGATTCGGGGAAAACCCAAGACTAACTCACAATAATTAACTGATGAAGACTAATATAAATAGGATGGTAACTGAAAAGCTAGCCGTAAGAACAAAGGTCTCTGTCCTTGACAAGAATTAAGAGTCTGAGATAACTGTAACCATGAAATGCAAACAACGGGATGAGACAATAAAACAATATCAATGTGAAGGATTAGCTGGACAATAACACAATAATATAGCATTCAACATGTCAATCAGGACAGTGATAACCAATGTGCTTCCACTCTTGACATAAACCACTCAACGTAGGGCATGGGTGTTATGGAGCCCCTTTGAAATATCAGCAATGGTGAATATGACTCTCTCTGGAAGTAGGTGATGCTGGGGGTTGTAGACTCCATAATAAAGCTTATAGTTAGTAAGAAGAAGACATTAATGTGGCTAGTTGCCCTTGACAAGAATAAGCATAGATATCTGCAGAGGATGAGGGGAGGAGTAATTCCGGCTGTGTCTGGCTATTCAAAGCCAGAACGCTAACTGAGGCAGGCTGCAGTACTGGTGAATAGACCTGTGTATGGACCCTGACCAGTTCTGGAAACTTGGTGGGATGATGAAATACAGATCAAAGGCCTGGATGGGTCCCTAGTGGCTCCCTAGGTACAACAACTGGGCGCAACGCTGAAGGGGGGCACAATTTAGGAATATTTTAGGTTAATTTCTTTAAAATTGAGGGCTAGGGGGGCGGCATTTGTCTTTCTCGCCCAGGGCACTAGAATTCTAAGTTACGGCTTGGACTGTATCTGAACTCCTGCTTGACCTCTCTACTGGACCTGGAAACACTGGAATGGACTCCTCTGGACCCTCTGAACTGGAAATAATTACAAATATTTTTTCTCCTGTTGATTCTCTCCTGCTGTATTCTATGGTTTGTGTAATGTGATTTATCTAATGTGGACATGGCTTTAAACAGCTATTGCCATTTATGAAATGTTTTTATTTTAAAGAGCAATAAACATATTCAACACAGTACCATCTGACCAGTATTCAATGCAGAGCCTATTCTAGTGACCAATATACAATACTGTGAACATGCCACTTACAGATATACAGTACAGACACCCCATTTAACCAGTCTGTTGCATGTGCATCACAAAATCATCATAATTTATTTATATAGTTCCAGCAACATTGGGGACAAACACAGTTATAAACAATACTGGGTAATACAGACAATGAGGTAAGAAGCCACTGCTCGCAAGCTTACAATCTATAGGACAATGAGCTTAAGTCTACATATTGCATTTTGGTCCAGCCAGATTGCAAAGGTAAAAAGTGAATCATATGCTATATGATCCAGTCACTCAGCAATGTTAGTCAGGGGTCAGAGGGTTGTTGTCTTGTGTGAATTGTGTAAAGGGTAACCTAGGATAACCTAGTGAGGTTAAGAGGGTGGTTGAAGAATATTATAAGCGTGTCTGAAAACGTGGATTTCCAGAGAACGTTTGAAGATCTGCAAGAGGGTGCATCTCGAAAGAGTGGGTGTATCCCCAAAAAAGTCCTGTAACTGGGAATGGGAGCATGTGATGAGAGTGGAAAAGAAGCGCAGATCTTGTGCAGAACGGAGGTGTCGAGTTGGTAGATATTTTGAAACAACTGAGGAGATGTATGTTGGTGCAGATTTGTTGATGGCCTTTTAGGTTAGAAGTATTTTATATTCTGTAAAAAAAACAGGCAACCATTGTAGAGATTGAAGGAGTGATTCAGTAGAAGAAGAACGATTTTCAAGGAAATCTATCTAGCCGCTGCCTGCAAAATCGATTGTAGGGTTGAGGTAGAGAGCCATATAGTGAGGAATACTGCTGCAAAGGGGGATCCCCACCTTTAGGGGTACCCCAGATGTGGCACCCATGTAGAATGAGAGAGAGCAGGGAGAGGTGCAGCACTGGTATGACAGTAGACGAGAGGGGAGAGTCCCCTACTACAAAAGGATTTAAAGATGGTAGTACCTTTGGCTGAAACGCTACTGGAGAAGTGTGCCCGGAAGAGAGAGGCATGGATGATTTTCAGCCAGAGATCCTGGATAGAGGTGAATGAGTGGCAGCTGAAACAGAGAAAACATTTGTGTTATAACAGGGAGTGAAAAGAGTCCCTGAATATAGTCCCGAGGAGAGTCAGCACCTGATGAGAGAGTTATGTGTCCCTAAGCCGGAGGGAACGTGCCATGAGTAGCAGTGCGGCTGGATCCTGCAGTCAGGGGAGTACTGTGATTCTGCGCATGACTACATGTATGTAGAGCAGAAATTACTGATAATCGGGATGTGCAACATCTGTAAAATAAGCCAAAAGTGTTCCCCCGAATAGTTAAATGCAGCTTCAGCAGAGAGTTGAAGGGAGGTCCCTGGATAGTGACTCAGATTTCTTTGCATTCACTTTGCATTTTGTTAATTGATAAAAATAAACTATTAACACTTCTATTTTTGAAAGCGTTCTTACTTTGCAGCATTTTGCAGCAACTTTTGCACATTATTGTGTGTTTGTGTACATATATATATATATATATATATATATATATATATATTTACATATAGTGTATTTAAATAGAATCGGTTCAGTATGGATTCAGTGAGTAATCTCTCTCCACAAGATCTTTTGGAACACTTATCGGGCGATGTGGAGATGTGGAGGAGAAGGAAATGAATCAAGCCAAGCTGCAGCAATTCTTACAGAAGCTTACGGCTCACCTGGACACGTTCCAAAACACTGATGGCTCCACTGGTCCCTCCAACTTCTGCCCCAGCCCTTCCAGTCTTTCCAGGAACTGCATCTCAGCTTTGTATTCCAAATCCACCTAAATTAGATGAAGACCCTAAAGCTTGCAGAGGTTTCCTAAACCAATGCCCTATACAATTTGAGCTTCAACCTGCAAATTTTCCCACTGACAAAACTAAGGTGGATTATATTATTTCCCTCTTGTTCAGCATGGCGCTGTCCTGGGCTTCTCCATTATGAGAGCGCAATGATCCAATATTGCACAATAGCTCTTCTTCCTTGGAAACATGACATTTTTGATGAACCCGGGATGGTCTCCACTGCTGTCTCTGGCATTCTGTATCTCCATCAAGGTGCACAACTACTGGGACAATATGCTGTCCAGTTCCGGACCATGGCATCAGAGCTACAGTGGAATAATGAGGCATTTGTAGCCACCTTTTTGCAAGGGCTCTCTGAAGGGATCAAGGATAAACTGGTTGCCCGGGAACATCTATCCACATTAGACAATCTTATCTCTCTTTGCAACCAAATTGATATCCGCTTTAGGGAGAGAACTAAGGAAAGAGAGCAGTCGCAACGTTCTGGTAATCGTTTGGCTCCCCACTTCCAAACACCAGTATTAGCCTCCGAAGAGCCAATGCAACTGAGGTGCACTTCCCTCACTCCCAAAGAGAGAGGAAGATGGTTCAAGAATAAATTAATACTTTTATTGTGCTGAGTCTAGCCATCTTCTGGACAATTGCCCCAAGTTCCTTGGAAATGGCAAAGCCTAGCCAGTTCTGGAGAGGCCATGTTAGGCACCACTTGTGGCTCTCCTTCTGAACCCACTTTTGTCATAAAAGTGATACTCCATTTCCCGTCAGGCCAAGCTTCTCTTTCGGCCTACATTGATTCTGGTGTTACGGGGAGTTTCATTTCCACCGTTGCCAAGTTACGGCTAACCACAGTCTCCCTTTCATGCCCCATTTCCATCACCACCATAGACAACAGCAAAATGGAAGGGGAAATTACTCAACTTCGTACCTCCGCTTTTTCTTTGCAAATTGGCATTTTACATATGGAATCCATTTCCTTTTTAGTTACTCCCAAAGCTGTCAGCCCTGGAGCAGGGTTTTTCTTTATCAAGAAGAAGGATGGTGGGCTTTGTTCATGCGTAGATTTTAGGGGTCTTAATGCCATCACGGTGAAGAATAGATATCCCATAACTCTAATTTCTGAATTGTTTTCGACTGGATAAAGGCAGATGTCCTGCTCATCATGTTAGACCTCAGAGGGGACTATAATTTAATTCTTATCATAAGGGGTGATGAATGGAAACCCCTCTCAATACCTGGGAACATCTGTTCATGCCCTTCGGATTATGCAATGCTCTAGCTATCTTTCAAAATTTTATCAATTAAATATTCCGAGTCCTTTATCTATATGTGGTGATATATCTAGATGATATTCTTATTTTCTCCCGTGATCTTCCTACCCATCAGACACATGTAGCCCAAGTACTCTCTTGCCTATGCTACCATCATTTGTACTGCAAGTTAGAAAAATGCATCTTTGAGAAACCATAAATTAATTTCCTTGGTTACGAAGTATCGGGTACCGGACACTAAATGGATCCCAAGAAACTTAAAGCCATCTTGGATTGGCCTCAACTCACTGATATGAAGGTCATACAACATTATAGGCTTTACCAATTACTATTGGCAATTTATCAAAGGCTTTTCTTCCATACTAGCTCTGATTACAACATTCACCAGGAAGAATATTGTCTCCAAACATTGGTCATTTGAGGCAACAATTCAGCTTGCTCCTCTGCTCTGGTTCTTAAACATCCCTTAACTGGCCAATCTTTCTTTTTAGAAGTGGACGATTCTTCCTATGGGGCTGGGGAAATATTGTCGCAATAAGCCCCCTCAGGGAAATTATCCCTGTGTGGGTTTTTCTCCTGGAAATTCACTTCCACTGAGAAAAACTACGCTACTAGGAATAAGGAAATCCTAGCCATCAAGTTAGCCTCGGAGGAATGGAGACATCTGTTGGAGGAGGCTCAATTCCCTGTGACTATTTATATGGACTACCAGAATTTCCTTTATTTACATACTGCATTATGTTTCAATGCACGTCAAAAGAGATGGTTATTATTTTTCTTCCGCTTCGATCATCTCATCACCTTCCGTCCGGGTTCTAAAAACCAGAAAGCTGATGCACTGTCTCGATTCTTTGCTCCTTCAGATATGGAACCTCAGATAAGAGAAAAATTAATTTTAGAACCTAGATGAATTCTGGCAGTCTCCACCTCTTTCAGTCCTAAGGTTCCTCCAGGGAAAATCTTTATCCCTGCTCATCATTACACCAAAATTCTTAAGTGGGCTCATGCGTCATGGTTCTCTGGACATGATGGCTTTAGGAAGACCAAAGAGCTCATCACTCGCTGCTATTGTTGGCCCTCCTTACACTTTGATGTAAAGGAATTTGTCGCTACTTGCTCCATTTGTGCTCAAAACAATGTACCCCAACAGGCACCTTTTGGGCTATAGAATCCTTTACCCACTCCCCAACACCCATGGACTCATCTGTCAATGGATTTTATTACTGACTAACTTGTAAGTTAACTCCAACTTGCTGTAGGAGACGAGGCAGTTTGATTTTACTCAGGTTGGCAGTGTCTGAACTTGCCTCATTTGTTACAATTTCAAATGGTTTTGTGTAGTTTGCATAAAAAAAGGAAATGATTCTCCAGTGTGCTAGAGTAAGGTAACACATTTCCCCTTTCCCCAACCCATGGCTTGATGTGTAGTTCTTGATAGCTTTTTGCTGTTCCAGTATAAAGTGTGAAATTCCACCTCCGTACTATCTTTTGATTCAGTTGGTGGCATGGCAGAAGATTTATTTTTTGCAGCTGCTGAAATGTTCTACATACGGTCATTGAATGCTGAAGATGCCCAGAAATTTTCTGGGCCACAGACAGCATCTCCTGCACTGACCTTCTGAATTCTGAAACACACTTATTGTGAGTGTAAAGCATGGTACGTGTTGAAATCCACCCAATTGTAATGCATACACAATCATGAGCAATGAGGGACCCTAATGAGAGTCTTAGGGCTAGATTTACTAAGCTGCGGGTTTGAAAAAGTGGGGATGTTGCATATAGCAACCAATCAGATTCTAGCTTTCATTTATTTAGTACCTTCTACAAAATGATAGCTAGAATCCGATTGGTTGCTATTGGCAACATCCCCACTTTTTCAAACCCGCAGCTTAGTAAATCTAGCCCTTAGTGTGGTAGGCCATTTTATTATGACATTACTGAGTTTTTCCAACATTTTGACATTGTTATGTTTCTTAGTGTAGCTTGCCTGTAGAATGACCTGGTATTGTGTGCTAGCACTATTATGCTGAAATGATGAGGCGTAGGATGATGATGATGCTACAGGTGCTGCTGCTGCTACTGAAGGTGATACACCTACCCAAACTACCGTCACGGCCATGTAATTGCTGTTCAGGAGCAATGGAATTGAGATTACATTTGGTAGCATGGACACATGACTTCAACGAGTCTGCTAAAACCTGATACATTGATGGCAGAATTTGGATGCACATCCAATGCTAACATAGCTGTCATGGCATTAGTGATCTGCTGTGCTACAAGATGCTGATTGTCATACTTGGCTTCTCTGGCAAATACTTGCTTCACAGACAATTGTTGTTACAAAACTATGTATACCCTTCTTGGTACACTTCTGTATAGAAGTTTCATCCACAGTAGCAGCAGCAGCCATAGCGCACAAGGATGCCTCTTGGGAACCATGGATTGCATTAGGGGGGAGTCAATTTGCATTTGAAAACTGGATGCTGGGCTAAGTACTAATAATGAAGAGGTTGATGATGAAGGTGTTGACAGTGAAGATTGCAAAGGTGTTTATCCATTCATGCTCGCTGATGCCGGACTGCTTGTTACTATACATGAGTTTCCACCTTTTGGTAAACCATTTGAATGAACTTTCTGCAAATGACGGCACAGGGAGGAGGTGCCTAGGGCAACATCCCTACCTCTACTTATAGTATTCTCACAAAAGCTACAGATGCCTTGACAAATGTTGTCTGGGTTGGGATAAAAATATTTCTACATGCAAAAGATGTATTTTTGGTCTTTCACACAGGTATAGCAATGCACTTATCATGGACATGAGGTGGTACCATTGGTGGCTGCCTAATTGGACACAATCAACATCATTGTCAAATCAACAATTATACTCTAATCCTCTTGCACATTAGCATGTTCTAAAGTAGCATCCTCACATTTCCAAATGGTTGAGAAATTTTGGAAGGAGGCTGCTTAAAACTTGTCAGACTCACACTTAGCTTAGACTCTCCTCAGGATTCTGTGAGAACCCAATTTGTTCTTCAGCCTCAGCATTCTTTTCATGCACTGGCTGTTTTGGTGACAGTCCTGCACTGAGAGAAGGTGGTCCATGAGAAGAAAGATACATGGGAAGTTAGAGGTGCAAGGACAAATGGGAGGAGACTTCTGTCAAATCTCCACTGCAAAGTGTCTCGCGGTCGTTCCAGAGACACTTCCCAGCTAATTGAATTCCCCAATTATGTATCAAAATGGTGTTACTCTCACCTACCTGTTATTGCAGCTTTCACAACCTGGCAATGGATTCTTGCATTAATCCTGGAATGTTGGGACCTGTTTGAAACGTAAATATGGAAAACTGAGCAATAAGTTGTTATGATCGCAGCTATTAGAACCGGACTAGTAGAGGTCTTCACCTATAGCAGCCGCCTTTCCCAAAGAACTTTATATGTTTGATGGTTCTCGGATGCCCCCAGAACTTATCTCTATGGTAGTAGAGGCTTATCATGATAACCGCGGCGCAGGCCAGGGTAACTGGAAGACTGGAGGCAGAGGCGGAGGCCAGGCCTGGGAAGCAGGTCCAAAGCCAGAGGTCAGGGCTGGTAGCAATCAAGCAGGTTCAAAATTCAAGCGAAGTTCATAAGCAGAGAAGCGAGATCCAATATCTAGGCAAAAGGTCAGGGCAACAGGCAATCAGGCACGGTCTAAAAGTTCAGTCAAGGTCACAACAGAAAATCAATCAGGAATGTCAGAAGACAAGCAGGTCAGCCATACACACAGGCAGTGAACGCTATAACCGACAGGGAGGCTAAGCCCTCCCTGCCTTAAATACATGGAAGGGCCAATCACAGATAGGGAGCTCAGCAGGAGGAAATTATCCCCAGGAGAAATACATTTAATTTAATGAAGTAGTGCACACGTTCGGCTGCCCAGCTGGTCGGGTCGCAGAGGTGAAATGAAGCGCGTCCCGGCCATTACCATGGTGAAGACCGGGATGAGAACCAGAAGTGACGTACTGGTCATTGTGACAATGGCCGGAAAGCAGCCAGGGAGCAGGGGTGCTTCGGCCACACCCAAGCCACCGCGGCTCTTGACATAAGTGACCACCGTACATAACACAGATCGTGCAGTATATAATACATACATTACAATAAAATATTACATTTATCAGACCCTTCCCAGACACATCACGCCACCCCCCAGCCACATCACGTCACCCCTCAGCCACATCATGCATTACGCCATTCCCTGCCACATCACTCATCACGCCTCTCCCTACAACATCACTCATCACGCCACCCACCAGACATACCATGTCAACCCCCAGACACACCATGTCACCCCCCAGACATATCATGCAACCCTCCAGTTATATTATCATGCGACTCCCAGACACATTATGACCCCACCCAAGACATATTATAACACTAGACACATTATAACCCCCAGACACATTATAACCCCCCAGACACATTATGCCCCCCCAAACACATTTTGACACCCCCAAGACATATTATGACTCCCCCCAAGACATATTATGACTCCCCCCAAGACATATTATAACCTTCCATGACACATTATGACACTCCCCCAGCCCACTATACTTACCAATGCTGCTGACAGAAAACTTTCTGCAGAGTGAGCATAGAAGCTCCTGACTTGCTCTGGAGGCTGCTGGACAGTGTGTGATACTGTTATCTCACACCCTCCGTGGACGGCTCCCTCCCTCCCTAATTGAGGGTGGCGCACACAAAAAAAGTACTTTAAGATATATACATTTAACTATAGTGCTCCAGTGGGGCCTCAGGCGGGCCTGGGCCCGGGTAGTTTGTACCCCGCTCTCCTCTCTGGCCGCCCCTGCCAGCACTTTACAACTTACTTTACGAGCACAGAATTGCAGCAAACGTCCTCCCCACATGCTATCACTTTTAAAATGGCAGCTGAGAAGAGAAAGGAGGAGCTCAGGATCATGCTCTTAATGTATATGATTCCATTCTTCTGAATGTTGTCAGGGCCCTTAAAATTTGCTTATGTATATATATATATATATACACACGTATATCTATATTGACACACATACTTCCATTCTGCCCCAAATTACAGCAATGATTAAAAATACAAGAGCTCAATGCCCAGCTACACAATCAAACACAAAAAAAGGTTGAAGTTTTAAAGCCGAACTTCTCTTATAATAATACAAAAGATTCCCTTCTGCCAGTTCTCCTGCCCCCCTTCCTTCCTTTCCTCCCTGTAGATCCTCCTCCATTAGCACATATAGAATTGGCTATTCCCATCCCACTAATTCCTTCCCACTCCTCTCCTGACAGCCAGCTTGCACCAGCTCTAACTGTGTCTCTGTTTACAGTCAGTGTGCATTATCCTCATCATGGGTTTGTCTGATCTACTACCTGTTCCTTTCCTCTCCCTGAGTGTCCCTGAGGTCTGTCGCTGGGCTGCCTGGCTCTTTCTCCTGACTTTGCTGTTTAAAGGCTTTCAGTTGTATCTGAACTGGAGAGAACTGGACAAAACGTACAACATTTTCCCAGGTCCTAAGTGTCACTGGCTGTATGGCAATGCCCGTGAGGTAAGAGGTTCCGTTTAGTATCACATGTCTATCCTGTAGTATTATATTATTTACCTTACCGCTGATCCTGGACAATGTTTTTATTGCTTATAGTTCCTGAAGGCTGGAAAGAATATGGAGATCTTTGTAGAATGGGCTCAGACTTATAAGTATGGCATGTCCATGTGGCTCGGAAAATTCTTTGCAGCACTTCTAATCACACACCCTGATTATGCAAAGGCTATTCTTGTCAGGCACGGTAAGAGATTTGATTGAACCCCTTAGGCTATGTCCAGATGTATGTTTATTGTTTGCAGTCTGAAGGTTCAGAGTTTGGTGTTTCAGACAAACTCATAAAACACTTATAAAATGTTTCTCCACTCACTTGAAAAAAAAAAAGTTCAGAAATGCCTGTGCATGTCTTTCTTTATGTACTGCGGAAACAGATGGAAGTAAATTAATTGTCTCATCTTCCACAACAGCAGAAACAACATTAGGGGAAAAAAAGCCTTTGGCATTTATAAGGGAATAAAAATTCAAGGACATAGCCGTAATCTTTATATTGCTGTTGATTACTTTCTTGAAACCCCTGTTTCCTACATATCTTTTAAGTAGTAAACTGTTTGAGCAGCCTTTTTATTCATATTATCTCATGTTTGTGCATATGATAAAAATCATGTAATTGTTATAATGTCCTGTATGAATTATTTATTATGTACTGGTCTGCATTATAATAATAATATTATATAATAATAATATTGCTTGCTGAGTAAGCAGAGGGTGTGTCTCCGATAGTGGATGGGGGCGCGTTTGCCAGCTCTGATTGGTACATGCGTCTAGCACATCAGGGGGTAAATGTAAGAATCTCCGGATTCTTCATCTCCGGCGAGTTCAGCCTCTTCAGCGCTTAAATTTAAAGCGGTGCTGCCTTGTAAAGGGAAGTTTCCCTTTACAAGACAGCGCTGCTTTAAATTTAAGCGCTGAAGAGGCTGAACTCGCTGGAGATGAAGAATCCGGAGATTCATACATTTACCCCCAGAACCCTTAACTCCCCAACACCTCTCCTAAAAAAATAGAAAAGGACATGTGCCCCAGTGGAAGGTGTACAGAGCACCTGCTCACCATCACTTTATGATGCACAGCAGCAGTGAGCAGACACACCTCCTAACAATTTTGGCAGTTGGGACAAAAGTCCCAGGTGTCGGTACGTTGGTCATGTTCCTTAGAATCATACTTGCCCACTCTCTCGGAATGTCCGAGAGACTCCCGAATACTGGGTAGGTCTCCTGGACTCCCGGGAGAGCAGGCCATTCTGCCGCCCTAATGAAGTGGGCAGGATGGGAGTCTCCATGATGCGATTCAGGGTGAATCGCGTTTTTTTGGCTCCACCCCTACTGAAAAATGCAGATTTCACATCATTGCGTCGTGGGGCCAAAATGAAGCGATTCATCGCGTCCCGCCCCCTCCGTCCTCACAGTTCACGTGTCCTCTGGGATCTCCCGGAGGGAAAGATAAAAGAGTTGACAAGTATGCCAAAAACCAGGGCAGTCCTCACTAAATCAGTTAGGTAGTATGCTATTGTGAATGAATGCATCTATAAATAAATAGATGATGATGATGATGATGAATACATCCTAATTAGTAATTAGGGGAAACAGATGGTTATTAAAGTAGCAAAAAAAAAAATTTGAAAGGAAAAAATAAAATGAACATAAAGGGCCTGAGTCATTAAGGAGAGCAAAGCATAAAAAGGGAGTAACTTTCCACTTAGGTAAAACCATGTTGTATTGGAGGGGGAGGTAAATTTAAAATATTGGGACAGAATTATAGTTGGGGTAGGGCATGTCCTAGATCAACTTTAAATTTCAGTGTAAAAATAAAACTATCAAGTATTTTTGTGCTACATGAAAAAACAGCCAGTATTTAACTCGGTGGTTGTCAGCATATCGATGCTGACTACACCGACACCACTTACCACGACGTGTACACCGAAACGCTGCTTGACCGACGTGGATCGATGACGACTGGTGTTGGTCGCGACTTCAACCAATGGCGATTAACAATAATCCGACGCGACTTCATGACGTCACTTACGTCCGCGGCTCTGTTACCGCTGCTGTTAAGGGGGCCATGTAAGTATGCACCCGTATACAATGTGCAATGCTTTGTAAAGTCATCAGATGTGGCCGCCGGGGAAATTGTTGGATATTGCATCCGAGGGGCAGCTGGCCTACCCCCCGGCCCTAATAGCGGTCTGACTGAGCGGCCCGGGGGGCCGCTGCCCCCCTGCCCCCCGGGCCAGCCCGCCCCTGATTGTAAGCTTTCATCAGTAGGCACCTGAACGCAACAGGGGAGAGGGACTTTGTCTCGTATGCAGGGCACTCGTTTTGCTGTAAAGGGGGTGGGGTGAAATACGAGGAGGGCAGTTCTGTAAGGTGAGTGCACCACGGGGAACAGCCCTCGCCAGACTATACTCACAGAAAGGGGTACAGTATACAACACAATACGGCGATAAGATATACTCACTACGGCCGTTAGGCTAGGGGTGACCTACTCAGCTATTCACAGGGGTAGGTGATACAGTCTGGTGGCCTAGCGGAGCCTAGGGATTGCCTGGGGCTCGGTGAATCCTAGCTGCTGCCTGGGGCTGGGAAAGGCCTAACTGCCGCCTGGGGCTGGATGAGGACTAGCTGCTATCTGGGGCTGAGTGAGGCCTAGCTGCTGCCTGCGGCTGGAAGAACGCTGGTCCCGGCTCTCACATGCCCCTGCTTTATCCTTTGTAGTCCCTACAAAGAGAGGGTACGAACACACATAATCCGCATACCGATTGCTGGGGCAGCCCAAGTTCGCCCTCTGGGACCTTCTGGGAAGCTTGGTGGTAGGAAGGGGGCAGGTGGGACTGTCTCCTACTGGGACTGGGAGAGAGGCCTAGGTGACTGCATTCTAGGGAGGGAGAGGAATAAGCACATCCTCGATGGGTGGGGGAACGAACCAGAAGTCCGCCATCTCCACACGTGCGTCGACCCTCCACTGTTGGTACCACAGAGTATGGTTTCCTGAATAAACAGCATGCATGTTCCTGTGTATTGCCCTCACCCGTCCATCTCCATGTTCCGGCACCACCTCGTACACTGGTCCATCTGGATACACGCGCCTCCGGACTACCTGTGGTGTCACCTCCCAGCGCTCACTCAACTTGTTGCCTGGCCTCTTCATCCGGACCAGCACCCGCTGACCCACGTGGAGTAGGACTGCTTTGGCAGCCGTCTAACCTGGGTGCACACGTGACTGATTCTGATTCTTAACCACATTGTGGGCTATCCCCAATCGCTGTCACTGCTCTTCCACGAAACTGGCCGGGTTCCATCCTTATTCATATTCCGGGGGATCGAGTGACAGTTCCTGCATCTCCCTGCCCGGGCGATCGAACAGTAAGAAGTATGTAGTGTACCCAGTGGTAGGGTACACAGAGTTGTTGTAAATCCACACCATCTCTTGTACGAAGTCTGGCCACCGTTGTCGCTGATCCACTTCCAAGGTCCGCAACATCTGCAGCAGGGTCCGGTTAAACCTCCCGCATGCTCCATTCCTTTGTGGATGATATGGGGTAGTCCAAGACTGTTTGATGCCATAAATCCAACATAGCTCCTTTATCATCCGTCCTTGGAAGCAGGCGCCTTGATCGGAGTGGATCCGCTCCGGGCACCCATACCGCCTAAGGAACTGCTGCGTGATGGCTTTGGCAGCAGACTCCGCAGTCTGATCACGTGTGGGCACTACCACCATGAACCTTGTGAAGTGGTCTGTCCTCACCAGGGAGTATTGGTGACTGCTGACGGACTCCCCGATTGATACATAATCTATCATCAGAATCTCCAGGTGTCGGCTGGACACAGTGGTCTGCACGGGCGCTCTTTGTTTGCGGGGCGTTGCTAGGCCGCAGGGCCGGCATTGCCTGCAGACCTCCTCTACCACATCCTGCAATCCAGGCATAAAGAATTGCCTCTGGAGCCAGTGGTACGTCTTGCCAGATGTGCTCCTTGCGTGTGGGCCTCCACAACCAGCTGTTTCGCTGCGCTCTACGGGACCATGATTTTCCACACCAGGCGTCACTCCTGTTCTAGATATGCACACCGGTATACTACTCCTTCCTGCACTTCGAACCAGCCCCAGTTGTGCAACAGTCTCCTACCCATTGAATTCAAACGACTCCGCTCACTCGTATAAGGCCAATGCCCCTCCAGCCTCCATTGTCTGATGATCTCGACACTGGCATCCTTTTTTTGTTCTTGAGCTCACTCCATGACAGACTTCCTCGCTGTGATGGCATGTACCATGTTAGCGGCCTCTCCCTCAGCTATTCACGGGGTTAGGTGATACAGTCCGGCAGCCTAGCAGAGGCCTAGCTATTGCCTGGGGCTGGGAGAGGTCTAGCTGCGGCCTAGGGCTGGATGAAGCCTAGCTGCGGTCTGGGAATGGGAGATGTGTTGCCCGATGATGTCACCATGGCATCACCCCTCAACTGGGAATGCAACCTAGCAACACTAGTCCCGATTTGGGAGTGTTTACGGTATGGGGTTACACACGATCCCAGCACTTAATCTCATTCTCACAGGTTACAGATTTGCTGGATCGCCCCCAAACAGAGCTCACACAACCACACCCACTTCAGTCTTGCCACCACCTATTGAATAGAGCAATAGGACCCTACTATCCTGTCCTACACTGGCACGCAATGAGCACTCCTTGTAACACACAGTTATCAAGGCACCAATGATCAAAGGGTTAACCCTTAACCCCTCAAGACACTATGACACAAATGTACATGCAGGCACACACTAGGCTTGGTATACAAGTGAATTTGCAATTCACACCTCAGCAATGAAAGGTTTTAGCATGGTCAAGCAATCTTATCTCTTCTACAGAGACAATGAATTTGTTAAGAGCAATAAGAAGATGAACTATTACATTTTTAGATTTAATATACAAAAAGTACAATGCTTATAGGTTAATTAAAAAAAGCAATTTAATAAACAATTGACATAACATACACAAGCAAAACAGTTTAAAATAAAGGGATCCCAAAACCCATCTGATCCCACCCCCTCCTGCGCCCTTTCCCAGTAACTGAATATATTTTATTTATCCTTTCTGTGTGGAACTGAGACAACCCCATAGGGTTTGGGGCAGCATCCTTATACCCCTCCCCTTCCAATCGGTTCCAATCTTGTCTACCTATCAGGGGGTGAAAAGGAGGAGCGGAGCCTCCGGAGGTATAATGGGGGGGGGGGGGGGACATGTGTCATTTTGAGGAGGGGGAGAGGATGTGTTCTTTTTTGCTTTTTGAAAATACAGGGTAGGTACATTAACATAAACATTTGTCACGCGACGTATGCCCAATTCGATATTACTGGGGGACTCACGGTACTCATAGCCCAGGGGCCTGCAGTGTCTTAATCCGACCCTGTACCTATTGAAAGGAAGTCAATTAGGAAGTGGAATACATGCTCAAACCAATAGATGTCTAGGATATGCATATCTTAAGCTGGTCACAAAGGGTCTGCTCAACCTAATTACCTCCTACTGAGCTAAATGACCACATTTTTAAAAAGGAATCAAACATTTATCTGAGAGGAAAATCATGTTCATTTCTATGTAGCAATGCAAGATTTTATTTTGGGCCCTGACATTTAATATTCTATTTCATCCTATTGTATTTATGCTCTCATCCTGACATCATCCATTGTCTTAATTGATCCTTGTTAATGTGTATATTTTATATGTTTAGCCTTTATACTTGCAATGTGTAGTAGATATAGTTTTCTGCTGTTGGGAATTGATTACTAATACAGATTCCTGTCTCAATAGGCTGTTAAATAGTCACTTGCTTTTTTTTTTTTTTTGTTCATCCATGTTTGGTACGTACAATGTTATGCAGATTGAGACTGAGTTTTGCATTCTCTATTCCAAATTGTATTTATTAGAAAATAACCTTGTCTTCTCTCTTGCATCTTTTCAGATCCTAAGGATGACGTAGGCTATAGATTTATAATACCTTGGGTTGGTATGTAATACATTAAATTCTATTTTTAGATCTTTCGATTAGGCATATAACTAAGAGGATAATATAAATCAAATATCCAACCAATTCTATAAATAAGTATATTCTAATAGTGACACAGAATTGACAATTGCAGGAGCCCTGTGACCTTTGCACATGCTGATTTGCTTGCTGTGCGTGATGTACAATTATACCAAATGCCCTAGATGTTATGGATAGAGCACGTCTTCTAATTGCCTTCCCTAATTCTTACCATGTTTGTTAATGTTATACAAAACATTGCATTGTGCTTTAAAGAGTTATAATCATTTGTCAGCGTCAGGCAAGTGTGACTTCACCGCATCATGTTTTGCAGATGACTTGGCGTTTTATAAATTAATTCACAGTCAGACAGAGGGTGCTGATTGCTGCTGATACTCACATATTACTCTTTCACCCTACACCATACATTGTATTGCAGAACCTTCTATTGGACAACCATGAGCTTCATTCTGCGGAATGTATTGCATTGTATTTTTAGCAGTGCCCTCTTGACAATTAATGAATTTCATCCTGCAGAATGTCAATGCCTATAAATTTCTTCTTAAAAATATTCAGTGCACTGTGCTGCAGGGAAGTTTCTTCAGCACATCAGTTTTCATTTACAATTGTTTATTTAAAAAGCTGAAGGTGAAACATGATGAAATGAAGGGTCATCAAATGACACTTCTCACACTCCTCTCACTTGTTCAAAATTATAATAATTCTAGCAAACTATAATGTCTAGTGGGCTTCTGGTGAATGAATCTGAGAAATGATGATGTCCCCAAATGTTAGCCATATTCTTTACATATGTAATCAAACACGTGCCAAATGTTATATTGATCCAGGATCCTCACATTTTGTAGACTGGTTTTCTTTATAATTTTTCTAAAGCTACCACTCCCACAAACATAGTGCCCTCTAGTTACTCTGTCTTGTGTCTCATTTGTACTTTGTACTGTGTTATCCGCTGATCTAGTTACACAAAAGAGGAGAGATAATGTTCTCTTTTTTGTGGGTCACAGGTTATTTTTTTAGTTTTCTTTACTCTGGGATCCGTGCCTCCTGATTTTTGGCCATCTGACCGGAATAGAATGGTCTGAAATGTTAAAGTGCATTTTAACTTAAGATAAGGAATTTTCCAGAGCTGCTCTTCTTCTCTGTAATTCTCTCCCATGCTCTATTAATTTCCCAGTTTCACAATCTAAAGGAGGTCACTGAAAATGTATCTTTTTCAGAGAAACTTACCCTGACTCTGCTATGACCATCAATGTCACACTTACCATTCATCACTTGTTCCACTTTTACCCTATTGAGTGTAAACTATAAGATGGAGAGTCCTCTTCATCCTTTTGTATCTGATTGTTCTTCTAATGTAATGTATGTGTTTCTCTTAGAAATTGTACACTATTGGCACTTTATAGATACTGAATAATATTATTATTATTATTAATAATAATAATAATAATAATAATAATAATAATAATAATAATAATATAAGATAAATGAAAAAAGTAATCAGTATGGAGGTAATTTATGAAACACACCCAAACTTGGTTTTGCACCTGCACACTTGGATAATCCACTTAGAATTTGAACTAAGACTATATATTTACGAAACTGCTGGTTGAAGAAGTGGAGGTTGCTACAGCAACCAATCAAATTCTAGCTGTAATTTTGTAGAATATACTAAATAAATGATGACTAGAATCTGATTGGTTGCTATTGCCCACATCTCCACTTTTTCAAACCCGCAAATCTAGCCCAAGGTCTTCGTTCACAGTGGCCAGTGTGGGAAAAAGCTTGTGATTGGCCAGTCAGTGGAGCTCTGGTGATCCTTGCTATAATTATTTTGCATCGACCGGCTGTAGTCTGGTGGTCGGTCATATTTTTAATGGGAATTTTTCAAGTGTTTGGATTTTTTCCCCAGCTTATTATCTATCTCAGGAAAATAAAATCTAGTTTCTGCATATCTCCACAAAATAAAGTGTACCGCTGTGCCAACTCTGTACTTAATTAACTCCATCACCCCACCCAACTTCTGCAGGGATCTTGCTTCACAAACCTATGCGAGATGCAAATTGAGGCATACGGCGGATCCAAAGCTGTATTTACACTGCATTCATAAATGACCCCCTTAGTGTCACTGTCCCTTCATCACTGACATTGCGGACAATGACATTTTGGACATTGTGGCGGGGCCCATTGATCCGTTGAATAAATATGGTGATTTCATAAGCACAAATATCAAGATGAAGACTGCTTTTGCATTCTTATTAACTTACTTGTTCTTACTATAATATTTATGTAAATTACATTAGGTGATGGATTATTGGTCACCTCTGGCAAAAGGTGGTTCCATCGCCGGCGATTGCTGACTCCTGCCTTTCACTATGATGTCCTAAAACCGTATTTGGCGATAATGGGTGACTGCACGAAAACCATGCTGGTAAAGGCCTGTTTCTACAATTCTCACATAATATTAGTGTGAAGCTGTGGGAAGCACAGATTCAGTGTACACAGCCATTTGCAAATCGATAATATAAATCCTGATAATTTGTTCTATAACCCTCCAGCCAATGAAGGTTCTCAACTATGTTATACACAGGTGCTGGTCATGCAAATGCCTGTAAGAGCAATCGCAGAGTCACAGACAGGGGGTAACTAAGCAGCTACTAACACGGAACTCTGCTACCCATGCAGGTGTACCAACAGCTCCCTATAGGTTTATGTGGATGTCCAAATGGGGGGAATCCCATTGACAGGTTATGTTTGAGGAGGGGTAAAAGCTACCTAACTAGAGGAGTTGTGTAAAAGTGGATTACCCCTTTAATGAACATGTTATCATGTTTCAGGACAAATGGGAACGGCTCATCCCAGATAAAAAACCAATAGAGGTTTCCAATGATATCAGCCTCATGGCACTAGACACCATCATGAAATGCGCCTTCAGTTACGATAGCAACTGCCAGACGGAAAGGTAATCGTTGTCAATGTGCTACATTTCAAATCCTAATTCATTCAGATTAACAGAATTTGTGGGACTATACACTGAACATATATGATCTCTGTGGTACAAAGTAGGGTTAACTTTCTCTCATGTTCATTTCAAAATGATAAACCTTAGCGCCATCTCTGGGAACATATTTGTGTTTTCTATACATATTACAAACAAATATCCTGCATACTCCACATTTGAAAAGTAAAGTGATGCTTTATGATGCATAACATGTAGTATGGTTCAGCGGAGTGATATGCAGTCTATCAGCTGTTACACCTTCCATCTTGCCTTTTTTTTGTTTGCAGTGAAAATGCCTATATTAAAGCTATATATGATGTTTCTTACTCGGTAGACCAGAGGTTCCGTAACTTTATGCATCATAGTGACTTTTTGTACTACCTGAGTCCGCAAGGAACCAATTTCCGTAAAGCAGTGACCATTGCACATGACCATACAGGTGAGTTTGCTGTTAAAACATAATTTATAATCAATCCATAACCTTCAATGATGGCACTGCATCCAAACTTGTAGCTATTTTAAATTTATTCATATTAAAAATACCTTACATGCACTGATATAATTCATACTTCCAAACTTTGGCAAGTTGGCCTCTGGGAGATCTGGGGGGGGGGCATGTGAGGGCAGGGCTCGGTGAATTGCGTCATTTGGCCCTGCCCCCTAAACTGACATCACAATTTATAGCCTATTACAGCAGAGGGCGGGGCCAGGAATGTGGAGCTTGTCTTGCTCTCCCGGGAGTCTGGGAGAACTTCCAGAAATTTGTGAGTCTTCCTGACATTCCTTGAGAGTAGGCAACTACGGTTTAATTAGAAGACTACTGTATACTAGTCAATAAGGTAAAGTTAATATGGCACACAAAGCAGTAATTCTATAGCTCAATAATAATAATAATATAGCAAAATAATGGGCGTGGTTATGCTTATTAGTGGGTGTGGTTTACTTGCGAGTAAGGCTGGCTAGTCTGAAAATGATCATGTAAAAAAATGTTACATATGCAGGTTTGTAAATGGGCTTAATTCCTGCTGCAGTATATAGGCAGCAGCACAGCAATCGGCTCCCAGCACTGTAGCAGCTGGTCAAAGTTCCTTCACCAGCTGAGACACCATGATAGTTCCTAGTTACGCGATTCACAGCAACCACAGTAAAAGTTTGTTTGTATAGTGCTTTTTGCTGTGAGAGAAAGAGAGGCAGAAGAACATGGTAGTGTATAACAAATAAATATACAATGGAGGTTATTTTTATGAAGCGTGCCTGATGCACCAGTACACCTGTATGGTCAGCTCAGTACACTTCAAGGTGCGTGCCTACCGTGCTCTCTGAGGCTCCATAACACGCAGTAGCCCAAACAGATATTGGCAAATAAGTCATTCAAATGGACGGCAGCGTCTTGATATAATATAGCCGCAGCGCTAATGACTTATACTACATATTAAATAATTCATTCATTCATTCATTCATAGATTAACGTGCCGCATGCTCGTGAACATTAGTACAGTCCACAAAACGAATGCCTCTACTATGCGAGCACTTTCGTCTCTTAAGATGATCCTGCTCAGTAAATGGACCGACCAGTCTACCAATATTTTACACTTTTTCATGTCTTTTTTTATTTTCCTTGCTACCTTTCTACTTTCATGTATTATTTTCCTATGGTTGCTCCTACATTGTGTGTGTGTGTGTGTGTGTGTGTGTGTGTCAGGGGCGGATCTAGATAATTGGTGTACCGGGGGCGATTTAGGGGGGCGATTTAGGCCCCGCCCCCTTTCTGCCTTCTGATGCGGCCGGCGGCTGCACACTATGTGCAGGTCCGTTCTGCAGTGACAGTGTGCTGCCCGAATCCTCTGATTGTTTAAAACACAATCAGAGCAGCCGGGCAGCACACTGTCACTGCAGAACGGACCTGCACATAGTGTGCAGCCGTCGGCAGCAAGCCCCTGCTAGGGGGGGGCGATCGCCCCGATCGCCCCCCCCTGGATCCGCCACTGGTGTGTGTGTGTGTGTGTGTGTGTATGTGTGTACATATATATATATATATATATATATATATATAAAACATTTATGTTTTCTTTCTTGAGCTAGATAAAGTAATAAAACAGAGGAAAGAGTCACTGAAATGTGAGAAAGAGGTGGGAAAAATCAATCAAAAGAGACATTTGGATTTTCTTGATATTCTACTACAAGCAAAGGTAAGAGATCGTGTTCTAAGTTACTACTACATCATATACTGCTGCTTCCTGTAAGCTCGTAAGCTCCAGCATGACCCAAGGTCAGCTTCTGGTCTCGTTACTTATTTAGCAGTTGCAGTAACTGGTTTTAGATTAATTAACTACTGTTTTTAAAATAAATAAACCATCCTAAAAATGATGTATAATTTATATTAAGCTATATAAATATAATTTATATTATTTATGCTCTGCTCACAGGGGTGGATCCATTTCGATGGTGTTATTGTTGTGACAGGGATTTGGGATACTCTGCTGAGAGTTGGTCTGCATATCAGTCTGGGCACCAGTTAAGGATCTGTATATCAGACTATGCAAATATGCATTTTAGGCAACACATCAGATATGGTTTTCTGTATTAGACTGGGCACCATCAGATTTGACACCAGATAATGGTCAGCATATCAGATTTGACACTAGATAATGGTCAGCATATCAGATTTGGCACCGGATAATGGTCAGCATAATGGTCAGCAAATCAGGCTTGACACCAGATAATGGTCAGCATATCAGACTTGGCACCAAATAATGGTCAGCATATGAGACTTGGCACCAGATATAGGTCCACATATTAGACTGGGCACCAAATATGGAATACTAGACTGGGCAACTCTCTGCATTTACTGTAGGTTTCTTCACCAGATAGGGCTTAACATATCAGACTGGGCACCAGATATTGGTGTGACATATTATACTGGGAACCAGTATCACAGACAACCTTTTATTCATAAATTGGTGTGAAACTAGACTTTCTATTACTGATAGCATTAAAGAAGAATTCCACTCATATATTTTTATAGTAAACCCACCTCTCTCAACTAGCAAGTTGGGGTTGGGTCATATGCCCAGGAGCCCAACTCACCTCTGCTACAGCACGCAGTCCTCAGATGCTCATTGACTCATAACCTGAAGTTTAAATGCAACTCTATTTATACCTTGTATAATGTGTCTTTTTAGGATGAATTTGGTGAGATTCTTCCTGATAAAGACCTGCGTTCAGAGGTAGACACATTCATGTTTGCGGGACATGATACGACGAGCGCTGGAATCAGCTGGATATCATACTGCATGGGCAAATATCCTGAGCACCAGGAGAAATGTTATGAGGAGATCAGTGAGGTCATGGGAGATCGGGACACGGTGGAATGGTGGGAATCTAATGACTATTTCTATTAGTTTCACACCGTAAAATTATGTAAAAAATGTATACAGGTACGGAATATGTTTAGGACTTAAATACGTCCTAAATATATATTTACTTTGGAGCAACATGCCTAATATATACTAAATTACATTAAAAATAACTCCTTTCCCCTTCGCATTTCGCTCCATATTATTAGCAGTGCTCCTAGCAGTGTTTCTAGGAAGAAACACTCAGGGACTGTTGCTGAGTTGACATCCAAAATTTAAGCGCTAATAAGGTTCACATAAAAATATTGTATTTTATGCTACGCAAACAGGTGTATGTCCAATTCGGCACCAGGCCCTTAAGCTGAAACGACTGAAAGTCCAGATGAGCCTGCAGATTTATGTGTATATACCTACACGATTTACCGCCAGATCTGTGATCTTCATCTGTCATAACCATCTGCTGAAAATATCATGACTCAGTAAACTCTATGGAGATCTATGGACACTGCTGGTTGTGAGTGCGTACACACTTCCACAATTACCCGACATCGTTCCAGCGTTGATAGTGATTTTTAGGAAGTTAATCAAATCAAACGATTTGGTACGATAAAACATGATCGTGGGAGCGTAGACACTAATGGGCTATCTGCCCTAATAGTCATTTATCGTGTGATTGGCCCAATGGTTGGTTGAAAAACCTGTAGTGACATGACATTATTACCAAAGAGAGGAAATTATTAATCTTTTACTGCAGTTTTTTGCCATTATTATTATTATTATTATCGTTTATTTGTAGGGCGCCACAAGGTTTCCGCAGCGCCGCACATAGTACAAACAGTAGACTATACAGTAGACTATACAGGGTAGAACAGTACAGAACAATGAACACACAGTACCAGTACTTCAGAAACTCCGGGAGGGCAGATACAGTAAAGACGGAGCAGAAGAACAGGTATGGAGACTGGAGGGAAGAGGGCCCTGCTCATTCGAGCATACATCCTAAGGGAGGGTAAACAAAGTCAGGCACAAAAGGGAGCCAGTGAATCAAAGGGGAGAGAGATGAGGGGTCAAGGGAGGATGAGCAGAGGAGATGAGAGGTTAAATTGATGGTTGGTAGGCATTGAGGAACAGGTGAGTTTTAAGTGCCCGTTTGAAGGAGCACAGATTGGGAGAGAGACGGATGGAGCGAGGGAGGTCGTTCCAGTGAAGGGGGGCAGCACGGGAGAAGTCTTGGATTCGAGAGTGGGAAGAGGTGATCAGTGTGGAGGAGAGGCAGCGATCATTGGCTGAGCGCAGGGAGCGGACAGGAGTGTGAATGGAGAGGAGGTTAGAGATATAAGGGGCAGTAGACTGGGAGAGAGCCTTGTAAGTGGTGGTAAGGAGTTAAAAAAGGATTCTGTAGGGGAAGGGGAGCCAGATAAAAAGATCTTGTACCTATAATTAGTATCGTTGAGATGTGGTACCTGTTGCCACTCTTTTTTAGCTAGATTACAGACACAGTACTCAATGACTGATTGCATTTATTTGTAATAATACTTGTTATGTTTTCATAGGATTGAGACTATTTTATTCTTAAGCAACATACGTTTTATGGGAAATAGTTTTTTGCTCAGGGCACCTTTGTGTCTCACTTTGTTCTGCTGTTATGACATCTAGGACCACTCTATTTTATTATGTATTATAGTTTATTTTGTAATATACAGGTCATTTTTTCACATTTCCTTTTTACAGACTATATGCAATTTAATTTAGATATTTAGAATTAGGATAGAAAAGTAGGTGTAGCTCACAGCTTTTCAACACTGCACTGGAATAATTACCAATGATCGCTATGGGTTACAGCACTTTTTTTTCTGTCTACTTGTTTTCATAAATGACCCCCTACTCCCCATTTTCATTGATCTAGTAAAATTACATTGGGAAACTACACATTTAGCAGCATTATGGAATTATCAGGTAATTATTGTGCATTAAAGGTAACAGGCTTCATAAGTGTTCTTGCTCGATATGTGTCACTAGGGAAGACCTTGGAAAGATGCCGTACACCACAATGTTCATAAAGGAGTCTTTGAGACTTTATCCCCCGATTCCTGGAGTCGCCCGAAAGCTCAGCCAACCAGTCACTTTCTTCGATGGGCGGAGTCTTCCTGAGGGTTAGTTCATCATTTCCTGTATGTAACAAAATACATTTCTCCCATAATGTGACAGTAGAGACATTTACTAAGAGCAGAATTGTTACAAGCAGTGGTGCAAAGGCAAAGATGTGTGGGAATGCCTATGATTCCTGTGGTAAAATAAATGCAGGAACCTCATTCCTTAAAAATGCAGATATTCAGGAATTAAAGGATATATCCACTTTCAATCGAGTGACTGATATTAAATATTTTAGTCCCAATCATATTTAGAGTATGTTTAGTTTGGTTGCTCTGAATAACAGAAGTATTTGCAGCCTTTGAGACAGTCTGACTGCCCTCTTGCACTTCAAACTCAGTTTTGTGTTACGTTCTCTGCAGGTGTTAGTTCTGTGCATAATTTAAATTAGCTGCTGTATCCAGGCTACAGAAAGTTTGGTGTTGCTGATGGTATCACAGGGTAGAGACAGATACTGTTTAGTGCTACTACTGGATTCATGCATGTAATGTATGATGGGAGTTGTAGTTTATTGTCACAATCGCTACACTCAGTGTTGTCACCTTACGCTACCTTTTTACCACTGGGTTACAGTTTTAAAGAATACAAAGCCAGAAGACTGCAACTAGGATCAACTAAAGCTCCAATGAAATGTATTCACCCTTTCCTCATCTCCTTTATCTCTCTCCCCCCACCCCCCTCCCAAACACACTCTCACTCAGTGTAATCTTGACACTCTGGATCCGGCGCTCTTTCCCTCCTCCCTTAAAACTCTTCTCCCCCCTTAACCAATCTGACTTATCCCAACCTGGTGACCTCACTGCTGTTTCCCTCTGTTGTTCCAACCGCCAACCTTCGCACTTTACAGGGGCGGACCTAGACTTCAATTTTAGGGGATGCAATCTAGCATAGTCATGGCCCCTTCATTCTGATTGGCTGGTCCTGGTTGACCCCACCCATTGTCCCTATTGTCCCCTTCCATTTTTATCAGCGTCTTGGCAATTTAAAATGTATGCTTGTGCTGCTAGAGGGGGTGATTGTCCCGATTGCCCCCTTTCCCTCCTGGATACACAACTTGCACTCTAAACTCACACATTTCATTAAATTATGTTCACGTACTGCTGAACGCCACTGGATGAAATCCCATTCCCTTGCATATTTTCTTCACTTCAAGTTCAACCTCTCCTCCTATTGCTCTGCCCTCGCTGTAGCCAAACGATCTTTCTTTAAATCCCTCATTATTTCCACATCATCCAACCGCCGTCGCCTCTTTGCCACTTTCAGCTCCTTACTTTCCCCTCCTCCCCCCATTTCTGCCTCTAAATTTTCTATGTTCTTCTCCACCAAAATGTATGCCATCAGAACTGTGATCTCCTTCCACTTCTCTCATATCCCCCAACATTGCCCTCCAACCATCATCCTATGTGCCCCTTCCACCCCACTTCGGGTGAGGAAGTCCCTTCTCTACTTTTATCCTCTCCCCCTTCTACCTGCCACCACTTCCACCTCACCAGATACCTCTCACCTACTGCCTGCTCTCTACTCAACTTATTCCGCTCCTCTGAAATTCTCCTATCATCCTTCAAAGATGCTCTAGTCTCGCCCATTCTAAAAAAAGCTAATCTTGATCACACCACCCTGTCCCATTACCACCCCATCTCTCTCTCCTCCCTTTCACCTCTGAATTGCTTGAATAGCTAGGCTACAGCCTTCTCACTAACTACCTCGATCCTTTCCAGTCTGGTTTCCGCACTTCCATTCCACAGAAACTGCCCTAGCTAAAGTCATTAGCAAACTTTTATCCGCCAAATCTAAAGGCCACAACTCCATTCTCATATCTACAGCCTTCAGTACAGTCGATCACTGTCTCCTGCTGCACACCCTTAGCTCCATGGGCCTTTCTGAGACTGTGTTGTCTCTTGGTTCACCTCCTATGTCTCTAATCGCTTTTTCTCTATTTCTACCTCTGGTTCCTTCTCCCCATCTTCCCCACTTTCTGTAGGAGTCCCTCAGGGCTCCGTCTTTGGGCCGCTGCTCTTTTTTCTCCACACCTCTTCACTGGGTGATCTTATCAGTTCATTCAGCCTCTAGGACCACCTCTACGACAATGACACACAAATCTACCTCTCTTCTCCTGTCCTCTCCCCTTTCCTCCTCACTAAGGTGTCCTGCTGCTTCTTTGCCATTTCTCCCTGGATGTCCTAACATTTCATCAAACTCAATATGGCCAAATCTGAATTTATAGTTTTCCCTCCCTCAAGAGACTCTTCCCCTCCCATCCTCTCCATCACTATTGGTAATACCAAGATCTCCTCTTCTCCCCAAGCTCAATGCCTGGGTGTCATGCTTGACTCCCCCCACCCCACCTCCCACATACAATCCTTTACCCAATCCTGCTGCTTCCTTGTCTGCAATATAGCCAAGATCAGAGCTTTCCTCTCCATTGATGCCACCAAAACTCTCATCTACTCTCTGATCATTTCCCACAGTGATTACTGTAATCACTGTAACCTCATCACTGGCCTCCCCTGGCACCCGACTTGCTCCTCTTCAGTTCATACTCAGTTCAGCAGCCTAACTAATCTTCCTCTCTCGCTGGTTTTTATCTGCCTCCCCTCTCTGTCAAGCTCTACACTGGCTCCCCCTCCGTTACAGAATCCTATGCAAACTCCTCACCCTCACCTATAATGCCCTCTCTAACTGCACTGTTCATTACCTCTCCAACCTCATCTCGATTCATACTCCTTCTCGCCTTCTACAGTCAGCCAACGACTGCTGCCTCAACACCCATCTGGTCACCACGTCTCACTCCCACATTCAAAATTTCTCCCATGCTGCCCACCTTCCTTGAAATGACCTCCCTTGTTCTATCAGGCTATCCCCTAGCCTGCAAGTCTTTTAAATGCTCCCTTAAAACCCATATGTTCAGGGAATCCTACCCTTCCTCTCTCTAACCTCTCCCCTGCCCTCCTTTTCCTCTCATTATTCTTCCGCTCCTACTTTCTCTTGAGTTCTAATCCCCTCACCTTATCTCCCAACTCTGTTTCTCATGTCAGTCTCCCCCTCCCCTCTAGATTGTAAGCTCCCTTGAGTAGGGCCCTCTTATCTTTATGTCCTCTTCCTCCTGTTTGTCTTTGGCTCCCCAGCCTCTTCTCTACACCTCCACACTTCACTCCTGCCCCTGTCTCTCCTCTTCTCCCTTGCCTTTGCCTTTGATCACTGCCCTGATCCTGTTAGTGGCGCCCACACTGTTGATCTGCCTCCTTTAGTTCACTCACCACCTCCCTCCACCCCTTTCCCATTTTCTCTTTGTTCTGGAACTCACGTTGACCTCTTTGCTCTGTGCACCTGTTATCAGCTGAATTTGTATTTATTGCACTTTGTTTTTGTACTGCCCTGTATACTGTGTTCTGGTTTATCTCCTGCGCTATGTATGGCACTACGGAGCCTTTGTAACGCCTCATAAATTAAAAATTATAATAATAATAATTTTCTAGGGTCATAATAAAACAAAAATATACATTTCCAGCAAATATTAGCTTTTTTAGATTTTGTAACTGGGCAATATTATAAGGCTTCCTAGAAAAGTTAATAGTGACAGGAGTATTGAGCAATAAACTGTTGTTCAAATTGATATCCCCTGTTTTTATGTTTTCTTATTTCTGGCAGGTTCGTTGGTTATAATAAGCCTCTACTGTATAAATAGAAGCGCCGATATCTGGAATGACCCAGAGGTGATGTAATGTACAATTATCAATTATCAATTACTATTATGTCTAGGGCATCAACTTAGGGACCTGGGGGTAAATGTATCAAGCTGAGAGTTTTCCGGCAGGTTTGAAAAGTGGAAATGTTGCCTTTAGCAACCAATCAGATTCTAGCTATCATTTTGTAAAATGTACTAAATAAATGATAGCTAGAACCGGATTGGTTTTTCAAACCCGCCAGAAAACTCTCTGCCCCTGGTCTAAGATGATCATCGGGTCGTGTCATTAGGTAAAAATGTTTCCTAGGTAGTAATGTGGCTTTAAGTAAAAACTGTTTGCTCAAGTTCTTCTTGACTCATTTACCTGTTTCTTTTAAGTTGCATATATCATAAAATACTTGTAATTCAAAACAGTATATTAAAGATGTGTAAATTGCATCAAGATAAACTTAAAGTGGCCACATACTAGACACCAGTCATTACCATCAATTGATGATGAGGGGACCCAGGACATGTCCTGACCCCCCCCCCCCCCCCTCTTAATCCAACTCTTCATGTCTCCAGACAGGCATATCTGTGGCTGTATCCACCTTTAATTACAAAGGCAATTATGTACTCGGCCTACACGTGCACACCCCCATCCCCTATTCCAGTGTTGACTAACCTGTGACACTCCAGGTGGCTCAGTGGTTAGCACTTCTGCCTTACAGCACTGGGGTCATGAGCTCAATTCCCGACCATGGCCTTACCTGTGTGGAGTTTGTATGTTCTCCCCATGTTTGCGTGGGTTTCCTCCGGGTGCTCCGGTTTCCCCCCACACTCCAAAAAAACATACTGGTGGGTTAATTGGCTGCTAACAAAAATTTACCCTAGTGTGCATGTTTGGGAATTTAGAGAGAGAGAGAGAGAGGTATAGGTATGTGTGTGTGTGTGTGTGGCAGTGTGTGTATAGGTATATATATATATATATATATATATATATATATATATATATATATATATATTTTGTGAATATAGGGAACTTACAGTTATTTATAAGGGATAAATCATAACTGCAATGTAAATATGTTATATCAAATTAATCCATTGATAAGTTTAGCACTAAAGTGTAAAATGTGAGGACAGAAAGTGTGATGTAAATGAACTGGAGGGCGTTGCACATTCCAGTGTGAGAAGATAACAGTGCCACCTATGGCAGCTTCAAATGGCTCTTGCCTTGAGATATATCCTGACACAAGTTAGTTTTTGGACTCCTGAATAGACTTTGTGGGGCCAATCACAGCTGGACATCCTTGCAGCCCAAGGCAGCATTTTGAAGGCCTATACAGGTATATAGAAATATGAGCTTCCAAGGAAAATGCCTTCATAGTTCATATTTTGGGAAATCCGGGTGCAACTCAATACTGAGGAGCAGAAATCACACCAGGGTTGTGAATGACAGGTACTGGTGGTATCTGGGAACAGCTAAAATCACATATCTTTGGAAAAGGTATGTCACATTGTCAAGATTTCATCATATTTGGTATCAAAAGATGGACATATTTATAAGGGATTTATTAATGATAAAATTGTTTCTGTGTGACGCTACACAGAAAAGTTAGGTCACATAGTAGAATTGGGTAGTAAATCAGGCAACATGCAAATGGTGATTGAAAAAAGTATCACCAACACAACTCCTGGGGGCGGGGACAGGTGGGGAAGTGTCTTTAAGAAACTGAGACCAGTTACTACAAATTGTCAGACTTCACATTGATAAGCTGTCCATCTTCCCTACCAATTTCCCATGGCACAGAGTATGCAATTCATGTGACACTCTGAAGGTAACCCCTTTTATTTTAAACTTTTGTTTGTGTATGTTATCTCAATCTATTACCGTAATTGTCTATTAATTATTTTTTATATCTGAATGCCCTGTACTTTTGTATATTAAATCGATAATTTAATATGTTGTGTCCTTGATACTCTAACTAATCCATTAGCCTGTTAAGAAGAAAATAGCTCGACCAAGTTAACCCTTTGAATGCCAGTGTGTGATTTGTTGATACATTTGATTAACAAGCTTAGTGTGTGCTTGTATTTACATTTATGTAACAGTCTGGAGGTGTGAGGAGTTAGCCCTTTGCTTGCTGGTGTGGGTCTTCCTAGTCTGTGGATAGCTAGAAGCCTGTGTGCCAGTGTGGGACAGTATATTAGGGTCCTATTGCCCGTATTCAATAGGTGGTGGCAAACCTGAAGTGTGTGAGGTGTGAGCGCTGTTTGGGGGCAATTCAGTAGGTCTATAACCTGTGTGATAGGTAGAGAGAGACTGCGGGCTGGAATCGTGTGACCTCATATAGCAAAAACCCCAAAGTCACGGCAGCTGGGAGCGTGTTTGTGACATATATGTATATATATATATATATATATATATATATGTAGAATGTGATGTCCATGTGTTTTACCAAACATTTACAAAGAAATACAACTTTAATAAACCTTATTTATAAACCCATTTAAATAATAGCATGCATAGTTATCTGGATATTACTGTAATTAGGCCATATTTTTTTAATTCTGCTTGTATGTAATACTATACTTAGTGCCACAAAACTGCTACTTGTTATGAGAAAGTTATCTCTAGTTGTTCTTTATATGTTAGGTGTTTGACCCGTTACGGTTTTCCATGGAGAATACATCAGATCGACACCCCCACGGCTTCCTTCCTTTCTCAGCTGGCCCAAGGTAGGACAATACCACAACTACAATCTTTACATATTATGGGGTAGATTTATCAAACTTTCTAAAAAGGAAAAGTGGAGGTGTTGCCTATAGCAACCAATCAAATTCTAATTATCATCTAGTACAGTGATGGACAACCCTAAACACTTCGGGGGCCCCATGGTGAGGCCCTTTAACTTTCAAAAGAGCCGCACATTACCCGTAATCTCAGTAATAAATCAGAATAGTACATTTCATAAAAGAAAGAGACACTTATCTGTAAAAACATACTAACAGGTATTTTAAACACGTGTTACAAGCTATATCAAACAAATCTAACAATAAAGCACGGAGTAGCTGGGGTCACAGGTGAAGGCTCGGAGGGCCTGGTGCCCACCACTGTTCTAATACATTCTAGAAAATGTTTTAGAAACATTTAGAAGGTTTGATAAATCTACCCCTATATGAAAAAGTGCTTCATAGTATTGGGTGAACAAGTTGGATGTATAGGATTTGTTTCACATATTTTCACATACCGGTGTATTTCATATATTTCTTAAGCTGGATTCATATTTTTATGTATGGTTATAATGATCATTGCCAGAACATAAAAGTTTTCTAAACAGAGTACAGCACATTATTGGGAATGCTTTAAAGAGTTTATACACACTTTTTTCTTGGTGCTTTTTCACATTGAAACGTTGACTGATACAGAAACATTTTACCCAAAAATGAGAATGTTGTTTTGGGTGGAATTTAATAAGTTTTGCTGTAATACATAAGGCAACATAACTGGGGTCTGGTGTTCCCTAAATCTGATGGGTGTCCCAATGATCCAGCTCTTCTCTCCTACTACCATTTGCCTGTTTCATTCCATGGGAGGTGAGAGTCGATAACACTGATATAAATTACAAGATGGAGCAATGAGTGGAGTGCTGGGCAATTGATATCCTGGTGGGACCAGCCTAATCGGATGGAAAGCCGGAACCCAGGTAAGTATCATTTTGTATTATAGCATCACGTGAACTCCACCCAAAACTACAGTCACCCTTTATATTAAGGGCCTGATACTCTAACTGGCTACAGGTTGATCATATCCTAAATTCTTGGCACAACAAACGGTAACTAAAGTAGGGTGTGTGTATATCTCTCCACAATCATCATTCTTCCTGATCACCAAATAGCTAGATCAACCCAGTTTGACTACCTGCATGAGTAGCCATAATGATAGATTGATCAAACCTTCTAAAAAGGAAAAGTGGAGGTGTTGCCCATAGTAACCAGTCAGATTCTTGCTATCATTTTCTAGAATGTACTAGATAAATGATACCTAGAATCTGATTGTCTGCTATGGGCAACACCTCCACTTATCCTTTTTATGTGTGATAAATCTAAACATATATGACCAGCTTTACACGCAGAATTCCAGAATCACATGCTGCTTACATTCTGGTGAAACATGCCTAAAATTACTTACTGAAACGGGATCAACCCTGAAGTAGTAAGCAATTATTTTTTTTCTATCACAATTAAAACAATATATATATTTATTTAGGCTTATTTATGTAGTGCCTACATAATATGCCTCAAACACATTAATCCTTGCTGGCATGGAGCTTACATTCTATATTTCCTATCACATGAACACAAGGACACACTAGGGTTGATTTTGTTGAGCCAATTAACCTACCAGTATGGGAGGCTGGGATCACAATTTAGTTAGTTTGTTTTTTATATTGTTAAATGTATTTACACACCCTACCTCTTGATAATCGTTATGTAGATACGAAATAGTGTATCTAATATTACTTGAAAAATGTTAAAAAGCACCATAGTAATCATCATCGAAGCAGAAAAATTATAACTCCCCCCTCCAACACCTCCATTGCCGTGTGCACCAGATCGGGCAGCACCCATTCACCGCTGCCCTACTGTGCAGAATTGCAGTGAGGTTTCCCACCTGCAGGACAATGCTGTCCCGATCGGATGGCGGAACAAAACCCTTAAATCGGGACTGTCCTTCTAAAACTGGGACAGTTGGAAGGTATACATACGATGCTGTGCTCCTTGGGAACTGTCATTTAACAATTGGTGGACATATACTTTAGGAGATAGGATTCTTATACCTTATGGAATGTATGTGATTTATTTTAAACTTTGCATCTAGGTGTAAAACATGCACTGTGAAACAGCAACCAATCAGAAATTAGATTGTATCTCTCTAGTCGAAGTTAGGCTAGGTACACACTAAAGAAATTTCCAACCGACGTGTTATCTCAAAAGATTGTACCTATGGCTGAAAGTCCGATCAGTCTGACGATTCATGCATACACACTGACACGATTTAACTTCAAATCTGTGTTCTCCATCTGGTCCTTCATCTGGTCCTCTAGTCTTCAGAGAATGACAGCACAATATTCATTCATTCATTCATTCTTGTCACAGCCTTGTTATAGCTTTCCACATGTCCTAACGAATTTCGTTAGCTTCTGTGACTCTGAAACAAAACATTCTGTCTCAGAGCGAACAAATGAACTATTCCTTCTACAGTACTCTCTACATTTATTCACCGGGATATTCATTGCTAGTATCGGCTGAAAAGAGCACAACTCTGTAAACTCTATGGAGATTGGGACCATTAGTGCATACAGACTACATGATTGGTCCGAAAATATCAAACAGTACAACCAACCAAATGAGCCAATAATAGACACTTTGGAACGACTTTTTACCATCGTGTCACTATCCACACTAACCCGACTTCCGACTGAACGGTCGTATGTCGGCTGATTTGCCCGGACGAAAACGTTCCAGTGTGTACCTAGCCTTAGACATTGAAAGAAAGTGTCCAATTGGTTGCATTGGTTTTGTGCAAATATTGTACTTACACGCAGTTTTAATAAATGAGCCTTAATACTTAAAGTGCAATTTACAAAATTTGCACTGCCAGGTAATTATATTTGCAATGTGAATGCACATGCTTATATTTATTTGTATTTTTACAATTTTTGTACATTTTTAAAAATATAAATCTCTATGTCTGCAGATGAAAATATGAGAAGTGAGATTAAATTGATAATACTTCCTGTCAGCTAACTTGTATTGTTTTTTTCCTCAGAAATTGCATTGGGCAGAACTTTGCTATGAATGAGATGAAAGTTGCCACTGCCCTGTTATTAAAGAGATATCAGATACGTGCAGATCCTGAAAATGAACCTCACGTAGCTTCTCAAGTACTTCTCAGATCACTGACTGGGATTAATCTCTACCTGAAAAAGCGGGAGGAGTGAATGTGTGATAAGACTTTTACAACTTGGAATACAGAGGACATTGTAAAGACCACAGACCATACAAAGACAGACTATAGACTATAGCAGTGATGGGCAAACTACGGCCCGCGGGCCAGATCCGGCCCACTTAGAGGTTCTATCTGGCCCGCCAATATTTTAAAACATTTCATTAAAATATGCATAAAATTATTAGGGGCCGACCCTGTGTGCCAGAACCTTCATTTTTATGCCTTCCCAGCTATTTCCTCCATTACACTTCATCCTCCTTCCTAAAAGGACACTTCTTATGTCAATCACTCAAACACCTGCCCCGCCCCCTAATGGCTGAAAGTCATATGAGAAGAGATGGGCTGGGCCATATACTAAGGCGGATTTCGATTGGCTGCTGTGTTGTCAGTTAGTGGCTAACCAGAAAGACGGATCTGCAACAACCTGCTGAAATAAGTCCTGTGTCTGTACGATCGCTGCACTTATAGAGGTAACACTGCTATATAACACCCTTCCGTCCCATTCAAAAAATTTGTATTATATATTTCGATATTTGAGTTTTTTAATAAATTATATTGGCCCGCCTAAAGTTTTTAATTTTTATTTGGCCCGCTCCTGAAAAAGTTTTCCCATCACTGGACTATAGCAACTAATCATATTCTAGCTATCATTTATCTAGTAAAATGATAGGTAGAATCTGATTGGTTGCTATTGACAATACCGCCCCTTTTCCTTTTTAGAAGGTTTGATAATCCTAGGTAAGAGAATGGAAAACTCTACTGTTCTCTGAATTATCATAATATTTAGGGGGGAACTCAATTGGCCGCGTTACTGTAAAAAGTAACGCGACCTACGCACTATTACAGTTATTACGGTAATAGTGTGCTTAAATACAGTTATTACGGTAGTTTCAATGGCGGCTTTTTGCGTGCAGAAAGCCGGGCTAAATTTACTGTAATAAGGGTAATAGGTTTAGCACTGCGATAATTTGGGGGAAATTGAATTCCGCCCTTAGGGGCATATTCAATTGTGAGCGTTAACACTGAAAAATGAGCGCTCTAAAAATATTACCGTTTATACGGTAATATTGTGCGCGAAAAGCGTTAATACGGTAGTCTACTCACGGAATTTCAGCTCGCAGCTCAGAGAGCAGCGAGCTGAAATTCCGCGAGTAATTACCGTATTAACGCTAAGATTTTTCAAGCGCTCGTTTGTTAGCGTTAACGCCAACAATTGAATATGCCCCTTAGAGTCAGAGTATTCAGAATACATTTTATGAATCAAGCAGCCAAAATAACTTACTATCTCTCAAACTCAAGCAATATCTGTATTTTACCTGAAAGATGTCGGTGACAATAACTGATACAGTAAATGCATAATCTGTGCTTTCACCAACATTAAGCTATATTGCTGCTTTAGGAGGATATTCTCATTTCTGTTGGCGAAAAGTACTGCAAACTGGCAGAATATACTTAATTTGTGTTTTCCTCTGTATATTGCTATAAAAAACTGCTATAAAACCAACATGAATATCAAACTTACATTTTTACTTTGAAGTGGGCATAATTCAAAAAACATCAACATTATAAACAAAATATTGGACCAATAACTCAACCAATAACTCATATGGCACTGGATCCATATTTCCAACGATCTCTTCGAATGCGGTCAGAGAACTCAGATTACTCAATGGCACTAACTAGCTGAGGCCCTTCTCCAAATGTCACTTTAAAGCTGTATTTTCTTTTCATTCTAGTTTAATTTAACAGAAAAAAATATATTTCCTGGAGTGAAAAATATATTTAACATTAACTTTTTTCTGTAAGAAATGTAATTTTTTAACGTTGTTTTCCACAATCAACATTTTGGAGAATATTACCCAGTGTGATTCCCTGCTACAACCAACCGAAAAGCCTCACTCACAACTCTCTGTGATGTCACATTTCCTGGCGAACTGATAGGCTGCACTCTTACGGATATTAGTTCAGCTCACAAAATGACTGCAATATCTTTTTGCAGGCGATACATAGCCCTTCAGCTGATAACGATTATACTTGTTCATTGTAAGAGAGAACATGTCTACTAATTGACCATATAACCCCAATTGTGATTAAGCAATCAAATAGAATACTCCACCATAAACTGAAAAAGGAACAATCCAAAGGACAAGTAGGATGTTTTCATAATAATTGAATGTTTATTACTACATTTTAGTACAATAAAAAATATAAGTTGCATATGTCCAATATAAAGTCTCATCGGAACACATGCAAAAAACATTATTCTATAAATTAAATGAACAACTCATAAAACTATAAGCATTAATAAAAATGTGTTTTGAGAAAAAAAGTTGTTGTTTTTTTTAGCTATTTCACACAAGATGTGGCATACAAAGGGACTTACGTCCGAACATGAATCTTCTATACACCAATCACTCTGTAACTTACACAGGTTCTTCTGATTAAAGAATAAACATAATCTTTTCCATTTTATTACACATTTCGTCTTTTTAATACAATTATCTCTGCAGTAACATTCATCATATATATGTTCTTAAAAAACATAACATATTGCACATGTCTGATCTTGGAAGCTAAGCAGGATTGGGGTGGGTTAGTATTTGGATAGGCGATTACCTGGGGATAGCAAGTGCTGTAGGCTAAAGTATAATGAATGAAATTCCGTTGTTGCATAATGTAACAATAGCGCACAATACACTTTATTTGTTTTTTGCATATATGCAACATCTCATGTTTTAGAACAAACTGGTGGCTTTATAGACAATTGGATAAATGATCAATTATGGGACACATGAGATCGCATTTTTGAAAACAATCAGATTAATAACTGTCACCACACATTATAACGCTTTTAGACTTTTAATGCTTGATTATAATAATACACACACGTAAAATAACTTCAATTCATCCACTTCCGATTAAAAAAGCACTCTGCGAGATGTAGTTTTCTGAACGGATGCATGTGTTACTCGCTGTGCCGATCACGGCATCCCAGTCGTCATGGAGACGCTTAAGGTTTTTATCCCGGCCGTTGTTAGGGAAACGGTCAGAACGTTCAGCTGTTACCGCCGCATCACGGCAAGAAGGGCAGCCCTCTTTTTTACTCGTTTCAAGTTCTTAATTACCTTTCGAACAGGCTTTAAGAACCTCAAGACCAATGCACTCTCTCGGAGTTTCATGTCCTGTCATGCTCCGCCTCCGGATCCTCGGCCCATCATTCTGTCCTCCTTGATTCATGTTGGTTTGACCCAAGACCTTGGAACTACGCTTTGTCAACTTCAAAGAATTTCCCTTGCTGAAACTCCTGCCAACAGGCTGTTCATTCCATTTCATCTTAGAAAATCGTTACTTGCTGAATGCCATGAAAAAAAAATCTGCTGGGCATCCAGGGATATCTAAGACCATCAAAATCCTCTCATGTTGGGTTTGGTGGCCCACCCTGTCTTCTGATGTTCAAAGTTATATCCTTTGCTGTGAAGAATGTGCCAGAAGCAAATCCTCAAGAAAGCTGCCCTTTGGGTCAGTTGATATCCTGTTCTACTCCAGCTAAATCATGGACACACCATTCAATGGATTTAATTGTTGATCTACCATGGTCATCTGGTCACAATACCATATGGATGGTCGTGGATCACTTCAGTAAGATGGCCCATTTTGTACCATTACCTAAACTACGTGATGCACGAACACTGGAATTGTTGTTCATTCAACATATTTTTCAGTTACACTGTCTACCTGAGGACATCGTCCCTGCCTGTGGTTCCCAATTTGTCGCCCACTTTTGGAGATCTTTCTGCAGCCTGCTGGGAATGAAGGATAGCCTATCATCCGCTTACCATACACAATCCATCGGCCAGACAGAGAGAACTAATCAGTCCCTGGAACAGTTCGTTCACTTGTATATATCCAAATTTTCATGATAATTTGTCCTCTTTACTTCCGTGGGTTGAATTTACCTATAACAATTCTTGTCATTCCTCAACCCGCATATCTCCGTTTTTCTCCAACCTTGGTTTCCATCCCAGGGCAAATTCTTTCTCCTCTATAACATCTCCTGGTGTTTCCGGAGCTTCTGCTACTGCTTCATGGCTCAGAGTTATCTAGAAGAAAGTCCACTCTGCTTTGCTTCAGACCTCCTTCAGATCCAAGTCCTTGTCGGATTGTCATCGTAGAGCTTATCGATGATAAAGTTTAGCTCTCCGCCCGGAACATCATGCTCAAACAGTCTTGTAGGAAACTAGGACCCAGGTTCATTGGACCATTTACTAGTCTCAAGAAGATCAATCCCGTGGCTTTCAGACTTAAATTGCCTCCGTCCACATCCACAATTCTTAAGATATAACCGTTAATAAAATGACATACAAATGTAACGGTTTCCTATTAAATAAATGGATGAAACACAGAATTGATAACTCACATATAATCAAATTTCTGGTGCCGGGAGAAGCAGAAATTTGGACATTCTTCAGTATTAGATTGACTCTGAAAAGTGAGCAAATCCTTAGAGTCACAGTGCCGTTTTATAACCAAGCTGCAGGGCCCACTACCCCTCTTCCTGTGATGTCAGAAGTAAAAGATATGTGTGAATGCAAATTAGGGTTTTATGACTCCTGTCATGTCTGAGGTTTCCTAGAGGTGTGTTAGATTTCACTGTCTAGAAAGAGATATTTTCAAAGACTTTCTCTTTTGCGACCTGCTATAAATGATACATGGTGCTACAATGGATCTGGGCTCTTATCTACCAGCACCCTCTGGGGAGTTTAACATAATCAAACACATTGATTTAGACAGCTCCTCTGAGCCATGTCACACTATTTCTAGGAATTAATTCACAAACACATATTTGCAGATTTATATATGTAGAAATAAGCTTGCACATGACAAACAATGTCTCATTCAGATACAGTGTTAGTATGGGTACCCAGCCACTGTGCCACCCCCACAGCCCGGTGCCCTAGGCAGCTGAGTAAAGCTGCCAAATGGTGGCACCGTCCCTGTGCAAAAGTTTCCCCAGCAGTACACAAAGGGGCAACTGAGCGTCACTATAGGGCTTAACACATACAGTTTTATTTAAAAACCTACACACTATAAGGGGTAAATGTATCAAGGTCTGATTTTTTTCATCGATTTAAAATCACTGCAAATCATGAGAGATAACCTGCAATTTGAGTCCCCAAGTCACCAAATGTATTAAGTAGCGATTTTAGTTTGATTTTCAAAATTGCTGTTCATCTCCGGCGATTTGCTGCCCTTCCAAACTCTCTCGTGTTTCGCAAACTTGCCCGTGTTTAGCTGAAAATCGCCATTTGCAAACCAATACTCATTTTTGATTGGTTGCAAGTTTTACATGCAAAACTCTGGTGATTTTAGCCTGACTGAAATTATATTATTAAAAAACACACAATACAAAGCATGGTGGATAATCACACAATGGATGTTCGCTCATTGATGGAACAGGTTGATGACCTTGAAAACTTCCACCGTAGAAATAATTTAAAATTCATAGGACTCCCTAAACCTGATAAGGGAACTCACTTATTTGAATATTTATCTAAATCTATTCCCAGAACATTAGAAATACTTGATGATATAGAAATCCAGCACATTGAATGAGGTAACAGAATAGGAACAGATAGAACTGGTAGCAATAATAGGCCCTGCCCTGTTATAGCTCTTGGACTATAGAGCCAAGGAATATCTCTACTAGCCTACTGTAGAGCACCTCAACACTCTACTAATGGACAAAAAATGTACATCTTTCAAGATTTCTCAGTTTTAGTATCGCAGAAAGGCAAAGAATCTTTAGAAGTTTGTCGCATGCTGCACAATAAAACAATCGCTTTGCTTTGTGTCACCGCTCCGGACAAAACCGCACCTTACCCAACAGGGCAAGCCTCTTCTCGCGGCTTGCCCTCCACTACCACCCTTTTGCCTTCACCTGTCTTCACCTGTCATGCTCAGGCTTCCCATCGGAAGTTGCGTGTGGCTTCCTGCGTTGCTTGGCAACCCTTGACAGTGGTTCTGCACATGAGCAGAACTTCCAAGTAACTCTGAAACTTTCCTGTTGATGTCATCAAGATGCAGCTACAGGGACTATATAAGGGACCCACTGTCATGCAAACATTGCTTGGTAATTGTGTTACTATCCTGCCTGTGTATTGTTATATTCTTCTGTGCATTCACTTACTTTTGGACTTTATGGACTTGCTACTGTTTAAGCCCATGGAACCCTGCTTACTGACTTATGTCACACTGTGTACCGACTTGGCTCTGAACTATTGGACTCACTAGTGCTTAACCCTTTGGAACCTCGCTTTCTCCATAATACTAAATAGTCTGCCAACCTGATTGGATGTCTGAACTGTTTCTCTTTATCCGTAAAGTCTAATTCTCTTTATTTTCTCCCTATCTGTATTATCTGGTGTTCATCAGGAACTACACTTCTGAAACTCATCCCAACTCCACTCTGGACCATCACCACTCCATTCTCTGGATCCACCTAAAACCAGGCATTGGAATCCAACCCGCGGGGACAGGTAACTAAGTTTCCTTTCTTATTTGTTATCGTGACATTTTGCTTTATCCAGCAAAACTGAGATTGTTTTTACGTATTGCAAATCCAAATGAGGGGAAAGCATAACTTCGTAACCCTTTGTCGTCTCCAGTCTATCTGAACCATGATAAAATTGGCTGATCCTACTACATCTAACTAAAAGTAAATTTGGGGATTTAAGTAAAAATACTGTATTATGTTACAAAAAGCAGAACCAAACCCTCTAAGACTGAGGGCTAGATTTACTAACAGGCGTGTTTGTAAACCCGTCGACTTTCGGCGGGTTTGCCAGCGGATTACCCATCGCCGGATTTACTAACGCTAAACCCGCTGTCCAAATGGCCAGAAATTATTTTTTCAAAGCCGCCTCTTTAGAAAGCGCCATGACGGTTTCAACAATGTTCCAAATACAAACAGCCGGATTTACTATTAGGGGATTTATAAATCCGCCGGAAAACCGCCATTCAAAAGACCAAAAAGAAAGAGCTGCTTGTGAGCAATCAGAACATAAGAGAAAGGCCTATTTCATGTCCAATGATTGCTCCATTAGGACTGTGTATAGAAAATGGCCAAAGTGTCATGTAATTTCAGGGTACTGTTAATTTTTTTTTATTTTTGTTTTCACCCTTTATGATTGCATAGTAAATTCTCATTTCAGCATTCCATTTCTATTTGTTTTTTCCTTTCAACAAATCCACTATAATACTGGTGCCTCAAAGAAATTAGGATGCACAATGTTTCATTACATAGTTAACCCTGAATTTTATGCTAATGCAATCCAAGGGCTAGATTTACTAAGCTGCGGGTTTGAAAAAGTGGGGCTATTTCCTATAGCAACCAATCAGATTCTAGCTTTCATTTTGTAGAATGTACTAAATAAATGAAATATAGAATCTGATTGGTTGCTATAGGCAACATCCCCACTTTTTCAAACCCGCAGCTTAGTAAATCTAGCCCCAAATGTGAAAAATGTTTTTTCTGGATGAAGAAATCACAGTCAATCACAGTCTATTGGCCAGCAGTTAATTATGATGCTTAAAAAAAGGGCCCCTCATTATATTTCAGGTGTGGGTTTGTTGGAGAATGCGGGTAATGTGGTGCATTCTTGCCAGTGTATGTTTGCAGCTTTTTATCTGATGGAGGCACAAAGGCGCCAGGAGGAGGAGGATGAACAGCAGTTGCCATCTGTTCCGCGGAGCCTGCGAAATACCCGCACTCCACGTGCATTTCCAGTGCGTTTGAATCTGGAGTCTTTGGCTGATGTGGAGGTAGTACAAAAGTTTCGCCTCAATCGTACTAACCTCATGGCACTGTATGAGCAAGTGAATAATACAAAGATTCCCTTCTGCAAGTTCTCCTGCCCCCCCTCCCCTTCCCTCCCTCCCTGCAGATCCTCCTCCATTAGCACTTATAGAATTGGCTATTCCCATCCCACTAATTTCTTCCCACTCCTCTCCTGACAGCCAACTTGCACCAGCTCTAACTGTGTCTCTGTTTACAGTAAGTGTACATTGTCCTCATCATGGTTTTGTCTGATCTACTGCGTGTTCCTTTCAACTCCCTGAGTGTCCCTGAGATCTGTCGCTGGGCTGCCTGGCTCTTTCTCCTGACTTTGCTGTTTAAAGGCTTCAAGTTGTATCTGAATTGGAAAGTACTGGAGAAAGCGTTGAAAGATTTCCCAGGTCCTAAGTGTCACTGGCTGTATGGCAATGCCCTTGAGGTAAGAGGTTCCGTTTAGTCTATCACATGTCTATCCTATAGCATTACATTATCTATGCCTCGCCGCTGATCCTGGACAATGTTTTTATTGCTTATAGTTCCTGAAGGCTGGAAAGAATATGGAGATCTTTGTAGAATGGGCTCAGACTTATAAGTATGGCATGTCCATGTGGCTCGGAAAATTCTTTGCAGCACTTCTAATCACACACCCTGATTATGCAAAGGCTATTCTTGTCAGGCACGGTAAGAGATTTGATTGAACCCCTTAGGCTATGTCCAGATGTATGTTTATTGTTTGCAGTCTGAAGATTCAGAGTTTGGTGTCTCAGACAAACTCATAAAACACTTCTAAAATGTTTCTCCGTTCACTTGAAAAAAAAAAAAAAAAAGTTCAGAAATGCCTGTGTATGTTTTCTTTATGTAATGTAGAAACAGATGCGGTCAAATGAATTGTCTCATCTTCCACAACAGCAGAAACAGCATGAGAAGAAAAAGCCTTTGTCATTCATAAGGGAATAAAAATTCAAGGACATAGCCGTAATCTTTATATTGCTGTTGATTACTTTCTTGAAACCCAAGTTTCCTACATATCTTTTAAGTAGTAAACTGTTTGACCAGCCTTCTTACTCATATTATCTCATGTTTGTGTAGATGATAAAAATCATGTAATTGTTATAATGTCCTGTAAGAATTATTTATTATGTACAGGTCTGCATTATAATAATATTATATAATAATAATATTGCTTGCTGAGTAAGCAGAGGGTGTGTCTCCGATAGTGGGTGGGGGCGCATTTGCCAGCTCTGATTGGTACATTCAATGCGTCTAGCACATCAGAACCCTTAACTCCCCAACACCTCTCCTAAAAAAATTAAAAAAGACATGTGCCCTAGTGGAAGTTGTGCGCTGCACCTGCTCACCATCACTTTAGGATGCACAGCAGCAGTGAGCAGACACACCTCCTAACAATTTTGGCAGTTGGGACAAAAGTCCCGGCTGTCGGTACGTTGGTAATGTTCCTTAGAATCATACTTGTCCACTCTCTCGGAATGTCCGAGAGACTCCCGAGTATTAGGTAGGTCTGAATACATCCTAATTAGTAATTGCACCACACCCCACTACTCTCCAGCATATTTACTGGGGAAAAAAACAGATGGTTATTAAAGTAGCAAAAAATGAACATAAAAGGCATGAGTCATTAAGGAGAGCAAAGCATAAAGTCGCGACCAACACCAGTCGTCATCGATTCTTGTCGGTCAAGCAGCTTCAGTGTACATCTTCCCCTAATGTCTTCCCCTAATCTGTCCTCTTTCAAACGAACATTAAAAACCCACCTTTTCCTTAAAGCCTTCCAGTCTCATGCCTAAACTCCCACCGGTCGGCTACCTCTCTTTCTCATCCCTTCTTCCCTTCTCCCCTTTCCTCCACTCCGTCTCCGTTTCTCCCGTCTCTCCGTCTCATCCATGTGTCTGTCTGTCTTCCCCTCCCTTTAGATTGTTCGCTCCTTTGAGCAGGGCTCTCCTACCTTCTGTTTCCATCACTTTTAACTGCGCTCTCCAGCTACTCAGCTCACCTCCTCTCAGTCCCTCTGCCCTCTGTCTCCTCTCGCTTCTCTCCACTCCCCTCAGTGACTCTCAACCTGTCATCCGTGCCCACCCTCTTGGGCCATAGTTACCTGCCTGTACTCACTTTTCCCCTCCCTCCCTCTCTTTCATGCTGTGCCTGAGCCCCCAGAGTTATAGTGCTTACTGTTACTTGTACTGTGCTGTTTCACCTTGTACTGTGCCATTGTTTGTCCTTGTACGGCGCTACGGATACTTTGTGGCGCCCTATAAATAAAAATGAATAATAATAATAATAATAATACATATGTCGTGGTAAGTGGTGTCAGTGTAATCAGCTTCTTTATACCGTACCCGACCCATTTAACTCATGTGCCAAATAATAAACTAATTTGCAACCCTTGGATTGTAACATGGTTTGTTCCGGAACACATTTACTCCTTTTTTTGCTTATTTTTCTTAATGACTCAGGACCAAAATCTTTTTAATCCAGTACATTGTAAGCTTTCATTAGTAGGGACGTCCGTTCTTTTCACATCCACAAGTATTTTGTCTACAGTCTCTGTTCCTGTGTTAGTTAGGCTGTTTCTACCATTTACTGATGCTGTAAATACAGCACCAACTGTCTCCTATGGAGTCACACAGACAATATACTTCATACAGTACATTGTTTTTATTACACAATAACTACATTCTACTTTTGAATGAAATTGGCTATAACAGTTTATTATAAAATGTGATTTGATACTTTTTATGCTACTGGCTTATATCTGATTTCATCTGTCAGGGATAAGCCCCACTAGCTACTCTCTATTTAATATCAAGCAATCTTATATCTTCCACACAGGCAATTAATTCGTTTAGAGCAATAAGGACATGAACTATTACATTTTTAGATTTAATATACTAAAAGTACAATGCTTATAGGTTAATAAAAAAACAATTAATAAACAATTGACATAACATACACAAGCAAAACAGTTTAAACAAAGGGATTCAATTCAGAGTATAATTTACATTGAAGTGTTATATTCTGAGCCAAGGGAAATTTGCTTGAAGATGGACAGCTTATCAATGAATGATTGATATTCCAAAAGACTGACAATTTTCCCCTTCACAACACAGGTTTTTTTAAGCAAAATGAAATGGGGCAGTCGGAATGTCCCCTGGGTATCATTATAGTTTGCTCACAAATATTTCAAAAGTTTAGACCTTTGGTAACTCTCCACAAACATATCCCAGAGACATAACTCCCCCTTCAATAAACCAGTCCTAATCTCCCGCACATTTAAATACCAAACATGATGGAATTATATCAATCTGACATCCCTTTCCAAAAGACAAGTGATTATAGCTGATCCCTGTTACCGCTAGTAAGTATAATTCACAACCCGTTGTGGTTTTTGCCCGCCAGTATTGAGTGGCACAAAGGTTTTTTCCAAAATATGAAATATGAAGGCATTTCCTTTAAAGTTCATATTTCTATATACCTGCATAAAGAACCTTCAAGTTTCACCTGGGTCTCCAAGATTCTCACCTAGGCATATGGGTCTCTAATTTATACCTAGTGGTTATTTTGTGTTTACAATACCTATTCAGGGCCGGATTAACCGCAGAGGTTTATGGGCTATAGCCCAGGGGCTTTGGGCAGCTGGGCTATATGGGCAGATGGGGTTGGGAGTGATTTATATATATCACTCCCAACCCCATCTGATCCCATTCCCTCCTGTGCCCTTTCCCAGCAACCAAATATATTTTATTTATCCCTTCTGTGGGGAACTGAGACAACCCCATAGGATTTGATGCAGCATCCTTATACCCCTTCCCCCTCCCCTCTCCCCTCTCAATCGGTTCCAATCTTGTCTACCTATCGGGGTAAAAAGGTGGAACGGAGCCTCCGGAGGTGATACATTTTTGGGGAAGGGGGGGGACATGTGTCATTTTGAGGAGGAGGAGAGGGCGTGTTCTTTTTTGCTTTTTTGAAAATACAGAGTAGGTACATTAACATAAACATTTGTCAAGCGACGTATGCCCAATCCGATATTACTGGGGGGGCCCCAGTAATATCGGATTGGGTATACGTCGCTTAACAAATGGGCCTCATAGTACCCCTAGCCCAGGGGCCTACAGTGTCTTAATCCGGCCCTGTACCTATTGAAAGGAAGTCAATTAGGAAGTGGAATACATGATCAAAACAATGATGTCTAGGATCTGCATATCTTAAGCTGGTCTCCTCAAAAAGGGTCTGCTCATCCTAATTACCTCCTACTGAGCTAAATAACCAAATGTTTTAAAAAGGAAACGAACATTTATCTGAGGGGAAAATCATGTTCACTACTATGTAGCAATGCAATATTTTAGTTTGGGCCCTGACATTTAATATTCTATTTCATCCTATCATATTTATGCTCTCATCCTGACATCATCCATTATCTTAATTGATAGTTGTTACTGTGTATATTTTATATATTCAGCCTTTATACTTACAATGTGTAGTAGATATAGTTTTCTGCTGTAGGGAATTGATTACTAATATAGATTCCTGTCTCAATAGGCTGTTAAATATTCACTTGCTTTTTTTTGTTCATCCATGTTTGGTACGTACAATGGTATGCAGATTGAGACAGAGTTTTACATTCTCTAAATTGTATTTATTAGAAAATAACCTTGCCTTCTCTCTTGCATCTTTTCAGATCCTAAGGATGATGTAGCCTATAGATTTATAGTACCTTGGGTTGGTATGTAATAAAGTAAATTCCATTATTAGATCTTTCAAATAGGCATATAACTAAGAGGATAATATAAATCAAATATCCAACCAATTCTATAAATAAGTATATTCTAATAGTGACACAGAATTGACAATTGCAGGAGCACTGTGACATTTGCACATGCTGAATTGCTTGCTGTGCGTGATGTACAATTCTACAAAATGCCCTAGATGTCATGGATAGAGCACGTCTTCTAATTGTCTTCCTTAATTCTTACCTTGTTTGTTTATGTTATACAAAACATTGCATTGTGCTTTAAAGAGTTATAATCATTTGTCAGCATCAGGCAAGTGTGACTTCACCGCATCATGTTTTGCAGATGACTTGGCGTTTTATAAATTAATTCACAGTCAGACAGAGGGTGCTGATTGCTGCTGATACTCACATATTACTCTTTCACCCTACACCATACATTGTATTGCAGAACCTTCTATTGGACAACGATGAGCTTCATTCTGCAGAATGTAGAATTTGTATTTTAGCAGTGCCCTCTTGACAAACAATGAATTTCATCCTGCAGAAGGTCAATGCCTATAAATTTCTTCTTAAAACTATTCAGTGCACTGTGCTGCAGGGAAGTTTCTTCAGCACATCAGTTTTCATTTACAATTTTTTATTTAAAAAGCTGAAGCTGAAACATGATGAAATGAAAGGTCATTAAATGACACTTCTCACACTCCTTGCATATGTTCGACTTGTTCAAAATGATAATTACTCTAGCAAACTATAACGTCCAGAGGGCTTCTAGTGAATGAATCTGAGAAATGATGATGTCCCTAAATGTTAGCCATATTGTTTACATATGTAATTAAACACGTGCCAAATGTTATATTGATCCAGAATCCTCACATTTTGTAGCCCAGTTTTCTTTATAATTTTTCTAAAGCTACCACTCCCACAAACATAGGAAAAGTGCCCTCTAGTTACACTTGTGTCTCATTTGTACTTTGTACTGTGTTATCCGCTGATCCAGTTACACAAAGGAGAAGAGATAATGTTCTCTTTTTTTGTGGGTCACAGGTTATATTTTTAGTTTTCTTTACTCTGGGATCCGTGCCTCCTGATTTTGGGCCATCTGACTGGAATAGAATGGTCTGAAATGTTATAGTAAATTTTAAGATAAGGAATTTTCTAGAGCTGCTCTTTTTCTCTGTAATTCTCTCCCACGCTATATTAATTTCCCAGTTTGACAATCTAAAGGTGGTCACTGAAAATGTATCTTTTCAGAGAAACTTACCCTGACTCTGCTAAGACCATCAATGTCACACTTACCAGTCATCACTTGTTCCACTTTTACCCTATTGAGTGTAAACTATAAGATGGAGAGACCTCTTCATCCTTTTGTATCTGATTGTTTTTCTAATGTAATGTATGTGTTTCTCTTAGAAATTGTACACTGCTGGCACTTTATAGATACTGAATAATATTATTATTATTGTTATTAATAATAATAATAATAATAATAATAATAATACAAGATAAATGAAAAATGTAATCTATATGGAGGTCATTTATGAAACACACTCAACCTTAATTTTGAACCTGCACACTTGGATAATGCACCTAGCATTTCAACTAAGACTCTAGGGGTATATTTACGAAACTGCTGGTTTGAAGAAGTGGAGATGTTGCCTATAGCAACCAATCAGATTCTAGCTGTCATTTTGTAGAATGTACTAAATAATGATAACTAGAATCTGATTGGTTGCTATTTGCAAAATCTCCACTTCCAAACCTGCAGTTTAGTAAATCTAGCTCAAGGTCTTCGTTCACAAGTGGCCAGTGTGGGAAATAGCTTGTGATTGGCCAACCAGTGGAGCTCTGGTGATCCTTACTATTATTATTTTGCATTGACCGGCTGTATTCTGGTGGTGGGTCATATTTTTAATGGGAATTTTTCAAGTGTTTGGATTTTTTCTCCACCTTATTATCTCACTCAGCAATCAATAAATAATAATAAACTCCATCACCCCATCCAGTTCTGCAGGGATCTTGACAAACCTATGCAGGATGCAAATTGAGGCATACGGCGGATCCAAAGCTGTATTTGCACTGCATTCATAAATTACTCCCTTAGTGTCACTGTCCCTTCATCACTGACATTGCGGACAATGACATTTTGTCCATTGCGGCAGGGCGCATTGTTCCGTAGAATAAATATGGTGATTTCATAAGCACAAATATCAATATGAAAACTGGTTTTGCATTCTTATTAACTTATTTGTTCTTACTATAATATTTATGTAAATTACATTAGGTGATGGATTATTGGTCACCTCTGGCAAAAGGTGGTTCCATCGCCGGCGATTGCTGACTCCTGCCTTTCACTATGATGTCCTAAAACCGTATTTGGCGATAATGGGTGACTGCACGAAAACCATGCTGGTAAAGGCTTGTTTCTACAATTTTCACATAATATTAGTGTGAAGCTGTGGGAAGCAGAGTCCCAGACAGGGGGTAACTAAGCAGCTACTAACACGGACACTGCTTCCCATGCAGATGTACCGGAAGCTCTCTACAGGTTTATGTGGGTGTCAAAATGGGGGGAATCCCATTGACAGGTTATGTTTGGGGAGGGGTAAAAGCTACCTAACTAGGGCAGTTGTGTAAAAGTGGACTACCCCTTTAATTAACCTGTTATCATGTTTCAGGACAAATGGGAACGGCTCATCCCAGATAAAAAACCAATAGAGGTTTCCAATGATATCAGCCTCATGGCACTAGACACCATCATGAAATGCGCCTTCAGTTACGATAGCAACTGCCAGACGAAAAGGTAATCGTTGTCAATGTGCTTAATTTGCAATCCTAATTCATTCAGATTAACAGAATTTGTGGGACTATACACTGATAGACACATATGTACACACACATACAATTATACTTTATGCTCCAGCAGAGCCATCAAGTCATTGACTTGCGTGAAACATGGCCCATTTATTTATACACATATATGATCTCAGTGGCACAAAGTAGGGTTAACTTTCTCTCATGTTCATTTCAAAATGATAAACCTTAGCGCCATCTCTGGGAACATATTTGTGTATTCTATACATATTACAAACAAATATACTGCATACTCCACATTTGAAAAGTAAAGTGATGCTTTATGATGCATAACATGTAGTATTGTTCAGCGGAGTGATATGCAGTCTATCAGCTGTTACACCTTCCATCTTGCCTTTTTTTGCAGTGAAAATGCCTATATTAAAGCTATATATGATATCTTGTACTCGGTAGACCAGAGGTTCCGTAACTTTATGCATCATAGTGACTTTTTGTACTACCTGAGTCCGCAAGGAACCAATTTCCGGAGAGCAGTGACCATAGCACATGACCATACAGGTGAGTTTGCTGTTAAACATAATTTACAATCAATCTATAAGTAATCTATGTACCATAACCCCTTCAATGATGGCACTGCATCCAAACTTGTAGCTATTTTAAATTTATTCATATTAAAAATGCCTTACATGCACTGATGTAATTCATACTTGCCAACTTTGGCTAGTTGGCCTCCGGGAGATCTGGGGGGCATGTGGGGGCAGGACTCGGTGAATTGTGTCATTTGGCTCTGCCCCCTAAACTGACATCACAATTTATAGCCTATTACAGCATGGGGCGGGGAATGTTACATATGCAGTGTTTGTAAATGGGCTTAATTCCTGCTGCAGTATATAGGCAGCAGCACAGCAAACAGCTCCCGGCACTGTAGCAGCTGGTCAAAGTTCCTTCAACAGCTCTTCACCAGCTGATACACCATGATAGTTCCTAGTTACGCGATTCACAGCAACCACAGTAAAAGTTTGTTTGCAAAAACAAACTTTTATTAGCCCTCCATGTCCACACGTATAGTGATTTTTGCTGCGAGAGAAAGAGAGAGGAGCATGCTAGTGTATAACAAATAAATATACAATGGAGGTGATTTTTATGAAGCGTACCTGATGCACCAGTACACCTGTATGGTCGGCTCAGTACACTTCAAGGTATGTGCCTACCGTGCTCTCTGAGGCTCCATCGCAACCTAGAAGTGCGCCCAGAAGTGCGCCCAGGCGTATGGAGAGGCAGAAGGCTGCCATCAAAAAGTAATTTAAAGTAATGTACTTGGAAAAAAATATATATGCAAAAAGCAAAAAGAATAGTTCATGTTGAGTCTGACATATCAATATGCTCAATAACAGTAGAATTTGCGTCAGGTGTACAAATGTGTATACCTAAACCCAACAAAAACGTAGAGATGTGAGTGTTAGTAGTAAATGCTAAAGTGACATTATCCTATTTGTAGACAATATAATAATGTAATGAAGTGTCAAGTACACAAGAGAGAAGAGTGTCTTGACCGTTATCAACAAATGCAACAGTCGTATCTTTTATATAAAGTGCAATTAAACACAAGTGCCTCCACATCCATTGTTTACTCCTTTAAAAATCCAGTAGGAATCTTCCTTCCTGCAGTAGCCCAAATAGATATTGGCAAATAAGTAATTCAAACGGACGGCAGCGTCTTGATATAATATAGCCGCAGCACTAGTGACTTATACTACATATTAAATAATTCATTCATTCATAGATTAAGGTGCTGCATTCTCGTGAACATGAGTACAGTGCACAAAACGAATGCCTCCGCTGTGTGAGCACTTTCGTCTCTTAAAATGATCCTGCTCAGTAAATTGACCGACCAGTCTACCAGTATTTACACTCTTTCATGTATTCTTTTATTTTTCTTGCTACCTTTCCACTTTCATGTATTATTTTCCTATGGTTGCTCTTTACTATCTACATATTGTGTGAGTGTGTGTGTGTGTGTGTGTGTATATATATATATATATATATATATATATATATATATATATATATATAATATATAAAACATTTATGTTTTCTTTCATGAGCTAGATAAAGTAATAAAACTGAGAAAAGAGTCACTGAAATGTGAGAAAGAGGTGGAAAAAGTCAATCGAAAGAGACATTTGGATTTTCTTGATATTCTACTACAAGCAAAGGTAAGAGATCGTGTTCTAAGTTACTACTACATCATATACTGCTGTTTCCTGCAAGCTCGTAAAATTCCAACATCACCCAAGGTCAGCTTCTGGTCTCATTACGTATTTAGCAGTTGCAGTAACTGGTTTTAGATTAATTAACTAATGTTTTTAAAAATAAATAAACCATCCTAAAAGTTATGTATAATTTATATTAAGTTATATTAATATCATTTATATTATGTATGCTCTGCTTTCAGTAGTGGATCCATTTCAATGGTGTTATTGTTGTGACGGGGATTTGGGACACTCTGCTGAGAGTTGGTCTGCATATCAGTCTGGGCACCAGTTAAGGATCTGTATATCAGACTATGCAGATATGCATTTTAGGCAACACATCAGATATGGTTTTCTGTATTAGACTGGGCACCAGATAATGGTCGGCATATCAGATTTTACATCAGATAATGGTTGGCATATCACACTTGACACCAGATTATGGTTGGCATATCACACTTGACACCAGATAAAGGTCAGCATATCAGATTTGGCACCAGATAATGGTCGGCGTATCAGATTTGGCATCAGATAATGGTCGGCGTATCAGATTTGGCACCAGATAATGGTCAGCATATCAGACTTGACACCAAATAATGGTCAGCATATGAAACTTGACACCAGATAATGGTCAGCATATCAGACTTGGCACCAGAGAATGGTCAGCATATGAGACTTGGCAGCAGATATAGGTCCACATATTAGACATATTAGACATATAGGGCACCAAATATGGAATACTAGACTGGGCAACTCTCTGCATTTACTGTAGGTTTCTTCACCAGATAGGGCTTAACATATCAGACTGGGCACCAGATATTGGTGTGACATATTATACTGGGAACCAGTTTCACAGACAACCTTTTATTCATAAATTGGTGTGAAACTAGACTTTCTATTACTGATAGCATTAAAAAAGAATTCCACTCATATTTTTTTTATAATAAACCCACCTCTCTCAACTAGCAGATTGGGGCTGGGTCATATGCCCAGGAGCCCAACTCACCTCTGCTACAGCACGCAGTCCTCAGATGCTCATTGACTCATAACCTGAAATTGAATTTAACTATATTTATACCTTGTATAATGTGACTTTTTAGGATGAATTTGGTGAGATTCTTCCTGATAAAGACCTGCGTTCAGAGGTAGAAACCTTCATGTTTGCGGGACATGATACGACGAGCGCTGGATTCAGCTGGATATCATACTGCATGGGCAAATATCCTGAGCACCAGGAGAAATGTTATGAGGAGATCAGAGAGGTCATGGGAGATCGGGACACGGTGGAATGGTGGGAATCTAATGACTATTTCTATTAGTTTGACACCGTGAAAGTAATTATGTCACAAATGTATACAGGTATGGAATATGTTTAGGACTTTGGGAAATATATTTACTTTGGAGCAACATGCCTAAAATATACTAAGTTACATTTAAAAATAACCCCTATACCCTTTGCATTTTGCTCCATATTATATTGGCTATCAGTGCTCCTAGCCTCTTCCTTAAAGCCTACCAACCTTCCGCATAACCCCTTCATCTCCTCCACTCGCTCTCTCCCTTACCTCATCTAGCTCCCCTTGTGCCTGTTCTGTTTTCCCTCCCTTAGGATGTAAGCTCACTTGAGCAGGGCCCTCTTTCCTCCTGTCTCCTCACCTGTTCTTCTGCTCCGTGTTTATTGCTTTAACCTGCGTGGAGTTCCTGAAGTACTGGTATCTCTGTTTATTGTTTTGTACTGTTTCATCCTGTATAGTGTACTGTCTGTATGTATGGTGTACGACGCTGTGGAAATTTTGTGGCGCCTAACAAATAAAGGATAATAATAATAATAACAATAATAGGAAGAAACGCTCAGGGACTGTTGCTGAGTTGGCATCCAAAATTTAAGCTCTAATAAGGTGCACATAAAAATATTGTATTTTATGTTACGCAAACAGGTGTATGTCTGTCAGGATTCACTAGGATGAGTGGGATCCTTCTGGTCTCAGCTGAGATTTGCGGTACTCCACCCAGAGGCGCAGAATTTAACAAAGCGGAAGGTTTTCCCCAGAGATTCCTGCAACGGAATTTGGGCTTTGCAGCTTCTACCCTGCAGGCCGTGGCCCTCTAGGGGAGTTCCCAGTAAGCAGTGATAGAGAACCGAGTACAGAGAAGAAGGTATACACTAGATAGCCACTAATAAGCGGGAGGGCCGAGCGATGCTCTGCGAAAGTTCATAGAGAGATATATGTGATGGTCTGCGGTAGTTACCACTAAGTAAGCAGAGCAGGTAAGCGATAATCTGCGGCAATACACTTGGAGCGATGATCTGCGGTAGTTACCACTAACGAGTGGCGCAGGTAATAGGTGATTGCAGCAGCACACTTGGAAAGATGAGGGCGATGATCTGCAGTAGTTACCACTAACGAGTGGCGCAGGTAATAGGTGATTTGCAGCAGCACACTTGGAGAGATGAGAGCAGTGATCTGCAGTAGTTACCACTAAGGAGTGGCGCAGGTAATAGGTGATCCACGGTAGCACACTAGGAGAGCTGAGATCCAAGCGGGGGTACATGAGCTGCTTCCTGGCCAAGAGTCTGATGAGAAGAACCAGCACTAAGAGGTGCTGGGAGGGGCCTTATAAATGAGAGGCAACCAATGGATGAGCAGAGCAGGTGAGAACAGGTGAGATGATCACTCGCCGTTGCGCAGAACCGTTGCCGGCCCGACAGCCAGAGGAGAAAGCGGAGAATCTGGAAATGAGTTGATGCTCAGGTTATAGGGTGGCAGCTGCGGGAGAGCGACGTGTGACAATGTCCTAATCAGCACCAGGCACTTAAGCTGGGTACACACTACAGAAAATTGCTGAAACGACTGAAAGTCCAGATGAGCCTGCAGATTTATGTGTATATACCTACACGATCTACCGTCAGATCTGTGATCTTCATCTGTCATAACCATCTGCTGAAAAGATCGTGACTCAGTAAACTCTATGGAGATTTATAAACACTGCAGGTTGTGAGTTCGTACACACTTCCACAATTGCCCGACATCATTCCATTGTTGATAGTTATTTTTAGGAAGTTTATAAAATCAAATCAAACAATTTGGTACAATAAAACATGATCGTGGGAGTGTAGACACTAATGCACTATTTGCCCCAACAGACATTTATTGTGTGATTAGCCCGATGATTGGTTGAAAATCCTAAAGTGACATGACTTTGTCACTACTGGTTACATCTCTCCAGTTAAGTTTTTTCCTAGCAGCAGTTGAGTGAGAAACTGAAGGAGGAGACGCCGTCCTGTCACGTAACACTTGAGCTGTCATCTTGCTCACCAGGCGCTCCTTGCATCTCTTCAGATCTGGGTCAGTTGGAAACAAAGAGAAGACATAGCTCTTAAATCAAAGATCAAGCACAGTCGCCAAAATGAAGTGATCCGATTTCAAGATTTTGATAACTCTTGGATCCTGGCGAAGCGAATAAAGTACTTGATCTACATACTTTGCGGAACTGCTTTGTTTAATCTCCTTCTTCAGTTTCTCAAGCTGCTTTTCCAAAAGTCTAATTAAGGGAATCACTTGACTCAAGCTAGCAGTGTCTGAACTCTCTTCACAGGTGACTCCTTAAAATGGTTTCAGCACCTTGCACAACACGCATTTTCCACTGTGCTTGACTAAAATACATCCCCCCTCCTTTCCCAATGTCATAGCTTGTGGAGTAAGCGTGGATGACTTTTCGCTGTTCCTCTATCCGCAGAAGCATATACAGGGTGGAATTCCACCTTTTCACCACCTCTTGCTTCAGTTGGTGGCAGGGCAAATTAAATTGCTCTTGTAGCTGCTGCAATCTCCTACACGCTGTTGCCGAATGTCGGAAATGTCCAGATATTTTACAGGCCACAGACAGCATCTCCTGCACGTCCCTGTCATTTTTTAAAAAGCTCTGCACCCCCAAGTTTATTGTGTGAGCAAAACAAGGAATGTGATGGAATTCACCCTCTGTAATGCTCTCACAATATTTGTGGCGTTATCGGAAATCACATATCCTCAGGAGAGTCCAAGCAGGATTAGCCATTTTGCAATGACATCTCTTAGTTTTTGTAACAGATTGTCACCTGTACGCCTCTTAGTGAAGCTGGTGGTACACAGAGTGGCCTGCCTCTGACAAATGTGACGTAGTTGGGTACAAGCTGCTGCTGTTCCTGCTGGTGAAGGCGAATCACCAACCCAGTGGGCTATCACAGTCATATAATCTTTAGTTTGCCCAGTTCCGCTTGTCCACGTATCTGGGGTTAAGTGTACAGTGGGTAGAAATGCATTTTGCAGCCAAATAATAACATTTTTACAAACCCTCTGGTACAGGTTAAGAATAGCTTTTCAACTGAAATGGTGTCGTTATGGAATTTGATAACGGGGACACAAGACCTCAAGTAACTGTCTAAAACCGGCTGCATTAATAGTGGATATTGGACACAGATCTAATACGAGCATAGTCGCCATGGCGTCTGTGAACCGCTTTGTGACTGGGTGACAGCTTTCATATTTGCTTCCTCTTGCAAAGGTTTGTTTAACAGTCAATTGTTGTAAACTACTAGTAGTCTTCTTCTTGGTCTGCTTCTGTGATGAAGTTTTACCCCCAGCAGCAGCAACAGCAGTGGGAATAACACTCAAGAATTCTTCAGAGGAATCAAGGATAGTGCAGGAGTCATCTAGCCTTAGCAACTTGGATGCAGGACTAACTCTGATCACTACTGAGGATATTGATGAGGATGGTGTTATGGGTGTAGATTGCAGGCGTTGGGATGTAGGTGAGAGAAGGGTCCTAGTTGATGATGGACTGCTTATTGTTATTTTTTTACCATAACTTTCTGATTGGTTAAGGTCCCTCCCTGTGGCTTTACATACACTACAAATGGCTAGACAACTGTTGGCAGGATTTGCGTAGAAATAATTCCACACATAAGAAGCTACTTTTTTGTTCTTATGTCCAGGCATGACAATGGCCTTCTTCTTATCACGTGCCAGAACTGCTTCCACTGGTGCAGAACTTGCACAAACAACATCATCCTCATCAACATCCTCATTAGCGCCCTCGTCGGCTACACAAATATCCCCCATATCCTGTTCCAATTCCAAAGTGGCATCCTCAATTGGTGTATCACCGGCTACACTCGGGCTGTTCAGGTACACATCAGCAGAAATGCTGAAAGGGGCCTTCTTTATGGGTACACTATCAGAATGGACACGATTACACATAGCACTTGTGGATGGACTCTCCTCAGGGATTGGTGTCATTTCTGAATCTGAGCATACATTTTCCTATAATGCCTTACTGTTGTCTTCCAGCTCGGCTTGTACACGTAAAATTATTTGGGCACCGCTTTTGGAGTCCGAATTACTTGTTCTTGCTTGGTCATGAATGACCTAACAAGAAGATGCTTCAGTAACAGTTTTAAATCTCGCACTCATAGAGAAAGATGAAGGCCTCATTCTTTCTCTGCCACTGCGTGTGTAGAATGGCATGTTGGCAATTTTTTGTTTCCGGCAGTTAACTTTTCCTTTATTACAGCTCTTTTTCTCTTCAACATGGTAAAAGGTGTTTTTTTGTGTGTTTTTTTCCCTGACTTCAAATGAATATGTACTTTTACATAGGTTTTACCAGATGACGTACAGGGAAGACTACCATCAGGACTGGTGGCAGCAGCTGCTTGCTGCTCCTGCTCTTCTGTGTACTGCTGTGAATCCATTTGGATAACACCGTACACTTTTTGGTGCAAATTCAGAAGAAAAAAAGCAAGGACTAGTATTTGTATTTCAGCAATGACAATTGGCAATGGAGTCTTTGGGTGTATATAACATCGTACACTTTTTGGTGCAAATTCAGAAAAAAAGCTACTATTTGTATTTCAGCAATGACAATTAGCAATGGAGCTCTTGTCTTTGGGTGTATATAACACCGTACATTTTTTGGTGCAAATTCAGAAGAAAAGCCTGCAAGGACTAGTATTTGTATTTCAGCAATGAAAATTAGCAATAGAGCAATAGAGCTCTTGTCTTTGGGTGTATATAACACCATACACTTTTTGGTGCAAATTCAGAAGAAAAGCCTGCAAGGACTAGTATTTGTATTTCAGCAATGACAATTAGCAATGGAGCTCTTTTCTTTGGGTGTATATAACACCGTACACATTTTGGTGCAAATTCAGAAGAAAAGCCTGCAAGGACTAGTATTTGTATTTCAGCAATGACAATTAGCAATGGAGGTCTTTTCTTTGGGTGTATATAACACCGTACACATTTTGGTGCAAATTCAGAAGAAAAGCCTGCAAGGACTAGTATTTGTATTTCAGCAATGACAATTAGCAATGGAGCTCTTTTCTTTGGGTGTATATAACACCGTACACTTTTTGGTGCAATTTCAGAAGAAAAGCCTGCAAGGACTAGTATATATATTACAGCAATGACAATTAGCAATGCAGCTCTCCTTTTTGTGTGTTACCTATATAACACAGTAGAATTGGACTGCAGAATTACATCAACCCTGTAAGCACTATTATTTGTATTTTTTTGCAAGGAGATTTAACACTGGGGCTCTCCTATCTGTGTGTTACCTATATAACACAGTAGAATTGAACTACAGAATTACACCAACCCTGGCAGCAGCACTAGTATTTGTATTTTTCTGCAATGAGATATAACACTGGAGCTATGGAGCTCTCCTGAATGCCACTGATTACTTTCTTTAACACTGCCACCACCCTCCTCTTTCAGTTCTCTAATTTTGCTTGCACAACTGCTCTACACTCTATGCTACCCTTTCTGTATCCCTCTCTCAAATGGCGCTAGATTGCCGTGGAGGGCGGTATTTATGGATTCCAAAACTTTTTAGTTTTCGAATCCGAAAAAGCGCGAAAGTACCGTGCTGAGTCGGCTCGGTACTCAGATCCCCTAAGTTTCGGGTCTGTTCGGTTTCTTTAGCGGTTTTCTTTCGGTTTCGGAGCCTTAGCATCTCTAATTATTACCAAAGAGAGGCAATTTTTTTTTTACTGCAGTTTTTTCCATTAAAAGATCTTGTACCTGTAATTAGTATTAAAAATACAGGTCATTTCCTTTTTACAGACTATATGCAATTTAATTTAGATATTTAGAATTAGGATAGAAAAGTATCTGTCACACACAGTTTTTTTAAACGGCACTGGAATAATTACCAATGATCGCTATGGGTTAGAGCACTTTTTTTCTGTCTACTAGTTTTCATAAATGACCCCCTACTCCCCATGTTCATTGATCTAGTAAAATTACATTTAGAAACTACACATTTAGCAGCATTACGGAATTATCAGGAAATTATTGTGCATTAAAGGTAACAGGCTTCATAAGTGTTCTTTCTTGATATGTGTCACTAGGGAAGACCTTGGAAAGATGCCGTACACCTCAATGTTCATAAAGGAGTCTTTGAGACTTTATCCCCCGGTTCCAGGAGTCGCCCGAAAACTCGGCCAACCAATCACTTTCTGCGATGGGCGGAGTCTTCCTGAGGGTTAGTTCATCGTTTCCTGTATGTAACAAATTACATTTCTCCCATAATGTGACAGTAGAGGCATTCACTAAGAACAGAACTGTTAGAAGTAGTGGTGCAAAGGCAAAGACGTCTATGATTCCTGTGGTAAAATAAATGCAGGAACCTCATTCCTTAAAAATGCAGATATCCAGGAATTAAAGGATATATCCACTTTCAATCAAGTGGCTGATATTAAATATTTTAGGCCCAAACATACATATTTCTCAATACAACCCAGTAACTATGACTCTTAATTTAGAAGACCCAACAGTGTCCAGGGGCAAACGCAGGATTCGAGGAGGGGGGTTTCCATGCCACGATACAAGTGGGCGTGTTCAGTATGTGTAGGGGCGTGGCTACAAACACACTCGGTGTCAAACACACAGATATGTAAGCTGCCCCATACACAGACAAGCACAGCCACACACAAACACACAAGATCAAACACACAAACATGTAAGCTGTCACATACACACACATACACATACACACACATACAATAACACACACATACATAAACACACAGGATCAAACACACAGATATGTAAGCTGTCACATACACACACACATACATACATACATACATACATACATAAATACACAGGACCAAACACACAGATATGTAAGCTGTCACACACACACACACACACACACACACACACACACACACACACATAAATACACAGGATCAAACACACAGATATGTAAGCTGTCACATACACACACACATACATAAACACACACATGCTTAAATACACAGGATCAAGCACACAGATATGTAAGCTGTCACATACACACACACACATACATAAACACACACATACATAAATACACAGGACCAAACACACAGATATGTAAGCTGTCACATACACATACATACATACATACATACATACATAAATACACAGGAACAAACACACAGATATGTGTCACACACACACACACACACACACACACACACATAAATACACAGGATCAAACACACAGATATGTAAGCTGTCACATACACATACATACATACATACATACATAAATACACAGGATCAAACACACAGATATGTAAGCTGTCACATACACACACATACATAAACACACACATACATAAATACACAGGAACAAACACACAGATATGTAAGCTGTCACATACACACACATACATAAATACATACATACATAAATACACAGGATCAAACACGCAGATATGTAAGCTGTCACACACACATACACATACATACATACATACATACATACATACATACATAAATACACAGGACCAAACACACAGATATGTAAGCTGTCACATACACACACATACATACATACATACATACATACATACATACATACATACATAAATACACAGGATCAAACACACAGATATGTAAGCTGTCACATACATACACACACACATACATAAACACACACACATACATAAATACACAGGAACAAACACACAGATATGTAAGCTGTCACACACACACAAATACTTACATACATAAACACACAGGATCAAACACACAGATATGTAAGCTGTCACATACACACATATACAAACACACACATACATAAATACACAGGATCAAACACACAGACATGTACACTGTCATATACACAGATAAGCACAGACACACACAAACACACAGACATGTAAGCTGACATATACACTGACACACACAGACTCACACACATACACACATTCTTACCTTCTGCTGCTGCTGCCTCCTGCATCACGCCCATGCTGGCCATGTGGGAGGAAGGGGCGGTGCCAATCTGCCAGCAGAGAGCCTGGGGCGCACGCAGGATTGTCAGGGGGGTGCCCTGACCCCCCCAAAAAAAACCCAGAGAGAGAGCTGCAACCCCCTGCGTGCGCCACTGAGAGCTGTGCTCACACAGCAGGGGACTAACTGGGAGATTATTACAAACAGTAGTGGCTGGTCCAGCCACTGTGAGCATACAACACCCCAGGCAGGACAGGGGTTTCTGGGGACGAGGAAACCCCCCCCCCCCCCTGGGTGCGCCCCTGAGTGTCAGGCATTCTTAAGAGTATGTTTAGTTTGGTTGCTCTGAATAACAGAAGTATTTGCAGCCTTTAAGACAGTCTGGATGCCCTCTTGCACTACAAACTCAGTTTTGTGTTACGTTCTGCAGGTGTTAGTTCTGTGCATAATTTAAATTAGCTGCTGTAACCAGGCTATTGAAAGTTTGGTGTTGGTGATGGTATCACAGGATAGAGGCAGATACTGTTTAGTGCAGCTACTGGCTTCATACATGTAACGTATGATGGGAGTTGTAGTTTATTGCCACAATCGCTACACTCAGTGTTGTCACCTTACGCTCCCTTTTTACCACTAGGATTACAGTTTTAAAGAATACAAAGCCAGAAGACTGCATCTGGGATTCACTAAAGCTCCAATGAAATGTAATTACCCTCTCCGGGGGGGAAATGTATCAAGCTGATTGGTTTTTCAAACCCGCCTGAAAACTCTCAGCTTGATACATTCAGCCCCTGATCTCCTTTATCTCTCTCCCCCACCACCCTCCAAAACACACTGTCACTCAGTGTAATCTTGACACTCTGGATCCGGCGGTCTTTCCCTCCTCCCTTAAAATTTTTCTCTCCCTCTTAACCAATCTGACATATCCCAACCTGGTGACCTCACTCTATAACCACACTGACTCTGCCTGCCCCACCACTGCTGTCTCCCTCTGCTGTTCCAACCCCCAACCTTGGAATTTTACAGGGGCGGACCTAGACTTTAATTTTAGGGGGGGCAATCTAGCATTGTCATGGCCCCTTTATTTTGATTGGATGGTCCTGGTTGACCCCACCCATTGTCCCTATTGTCCCCTCCCCTTTTTATCAGCGTCTTGGCAATTTAAAATGTATGCTTGTGCTGCTAGAGGGGGCCAATTGGCCCGATTGCCCCCCTTTCTCCCCTGGATACGCAACTGGCACTCTAAACTCACACATTTCATTAAATTATGTTCACGTACTTCTGATCACCACTGGATGAAATCTCATTCCCTGGCAGAATTTCTTCACTTCAAATTCAACCTCTCCTCCTATTGCTCTGCCTTCGCTCTAGCCAAACAATCCTTCTTTAAATCCCTCATTATTTCCCTATCATCCAACCGCCGTCGCCTCTTTGCCACTTGAAGTTCCTTACTTTCCCCTCCTCCCTCCATTTCTGCCTCTGAATTTGCTACGTTCTTCTCCCCCAAAATTTATGCTTTCAGAACTGAGATATCCTCCTCGCACTTCTCTCATATTCCCCAACATTGCCCTCCAACCATCATCATATGTGCCCCTTCCACCCACCTCGGGTGAGGAAGTCCATTCTCTACTTTTGTCCTCTCACCCTTCTACCTACCTCCACTTCCACCTCGCCAGATACCTCTCACCTACTGCCTGCTCTCAACTCAACTTATCCCGCTCCTCCGGAATTCTCCCATCTTCCTTCAAAGATGCTCTAGTCTCGCCGATTCTAAAAAAAGCTAATCTTGATCAAACCCCCCTGTTACATTACCACCTCATCTCTCTCCTCCCTTTCACCTCTAAATTGTTTGAACAGCTAGTCTACAGCCGTCTCAATAGCTACCTCCATCCTTTCCAATCTGATTTCCGCCCTTCCATTCCACAGAAACTGCCCCCACTAAAGTCATTAACGAACGTTTATCCGCCAAATCTAAAGGCCACAACTCGCTTCTCATCCTCTTGAGGATATCTACAGCCTTCAGTACAGTCGATCACCGTCTCCTGCTGCACACCCTTCGCTCCATGGGCCTTCTTGGTTCACCTCTTATGTCTCTAATCGCTTTTTCTCTATTTCTACCTCTGGTTCCTTCTACCCATCTTCCCCACTTTCTGTAGGAGTCCCTCAGGGCTCCGTCTTTGGCCCTCTGCTCTTTTTTTCCACACCACTTCACTGGGTGATCTTATCAGTTCATTCAGCCTCCAGGAACACCTTAACAGCGATGACACATAAATCTACCTCTCTTCTCCTGTCCTCTCCCCTTCCCTCCTCACTAAGGTGACCTGCTGCCTCTTTGTCATTTCATCCTGGATGTCCCAACATTTCATCAAACTCAATATGGCCAAATCTGAATTTATAGTCTTCCCTCCCTCAAGAGACTCTTCCCCTCCCATCCTCTCCATCACTATTGGTAATACCGACACCTCATAAACTAAACTTTGTGACACCTCATAAACTAAAAATTATAATAACAATAATAATTTTCTAGGGTCATAATAAAACAAAAATATACATTTTTAGCAAATATTAGCTTTTTTATATTTTGTAACTGGGCAATATTCTAATGCTTCCTAGAAAAGTTAATAGTGACAGGAACTGAGTCTTGAGCAATAAACTGTTGTTAAAATTGATTTTCACTGTGTTTATGTTTTCTTATTTCTGGCAGGTTCGTTGGTTATAATAAGCCTCTACTGTATAAACAGAAGCGCCGATATCTGGAAAGACCCAGAGGTGATGTAATGTGCAATTTCCAATAATTACCATTATGTCTAGGGCATCAACTTAGGGAGACCTGGGGGTAAATGTATCAAGCTGAGAGTTTTCTGGAGGGTGTGAAAAGTGGAGATGTTGCCTATGGCAACCAATCAGATTCTAGCTATCATTTTGTAAAATGTACTAAATAAATGATAGCTAGAATCTGATTGGTTTTTCAAATCTGCTGGAAAACTCTCTGCTTGATACATTTTCCCCCTGTTCTAAGGTGATCATGAGACTGCAGTTGTTTTGTAATGTGGAGAGAGGCAGGATGAATAGAGCATGCATGCTAAAGGCTTGTCTATACTGCTCAGCAGGCACACAAAGCTCTACTTCACTCAAGTAGAACCACAAACAAAATTAGTTTCTACCTGACACTATAACAGGCTTTTGTTTTTATTAAGCATTGTGTTAGTTTGTGTCATTAGATAAAAATGTTTCCTAGGTAGCAATGTGGCTTTGAGTAAAAACTGTTTGTTCAAGATCTTCTTGACTCATTTACATGTTTATTTTAAGTTGCATATATCATAAAATACTTGTAATTCAAAACGGTGGTAGTTGGTTTTCCAGCGCAGACAAACCCAACACAGTAGAGAGCAACGAAAAGATAATGATGACAACAAGACCGTTCATGTAGAAATTGCGACTTACCAAGTTAATGACAAGTGGTGTTTGCGGCAGCTTCGATTTCCTGACACTGATAAAACCGACTTTGCAAAAGCTGGGCGCTACGAAATCACGCAATTTCTAATGCTCCGAATGCAAGATGCAGTTTTAAAGCGGCAATGGCTGGACACACAGCCTGGATTACACACACACAAGTGTGTGTGTGTATATATATATATATATATATATATATATATATATATTGTAACAAAACGCCCCTTTCTCATGGCACTTTTGTCACCTTCTGTTGCAAGAATACCCAGTAGACTTCAGCAACACAAAACTTCTTTGTGGATATATTTGGTTTATTATACATATACAATACTGTTGTGAGCGCCATCTGTTTATTATTGTGTATTCTCTATCTATTGTCTCTGGTTATATTAAAAACAAGGCAGCACCGTCAGATTGTATCTCTCCACATAAACATGTGGAGGAACACAGACAGAATTTCTCAGAGGACCAATCGGTGCCTAAAGATATTTAATGAAAATATTGATTTATTAGAATCTGCATCTGACCTAGATGGTCTATTTTGGGATATAGAAAAACTACTTGTGAAAGAAACACGCATTTGGTGGGACGTGAAAGGTCTAGAACACTATATTGCGGTTGATCGTATCCCTAGGGGCTTGCGGATTAACAAATCCCACACTTTTGGTAGTAATAATGCAGATTTTATGAAAGAATGGGACCAAGTCCTACATAATTGTTCTGTTAACCTTATGAAACTCATCATACACGAAAATAAAAAAATATTCCATCAGATTGAGGAAGAAATTAAGACAAATGATTCATTGTTAGAACCCTATAGAGATAAGGAGGACTATCGCATTAATGAACAAGTCCTCAATAAAAAAACTTGCAAAGGTAGAAACGGAAGTTGTTAGAATCAAAGAGAAAAAATTCTTGAGAGATAAACAGGATTATGATACTAAGAATATTAAACAGTGGAAAAGGAATAAAGTTCAACACACTAGTAGAAATATTTCATGTCCTGAGAGTGTGCCCAAATCTGATACCAACTGGAAAACTGTCCAACACACACATAAAAGACCACGACCTAGTCCACTAACTAGGAAACATCTTTCAACAGAACAACTACCACTTAGAAATAGATTTGTGACACTAGACAGAGCTGACGCTAGCAATAGTGATGATTTTTTGTCCCCAGTCCGATTGCTACACGAAAGAGGGGGAAACAAGAGACATGTGAGAGAGAATATAAAAATAGCCTCACCAATGAAACGCAGATACACGGAAGAAGAGAAAAATGAGGGGGTATTCAGAAAAATAAGGAGAAAGTAATGATTGTAGATAATGATAAGCTGAAAGAAAATGGCATCTTTAATCTTTCTAAACATCAACTTAAAACATCAGAAGTTTCACTACTTAGTAAGGGCCTCACTTTCGCCCCACTCAGAAACCAAACAAGTTTCAAATGTTCATTGATATAAACAAGTTCAGTAGAAAACTAACGCTCAAGAGACATTTCACTAGAAAAGAAACTGCTATAATTACCAACTATGAGAGCACATCCAAATCAGGTCTCAAACCAACCTCAAAATTTTATCCATTGGAATCTAGAAGCAGCCACATAGATCTATTCCAGGAACTACACTAACCCTAAGAATCCTAATTTATCTAAACAAGAACTGTTAGCTGTAGACACTCTAACAAATAATAAGGAAATTATCAAACAAGCAGATAAAGGGGGAGGAGTTTTATTGCTTGATAGATCAGCCTACATTGAAGAGGCTGAGAGACTTCTAAATGTTGAGAAATCTTATATTAAATTACAGAATGATCCGACCAGCGACTATATATCTATTTTGAGAGATACACTATTAAAAGGTCTACGTAAACATATACTCACGAAAGATGAATACCAGTTCCTTCTTGTTTTGAACCCTATTATTCCCATTTTTTATTATCTCCCGAAAATTCATAAAACTTTGAATAAACCCCCCGAGAGACCTATTGTTGCGGGAATTGACTCTTTAACGTCTCACTCATCTGAATATGTTAATATATTCCTCAGTAAATATGTAACAAAACTAGAGTCTTATCTAAAAGACACCACCAGTGTGCTGCATATTTTTAAAGATTTTAATTGGAATCCCAATTATACTTGGCTCAGCATTGACGTGCAATCTCTCTACACAGCAATAGAACACACTAAAGGCATTAGTGCATGCTGAGAATTTTTAGACCCAGACCCGGAATAGTCTTTGGAACATAAGGATTTTATTTGTGATTTGATTCATTTTATTCTCACCCACAATTATTTTACATTTTTAGATACCTTTTATCTACAGGTGTGCGGAACCGCTATGGGTACAATTTTTGCACCGAGTTTCGCTAATCTTTTAATGGGAAGCTGGGAACAAATGCATATTTTTAACCCTAACCCATTTTCCAAACATATAAAAATCTATAAAAGGTACATAGATGACATCCTAATGGTATGGGAAGGTGATGATGAATCTATAAACTCATTTTTAACGTACATTGATAGCAATGACTACAATCTTAAATTCACTGCTAATTGTAGCAAGGATAGGATAAAATTCCTGGATCTAGTACTAATAGGCTCTGACAGTAAGGTCGAATTCCAGAATTTTATTAAGACAGTTGACACAAATAGTTATCTACATTTTAAAAGTGGCCATGTTAAAAAATGGAAGTCCAATATTCCCTTTTCACAATTCTCAAGAGTTAAAAGGAATTGCAGTAACGAATCACAATGCGAAGAACAGCTTTCCTTGTATGCACAACGCTTTTTAGATAGAGGCTATCCGGAACAGCTTATTTCAGAAGCCCTAGCCAAAACTGAAAGAGTAACAAGGTCAGAACTAATGACGTATAAGAATAGGGATACCAAGACAGCCTATATCCCTTTCATTACGAACTACAATGCATGTGAACATAGGATCAGGTCCACACTATCTAAACACTGGAACATTTTAAGGATAGATCCCATTTTAGTGAACATTCTACCCACAAAACCTGATATAGTCTTTCGCAAAAGTAGGAATCTGAAGGATACTCTGGCTCCCAGCATGATACCCGAAAGGAACCTAAATGTTAGGCAAACCTTTTTGGAAATTAAAGGTTTCAATAAGTGCAATCACTGCAATATATGCAAGTTTACTAACTCCAACAGAAAGGTGTTTTATAATTACAATAACAGTGTGAAATACAACATCAAACAATTTATGAATTGCCAGACAACCTCCGTTATCTACTTACTTGAGTGTACCTGTGGCCTAAAGTACATAGGCAAAACCAAAAGGCCATTGAAAATATGCATACAAGAGCATATTCGCAATATTAAAAATAAGATTGAATCACACTCTGTCTCTAGACACTTCAATAGTGTACATAACTCTGACCCCAACCACCTAACGTTTAAAGGAATAGAAAATGTCAGTCTGGGTCCAAGAGGCGGTGATATTCAGATTAAACTGTCTAGACAGGAGATGTTTTGGATATTCCAACTCAACACTTTGGCCCCGGCCGGTCTCAATGAAGGATATGAGATTGCAACGTTTTTATGATCTTATGATTTTATGCACATAGTTTTCTATTATGATGTTAAGTTTTTATGCTGCCTCTTTGATTATTTTACATTGAATATTTTATATTGATGCTCTTTATGCTTTTTATGTTTTTTATATGTTTTTTATGGTATGTTTTTTATGTGCTATATAGGTTTCTTTTTGGGCTTGAGACATCCCTCATCATTTTATGTATTGTTTATTATTAACAATCTGCTATTTATGTACATGTTCATGTTCAGGATATACCTGTAGTTTTATACCTCTTTATGTCTGCAAACACTATAACAGTTATTACTTTCATTATGATCCAACTGTTTTAATAAGCATATGTTTTTCAATGTTAGAATGTTATATTGAAACAACTGGCAAACTATACAACATTGCTTAATATTAAGAGAATATTCTTCCCTTTTTCCCTTAATTAAAATGGCCCCCATAATGAATTACTATCTACACACTCAACTTATGGGTAGTTTTGCCCAAAAACAAGATGGCCGCCGGCTAAAATCGCCGTATAAAACACTATATATACCCTCTCTGGTGCTAATCACCAGTCTCTCCGTGTCCCCATGTACCTATTGCTACATTCCCTTGACAAAGAAAGGGATTGTTGACCTAGATACCAGTATAGCAATCGCGGCTAGGCCGCACATGCGCAGTAGCGATTGCGCAATGCGCATGTGCAAAATGGCAGCCCCCATATACAAATACACTCCTATGATGATATAATTTTATATAATTTTATATGAACCTTGAATTAAATACCTGCTATTTGAAATACTACACCATATGGCACATTATCTTGTTTCCCCATATCTGATGAGTGGAGGAGAGCTTTTGTGAGTGGTGTATGACTGAGAAGCAGATATACAGATGTGCTGATTCTGCGGTTACTCGGAGAAATATCGTGACACCTGTGAAGCTGGGTTTACTATATTGGAAGCAGTATGCAGCTAAACATTTCCTGCTTCTGAATAAGAACATTTTATGCAGATAAGCAATTTATTTATTCCCTGGTGTATTTATGGTGATGGGCTATCACAAGTATACACTAGTCCTCTGATTGTTCTGTTTTTCTGTCTTTTGAATACTTACAAGACTGGACTTTATAATCTTGGTCCAAGAGGACTATCCAGAATCTTGAGACACTGTCCCGCTATGACTCATATTATTATCCACTGAACTTTGGGCTTGTTATCCAATATTATCACACCCTGAGCGCCGATTCCTGCATTATATCTATCTATATATATATATATATATATATATATATATATATATAATAGTTATATATTCCTAGTGTATACATGCATGGTATGAAAGTGCATACTTTAATACTTTGCATCCAACGCTAAATGGGACCCTAAGAGTACTGTTATGTCTGAACATTGGTGTTTTTAAAAATTTTGTATAATCAAGTCAGTACATTAATATTTTTCATTATAATTCTGTCATAAAAAGTTATTGTATCTGTATTTTGTAGAGTGTGATGTCCATGTGTTTACCAAACGTTTACAAAGAAATAAAATTAAAATAAACCTTATTTATAAACCCATTCATATAATAACATTGGATTTCAGTATCATCTCTATGCGGATGATACACAAATGTATCTATCCTCTCCCGATCTTTCACCATCTGTGTTGTCTCGCGTTACTGACTTTCTGCCATTTCATCTTGGATGTCTTCTCGCCAACTCAAACTAAATCTTTCAAAAACTGAATTAATAATATTCCCAACCAAAAACAGAAGCTTCCTGCCTGACATTTCTATTTCTGTTGATAACATGACCATAAATCCCACCCCGCAAGCTCGTTGCGTAGGTGTAATCTTTGATTCACAACTGTGATTTATTCCCCACATCAACTCTATATCTAAATCATGTTACATACACCTAAAGAACATTTCCAAAATATGCACATATCTGACACAAGACACCGCAAAAACATTAATTCATGCACTCATCATCTCCCGCATCGACTATTGCAATTCCCTCCTTACTGATCTTCCCAAAGTCAGACTTGAACCCCTACAATCTATTTTGCATGCAGCGGCTAGATTGATTTTCCTTACTAACCGTTTTTCCTCTGCTGAGCCACTCTGTCAGTCTCTACATTGGCTGCCTGTATTTCAACGAATCCAATATAAAATTCTTCTACTAACATACAAGGCCATCAACAAAATTGCACTGACATACATTTCCTCACTTGTCTCAAAATATCTCCCCACTCGACACCTCCGTTCTGCACAAGATCTGCGTCTCTCTTCCACTCTCATCACATCCTCTCATTCTCAGTTACAGGATTTTTTTCCGGGCTGCACCCACTTTGTGGAATTCCCTCCCTCGCACAGTAAGACTTTCCTCTAGTCTTCAAACCTTCAAGCGTTCTCTGAAAACTCACCTCTTCAGGCAAGGTTATGATATTCCTCAACCACCATCTTAATTTCCCTAGATTACCCTATTACAATCCTCTACACAGCTAACGCAAGACAACAGCCCTCTGACCAACATTGCAACACACACAGCCCACTCAATACTTTTACCTTTATGTTCTAGCTGGTCCATTGTGCAATATGATGTAGCACATGCCCTTGTGTTTCTAACTCCCATTGTCCTATAGATTGTAAGCTTGCGAGCAGAGTTCTCTTACCTATCTGTCTGTATGTATTACCCAGCATTGTTTTATCAATGTTTGTTCCCAATTGTAAAGCGCTGCGGAATTTGCTGGCGCTATATAAATAAATGTTGATGATGATGATGATAATGAATAACATGCATAATTCTGGATATTACTATAATTAGGCCATATTACCTAATTCTGCTTGTATGTGATACTATACTTAGTGCTACAAAACTGCTACTTGTTATGAGAAAGTTATCTCTAGTTGTTCTTTATATATTAGGTGTTTGATCCGTTACGGTTTTCCGTGGAGAATACAACAGACCGACACCCCCACGGCTTCCTTCCTTTCTCAGCTGGCCCAAGGTAGGACAATACCAGAACTACATATTATGGGGTAGATTTATCAAAGTTTGTAAAAACGAAAAGTGGAGGTGTTGCCTATAGCAACCAATCAGATTCTAACTATCATCTAGTACAGTGATGGTCAACCTTATACACTTCGGGGGCCCCATGGTGAGGCCCTTTAACTTTCAAAAGAGCCGTACATTACCCATAATCTCAGTAATAAATCAAAATAATACATTTCATAAAAGAAAGAGACACTTATCTGTAATAGCATACTAGGTATTTTAAACAAGTGTTACAAGCTATAGCAAACAAATCTAACAATAAAGCACGGAGGAGCTGGGGTCAAAGGTGAATGGCTCGGAGGGCCACCTGGTGCCCACCACTGATCTAGAACATTCTAGAAAATGTTTTAGAAGCATGTAGAATCTTTTTGGTTGCAACATCTCTTTTTTCCTTTTTAGAAGGTTTGATAAATCTACCCCTATATGAAAAAGTGCTTCATAGTATTGGGTGAACAAATTGGATGTATTGGATTTGTTTCACATATTTTCACATAGAGGTATATTTCATATATTTCTTAAGCTGGATTCGTATTTTTATGTATGGTTATAATGATCATTGCCAGAACATAAAAGTTTTCTAAACAGAGTACAGCACAATATTGGGAATGCTTTAAAGAGTTTATACACACTTTTTTCTTGGTGCTTTTTCACATTGAACCGTTGACTGATACAGAAACATTTTACCCAAAAATGAGAATGTTGTTTTGGGTGGAATTCAGTAACTTTTGCTGTAATACAGAAGGCAACATAACTGGGGTCTGGTGTTCCCTAAATCTGATGGGTGTCCCAATGCACCAGTTCTTCTCTCCTACTACCATTTGCCTGTTTTATTCCATGGGAGATGAGACTCTATAACACTGATATAATTTACAAGATGGAGAAATGAGTGGAGTGCTGGGCAATTGGTATCCTGGTGGGACCAGCCTAATCGGATGGAAAGCCGGAACCCAGGTAAATATCATTTTGTATTACAACATCACGTGAACTCCACCCAAAACTACAGTCACCCTTTATATTAAGGGCCTGATACTCTAACTGGCTATAGGTTGATCATATCCTAAATTCCTGGCACAACAAACTGTACTAAAGTAGGGTGTGTGTATGTCTCTCCACAATCATCATTCTTCCTGATCACCAAATAGCTAGATTGACTCAGTTTGACTACCTGCATGAGTAGCCATAATGATAGATTGATCAAACCTTCTAAAAAAGAAAAGTGAAGGTATTGCCCATAGTAACCAGTCAGATTGCTGCTATCAATTTCTAGAATGTACTAGATAAACAATACCTAGAATCTAATTGTGTGCTACAGGCAACACCTCTACTTATCCTTTTTATGTGTGATAAATCTACCCCTGAGTCTTAACATATATGACCAGCTCCTTTATGGCGCCCAGAACCACGTTCCTTCTGGGTAACTGTCACTCCTAATGTACTCTCGTACTGGTACACATGGGCTGGTGCCCCTGACCGCTTACTATGGATCAGGCTGCTGTGGTTGGATCCCCCTGGCCTATCACACTGGCCAGCTGCTGGGTAGTGGCAGAGCAGTGGTAATGGAGAGCTGGGTCCAAACCTCTGAAACAGCCTTGAACGGATTAGATTTTGGGTCTAATCTGTAGGTCACAGGATTTTCAGCATGGAAGATATTTTCAAGCAGGTCGTTGAAGCAAATTATGTTTATTTGCAGTCACACTGATTGGAGTTACCATTTACCAGGTCAGATGAAATCAGAAGAACAACTTTTAATACAAAACAGTGATGTTTTTATACACATTTGAACACAACCTCACTTGGAAAGCCAGCCCCCTTCCCCCCCAAGGTCTGAGCTATTTTTAGAATCAGGATGTAACATATTTACCAAAACATGGATTTACCTGCAATGCAAAGCTAACAATATTTAGACTTATCTGTGATATCCTAAAAACCTTGCTGTGACTTCCTGCATCTTATTTCAGAGGTAAGAAATTTACTAGCAAGTAAAAGGGTTTAATTAACATGAATCCTTTCTTCAGACAGTTGCAGAATACACATTCCCCAAAAAAAGGTACAAACCCCAAACATGCCATTTCCCAACATCACAATACACAAAAGACTTCCATCCACAAAGGCTTATTGTATCAAATATATACATCAGAAATAAGGCATTTGCTCTAGAAAGGTTAAAACAGAAAAAGCGAATTTCCTCCCCCTGGTCTCAGAAATTAAAGATTTCCCTTACCAAAATATACACAATATAAAAAATAAGTGCAATTATATAAATAAGCGCCCTGTGCTATTTCCTTTAAATAAATTTATACCAGAAGTTATTTATAAGTGATCCAGTCACAAATATATATTTATTTAGACTTATTTATGTAGTGCATACATAATATGTCACAAACACATTAATCCTTACTGGCATGGAGCTTACAATCTATATTTCCTATCACATGAAGACACAGACACATTAGGGTTGATATTGTTGACACAATTAACCTACCATTATGGGAGGCTGGGATCACAAATGAGTTAGTTTGATTTTTATATTGTTAAATGTATTTACACACCCTACCTCTTGATAATCAGTGTTTAGATATGAAATAATGTATCTAATATTACTGTTAAAAACCACCATAGTACTCATTGTCGAAACAGAAAAATTATTCCTCCCCCTCCAAACACCTCCATTGCCGTGTGCATCAGAGAGGGCAGCACCCATTCACCGCTGCCCTACTGTGCAGAATTGCAGTGAGGTTTCCCACCTGCAGGACACAGCTGTAATGATCGGGATGGCGGGACAAAACCCTTAAATCGGGACTGTCCTTCTAAAATTGGGACAGTTGGAAGGTATACATACGATGCTGTGCTCCTTGGGAACTGTCATTTAACAATTGGTGGACATATACTTTAGGAGATAGGATTCTTATACCTTATGGAATGTAGGTGATTTATTTAAAACTTTACATCTAGGTGTAAAACATGCACTGTGAAACAGCAACCAATCAGAAATTAGATTGTATCTCTGTAGTCGAAGTTAGGCTAGGTACACATTAAAGAATTTTCCGACCGACATGTTATCTCAAACGATTGAGTGTACGGCAGAAAGTCCAATCAATCTGACAATTCATGCATACACACTGACACAATTTACCTTCAGATCTGTACTCTCCATCTGGTCCTTCATCTGATCCTCTAGTCTTCAGAGAATGACAGCACAATATTCATTCATTAATTCTTGTCACATTGTCACACTGATTAAAACAGCCTTGTTATAGCTGTCCTAACGAGTTTAGTTAGCTTCTGTGACTCTGAAATAAAACATTCTGTCTCAGAACGAACAAATGAATTATTCCTTCTACATTTATTCACCAGACATTCATTGCTAGTATCAGCTGAAAAGAGCCCGACTCTGTAAACTCTATGGAGATTGTGAACATGAGTGCATACACACTAGATATGGGCGGGCTCAGTTCCCCGAGATCCGAACCCACCCGAACTTTGCCTATCCGAGTACCGAGCCGCTCCTGCCCGTTCGGAATCGAAATCGAGGCAAAATGTCATCGTGACGTCGTCAGATCTCAGGGCTCGGTTCTCGCGATATTTGAACTGCATAAATACCCGTCTACGCAGCAATCCATCGCCATTTGACAGAGGGAGAGAGCAGGGTTAGGTCACAGGCTGTATTAGAGCAGGGACAGAGCAATAATTGTATACTTTATTCTTTCAATTATTATTGCAATTCTGATACAAAATCTATTAGCAATTCTTAGAGGAGGATAAAGGAGGCTTTTTTTTTTTTTTTATATTTTGCACTACAAGTGCTTTGGGGTGTCCCATATTCCCCAGTGTTAAACACTAATTTTTCTGGCTGCCAAAAGTCATATTTAGCAGCAGTATGTAATACAATATTTTGCACTACAAGTGCTTTGGGGTGTCCCATATTCCCCAGTGTTAAACACTAATTTTTCTGGCTGTCAAAAGTGATATTTATCAGCAGTATCTATACAATTTTTTGCACTACAAGTGCTTTGGGGTGTCCAATATTCCTCAGTGTGAAACAATAATTTTTCTGGCTGCCAAAAGTCATATTTAGCAGCAGTATCTATACAATATTTTGCACTACGAGTGCTTTGGGGTGTCCCATATTCCCCAGTGGGGAACACTAACTTTTCTGGCTGCAAAAAGTCATATTTTGCAGCACTATCTATTGAATATTTTGCACTACAAGTGCTTTGCTCTCATTAAAATGGATTCAAAGCAGTCCACATATGAGCAGGATCAGCAAGCAGGTGCTGGCACCAATCCTGATGGTAGTGTTCCCAGCACGTCATCTGGTAAAGCCTATATAAAAGTACATAGTCTTTTTAAATCAGGGAAAAAACATACACACAAAAAAAATTACAGTGTTGAAGCAAAAAAGAAGTGTAACTGAGGAAAAGTTAACTGCCGGAAAAAAAAAAAATTGCCAACATGCCATTCTACACACACAGTGGCAAAGAAAGAATGAGGCCTTCGCCTTTCTCTATTAGTGGCAGATCAAGAAATGTTACTGAGCCTTCTTCTTGTACGGTCAATCGTGCCCAAGCAAGACCAAGTAATTTGGAGTTTAAAAGTGGTGCCCAACTACTGTTACGTGTGAAAGGCGAGCTGCAAGAAAACAGTAAGGCATTAGAGGATAATTTATGCTCAGAATCAGAAATGACACTAATCCCTGTGGAGAGTCCATCCACCAGTGGTATGTGTAATCGTGAGCATTCTGTTACTGTACCCATAAAGAAGGGCCCTTTCAGCAGTTCTGCTGATGTGTGCCTTAACAGCCCGAGTGTAGCCGGTGATACACCAATTGAGGATGCCACTTTGGAATTAGAAGAGGATGAGGGGGAGATTTGTGTAGGCGACAAGGGCGCTAATGATGATGTTGATGAGGATGATGCAGACAGATACCAAATTGCCTTTCTCAATTTCTATTTATATTCTACAGTCTATAACGGCTGAATAGTTTTCTATTTTACTCCTAGTGGAGAGGGGGTCTGATGCAGACAGATACCAAACTGCCTTTGTCCATTTATTTTTATATTCTAATTCTACAGTCTATGCAGGCTGCTTTTTTTCTATTTAACTACAAGTGGAGGGGGGAGGTCATAGACAGCCACCAAACTACCTTGGTCCATTTGTTTTTTATATTGTTCAGTCTATGCAGGCTGCTTTTTTTCTATTTAACTACAGGTGGAGGGGGGGGGGGGTCATAGACAGCCACCAAACTACCTTGGTCCATTTATTTTTTATATTGTCCAGTCTATGCAGGCTGCTTTTTTTCTATTTAACTACAAGTGGTGGAGGGGGGGATCATAGACAGCCACCAAACTACCTTGGTCCATTTATTTTTTATATTGTTCAGTCTATGCAGGCTGCTTTTTTTCTATTTAACTACAATTGGAGGGTGTAATATACACCCAAAGACGATGGCTACATTGCCAATAGTCAAAGATGGAGGGGGAAGACAACCAGGTTTGTCTGTATAATTTGCAGGCAAGTGTTAGATTTAAGGACGGCCTACCAGGGATTCAACTGTTTTTTCATAATTTATTAGCTTTAGAATTACCTCACTTATCCAGGAAACTGATGGAGCACTAAATTAGGTTATTTTAGACCAAAAAAATTGTACTTTTTTTAAAAATATCAAAACAAAACCAAAACACGCAAGAGCGGTTTTGCCAAAACCAAAACCAAAACACAAAGGTAATCCAGATGCAAAACCAAAACCAAAACCAAAACACGGGTGTCAGTGAGCATCTCTAATACACACTACATGATTGGTCGGAAAACAGTACAACAAACCAAATGAGCAGATAATAGACACATTGGAATGACTTTTGACCATCGTGTCACTATCCACACTAACCCGACTTCTGACCGAACGGTCGTATGTCGGCTGATTTGCCCAATTATTGGACGAAAACACTCCAATGTGTACCCAGCCTTAGACATTGAAAGAAAGTGTCCAATTGGTTGCATTGTTTTTGTGCAAATATTGCACTTACACGCAGTTTTAATAAATTAGCCTTAATATTTAACATGTAATTTACAAAATTTACACTGCCAGGTAATTATATTTGCAATGTGAATGCACATGCTTATATTTATTTGTATTTTTACAATTTTTGTACGTTTTTAAAAATATAAATCTCTATGTCTGCAGATGAAAATATGAGAGGTGAGATTAAATTGATAATACTCCCTGTCAGCTAACTTGTATTGTTTTTTTTCCCAGAAATTGCATTGGGCAGAACTTTGCTATGAATGAGATGAAAGTTGCCACTGCCCTGTTATTAAAGAGATTTCAGATACGTGCAGATCCTGAAAATGAGCCTCACGTAGCGTCTCAAGTACTTCTCAGATCCCTGAATGGAATTAATCTCTACCTGAAAAAGCGGGAGGAGTGAATGTGTGATAAGACTTTTACAACTTGGAATACAGAGGACATTGCAAAGACCACAGACCATACAAAGACAGACTATAGACTATAGCAACAAATCAGAATCTAGCTATCATTTATCTAGTAAAATGATAGCTAGAATCTGATTGGTTGCTATCGACAACACCTCCCCTTTTCCTTTTTAGAAGGTTTGATAAATCTAGGTAAGAGAATGGAAATCTCGGCTGTTCTCTGAATCATAATATTTAGCGGGGAACGCAATTGGCCGCGTTACTGTAAAAACTAACGCCGCCTGCACATGTTATTACGGTAATAGTGAGCTTAAATACTGTTGTTATGGTAGTTTCAACGCTGGCTTTTTGCATGCAGAAAACCGGGTTAAATTTACTGTAATAACGGTAATAGGTTTAGCGCAGCGTTACTCTGGGGGAAATTTAATGACCCCCCCGCCCCCTTAGAGTCAGTGTATTCAGAATACATTTTATGAACCAAGCAGCCAAAATAGCTTAATTGAATTCCCCCCCCCTTAGAGTCAGTGTATTCAGAATACATTTTATGAACCAAGCAGCCAAAATAGCTTACCATCCCTCCAACTCAAGCAATATCGACCAATTCTGTATCTTACCTGAAAGCTGATGCTGTAGGTGACAATAACTGATTCCGTAAATGCATACTTTCACCAGCTTTAAGCTATATTGCTGCTTTCGGGGGATATTCTCATTTCTGTTGGCGAAAAGTACTGCAAACTGGCAGAATATACTTAATTTGTGTTTTCCTCCATATATTGATATAAAAAAAACTGCTACAAAACCAACATGAATGTCTAACTTACATTTGTACTTCGAAGTGGGCATAATTGAAAAAACATAAACATTATAAACAAAAAATTGGACCAATAACTCAACCAATAACTCATATGGCACCGGATCCATATTTCCAGCGATCTCTTCGAATGCGGTCAAAGAACTCAGACTAGTCAATGGCACTAAATAGCTGAGTCCCTTTACCTTTACCACCCCAAAAAGTGAGATATGGCCCTGCTGAATGGAGGGTGGTTGGCATGGGCACCCCTTGACTCGTGGGCCCTTGTGCACTGCGCAGCCTGCACCATTAAGGACTTTTTTTCAGTACTTATAAGAAAAAATACTCTTCAGATTTTTCTCTCTACAATGTAAAGAAAATTCCATTGACAATATCACTTCTCCAATTGTCACTTTAATGCTGTATTTTGTTTTCATTCTAGTTTAATTTACAGGAAAAAATATATTTCCTGGAGTGAAGAATACATTAAACATTAACTTTTTTCTGTAAGAAATTACATTTTTTAAAGTTGTTTTCAACAATCAACATTTTTGAGAATATTACCCAGTGTGATTCCCTGCTACAGCCAACTAAAAAGCCTCAATCACAATCCCCTGTGATGTCACAAATTCTGGCGAACTGATAGGCTGCACTCTTACGAATATTAAATCAGCTCAGAAAATTTCTGCTATATCTGTTTGCAGGCGACACATAGACCTTCAGCTGATAACGATTATACTTGTTCATTGCAAGAGAGAACATGTCTACTAATGGACCATATAACCCCAATTGCGATTAAACAATCAAATAGAATACTCCACTATAATGTGAAAAAGGAACAATCCAAAGGACATGCATGATGTTTTTATAAAAACTGAATGTTTATTACTACATTTTAGTACAATAAAAAATATAAGTTGCATATGTCCAATATTAAGTCCCATCGGAACACATGCAAAAAGCATTATTCTATAAAATAAATAAACGACTCCTAAAACTATAATCATTAATAAAAATGTGTTTTGAGAAAAAAAGTTGTTGTTTTTTTACATTAAATACATATGTCAGTACTGTATGTACAATTTTCTCTCTTGCATACAAATGTTCTTTGCTTATTACTGGAATGCATACATGTAACTTTTAATAACAATGGCAGTCATCACTCTCAGTCTGCACTTACATTAATATGGCTAAAGAAGCCTTTTAATTAGCCGCATCTGCATTGGCACACCCTTATTGTATATTGCCTATGTTCGTCCACCACTTCTCTCCCTCGTTCTGCCCCTCAAGTCATCAGTGTTATTTGCGTTCAGACATGTATTGCATCAATTGCATTCATTAGTGTAAGGTCCGTTTCTGTGCATGCGCAGAGCTATTTCACACAAGATGTGGCATACAAAAGGACTTCCGTCCGAACATGAATCTTCTATACACCAATCACTAAGTAGCTTACACAGGTTCATCTGATTAATTAATAAACATAATTTTTTCCATTATATTACACATTTGTTCTTTTAAATACATTTTCTCTGCAGTAACATTCATCATATATTTGATCTTAAAAACATATAACAAATTGCATATGTCTGATCTTGGAAGCTAAGCAGGATTGGGCAGGGTTAGTATTTAGATGGGAGACCACCTGGGGTAACAAGTGCTGTAGGCTAAAGTATAATTAATGAAATTCCGTTGTTGCATAATGTACCAATAGCGCACAATACACTTTATTTGTTTTTTGCATATATGCAACATCTCATGTTTTAGAACAAACTGGTGGCTTTATAGACAATTGGATAAATGATCAATTATGGGACACATGAGATCGCATTTTTGAAAACAATCAGATTAATAACTGTCACCACACATTATAACGCTTTTAGACTTTTAATGCTTGATTATAATAATACACACACGTAAAATAACTTCAATTCATCCACTTCCGCATAAAAAAGCACTCTGCGAGATGTAGTTTTCTTAACGGATGCATGTGTTACTCGCTGTGCCGATCACGGCATCCCAGTCGTCATGGAGACGCTTAAGGTTTTTATCCTGGCCGTTGTTAGGGAAACGGTCAGGACGTTCAGCTGTTACCGCCGCATCACGGCAAGAAGGGCAGCCCTCTTTTTTACTTGTTTCAAGTTCTTAATTACCTTTCGAACAGGCTTTAAGAACCTCAAGACCAATGCACTCTCTCGGAGTTTCATGTCCTGTCATGCTCCGCCTCCGGATCCTCGGCCCATCATTCTGTCCTCCTTGATTCATGTTGGTTTGACCTTGGAACTACGCTTTGTCAACTTCAAAGAATTTCCCTTGCTGAAACTCCTGCCAACAGGCTGTTCATTCCATTTCATCTTAGAAAATCGTTACTTGCCGAATGCCATGAAAAAATCTGCTGGGCATCCAGGGATATCTAAGACCATCAAAATCCTCTCATGTTGGGTTTGGTGGCCCACCTTGTCTTCTGATGTTCAAAGTTATGTCCTTTGCTGTGAAGAATGTGCCAGAAGCAAATCCTCAAGAAAGCTGCCCCTTTGGGTCAGTTGATACCCTTTTCTACTCCAGCTAAATCATGGACACACCATTTGATGGATTTAATTGTTGATCTACCATGGTCATCTGGTCACAATACCATATGGATGGTCGTGGATCACTTCAGTAAGATGGCCCACTTTGTACCATTACCTAAACTACGTGATGCACGAACACTGGAATTGTTGTTCATTCAACATATTTTCCAGTTACACTGTCTACCTGAGGGCATCGTCCCTGACTGTGGTTCCCAATTTGTCACCCACTTTTGGAGATCTTTCTGCAGCCTGCTGGGAATGAAGGTTAGCCTATCATCCGCTTACCATACATAATCCATCGGCCAGACAGAGAGAACTAATCAGTCCCTGGAACAGTTCGTTCACTTGTATATATCCAAATTTCGTGATAATTTGTCCTCTTTACTCCCGTGGGTTGAATTTGCCTATAACAATTCTTGTCATTCCTCAACCCGCATATCTCCGTTTTTCTCCAACCTTGGTTTCCATCCCAGGGCAAATTCTTTCTCCTCTATAACATCTCCTGGTGTTTCCGGAGCTTCTGCTACTGCTTCATGGCTCAGAGTTATCTAGAAGAAAGTCCTCTCTGCTTTGCTTCAGACCTCCTTCAGATCCAAGTCCTTTTCTCATCGTAGAGTTTGTCGATGATAAAGTTTAGATCTCCACCCGGAACATCATGCTCAAACAGTCTTGTAGGAAACTAGGACCCAGGTTCATTGGACCTTTTACTAGTCTCAAGTAGAGATGAGCAGGCTCGGATTTCGCTAATCCGAGCCCACCCGAACAGTGCGGATCCAACGAGATCCGAGCACTGTTCGGGTACTTCCGGCCGCCAAAGGAATCCAAAACGAGGCTATGACATCCAAGTCTCGCGTCGGATCTCGCGAGACTCGGATCTCATAAATGCCCCGCTCGCGGCCACCATCTTCATTCTCCCTGTGGTTACTGAAGAGGGAGGTTGATGTGCTCTGTCCTGCTGATTACTTTAGTCAAGTGGTGCTTTGTCCTGCTGAGTCCATTAGTACTTTGTCCAGTGCTCTGTCCTGCTGATTACTTTAGTCAAGTGGTGCTTTGTCCTGCTGAGTCCAGTAGTACTTTTTCCAGTGCTCTGTCCTGCTGATTCCAGTGGTGCTTTGGCCAGTGTCTGTGCTGCTGAGTCCAGTAGTGCTTTTGTCCTGTATTTGTTTCTGATAAGTCCATAGCAATTTGTTAATTAGCCAAAAATCATTTAAAAATGTAAAAAAAATACCAAAAAAATATCAAAAATTTTTTTTTTAAAAAAAAATATCAAAAAATAATTGAAAAAAGTATAGAAAATATTATAGAGCAATATATTCTTGCAGTCCCAAAAAAGAGGAACTGCCATTTCTATTACTACGTTCATTGTTTCTGTAGTTCCACAAAAGAGGAACTGCCATTTCTATTACAACGTTCATTGTTTCTGTAGTTCCAAAAAAGAGGAACTGCCATTTCTATTACTACGTTCATTGTTTCTGTAGTTCCAAAAAAGAGGAACTGCCATTTCTATTACTACGTTCAACAGCTATGTTGGTGTTAGACGTGCATCCGGTGTCCGCCATCTGAGCAGTGGAATTCAGACCAGTTGGAGGAGGTAGGAGCAGCCATATGTGCAGTGGAATTGAGACCAGTTGGAGGAGGTATTGTGACCCCGGTACCAAATTGGGTACCGGGGCCACTCCACTATGCAGTCCAGAAAGCTACCTCGGTGCAACGTTTTAGACTAAAAACAATATTGTGAGGTGTGAGTTATTTTTTCAAAACAATTTTATCCAACATCCTTATTCTTGTAGCAGGAACTACTAAACTTATATAACATAAACCTGTAGCATTCAGGGGAACCCAAGTATATGCTTTGCAACCACAAATCAAATATACTAAGGATCTTGATACTGGAAATTGCCTGTACCCAGTGGCGGACTGGGTATAAAAATATTGGTTGCCAGGAGACAAAGGGGGCCCACCCACAACTATAAGGCTATCATTTATTTTTTATAAGAAATAACTAACATTTTCAAAAAATACATCAGTGGAAAAAATAATTTCTTTTTTGCAAAATAAATGTATATTGTTTAGTAATTACAATATACATATATTGTACATATTACTGGCAGTATACAGTAGATACTAAATGTAAATACAGATTGTTATAATTGAATTTTTAATTTTATTTGAAATAAATAAATGGTGGATATTTTTAAATAGTTTGCTTGTACTGAACCTTTTACACATTAACAGATAGTTCAAAAGCATATTTCCTGCAATCCACTGTATTAAGAGCAATCGTTTGATATCACTAGATGACTGTGCGAATATGTCAATAATTGCTTCTGCATCCAATTCATCTAACAATTCCTTTTCAATGGATAGCAACATGTATGATTCCAAGTTCCCCTCAGACAGTGAATTTCTTAGCATTGTCTTTATGATCTTTAGCTTTGAAAATGTCCTCTCACTTTGGACTTGAGTAACTGATAGTGTGCAGATGACTTTATAAAGTTCACGAATGTTATCATATGCCTTGTCACGAAGACTGTTGGATGGCAGAATTTTTAGTACACACCATGGGCAAGTGCTACAAATTTGGCACTTGTTGCAAATGGAATCTATATTCTCACCATTATTAAACAATAGCTTTAAGACATTAAAGTTCGAAACAAAAGAAAACAATTCCAATATTACTTGATCTTTGCTGATTTGTGGAGACAGCTTAATAATACCTTCCAATGTTTGATTTTCATCCATATTCAACTGTGAAATCTTGTCATTACATTTATTTACAAATCCCATTGCCTTGTTGTGCACGTTATCAAATGTGCTTGTAAGTTCCTTCAACTTTGTTGTAGCTGAATCTACTACATTCAATGCAGTAAACATATCTAAACCACTTGTCTGTAAATACCTGATAACAGGGCTGTAGTTCCAGATATATTGGGCAGCATGGTGGATCAGTGGTTAGCACTTCTGCCTCACAGCACTGGGGTCATGAGTTCAATTCCCGATCATGGCCTTATCTGTGTGGAGTTTGTATGTTCTCTACGTGTTTGCGTGGGTGTGCTCCGGTTTCCTCTGGTAGGTTAATTGGCTGCTACTAAATTGCCCTTAGTCTCTCTCAGTCTGTGTATGTTAGGGGATTTAGATTGTAAGCTCCAATGGGGCAGGAACTGATGTGAATGAGTTCTTTGTACAGCACTGCGGAATTAGTGGCGCTATATAAATAGATGATGATGATGATATGCAAGTAACTAAATGCTGTCAATATTGTTTCAAACTTTATAAGACTTTGAACTAAAACATTTGCTTCTGTTTTGTTTCTGTGTCAAACTTTTCTGAATCTTGTATCGTTGATAACAATGTCAATAGATTTTCAAAAGTACTGACATCAAAATGTCCAAATTTAGTCGTTGCTGCATTGGATTTTCCTGACCATTTTGTCATAGCAATTAGCGTTAATCGTTTAAATAATTCTTGTCCTAGATGTTTTCCAACGACTTCTGTCTATACAGCCATTCTCTTGTATGATGTTTTCACAAAAGTTTCTAAATTCTGGAGCAACTTGAAAAAAGAAACTGCAGGCACGCAACATTTTGTTGTTTCAGTTATCACCAAATTCAGGACATGCGCATAGCATCATATATGAACATTTTGATCAGCCACATCAATATTTTTACCTTGTAATCCATTATACTGGCAATGATAGTTTGCTGCTCCATCTGTACTATCAGATAAACATTTTTGGGATCAATTTTAAGATGCTGCAATGTTTCAGTCAATAGAACATCATCATCATCATTATTTATTTATATAGCGCCACTGATTCCGCAGCGCTGCACAGAGAACTCACTCACATCAGTCCCTGCACCATTGGAGCTTACAGTCTAAATTCCCTAACACACACACACACACTGACAGACTAGGGTCAATTTTGATAGCAGTCAATTAACCTACTAGTATGTTTTTGGAGTGTGGGAGGAAACCGGAGCACCCGGAGGAAACCCACGCAATCACAGGGAGAACATACAAACTCCACACAGATAAGATCATGATCGGAAATTGAACTCATGACCCCAGTGCTGTGAGGCAGAAGTGCTAACCCCTGAGCCACTGTGCTGCCATATATCAAAAAGTCCCTGTCCTGCACCATCATTGCTTGGCACCACTAAAAGTAGTCGCTCACAGATAACACCTTTAAGCACATACCGAATAATAATGTTAAACTGATTGATGGATGAATCATCTTGTGCTGAATCAACTTGAATAGATGAAGCACACTCAAACTGAAGCAGACACAATGAAAAATATTTGCTGTCTTTGCAATGTATGCAATAGCTCGATGCAAAGTTGGCTCCGGCTGCATGTCACAATCCCATGCTGGGATTCCCAGCTAAGCTTCATTGTACAGTCACAGTAGTAAAGATCCGAGCCTATATAACGTATGTGTCAGCCTCGCATAACCTGAATCAGAATTATTTTTTCAGAGTTATATATTATAATTCTTAAATATAAAGTATCCTTGAAAAGAATATTTTATTAAAATAGTAATACAACGTACATTTTAGATCCATACAGTAATAATATTGGAACTTCTATTATATTTTCAAGCTACTAAAAGGTCATTAACATTTTTAACATAGTGTCTAATGTTTAAGGGGGCCCATTTCATCAGGGGCCAACACCCTGGCCAGTCCACCACCGCCCATACCCTTCTTTGCTGTGATGTCTTTTTATACATATCTGTGATGCCCAATACGTATTTTTCTGCTTGGCAGAGCGAGGGGTTATTATTCTTTTGTGCTTTAGTACTCACTTTTCCTCCCTCAGTTTACAACACATTGCTGATATAAGTCATTTTACTCAGAATCCCTATCAAAGGTTTGCTGCTCCTTTACAGGGTATGTGAACAATCTCAACAATTACATGCATGATATGATTTGGCTGCTTTATGATGCGATATAATCATTCCATTATCTTCCCAAGCATAGCTATTTGATAAGCATAAAGGAAAACGCACTAAAGTCCACACACAATTTCTTTTATGTCCCAATAACTTGTGGATGCCTCCTGCTCGAGGGTTCTGTGGTCTACTCATGTTGTCTGATGGAACCAAAGATCTTTTTTTGGTGTGTTCTGGTCTCAGAAGTAGAGTCCACACAAATCTTTCACATATCTGCAAATATAATAAAGAGTGGGTGCAGTGTTTATTCTTCTAATGCATTTTACTCGTAACCAGTTTACAATGATTAATGTTTACAATTTCTCTATTTTATACCTTAATCCTTTCCTCCTGACACTTTCACCATTAACACAATTGGAGGTTGGACCTGAACAACTGCATGTGACCCTTAGCAGATTGCTTTCCCTGTATTCTTCAAAGTCTCCACCACTTATTAACACTGATTGTTCTCTAAACAAATCTATATTGGATGCCATGGACCATTTGATGGGGGCTTTCTCCTGACCAAGGCCTGATAATTGGACTAAGCTGCAGCCTAGAACGCAAGGTTTTGGGGGGAGTAAGATTTCGGGGGGTACAAAATGGGCACATGAAGTTGCAGAAACTGAAATTCATTTTTAAATATAAGAAAATAGTTGTTCTCCAAAGAAAAGAAAAAACATTAAATAAAAATGTAGTAAGATTATAATCTCGACAAATTTCCGTGGCAAAAGCTAAAGAGATTGAGTCATCCTTGGGCAGGCGCTTGAAGATAAGCGAGTAGGAGAGACAAGGATAGCAAATGGAGCAAACATGACAGCTCCCCTCCACCGTCACGTGTTCATCCTCAATAGCACTAGTTCGAGCCTCTGTTCCACTATACAATTCTGATTTGAAAATTAGACAAACATGAAAATGACACAAAATGAAAATGAAGTGAGTGAAAAGTTTGCAGAGTCCTGTTTAAAAAACAAATTGGAGCTAACTTTCGTGCGAACGTAAAAATTGCTGGGGGGTGAAGGTTGAGTTAATCTTTGTCTACCGTATATATTAGCCTGGCATGGAAGACAAGGGAGCACTAGGGTGACCTGAAACCTTAGTCAGGCCCTGCTTCTGACATGAGGCTTCACTGGTCCTTTTGGGCTTTTCTGAATACAAATGGCACAAGTATGACAAATATTTTGGCAGACTTTGGGTAGCTCTGAATTCCATAGTTTAGTTCTCGTAGCAGTTATTAACCTCTTACATAACGTACGTGTGTATCATAGATTAATTTGCATCAATGGAAAGACCTGCAAATCGCGTCATTTTGGCACCACCCCTGGGACAAGACCATCATTTTATTGTAGGGGCGGAGCCAAAAGGACACAATTCATCGCGAATCGCGTCATTTAGGCTCACTACTAGCAGGTTGCGGGAGAATTGCCATCTCTTCCGAGGGACCGGGAGTCTCACGGACATTCCGGTACAGTTGGCATATATGAACTGGGTGACTAGAAAGTGGTCAGGAGACTTAAAAGTGAGATGATCATCATATTATTTTATTATTATGGTGCCACAGAACACAGACACAAAAATAAACAAAAAAAATGACAGATAGGTAAGGGACAAGAGAAACAAAAGACTCAATACAAGAGACAATAGAGAAAGCAACTACATAAAAAGGCACGACTAAAACAAAGGAAACATTATAATGAAGAGGAGATAGATGGTAGACAGGGGCAAGCTTGTGTGAGTTAATATTCAAGTGGGGTAGGGAATTAAACGGAGACGATAGAGGGAGAGTTAGGTGGAGCGAGTGGAGCCTTTCCTGATGGGGTGGTGTAGCAAATGGACATAAACAAGGGTCAGGAAGGGGCAGGTGGTATGTGAGGAGGGTGGCGCAAGGTAGGTAAGTGTGAAAGAAGAGTTTTGAGGGAGCTCTTCAAAGATTCGAAGGTGGGAACGAGTCTGGTTGGGCATAGCAAGGAGTACAAAATGTGGGGAGCATCTCAGGCAAGTTCTGAAGGTGGGAGTGTGAGGTGATGACATGTGTTGATGAGAGGCAAAGTTCATTGACAGGGTTTTATAACTGAGGGTAAGCAACTTGATTTATATTCTGGAGGGAATAGGGAGCCAATGGAGCCTCGGGAGAGAAAGATTAGTCTCAATGCTGCATTCAGGATAGATTTCTGGAGTGACAGATGTTTGTCAGGCAAGCGGTGGGATATGACAAGAGCATTCAAAATGGTCTTGATGACATCCGGTGAAAGGATTGAATGACTCTTGCCAATGTTGTGCAAGTGGAGGAGACAAGATTGGGCAAGGGACTGCGTGTGGGAAGTGAAATGGAGGGTGGAGTCAAGGATGACCCCCAGGCAGCACGGGTGCTGAAGAATAAAGCCATGGGGAACCCTAATAGATGGAGAGGAGGGGAGCAGGTACAAAAGGAAGAGACTCTGGAGGAGTTATAGGAGAATATGTATTTAAGGCATTGTTAAGGACCAAGGCACAGCTAATAATAACAACAGGCATATTATAGAGGACTAATATGAGAGAAAGGATATACACGATTCAATGGAACTACTAACATCCCTAACATTCCAGTGGGCTGGAATGAATGTGTCTGACTTTCTAGTAACATACCTAATAGTCTAGCAACACATTATAAAGAAACATGTGAAGGTAAAAACCACATTAGAATCAATATCTTAGCCATTGATTGGAGATTGATATAGATTAATTGTTACTTTATAACTGGTTGCTTAATATGCAATCCATAAATAAGTAGAGGCCTATACCTATGAGAAATTGGGCACAGCATAAAATAAATGTACATTAAATTACATTAAAAGACAACTGAAGCAAAGGATTGTTCTTGTTCTTGTTTCCTGGAGGCTGAAAAGAAACAGATTTGTAAACGACCGAGGTAAAATTTAAAAGCATACATGAGGCACAAGATTTCCTACTTACCATCCGGATTAATGTGCATCTCATCCAAATTCTTCCCTTTGAATTCGGCCAGTCTCCAGAGCCATTAAGAATTTGCTGATCTTGGCGAGTTGGAGGTCACCTTCTAGGAGGCGTAAATTTTGTCGTTGCACCCTGATGTCGTGCCCAAGGAAGTCCGCCAACTGATTTAGTTCTGTGTCATTTAGGTTGAGGACCTTTGAGAGAGTAGTAACATGCTTTAGAAGCTTTGTGGAAGACAGCGTGTGGGGATGCTTGGCCCCACATTCTCAGGCAAACAGTCATATGCAATCGGAGCCTCTGAAGTGTGACAAGGCAACTGGTCTGGCAAACGTGTAGACATTACGTTTATCTACTCCACATTCTTCACATTTGTTTGCTAGAATTTCCATTGCAGCTTGCATGTCTGGTGTCAGCAGGATGGGGACTTTTCACCCACGTTTTCCACAGATTTCAATGCGAGTGAAGTGCCGTCAGAGCTTACCATCAACCTTGGAAAGCGCTAGAGCCACATCTTCATGGAGATCCAAAGTATCTCTTATGGATAAGGTAGTCATTAACATCTTGGAAACTTTCCCTTCCCTTCTTTAATTGAACAATATCACCTGTGCCAGGGTGACTTTTACAAGCAGTGCCCATAGGTTAACCGTAGGCTCGGTGGATAGCCCACTTCAGTAGGCTTGCTGCTTCTCATTGAGGTACAAGTACATCTTTTTCACATCTTCCGTTAAAGGAAGAAGCTGAGGCATGTTCCACTTGGACTCGTTAAGAGTTTTCAAGGCAGCCAATGAGATCAACTAGTTCCATCTCGCCTCATATATCTTCCTGAAGTTTTGTGTGTTTTCAACCACAGCACTGCAGCCCTCCATCATGGCTCGGTACTCCACAATGCTCACCATCTTTTGCAGGTCATGCCCGACCTTGAGTGCCAGCGAGGGCATCTTAAATGTACCCGTCTCCTTGTCATAGCCAGCTACCAGGTTCACAGTGTCTAATACATGCAAAAAGTTCAACGGGATGGTAAAGTTTTCCATCCTCTCAAAAGGGATACCTCTTCTGGCATTTACAAGTAGCCTGCCCATTTCTCTATGCTTCTGATTGACGTACTCAGGCCTGCAAACATCTGAACCGACCCGGTTGAAGAGATGCTGCCCCATCCGCATGATACATTGGTCATTTTTGACTGCGAGTAAAACTTCATCCTGGGTCATGTCACTCAAGAGCTTCCAAAAGCCACCACTGATGTCAAGTGGAACTGGATGAGCAAAGGCCCATAGTGACTGCAGTGACTAGACTCTGTTTTTGCCAGGTGTGAGCTTGTTGCCCCCTTGGTTTAGCTTACATTTCTTCAAGTGGCGCCACAGGTATTTCCCTGCAAACAATCCTTGGCAGGCTGCACAGTGCATGAAGCCTTCGGGATCCATCTCTTTGCCTTGAAGTTTGCACGGGACCAGAATGCCATGCTCGTACTCATTACCTCAACGTTGTGTGCTAAGTTGCCCCTATTGCAAAGATGTGCAAATTGCATGCACCTTTCTTTTGAGTGCTTGGGGAATTGCATTCCCCGGGCTACTTCAGTCTCATTGCGGGGAACATGCTCCATGTGACGGCCTCTTTTTGAGAGGGGATTCTCACAGCATAGGCTGTACTGCTTTTTATTATACGCCCTGGATCCATCATTGTTTCTGGATACTGTTTGGATAAACACTACATCGTCTCTCCGACCATCTGTGTTTAAGACGCTGCTGCCACCAGGTTGGGAATGGACCTGCATAGAACACATTACTGGGTACCTGCACTTTGCTCCAATGGGCAATGGGGCTTCACCGCTGGTGTCCAAACCGCTTTCCTCTGAAGCGTCAGGGGCATACTCATCTCCACTGCTCTTCGGGTTATAATCTGAGTCTCCGGTGGGCTCTGTCATGCCACTGTCCGCACTTATCTTTCAGCAGCAGAGGATTGCAACTGTTTCTTTATCTTTTATTGAGTGTAAAATGCGCAGGAGCGCTGCATGTGGCACCAGTCTGGTTACGTATGAACTTCCGCGGTGGCACGCAGACACATACTTTCTCCTCTACACCGGACACACGCACACTGTTGTTCCGACATGCAAGATTTTTATGCCGAGCACATCAGCAAGGTCCCCTGCATTAATTAGCCTTGGGAAGCTTTGTGATGACCTCAATTTTTGTCACTACTACGACTAAGGTCCCCACAGTGTTGGTGTGTAAACAAGTCAATGTCAAAACACACATAGGAATGAAAGTACATATATATACACACACACACACACACAAGTACACTATATGTATATTAACAAACTTACTTTCAGGCTGCTGCAAATAACAGCTATGAATCTAAAAATAAGAGACCAATCCTCAGTTGCACAAAGGGGCTCAAAAAAAATTTGCAATTTTAAAGCCTAACTTTGCTTATAGTAATCCACAGATTCCCTTCTGCCAGTTCTCCTGCCCCCCTTCACTCCCTCCCTCCCTGCAGATCCTCCTCCATTAGCACATATAGAATTGGCTATTCCCATCCCACTCATTCCTTTCCACTCCTCTCCTGACAGCCGGCTTGCACCAGCTCTAACTGTGTCTCTGTTTACAGTGCATTGTCCTAATCATGGTTTTGTCTGATCTACTGCGTGTTCCTTTCCTCTCCCTGAGTGTTCCTGAGATCTGTCGCTGGGCTGCCTGGCTCTTTCTCTTGGCTTTGCTGTTTAAAGGCTTCAAGTTGTATCTGAATTGGAGAGCACTGGAGAAAGCGTTCAAAAATTTCCCAGGTCCTAAGTGTCACTGGCTGTATGGCAATGCCCTTGAGGTAAGGGTCCATTTAGTCTATAACATGTCTATCCTATAGCATTACATTATCTATGCCTCGCCGCTGATCCTGAACAATGTTTTTGTTTTTTTTTTGCTTAAAGTTCCTGGACACTACAAAGAATTTGGAACTTGTTATAGATTGGGCTAAGACTTATACGTATGGCTTTCCCTTATGGCTCGGAAAATTGTTTGCAGCACTTCTAATCACACACCCTGACTATGCAAAGGCTATTCTCTCCAGGCAAGGTAAGAGATTTGAGCTCCGTATGGATACTCCATATAAGTCTCAAAGTTTGAACAACTTTGATGTTTCAGATACGATTATAATACACTTGCCTGTGAGTGTTTTTCTTTATAAAAATGCAAGCTACAGATGGAGAAAATGAGGATGGCCTCATCTTCCACAAGGCTAGAGAGAGCATGAGTAAAAAAAACGCCTATGGCATTTTTAAGAAAAGAAAAATTTCTGGACATAGCCGTAAGCTTTATGCAGCTGATTTTTACTTTTTTTGAAATCACTGTTTCCTAAATATCTTTCAGACTGTAAATTGTTTGAGCAGGATTCTTATTCCTATTCTCCCGTGTTTGTGTAAATGTTACCTGGATGTATCACTTACTCTGTACAGTGCTGCAGCAGATGTTGGCACATTATAAATAATAATAATATTGCTTGCTGAGTAAGTAGCAGAGGGGGGGGGGGGTGTCCGATAGTGGGTGGGGGTGCATGTGCCGGTACTGGTGTGACAACACCAAGAAAAGGCCATGAAGTCAGTTATAACAGTTTATTATACAATGTGATTTAGCACTTTTTATGTTACTGACTTAAATTTGATTTCATCCATTATCTTAATGGATAGTTGTTAATGTGCATATTTTAGATGTGTATCTTTTATACCTGCAATGTGTAGTAGATAGTTTTCTGCTGTCGGGAATTGATTACGTATACAGATTCCTGTCTCAATAGGCTGTTAAATATTTAATTGCTTTTTTTGTTTATCTATGTTTGGTACGTACAATTATTATGCAGATTGAGACTGAGTTTTGCATTCTCTAATCCAAATTTTTAGAAAATAACCTTGTCTTCTCTCTTGCATCTTTTTTCAGATCCTAAGGATGATGTAAGCTATAGATTTATAATCCCTTGGATTGGTATGTAATAAATTAAATTATATTTTTAAAAACTTTCAACTTTTATATAACTAAGAGCATAATATGAAGCAAATATCCAACCAATTTATTCAGTTTATTCTAATAGTTAAAACAGATGTACCAATTGCAGGAGCCCAGTGACATTTGCGCATGCTGAATTGCTTGTTGTGCGTGGTGTAAAAATGTACCAAATGCCCTAGATTTCATGGATGGTGTCTTGCTTCTAAATGTTTCTTGCCACTAATTTTTCCTTGCTCGTTTAAAGAGAATTTATTCAAATCAGTATATGCACTTTCCATCATTTTACGTCATCATCATTTATCAGCATCAGGCTTCACCACATCATGTTTTACACATCTATAGGCGTTTTAAAAGTCGAATTCACAGTCAGATAGCGGGTGCTGCTCACTGCTGACATTAACATATTACTTTATCACCCTGCACCATAAATTGCATTGCAGCACCTTGCTTTGGCAAGTGCTCATTCTGCAGTTTGTGTTATATTGTATTGTAGCAGTACAATCTTGGTAAATGATGAGTTTCATCCAGAAGAATGTGTGGTATTATAGCAGCACCTTCTGTTGATGTCTGTGTATTACTTTTTAAAAATCAAAACAATCAGTACAATGTGCTGTGGTGAAGTTTCTTCATCACATCAGGTTTCACTTGAAAAATCATCGATGACACTTCACACACTCCTCTGCATTGTTCGACTCTGATAAATGAGCTCCGCCAATTGCGCTCCGCCAATGACCGTCGCCTCTCATCCTCTCTGATCACTTCTTCCCACTCCAGAATCCAAGACTTCTCCCGTGCCGCCCCTCTCCACTGGAAAGACCTCCCTCGCTCCGTCCATCTCTCTCTTAATCTGTGCTCCTTCAAACGGGCACTTAAAACTCACCTGTTCCTCAAAGCCTACCACCCCTCCACCTAACCCGCTCATCTCCTCCGCTCGTTCTCCCCTCTCTCCCCCCGGCCCCCCTGTTCTTTCCCTACATACTTCTACTGGCTCCCTTTGTGCCTAAGTTTTGTTTACCCTCCCTTAGGATGTAAGCTCGTTCGAGCAGGGCCCCTCTTTCCTCCTGTCTCCCTACCTGTTCTTCTGCTCCGTCTTTACTGCATTAGACTGCCTGGAGTTTCTGAAGTTTTGGTATTTTTGGTTTATTGTTCAGTAATGTTTCACCCTGTATAGTCTACTGTTTGTGCTGTGTACGGCGCTGCGGAACTCTTGTGGCACCTAACAAATAAAGGATAATAAAGATTAATAATAATAATAATAATAATTGACTTTCACAAACGATAAAGTCCAAACTGGTTCTGTTGTTTGAATCTGAGAAATGGGGATGTCCCCAAATGTTAATTGTATTGTTTACATGTGGAATCAGACACATGTCAAACAGTATATTGATCAAGCATCCTCACATTTAGTTGCCTGGTTTTGTTTTCTAAACTTACCTCTCTCACTACCATAGGAGCTTTCCCAGGCAGTAGAATATCCTCCAGTTACTCTTGTGTCCCATTTGTACTTTGTACTCTGTGTCTTCTTCTGATCTAATCACACGAACAAGTAGAGATAATATTTCCTCTGGTATGGATCAGAGGTTATTTTTTTAAAAAAATTTCTTTGCTCTGGGATCCGTGCCTTTAGATTTTGGGCCATCTGACAGTAATAGAATAGTCTGAAATGTTATAGTATATTTTATGTGATGTTAAATACTTTCGTGACAAAAAGGACAAAAGTATTATAGGAGTGATACCTTTATTGGCTAACCAAAAGAAATGTTTATATTTGCCACCTTTCAGAGCTCAGAGACATATATTTTAAGATAAGGACTTTTCCAGAGCTGCTCTTCTCTGTAATTCTCTCCCACACTCTATTAGATTGCCAGTTTCTCAACCTATAAACGGTCACTGAAAATTTATCTTTTCACAGAAACTTATTCTGGCTCTTCTAAGATCATCGATGTCACACTTAACATTCATCACTTGTTAAACTTTCTTATGAAGGAAAGCCCTTTACATCATTTGTATCTGATTGTTTTTCACATGTAATGTGTTTCTCTTATAAATAGCACTTTATAGATAATGAATAATATTAAGAAGAAGAATACACGGAAAAAATTAACTGTTATGAAGGTCATTTATGAAACACACCCAACCTTGACTTATCACCTCCATGCTTTGATAGTCTGCCTAGCGTTTGGACTAAGACTCAAGGAGATTTATTTACTAAACTGCGAGTCTGAAAAAGTGGAGATGTTGCCTATAGCAACCAATCAGATTCTAGCTGTCATTTATTTAGTACATGATACAAAATGACAGCTAGAATCTGATTGGTTGTTATAGGCAACATCTCCACTTTTTCAAACCTGCAGTTTAGTAAATATATCCCAGAACTTTCTTCACAAGTGGTCAGCGTGGGAAAAATCTTGTGATTGGCCAATCAGTGGAGCTCTGGTGATCCTGGCTACAATTATTTTGCAAAGACTTCCTGTAGTCTGGTGGTCGGTCATATTTTTAAAGGGAATTTTTTTCAGATTTTTGGATTGAGCTGTTTCAGAATTCATGTTCTTTTGGGGATTCTTGCTTGGCTTGCAACACTATGCAAGTCACAAATTGAGGTATACCGCGCGTGCTAATATGCATGTGCACTGTAGAGCTGCCGTTATTGCATTCAAAAATTACCATGTTGTGTGTATATTTACTAAACTGCGGGTTTGAAAAAGTGGAGATGTTGCCTATAGCAACCAGATCCCAGCTGTCATTTTGTAGAATGTACTAAATAAACGATAACTAGAATCTGATTGGTTGCTATAGGCAACATCAGCCTGCAGTTTAATAAATATACCCTTTAGTGTCACTATCACTTTATCACTGTGCTTTATGATATCTTGGACAATGCAAAGTAACATATAGTGCTTATATCGATAAGAAGGCTAGTTTTATATTCTTACTATCCTACTTGTTCTTACTATAATATTTATTTAAATTACATTAGGTGAAGGATTATTGGTTTCCTCTGGGCCAAAGTGGGCCCATCGCCGGCGATTGCTGACTCCTGCCTTTCACTATGATGTCCTAAAGCCATATGTGGAGTTAATGGGTGACAGTGTGAAAACCATGCTGGTAATGACTTGTTTCTACAGTTATCATATAGTAGTACAGAGAAACTGTGGGAAGCACAGATTCAGGGCATTTAAAAATCGATTATATGAGTCATGTCAAGTTCTATAGCCCTCCATCTAAAGAGGGTTCTTAACCACTTTATACACTGGTGCTTGTCATGCCAATGCCTGTAAGAGAAATCATAGGGGCGTATTCAACTAGCCGCGGACATCGCAGCAATGAGCGGCTGCGCATTTTTTTGGCTATTACGGTACAGCAACATCGCGGATATTCCTTCTCAACCCTATGGGGGGGGCAAAAGGGAAATCCGCAATGTTGCGGAAACGCGAAGTGCCTTCGGGTCCGATCCTGAGGCACTTCCCGCTTAGTTGAACATGCCCCATAGGGGCATATTCAATTAGGTTTCCGGTCCGCGGTAACGCGTGTTACCGCAGAAAGTGCGCAGTATTGACGGTAATACGGTACCACAATAACGCAGATTTTCCTACGCAACCCTATGGGGTTCGCACTAAAATCCACGCTATTGCGGTACCGTGGATTGACTTCACGGACCGGAAACCTAATTGAATATGCCTTATAGAGCTACAGTTACAATTACCCCCTGTAACTAAGCAGCTATTAACACTGACACTGCTACCCATGCAGGTGTACCGGCAGCTCCCTACAGGTTTGTGTGGATGTCCAAATGGGGGGAATCCCATTGACAGGTTACGTCTGGGGAGGAGAAAAGCTACCTAGCTAGGGGAGTTATCAGAAAGTGGTCTGCCCCTTTAATGGACATGTTATCCTCTTTCAGGACAAATGGGAACAGCTCATCCCAAATCAGAAGTCAGTGGAGATTTCCCACGATTGCAGCCTCATGACCCTGGACACTGTTATGCAATGTGCCTTCAGTTACAAAAGCAACTGTCAGACGGGAGGGTAAGCTGTAGTAGTAATTGTTACATTTGCAATCCTAATCTATTCAGAGTAACAGAATTTGTGGGACTGTACACTGATAGAAAGACAGACCCATAAGCACACACACATACAATTATACTTTATGCTTCAGCGGATCCATGATGTCACTGACTTGTATGAAAAATGGTCCATTTATAATACAAAGCACATATATGTTCTCTTTGCGGTACAAAGTAGGAATTATTTTCATGTTCATTTCAAAATGATAAACCTTAACGCCATTTCTTAAAATTGTATTCGTATATCTACTGTAGCCTGTAGCACCCCCTTTTCTGACACACAAGAAGGGGTTGTGATAACACTTGTACTGTTCAGGAGTCTCACCTGTGTCTTTGGTCTTCACTCTGCGGAATTTTATTCTTTTTACCACCAGGAGACAATTCGGGAGACCCCTTGTAACCCGACCACAGCTTACACAATAGAATTTTACACAGACACGGGATAGACTCAACTACTGGGGCTCAAGGTTGATGGTGGCTTGATTAATATGAGTAAAGGAGATAAATTTGGGGTGGACAAATGGGATAGGGTTTGGCATAAATCAATCAATGCAATCCAATGAAATTGATTGGCCATAACGGGTATACTTTCACACTATTGGCACCACACTTACAACCCATCAGTAAATAACAATAATCATGTGTTGTCTGCTAGGTGGTACCGGTGGTGCACTTAATGTAAATTGTGGTAACTCAGGTTACTTTTCAGGATTGCAGGTGTGGATGTAAAGTCACTGGGCCTAATTCATTAAGGAAAGTGAAGCACAAAAAAGCAGTAACTTTGCACCTTGGCAAAACCATGTTGCATTGGAGGGGAGGTCAATTTAAAATGTGGAGACAGATTTATAGTTGGGGTAGGTCATGTCCTAGATCAACTTTAATTTCAGTGTAAACATAAAGCTATCAAGTATTTGTGTGCTACATGAAAAAAACAGCCAGTATATTCCTTTTCCAAAACAATAAACAAATTTGCATTGTAACATAGTTTGTCCAGGAGCAAATTTTCTCCTTTTGTTTGCTTTGCTCTCCTCAATGAATCAGGCCCACTATGTCTATCCTGCTTTTGCCGTGCCCCAATTAATACTAAAGTCATGTTATGCAGTAACTAATGTGGGACAAGCCTTTAGCACTTTGTTGAATCTATCTGGGTGGCATCTCTCTCTCTCTCTCTCTCTCTCTCTCTGTCTCTCTCTCTCTTCTCTTTTTCGCTTCAATCGCCTTTGCTGACAGCCCCTCTTTCTTCTTATAGCAACCAGCAATCCTGACTCTCTTGTCACAGGGGCAAATGCAGGATTTGTAAAGGGGGGTTTCCACACCACGCCGCCAGTGGGCGTGACCAGCATGCATGGTGGGCATGGCTATAATTTTAGACAGTGCTTGGCTGCTCTCCAACTCTTCCTATTCCCATAATATACATGGGCAATGCTGCGTGCACTACTGTTAGGTGCACGCAGCTCTCCCTTTTCAAGCAGAGCAGTGTGAAGCGGGAGCAGCATTCAGCCATGTCAATTATAGAGTGCCCCAGGCTTGGAGGGGGTTTTTCCAGGCACTAGAACCCCCCCCCCTTCCTCGGTTTGTCTATGTGTCATACACCCTGGCTACACTACAAACAAATATACTGCATAATACTCCTTTGAGATATAAAATTATTCTTTAAGTTGCATTATGTTGCATTAAATTTATTATGTTTCAATGTGATATGCAGTCTATTAGCTGTTTCAACTTCCATGTTGTCTTTTTATTTTTGCAGTGGAAAGAGCTATATTAAAGCTGTATATGACATCTCTTACATGATAGACCACAGGTTCCGTAACTTTATGTATCATAGTGACTTAATTTACTACCTCAGCCCGCAAGGATTCAATTTCCGGAGATCAATGAGTATAGCACATAAGCATACAGGTGCGTATGCTGTTAGAACATAATTTATAATCAATCTATAGATAATCTTTGAGTCCAAGCTTGTAGCTATTTTGAATTTATTCGTATTAAAAGTCCCTTACATGCACTGGTGTAAGTATTAGTAGACTACAGTATATTAGTCAATAAGGAAAAGATAATGTGGCACACAAAACAGTAGTTATATCACTCATGCAAAATAGTGGGTGGGGCTATGCTTAACAGTGGGTGTGGTTTAAATTAGAGTGATCATGTAGAAGATATTGCATATGCAGTGAGTGTTAAGTGGGCTTAATTCCTGCTGCAGTATATAGGCCATAGTTTCCTACTACGACTTCCAATTTCTAGGGGTTTTAGAGCAACATCCTCAGTCAACAGCAGGGGCAGGACTTAATGACATGATTAGTTTCTGTTGAGCCGGACATGTTTCAAGATGCATGAGTCCAACTCGGTAACAGTAGATTTTGCGATGTCAGTGTTTAGTACTAAATGCTAAAGTGACATCTTACATATATTGGCAGATTCAATTAGCCGCATTGTCCTTCAGAACCTCGCGGTCGTGGTATTTGACAGAGAGCCGCGAGCAAGTATCAGCAGAGAAATTACCATAGTAATGGAACAACGCGGCTGATTGAATCTGCCCCATAAAGTGCAATTAAACACAAACACTCCCACTTGTTTACTTCTTTAAAAGTCCAGTGGGAATGTTCTATCCTGCAGCAGTCCAAGCAAAAATGTCAAATAATGTGAATAATCTTGATATAATATAACCGCAACTCTAATGACTTATACTATATGTTAAATAATTAATTAATGCATAGATTAATGTACCGCAGTCCCATGAGCACGAGTTTAGCCCACAAAACGTATGCCTCCACTGTGTGAGCACTTTCGCCTCTTAAGATGATCCTGCTCAATAAAAGTAACCACTTCATATTATTTAATGTATTTTTTATTTTTCTTGCTAACCTTACAGTATTGTGTATTGTTTTGACATGGTTGCGCTTTACTGTGTATATATATATATATATATATATATATATATATATACACACACACACACACATATATATATATATATAATATGTGACATAACATTTACGTTTTCTATTGTGCGCTAGATAAAGTAATAAAACTGAGAAAAGAATCACTCAAATGTGAGAAAGAGGTGGAAAAAATGAATCAAAAGAGACATTTGGATTTCCTTGATATTCTTCTACATGCCAAGGTAAGACCGTGTGTTCTAAGTTACTCCATCATATACGGCTGTTTCCTGTAAACTCGTAAATTCCAACATGACCCAAGGTCAGCTTCTAGTCTCATTACTTATTTAGCAGTTGGTAAGGTAATTAAAAAGAAACACACCATCAAAATGATGTATAATTTATGTTGCATCCCTTTTCCAGGCTCCTCTGGGAACTGGTCTATGTAAATGGCGTGGGTGTAAGACTTCCCCTCACCTCTCTTATTCAGAACAATGACTTCACCCAAATCTTACCACCTGGCTTCTCATCTGGCACCACGAGCATCAAGGAGAGACTTGGGGGACACCTTGCCCACCACTATAACTATGACCACAAACATGAAAACCAATTTAGCGGGGCATAAGGATGGGGTAGAAGCCACTCCGACACATTTATTAGATGAGGATGGGCAGCAACCACGGTTCTATGTTTTCTAGCAAAACTATACTTTTAATATGACATAATGAGGGCATCAAAAAAATTCAACATACAATAATAAAGGCAATGATTACTTTAATATTAGAAAGCTAACAGTTTAACAACTCAGATAACTCCCTTGCACTACCACCTTTACCTCTCACTCTAAGTACTCAAGCTGGTCTGATAACACGACAAGTACTTCAACTGGAGTCTAGATAGTAGACTCTGCAGTACACTAGGAATAACAAGAACATGGCTTGAATGTAATATTCTCTGCCTGCAGCAGTTTAACTCACACTGCACCACACCCAACCCCTTTAAATATGTAAATGCATATTAATAATTTTAGCTTTGTTGTTGGTGCGTACTGGTGGCTTCATAGGCTATGCATATGCCTAAGCTAGGCAAATATCCTTTAGTTTGATACAGTACTTTAGACAGTTGCCTTTGAATAGAGATATCTTACATCCCGGGTGATCCAGTTATAACTCTTCCCAAGAAACAATAGCACAGCTGAACACTCCAACCCTACGCAGATGAGCATCTTGAATTTTAACAGTCACTTGAATAAATGTTGTGTAATCACACACAGCATGTAACAGGATAAAGCACAAATTTCTCTGTAATCTCAAAATGCTCTTCCTCATGGGCTGAATTGTCTTCACACAAGAAGCAAACTCACCTCTCTCTGTTCAGCATCTTTAGTTTTCTTGTAATCCTTCTGACAGCAATAGCAATTTGTTAGCTCAGCAAACATCTATATCATTTGAAGCTGGTCAAACTCTAAAAGTCTCACAAACCTAACCACCCACGTTTCCTAATCTCTACTGCACTTGCAAAATATATCTCAGTCCAGCACTAGCAAAAGGCCATAACACAAATCCACATCTTCAGGACTCCCCACACTATCCCTAATATCTTTACACTAAGGGGCAGATTCAATTGGTTCCGATGTTTATACAGTAAAAAGTAAATCTTACTAGTGCTCGCATATCTAAGGGGTGTCGTTATGAAAGTGGAGAAACCCAAAATATGATGCAAATGGTGATGGCAGTAGCTAACTCTAGGTATGGCAGGTGATAACCGTCAGCAAGGGGCTTCCTGTGAAGTACAAGTACAGCCGCTGACATCCTATCGCCATCTAAGATAGCAATAGCAATGCCATGGCACAAAATTATGATATATTAGTTAAAGCTAAATTCATTTTTTTTTTCTTCTATTTTTAACATTCGTTTATTTACTCCTTAATTTTCCTTTCAGAAAGAGCACATCATCACTGCCACCTCACCCATGCAAAGAATTTGCCTGCACTGGCCTGGTGAGTGGCAAGAGTACTCTTACATCTGCCAGCCAGTTTTGCCAGCAACCTTTTTTCACAAATTGGTTTGAAACTAAATATTTGCAATGCTAGAAAATCTACATCATCAGCCCATCTTAATATATAGATCCCTAAATCTCAACTTTAATTAAAGATAGCTCATATAGTTATATAGATGAAACCTAGTCTCAACTAGACTTCATAAAATCTATGGAACCACCTCATTTATCTGCTGGAGAGTTTACAGTAACGTTGGATCTGGCCTGGTAATCGTGTCCCACAATAGCTTCTTTCTTTAAAGAGATTTCACAACTTTGCAGCCAAGTTATGCAATACCCAATCCAGAAAGAGACATGGTTGATTGTACTTGTTCTTCCAACAGGAAGTCTTGATAAGCAGGAAGACCAGCTAGTACAATCTCAGGACCTTAATGTAGCAAATTGCCTTAATTACCAATTCTTGGAAACAACCACGTGTCCTTCCCATACCTCTTCTCCACAATAAGATATGGCAGGTTGCGGCAAAGGAAAAATTTACGGCATTCCTAAATAAGACAAACAAATTTGCCCAGGTATGGTTACTTTGGTTCTTATTTAAATGGAATGTCTTGCAGCTCAGCTGCCCACTAGGAATTCCATAACATCCTTGACCACTATGTATCCTCCTTCGCCATGTCTCGTTCACAATCCCCCCTCTACTCATCTCCCATACGCATCACTTCCTTATTTACAATTTTCTAGGAGCCCCATGGTTCTGGAGAAACTCACCTCTGCTACAGCACGCAGTCCTATTATGCTCATTGTTTTGCAACCTGAAGTTTGAATGTAACTCTATTTATATCATGTATAATGTGTCTTTTTAGGATGAATATGGGGAGATTCTTCCTGATAAAGAACTGCGTTCAGAGGTAGACTCATTCATGTTTGCGGGACATCATACAACAAGCACTGGAATGACCTGGATATCATACTGTATGGCCAAATACCCTGAGTACCAGGCAAAATGTTACGAGGAGATCAGAGAGGTCATGGGAGATCGGGACACAGTGGAATGGTGGGAATCCGTTCCAACAGCTATTTTAATTCATTTCACTCAATGAATGTAATGTGAAACTATTTGCCAAATGTTTAGGGCTTGGAATTGAAATATGCATGACATTATTATCAACTACCAGCAATTAATTATACTTTATTGGAAGATCATGTACCTGTATTTAATTGAGGTTTGGTACCTGTTACCAGCTGCTTTCAGTTACACCGCAGTTACAGTACTCAATGACTTATCTTTTATTTGCTTTAATAATTGTATTTGTTTTTAGATTTTTTACATGAATGAGGATATTTATTTTTAAGCAAGTTGCATTTTAGGGGACCCAACTATTTTTTTTGTATAGAGCACCTTTGTTTCTCAGTCCGATACTGGTGTAATGATGCTATGGTGCTATTTGTCATGCATGATCGTTTATTTTGATGTGAAATACAGGCGGACTCATTTATACAGACTATATGCAATTTAGCCTGGATATTCAGCCGTAAGATATTTATGACGTAGATTCCCATCACACATTTGCTTTCATATTCTAAACTGCACTGGAATAATTACCAATGGTCTCTATGGGTTACAGAGCTTCTTTTCTGTGCGCCAGTTTCCATAAATGCCCCCTATGATCATTGATCTAGTAAAATCACATTGGGATATGCAGCACATTTACCAGCATTAATCAGATAATTATTTTGCATTAAAGGTAACAGGCTTTATAAGTCTTTTTGCTTAATATGTGTCACTAGGGAAGACCTTGGAAAGATGCCATACACTTCAATGTTCATAAAGGAGACTTTGCGACTTTATCCCCCGGTTCCTGGAGTCGCCCGAAAACTCGGCCAACCAATCACTTTCTTCGATGGGCGAAGTCTTCCTAAAGGTTAGTTTATCATTTCCTGTATGTAACAAAAGACATTTCTCCCATAATGTAACAGTAGAGGCATTCACTAAGAGTAGAACTGTTAGAAAGAGTGGTGCACATTAGAGATGAGGGGTTTGGATTCCAATTAATCCAACATATCCGAGCTTTGCGGATCAGACCTCCACGGTTTTGTGCGCCATTTTTGGATCTCACGAGTTTTGGATCAATATTTATTGTATTATTGCCGTCCCTCCTGTTCTCATCTGTCATTTTAGAAGAGTTAACTTGTAGGGAAGTAGCTGCAGTGATCTGCTCCAAAAATAGAATGTAGAGAGGGTTAAACAGGGTTTACAGGGTGAAATAGGCAATTTAGATATCAAGAAAGCTGTCATTTTATATGCACTAGTATAGACATCTTAACTAGTATGTAGTGGATATAACAGGGTGTTGTTGCTGTATGACTGTCATGAGCACAGGACCCTACTATCAGATGGGGCAAAAACCAGGGTGTTGTTGGAGTGTGGGCAGCAGCACCCCACAAAAAACACAGATAGTTCTTAATTTCTTTCTTTATAATTCCAAGTGTTTAAAAATGTGTCAAATTGTGTATAGTAGCAAGCATCAGTGAGCAGCCAAAGGGCTAGACAGGTGCACTCCCCACCAGCATCAACACCTTCCTCATCAACCTCCTCATTAGTAGTACGAAGTCCAGCATCCAATGTTCCAATTCCAATGACAGTCAGCATCCTGTTGCACAGCAGATCACTAAAGCCATGACAGCTATGTTAGCATTGTATGTGTGTCCAATCTCCACAATCAATGCATTAGGTTTCAGCCAATTAGTTGAGGTCATGTGTCCATGGAACCAAATTCCATCTTGATTATATTGCCATTGTACCGTCTATCCTATATATTACGGATATGTGGACGAGTGGTATTGGTCGAACAAAAGACTACATTGTATAGTGCCAGTCACTGTCTCTGAAGAGCTAGGTTTTTTAAACTATGTGCATGTCATTTTCAACATATGGGTGGGTAGGTGGAACCAAGGACAATTCCATCTTTCACGTCTTAATAATATGCCCTTGGTCTATCATTATTTGTTAAATGTTTACTGTATGTCACTAATCACCTTACGAGTTAAGTTATCAGAACCTGTCATTGACGAGAGCTTCACCTTTAGCAACCCCCTTTCCCATGGAACCAGATGTGTTCACCGGTACTCGGTTGTCCCCAGGACTTAATCTCGAGTAGTGATAACTTAATTCAGGACCACAAAGGATATGGCAATGGGAGACTGAGCAGAGATCTCTATGGCAACAGGGATGCAGGATGCAACTGGACCATAATATACTAAGCTGCAAAAGGATGTAGTACCAAGCTCCACCAGTATAACAGTTTGGCAGTTTAGAGTAGAATGGAGCTGGGGAGCAACACAGTGCAAGGTTCAGGAGCAAGGTCGAGCTGTCAATCTGGATGGTGAAACACCACTGACACAAGTGCGTCCGATGGAGACGACAGCGGACACCACAATCCTGCAGCTGGGTGGTGGTCTCACAGACGAAAGGTAAAGTTAAACAACAGGCAAAGGGTTGGTCCAGACAGCAATACACATAGTTGGGGTCACAAGGCAGCAGTCAGGAGTGGTCAGATCACAGATAGAGGTAAAAACCGAGTAAAAGTCAGGAGCAGAATATTCTCAGAAACACGTGCACGGAGAAGTAAGCGTGTGACCGGCAAAGCTCAATGAAAGCTGACAGTTATTTACACCAGTGGTAGCCAATCAGGGCAGGTGTCAGATGGAACTGCAGGTAAGTGGAGTTCAGGTGATCACACCCAGGCTGACAGCAACACTGCAGCAGCGAAAAAGAAAACAGCAGTTATCTGCTGTTCCTAACACTGATGCCACTGTCCGTCTAATGACCTCTCATCCTTACTACCTCTTCACTTTCCAATCCATGGTGTATGCTGCCTAACGTTCAAAATTTTGTGTGCGTGGTCTTTCACCATTTTTCTTCTGGGTGTAGCCCAACTTCATCTAGCTACTTGTGTAAAATGGCCATCCTATCAGCCAGTGCTCTGCCACTATTTTTCAGAGGGATTGTAGCATGCTTTGCAACCAAACCTTTGTTGTTCAAAAACATACATTTTTGACAGCTATTAACTTATTTACAGTTGTTATTTAAAGGTGGACGTAATAAGCATAATAAAGGAGATTTTGTAACTGGGTAATAGTCTAAGGCCTTCTAGAAAAGATAACAATGATATCTGAAGACTTAGGAGGAGCAGAGTCTTGAGCAATAACCTGTTGTTAAAATTGATTTCCACTGTTAATGTTTTCTTATCTTTATTTGATATGAAGAAATGATGTATTGTTTTCTTATTTCTGGCAGATTCATTGATTATCATAAGCATCTACTCCATAAACAGATGCCCCGATGTCTGGAAAGACCCAGAGGTGATGTAATGTGCAATTACCAATATGTCTAAGTCACTAACTCACTGAGACCTGGTCTAAGGTGATCATGGGACTGCAGTCATGCAAATGTTTTGTAATGTGGAGAGGGGCAGGAGCAGGGGCAAACTGGGCGGGGGGGCAGGGGGGCATTTGCCCCCCGGGCCGGTCCCATAGGGGGCTACATTGGGCTGGGTCACCTGCATTTTTTTTCCTTTAAAATCTTCCTAATAGGCTGCTAAGACGAGTCTTGCCCTCCAGGCTAAAATTTGCCAACCCTTCCCTGGGCAGGAGGGATGGAGTAGGCATGCTAAAGGCTTGTCCATAGTGCTCAGCAGGCACACAAGGTTCTATTCTCTCAGGTCATTTTCCTTTATATATTCTGTTTTGGGTAACAAATTCAGAGCTGGTTTATGGGCAGGGCATTGAGGGCATTTGTGCTCCCTGCAGTGATCAATATTGCTATTGTTTTGAGTGGATGCGATTTGTGGCCAATTTGATCTAAAACAAAAACCTTTGTTTCCAAATCGTTGTGTAAAGCTAGGTACACACTACATGGTTTTCGTCCAATAATCGGCTCAATCAGCCGACATACGACCGCTCGTTCAAAAGTCGGGTCAGTGTGTGTAGTGACATGATGGTCGAAAGTCTGCCCAAATGGACGATTGTCACCTCATTTGGTTGGTCGTACCGTTTAATATTTTCATTCCAATCTCTTTTCCGACCGAACCACAACAATGAGTACGAAATTGCAATCATTGCTCACGACAACATGGCTGTAAAAAGTCACTAAAGGGACGTCCGCTCTTCCCTTTATCGTCCTAAACAAGGCTAGTGTGTATGCAGTCCATGGACCGAGCGATCGGACCATCGATCGCATGTAAGATCGCTCGGCATAAAAAGTTGGTGGAAATTTCTGTAGTGTGTACCCAGCTTTAGCTGCATATCACCGCTCCCATGAGTATATTCCATGGTCCCAAGTAAGACCACCAACAAAACCAGTTTCTATCTGACACCATCGCTGACCTTTGTTGTTAGTAATGATTGTGTCAAGTCGTGTCATTAGGTAAAACTGTGTCGTAGGTAGTATTGTCGCTTTAAGTGGTAAAAACTCTTTGTTCAAGTTCTTCTTCGATCATTTACCTGTTTATTTTAAGTTGCACATATCATGAGATATATGTAATGCAAAACAGTATGTTACATGCGTCTGCATGAAGGTGCGTTTGAATTGCATCAAGATAGACTTTAAGTGACCATCAATGTAGGGGATAATGCCATAAATTACACACAATGAAATGTAACAGAAGATAAAGATGGCCCTGACCAAATGAACTTCCAAACTGATTAATACAACTATTCTGATAAGCTGGGTTGATTGCATAATGTGATATCCATGTGTTTTACCGAACATTTCCAAAGAAATAAAATTGAATCAGTCTTGACTCATAAACCGATCTCTATAATAGTATATATATATATATATATATATATATATATATATATATATATATATATATATACAAGTTAACCCGTGCATGATACTCATTCATTCTAGTCAAATCAAGCTACTTAAGGTGTTAAAAAGGTTCTTGTCATGCATTTGGGCCTAGCCCAGGCCTCCTCAGGGGAAGAGTGTTACTTCCCTTTTTTAACGTGGTTTTGTCCACATGTCACCACCTCATCATTTTTCTCCATCACTTCATCCTTCATCTTCATCGCCACATCCTTCATCAAGCTACTTAAGGTGTTAAAAACTCCCCACTGTCACCCCCGTCAACCACCAACCACTCCCAACTGTCACTTCTCCTTCAAGAAATATATAGGTCAGTGTATAACTCTGCCCAGCAGGTGGCGCTGCAGCTTGGTTTTTTTTTTTTCCACACACGCCACTAGGCATTTATATAGTAGATGGCACCGAGTGTTGCTAGATGCTACTTGTTACATGACAGTTATTTATAGTTGTTTTTTATATGTTAGGTGTTTGACCCGCTACGGTTTTCCGTGGAGAATACGTCTGACCGACACCCCCACGGCTTCCTTCCTTTCTCAGCTGGGCCCAGGTAAGACAATACCAGAACTACAATCTCAATATATTTTAGGTGGTAGATTTATCAAACTTTCTAAAAAGGTTCTAGGTATCATTTATCTAGTAGAACGATAGGCAGAATCTGATATGGACAACATCTCCACTTTTCCCTTTTCGAAGGTTTGATAAATCTATCCCTATATGAACCAATGCTTTATAGTATTGGGTTAACATCTTGGATGCATAGGTTTGTTTCATACATTTCTTTAGCTGATATTTCTATTATTATGTGGGGTTATAATGAGCTACTTATTGCCAGAAGATACAAGTTTACTTCACAGAGTACAGCATAATATTCGGAATGTTTCACAGAGTTTACCCACACTTTTGGCTTGGTGTTTTTTCATATAATGAACCGTTGACTGATACAGAAAATTTTTACCCACAAATGGGGCTTTGGGTGGAATTTCAAAAAGTTTTGCTGTAGTACAGAAGGCAACATAACTGGGGTCTAATGTTCCCCCAATATTCCACATAGGTATTGTACATATCCTGTAGTGTCTGGCCTAGTACAGCAGAGTGAACCTACACCCATAGTCATCTCCACAAGTATCTTGAGATCTGTTCCTTGCTGACTCCGGGAGTACGCAGAGCCGATTTACGTGCCATTGAGAAAAACTGCACTTTGCGCTCACTATGCGTGACTTAATGACTCAGACCCAGTGGGCCTGAGTCATTAAGGCAAAAAATGGGTAAATGTTCTCTGGGACAAACCATGTTACAATACAAGGGGTGCAAAGTAGTTTATTATTTTGTGCATAAGTTAAATACTGGCTGTTTTTTCATCTAGCACACAAATACTTAATAGCTTTATTACTACACTGAAATTTAAAGTTGATCTAGGACATGCCCTACCCCAACTATAAATCTGTCCCCACATTTTAAATTTACCTCCCCCTCCAATGCAACATGGTTTTGCCCAGGTGCAAATGTTGCTCCTTTTTAATGCTTTGCTCACCTTAATGACTCAGGCCCAGTGTGTCTAATATTACTTAGGCTGAGTAGAAAAAACTCTATTCTGGGGAATAAAAAGTACAGCACCTACTCTCACCATTTTTTTCAGCTGAGGTAGTCTTAGATACACTCTACATCTGAGATTGTTTTAGAAGTGATTGTAGGTATGATGCTGTGCTCCTTGGGAACTGTGACATTTAATAACTGGTGGACATATCCTTTAGGAGATAGGATTCTTATACCTTATGGAATGTATGTGATTTATTTATAACATTTCATTTAGGTGTAAAACATGCACTGTGAAACAGCAACCAATCAGCAATTAGTTTGTATCTGTCTAGTTGAAGTTAGACATTGAAAGAAAGTGTCTAATTGGCTGCACTGGTTTAGTGCAAATATTGCAATTACATGCAGGTTTAATAAATATGCTAATATTTATTTGTATTTTTACCATTGTTTGTACATTTTTAAAATTATACTTCTTCAATATGACTACAAGTAAAAATATGAAAATTGAAATGAAATCCCTGTCAGCTAATTTATATTTTCTTTTATCCCCAGAAACTGCATTGGGCAGAACTTTGCTATGAATGAGATGAAAGTTGCCACGGCGCTGTTATTAAAGAGATTTCAGATATTTCCAGATCCTGAAAAGGAGCCTCAGATCATTTCTCAAGTAGTTCTCAAATCCGTGAATGGGGTTCATCTCTACCTGAAAAAGCGGGAGGAGTGAATGTGTGATAAGACTTTTATATCTGAGAGGACATTATAAAGACCACAGACCTCATGCATTAGCGGAAATGCTGTAAGGAATGGAGTTAACAAGGGGGGTAGATTTATCCAACCTTCTAACACGGAAAAGGGGAGCAACACGCCCATAGCAGCCAATCAGATTCAAGCTATCAATTATCTAGTAAAATGATAGGTAGGATCTATTTGGTTGCTATGGGCAACACCTACCCTTTTCCTTTTTAGAAAGTTTGATAAATCTGGACAAGAGAATGGAAATCTAGCCTGTTCTCTTAATTATCATAATATTTAGAGTCAGTGAATTCTGAATACGTTTTATGAACCAAGCAGATGTCTTTGTATCTCACCTGAAGGCTGATACTGGACTATTTTATTGTCAGTGACAATAACTGATTCAGTAAATGCTTAATCTGCGCTTACACCAGCATTCACTATATTGCTGCTTTATGGGCACTTAACAAGTCACATTGGAGGATATTCTCATGTCTGCTGGCGAAAAGTTCTTTAAACTGGCAGAACAAACTTTGTTTGTGATTTCCTCCATATATTGATTAAAACAATGAGAGAAAACTGCTGTCAAAAGTAACATTTTAACATCATTCCAAGTAAAAGAATGGAGCAATAAGTCCCCTCACCCCCACAAAATATGGTGCCAGATCCTACACGGAGTCTTTGCTGTCTTCTGCGTAGGAGTCAGATACATATTTTCGCAGACCTCTTCGGATGCGGTCAGGAGACTCAGACGAGTCAGTTGATTTTAACTGATCAACTCATCAGACTTGTTGGTACATTCAGTTAGAAGATTACCTCATGTGACCACTTTCGGCCGGTGTGTACAACACTCATCCAACCAAACTGACCAGCCCTAGTCATGCTAGAAATTACCCGTTCATAAGTGTCCACGTTGTTCATTGAATATGGCCACTGATACGTGTGCCCAAATTGAACATTAATAATGATAACAAGCATTTGTCCCGAATATGGGATATGTATCCAGTTTAAGGTATAGACTACATCTCTCAATAAAATTTGAACTTTTTTCAGCTCTTGAGAAAAAAATTACCCTTCAGACTTTTCTCTCCACTGACAATATCACCTCTCCAAATATCATGTTGAAGCTACCTCTATATATATATATATATATATATATATATATATATATGTTATATTATATATTTTTTCAGTCTAGTGTAATGTACAGAGACAAATAATTTTCCTTGGGTAGGGAATATTACATTTAATATCAACATTTTCCTTAAGAAATGTAGTTTTTTTAACATTGTTCTCTGCAATTAACATTTTGTAAAAATTACCCAGTGTGACTCCTGACAAAAAAGCCGCATCTCCGCTCCTCTGTGATGCCACAATTCCTGGGATATTGCTTCAGCTCACAGAATGGCTGCTATAACTGTTTGCAGGCGACACATAGACTTTATAAGGAAAATACTTGTTCATTGTAAGAGAGGAAAGGTCTACTAATGGACCACGTAACCCCCATTTAATTGTGATTAAAAAATCCAATAGAATACACCAGCACAATGTGAAAAAGGAACATTACAATGGACAAATATGATTTTTTATAATAATTGAGTGTTTATTACCACCTGTTAGTACAATAGAAAATATATAAATGGTCTAACGTAGATCTGAACTTTATGAGTGTGTTCTATATTTGTTTGCTGAAGCATTACCATCGCTCTATAAAAAACCTATTACTGAATTCCACCAGTAGGTGGCAGCAAATACTTTACACTACAGTAGAGTTCTGTTTCTGTAAGGCTAACTATATATGCAATGTTTTATGTTGTAGAACAAACTGCTGGCTTTATATTTGGATAAATGATCAATTACGGCACACATGTTGAGATGGCATTTCTGAAAACAATCAGATTAATAGCTATTACCACATATTACAACTCTGCTAGATTTTTGTCGCTTGATTATAATACACGCGCTTCAAAGAACTTCAATTCAACCACTTCAGATTAAAATTTTGCACCATTTACGATAGTGTTATTGAGTCATACACATCTGATCATATGCAATCTATTTTCACCCACTTTTTATTTTTTCATAAAATTCAAATTAGAAAGATCAGATCTTAAGATCAGATTTATTGCATACTTGCCAACTTTTCCTCGTTGACTTCAGGGAGATCCAGGGGGAGGTGGGTGTGCGTGGGCAGGGCTTAAAAAATCGCATAATTTTGGCCCGCCCCCTAAACGGCTGTCACAATTTTGGCCAATTACAACAGGGTCTAAGATGACGCAATATTTTCGTCATTAAGCCCTGATCCCCGTCGCTTATCTATTGTGGGAGCAACAACCGGGAGGTTGCCCTGCTGTCCCGGGGGGCCTCCCAGAAATGCGGGAGTCTCCCTGACATTCCGGGAGAGTAGGCAACTATTCTTTAAAGAAAAGCAGCTAATGAATCTCTAGATACTGAAGTGTCTTTTACATTTCTGTCTACATTACTGAAGTCATGTTGTCTTACCTGTCAGTCTTTGATTAAATCTTGATCTCCATGAAAATGGCCACCTCCATAGGCATCAATACATGGACATAGGACGCAATTTCTGAACTGTGTCATCATGCCACAGATGGCGAAGCCAACCACGTCTTGTACTGGCTCAGCATCAGGGAGAATCCCAGACTCTTCAGGGAGTGAGGGAGATCACCCCTATTTCAGGGAGTCTCCCTGACATTCAGGAAGAGTTGGCAAGTATGATTTATTGTGTATGGTCAGCTTAAGTTAAAGGGGCAGCACGGTGGCTCAGTGGTTAGCACTTCTGCCTTACAGCACTGGGGTCATGAGTTCAGTTCCCAACCATGGCCTTGTACACGCAAACACAGGGAGAACATACAAACTCCACACAGATAAGGCCATTGTTGGGAATCGAACTCATGACCCCAGTGCTGTGAGGCAGAAGTGCTACCCCCTGAGCCACTGTGCTGCTTCAGTGAGATGTCCTGCTGGGGAAACACTGAAACATAGTGAAAACTGGTACGCTGCCTCCCATTAAACCCCATGGCCTTCTTCAGCAACAGATGGGACCAAAGATCTCTTTTTTCCCTCTCTGTGGCGTTCTGGCTCCTGGGGGACGGGGAAGAACTGGGCTCTTTTCCTTTTAAGAAGGGTCCAAAGTCTCAAGCCTCTGCACTGGGTGATTTGGAGTCACGCACCTCAGGCTTTAATAAAAAAAAAAATTAATACTAAAAAAAAAAATGATGGACCAAGGCTGTTATGTACAGTTGACATTGGACCTGATGACCTGGTGATGTCACAACTTAGTTGATTCATCACTATACTATGCAACACATTTGCCTCACACTACTTAAATTTACTTAATTTTGCTTACAAGCCCCCCCCTTAATACCCAAAGTGTGTGATTTAGCTAGACATTGCATATATCTGTCATGTGCTGGAAACCTAGCAGGTTATTCACGAGCAAGACCATAGGTCTGACAAACTCCTTCACCTATTGTCTCAGCTTGTGAATGCAACACTAAATTGTACAAGAGGTGGTTGGATTGTCCCTCGGTTTTGTGACCCCCCCCCCCCCCCCCCCTCTCCTGGCTGATCATGCTCATTACATCCCCCTTAATGTTCCTCGCCCCCCTGTTCTGTTAAACCACCTTATGCCCAGCCGCATGAATTAAAACTTTATTTCTTATTTATTCTTCGATTAAAAGATTAAGATGAATAAAAAATAAATTAACTTAAGAGAATATTAAACAATCAAAATAAAAATTAAAATATCCAAATATTAAAAATGAGTTCATTAATATTAGCATATTAAAATAAAAGAGGAATTTGGATAGTTTTAGCTTAATTTGGAGCTCATGTTCTGTGTGACGTGACACTGATTTGAGGGCATGTCCATTCATTTGGGGTTATCTAATGTAAATATTGATTTATGGGGCAATTTCTCAATCTTTCCATTGGTTATAAGTGGCTCATCCAAAATGCATTCCATGGGCATCGCTGTTTGTCTGTTTGAGAAGGAATTAACCCATAGATGCCACTTTCGCCACCAGTTTAAATTTTGATGCCTGGTGCCCCTTACAAAAAAAAATTCAAAAATAAAAGTCAATCCAGAGATTTAAGGGTTAAATAGCTTGCAGGGGGGGGGGGGGGGGGGAACGCTGTGACGAGATGGTATTTTAGCACAGTACTGGCTGCAACCCCCTGTTTATCACAAGTCATTTCTAGATAGCCAAAGAATTGAAGTCAACGGATATGTATCAGGGAGATAATCACGAACGGCAGTGTCATTGCTACACAGTCCACATTTATTATCTGCTCCTCCAGTCATGTCATTGCCACTGCGCTGGGTCTGATAATTGGGTTCATTCATGCAGATGGTGTATTATCAGCAGCTACAGGAGGAGGATTCAGTCAGTTAGAGATGCTGCATGTCAGCTAAAGATTAGGGCCCCACTAACCCTCCGAGAATAATTAATAGTCCCAAAACCCAGTATTCTACAGGAAAAAAAACACAGACTGATATATCAACTGTAGCAGGTGTAATAAGCAGATAACAGTAGCTCTAGGGATGGGCTCCCCTGTTAGAGATCCTGCACAACAGAGCCAATGATAGATGTATTTATACCATTGCTGGCTCTTCCTACTAACAGCGCCTGGTCATGTAGCCTGCGATAGCGTCAGCCTCAGCGCAGTTCCAGTCGCTGTCCTCTTACTGCATAGGCTGCTCAATCACATCATTCCACAACACAATCCATTCATTGGAGAATGCTGTTTACGTCTCTTCTTGGAATAAATGTCCATCCGTGCTATAGAGCTGCTGTTGTTATCTCTATAGTGCCATCTGTCTCAGTGAGTTGTCACCTATACCATGCTATCGCTAAGTAGCTGATAGTTTGGTCTATGTTCTAGGTATCCTGAGTCAAGCTAATAGAGTGTATGGAACAATTATATATCCCAAGTGACATCTAACTGCTGGACAAGGCTGTAGTGGGAGCAGAAAACATTACTTGCCCATTTTATTTTGTAACAAATATTTTTTTTTAAAGGTTGTTAGTCTACAGTTAAAACTAGATTCTATATTTTATAATGATAGCCTCCCTTCCAACTGAGACTATCATCAAACTTGTGTCATTTATATTTTACAAAATAACAATTCAAATTGTGAACTTGATAACTGTTTTTGTGAATAAACTTTTGGCCAAAAAAAAAAAATTTTTTACCGGTTTATTGTTGAAGCTAAAACTGATTTCTTATGTTGCTTTTCACCTTCAGTCTCTGATTTGTCAAACTGTTGCAAACAATATGTGCTTAATATTAGTGATCGAAGTGCAAATTTATAAGTGGCAGCATGGAAAATGTTAGATAGTTATACAATCAAAGCAGTAGGGTAACTTGGGATATGGCATAACTAGGGCTGTGCAATAGGGGTGACTATCCAGGGCGCAACGCTGAAGGGGGGCGCAATTTATGAATATTTTAGGTTAATTTGGTTAAAATTGAGGGCTAGGGGAGGCGGCATTTTTCTTTCCCTCCCCAGGCACTAAAATTTTAAGTGACGGCTCTGTACCAATATAGCTTAATATTATTAGTATGTAACTGATTGTTTATAGGCTACATGAATATGTGAAGAAAGACATATAAAAGTGAAATCTAGCTGCCCTTGTAGCAGCACAGTAGACAGCAGACACAATGAGTTCAAATTAAGTAAATCTAGAAAGTATAAAACATAAAAAAAAACATGGTACTATCCCTTTAAATGTACTATAAACCTCTTTTTATTTCTTGTTACATTACCCAGTTTCTATGATAGTCCCAGTAATTCATCTTGCAGAGCTCAGCATTCAGTAGAGCTGCCATTGTTTCTGTTCTCTTACCATTACCGTCTTAACTCCTCACAGAGCCACGTTTGTGTGATAAGCGTGTCGGAGTACAATAGTTTGGGGGTAGTACCTAATGTTATGTCACAGATGTAGAATTATTGAGGACGTGTATGATATTTCTTGGAGAGTGGCCAGGTCCATAAAGTACTAAAAATATGACAAAGAGCAGGAAAAAGAGGCTGAGAAATCTTCCTAAGTTTGCCGAATCCTACAGAGAGGTATAACATTATTATTATTATTATTACCATTTATTTATATAGCGCCATTAATTCCGCAGCGCTGTACAGAGAACTCACTCACATCAGTCCCTGCCCCATTGGGGCTTACAGTATAAATTCCCCTAACATACATACACACAGACCAGGGTCAAATTTTTAGCAGCCAATTAACCTACCAGTATGTTTTTGGAGTGTGGGGGGAAACCGGAGCACCCAGGGGGAAACCCACGCAAACACAGGGAGAACATACAAACACCACACTGATAAGGGCATGGTTGGGAATTGAACTCATGACCCCAGTGCTGTAAGGCAGAAGTGCTAACCACTGAGTCACCGTGCTGCCCATAAAACTATATTTCCAAGGAAAAATGTTTTTTTTAGCTAATAGTCCCTTTAAGTTATATGTAAGAAACATGACGTCACAGTGGGACTTTATCAAGAGTTACAATAAAAATCTACACATGCATATGTAGACAGAGTGCAATTTCCGCTCATGGAAAATTATAGCTAGATTATTTTAGTTGTGTAAGAGTAGCTGTATATTACATAATGTTATATATATGGTGCAGTCCTTGTTTCTGATGACTTGTCCAGAGTTTTGCAGCAAGAGTTGTCTCTCCTTTCCTTGTGTATATCTGATGGGAATGGAGCAGCAACAGGTATACTAAACAGAGACTAGGGGGTAAATGTATTAAGCTCCGGGTTCTTCAACACCCACGAGTTTGGCGTCTTCGGCGTTTAAATTTAAAGCGGCGCTGCCTTGTAAAGGGAAACTTCCCTATACAAGACAGCGCCTCTTTAAATTTAAGCGCCGAAGACGCCGAACTCGCGGGTGTTGAAGAACCCGGAGCTTAATACATTTACCCCTAGCTCTAACAATAATATAATTATTTGTTGTAATACATAAATAACCAATCCCCACTTACACAATTATGTCATCCCAGTAAGAGTGTCAATTATGTTTGATAGAACTGAATGAAATCCATCATCTGACTTATGTTTTGAGACGGCCGGTGATGACAAATTGAAATGCACACATGCACGTAATACTAACATAGCTCACACCGCAGTGACAAACAATAGTTTCACCATTATACAAGCAATGTCCACATATTACTAGTAGTGCCCATAATATAACAACATTGAAACATTCCATTATGCCAACAGTCACTCCATCACGCCAGCAGAGCCAACCTTATGTCAGAAATGCCAACGTTATGCCATCAGTGCCAACATTATGCCAGCAGTGCCAATGTTATGCCATCAGTGCCAACTCTATGCCAGCAGTGCTAATGTTATACCAGCAGGGCCAACATTATGCCAGCAGGGCCAACATTATGCAGCACTAATGCCCAGCAATTTCCCAGTAAATACCTGCAGCATAGTGTCCACATTATGCCAAACATTTGCTGGTATATGCCAGCAGGGCACACAGTTTACCAGTATTGCTTTCACTTTGCATGCACCATGACTTAGATGAATGGTAATCAGGGTCAGGCTGTCCTGGGGTGCAAGGGGGCATCTGCTCCACGGGCCGGTCACATAGTGGGCTACCTTAGCTCGGTCACTGGGCCATCTGCATTTATTTTTCCTTTAAAATGTTCCTAATAGGCTAAAATTTGCCAGCCCTCCCCTGATATTAATGGGGAGGACTGTCAGACATGAAGTACAAGCAACAGGTGATAGGGTCCGTCATAGAAATCCACTTATTGTAAGCGAGATCCATAGAATGTGGGAGAAGCAGCACAAACAGCAGCCATACAAGTCTTTGCCTGCACAGTGCACAAATAAACTTTTAGATCTATTTTGACTTTTCCTCTAAATGAGCAAGAAAACTCAAGACTGTAACAGGTACTGTGGCTTGTTGACAGGTATGATCTTGTGTTTTTGCCATCCAGAAACTCACCTGAAAAACCAGATTAAAGGGGCACATGAATATTGTGCAGCTGTCAAAAAAAGGGGCTGGGCGCTAAATCATCCCCCAGTAGCAAAACAATCTAGGTCCGGCCTTGTTTGAAAGATTGAAGGTTGGGGGAGAGTCTGGCCTAGCAAGGTAGGGAGTACTATAATGGGAGCAGCACAGGAGAAGTTTTGGAGGCGGGAGTGAGAGGGGGAGAAGCGTATGTCAGAGGCAGATTGCAGAACGCAGAGGGCCAGTGGGAGCATCTTGTGACTAGGTCAGAGGTGTATGAAGGGGAGGAGTTGTTGAGGGCTTTGGATGTGAGGGTAAGTAGATTGAATTGGATTCTGGAGGTAATGGGTACCAGTGTAGGGATTTGCAAAGTGGATGTGGAGCGGCGTGAGAGGAAGATCAGTCTCACTATGGTATTTAGAACGGATTGCAGAGGGGGAAAGATGGGCGAGGGGAAGACTGGGGTTGCATCAGTTGAGGCAACCAAACCCTCACCATGCTTGCACAGCATTAGCTGAAGGATTCCAATTGTCTGTGTCTTCCTCTTATCTGGATCATCCATGCAGATAACGTGGATCATCACTTATCTGGAGATGTGTGTTTGCTGACAGTTCAGACTCAGGAGCTGTTTGTCTGCCAGTCTCCTTCCAGCTGTGCGGCATGCACATACAGTAGCACCCTCCTTAATCAAGACACTCAACTTTACTTGCAAATCCCCAGACAGCACACTCCGGTTTATGACTCTGATAACACAGTCTTTAAGGTAATGAAGCAGAACAGACTGCTGCTATGATAACTGTTTATCATCATGATAAATGCAATTAGCAATAAGGAGTTCACAAGACACATTTACCAGTCATCTCTGTCCAGGTTTCATTGGTGTCTACTAGGAAGATATCCCATTTTGTTCAAATGAGAGCTGCAGAAATGGGTTGGTGGGAGAGAGAACAATATGAGTTGGCCAACATTGGTTACACATTGGCGATCTACGGCTGGGTACACACTATGCAACATATTATCCTTAATGATTTTACCAGCTAATAAATAAAAGTCACAGTCAGCATGCCGATTCATGTGTACACACTATACACGTTTTACCTTCATCTGTCATACCCATCTGCTGAAAAGATGGTGACTCTGCACACTCCATAGAGATCTATGGACACTGCCGGTCCTGAGTGCATACACACTGCAGAATTGGAACTACATCGTTCCATCGTTGAATAAGAATTTTAGTTATGTTTAAAAATCAAGTGAAACGATACAATCTGCTTTGGAACATTAATCGTTCATCGTTGCAGTGTACACACTAATGCGATATCGGGCCAAGCGGTCGTTTTTTGTTGGATGGCCTGATAACCGGCTAAAAACACTGTAGTGTGTACCCAGCCTAATTGTTCGTTTTTTTTAATTGCATTAAAGCATAGCAAACAAATAACAATTCATCCAATGATTTAAAGTCATGTATACATTTTCTCATGCAACCCTCCAAATTTCTGGTGGCCGCGGGTGCCTGAAATAATTGTATAAAGGTTTGTGGTTTAACATTTGTTATTTTCTAAACAATAATATGCATATTGAAATTTATGATGATGTCACTACGTCTGTCACGTGGTGCGCTGTCAAAACGTTAAGCAATTGGGAATAGTGTTCTTTTAATGGTGAATAATAAACCTGTTTCATATGCTCCATATATCATTGATGTGTTCCTGTATGTAAGTGTATACAACCTGCTTTGTAACACATGTGAAAATATTTATTGTGGCTATTATATTAAAATAAATTGTAATAATTGTGCAGGTGTGAACGGAGTTGACAAACGTGTTAGCATCCATGGATACGGTGTAATCCCCGGTTGTCTAGTGGAGGCAGAAGTGGGGCGGAGGACAATCTATTTCCGTTTTGCGCTACTGCGCATGCTGGAACCCTGTAAACCGAAAGTCCGGCTTTTTGCACTGGTTCTTCCATCGGGGCTTGAGAAAGACGGGCGCTTTGTCAAGTGATGCGTACCATTGCTCATATAAAATACCTCAAACTGATTATACAGTGACCGGAGACTCCCTGTGTCATATTAGGAAAGTCTGTACCACCACAACATACTGTGTACAACACACAGTGTGTATATATATATATATATGTGCCTGCATCCATATGCATACAGTATAAGAGTGTACCACCATATACAACAGTATAGCTACTGCAATACAAGGACCCAGAGCCATCATAGCAACATTATGGGCCCCTGGGCAAAGCAGTGCATCATGGCCCCTACATACATACTTCATATATATAATCACTGTTTTTTTAAATGTACTCGCTCAGTGACCCTTGAAGTGCAGCAACTAAACAACCAAATCCTCCCTTCACCTACCTTTCAATCGCCTTGTTCTCCGATTGCATCCCCTTCTTCTCTTCTCTTTGCTTATTCTGTTTCTTCTGCTTCTTTGAATCCTCCCTTTCGCTTGCTTCTCCGTTGTTTCTCGCGTCGTGGTTCCTCTGTGCTGCGTTCCTCAAAGATAATATCGGACGTGATGACATCACGCCCGACATTCAATGCGAGCTCAGCACAGAGAAGGGGAACAGGGAGGGAGCCGGATTGCCATGTGACCTGACGCAAAAGGTAAGTTGTTTTTTTTTGCAGGATTATTTATTCTAATTAAGAGCCCTGCCTATGGGGCCCCCTTGCCCATGGGGCCCCCGGGCACCTGCCTATTGTGCCCAGTGGAAAAGACGGCCCTGCAAGGACCTGTACTGCATAAAGTGTATTCTGCCTGCTGTACTACAAGCAACTGTGAGTAACTGTATTTATCTGTTGTTATCATCTTTAAATAAACAGCAAACTCTAAGTTACAAAAGCATTGTGGCTCAACATCCACATTAACACCACCGAACAAGTTTAGTAACATCAGAAGGTATAACCAACAGAACGTACACTATACACAAAGCTGTACAATAGAATGAATGGTAATAATGTATTTCTTTTTCCTGAATCCTTGTTTGTGGGTGTTGTGTCCACTGAGGTTCAGCCTTTTATTTATATCTATTGAGCAAATTGCTGTTGGGAGGCCATATACCTGCGCAGTGTGTACGTGAGTCACAATCTTATGAGACGATGGTTATGACAGACAAAAATCACAGCTCGGTCGCGTAAAAATAGTTTAAAACGTGTATAGTGTGTGCACAGGAATCTGCAGCTGATCAGACTTCAGTCATTGGTGAAACCACCAACGATATCGCAGGGCTAGAAATTTTCTGTAGCGTGTACCCAGCCTAACAAAGCATTGAACCGTTATGTTAATGACTATAACATTTGTAAACTGTTTTCTTTTTCTTAATCTTCCCACCTTTTCATCAGTTTGTGTTGCAAAACATTGCGTTATCAGCCTGCGATGTTATCTGGGGGTCCCGCGGGGGCCACAAGTGCTGGGTTTTACACGGTATCAGCGTCTGGCACAGCAGAAAGATACTTTCACAGTTCCTATCTCCCCGTCAGGAGCCTCCATTCCCTATCATTACAATGCACACGACGTGTCCCTGCGATACTGGAGATAGGTGAAGCTGATTACCCACCAGTAATTTGGCAACACACAGAGCTTGTAACAAATGAGTCTGCACTTGAATTAGCCCATCAGGTTTTCTGCACTGTGGCTTAGAATCAGCAGGACATCCACAATATTCTCTTCCCTGATGGAGGGATCGCTCTCTATTCCTCTCTTTTTCTCCTCCAAGAAATGAAATAAAACAGTTACAATGTTGTAATATTATTCCTAACGTTTGTTAGCCTCATACACGTTGCATATTAGTTACTATATGATACGATCAGGCCAGAAGATCTAGTCAGTTGGTCCTTATCTTTCAGGAAAGGAGAATAACTGCTGACTTTGTCTCACTGCGATAGAGATTACAGGACCCCGAGCCTGGGCCTGGTATAGTTTTGCAACAAAGTTTTGCACATAGATTGTAACGGTATCCGATCTACAGGTTGTTTTGATTGTGACACATTGTATTTGATAATATCAACTTCCATGTATCACCATAAGCTGCCAGAGCTAAATATTATATATTAGACATTCATTTTAATAAATATTGTCTAGACTGTAAAAGAAATACCGCCATGTATATTCTCTGTGTACATACACTGTATTTCAGTGCATTATGTTTATTAGCTATGTCTTTAATATTAACGGAGACGTAGACAATAATGTTATTATTTAGTGCAGAGTAACTTTTGCATTGTACAGTTGTGATGTCAGAAGCAAATACGAGACTTTGACAGGGAGGAATCCAATTTTACCTCTAAATTGAATATTTATATTAAGTGCAGGGGCCTACCTGTCATGGGTTCAGAGCGCGCTGGGGTTACGGACAGAGCCGCAACTTAAAAAGGTAGTGCCTGGGAAGAGAAGGAAAACTGCTGCCCCCGTAGTCTTCAATTTTAACCAAATTAACCCATACTTGCCAACTCTCCCGGAATGTCCGGGAGACTCCCAAAATTCGGGTAAGTCTCCCGGACTCCCAGGAGAGCAGGCAAATATCACGCAAACGGCATCTTGTTGTCAAAATGACGCAATTCATCCCACCCTCCAACCACGCCCCCCTGCCTGGAATCTCCCGGAAAGAAGTTTAAAAAGGTTGGCAAGTATGAATTAACCTAAAATATTCATAAACTGTGCCCCCTTCAGCATTGCGCCCCTCACACACAGCCCTAGTTACATTGTTGTTTACGGGGTCCGTAGTTGCTGGTACAGGGTCCGGGTTGCCCCCACCTCTGAGACCCCCGCCCCCCTCTGACTCCCCCACTCTGCTCTTTTGAGGCCTGTTCTGATGATGCCACAGTCCGGTCAGTGGGCCCGCTGTCCAGCACATGCTATATTGAGAGGGGAGAGGGGCCCTTGGAGGAGAGAACAGCATTGACATTGCACTGTTTCACCCCTGATTCTGTGTATATTCATACTGACAAAAATAATACACATATAGTAAATATTATATGTATATATGTCCTGCTCAGGATAACCCTACGAATCACACAGCCTTGCCAGCAGGAGTGAGTATAAGTCATTGGGATGCTAGAAATGGCAAAGAAACAATTCCTCTTAATATTTTAATCTATAAGTTTTGCCTAGATTGGGGGACTCTGGGTACCTGGAATCCCCCCTTATCCATTTTGATGCTTTCACCACACACCTGTTGAGATGTCCTTATATTAAGGGGTTCTTAGTCTGCACAACACATGCTGTCTAAATATAATTATTACATTTCTCCCAACAGGTCTCTCCCCGTCCGCGGGATAGGGGGGCGAGACAAGGTCATGACAGGAGCACACAACCCTTTCACTGCTCATCTATGGAGGAAGGTGGGGGGGGGGGGCAAAAACTAACTGTACCAGGGCCTTAAATTCCTTTTGACGGCCCTGGTTACACCAGAGAGGGATATATAGCCACTGACAGAATCAGACAAGTGCAAAAGGGGCTTTTTGAATCTGTTAAAACAGATCTACTGTAAAAAAAATGGTTTATACTTAAATACATTTCCCATGCCGTTTCCGCCTCCTTTCACATTACACTATGTTGCCTTGTATTTTAGTTTTTATCTTTTCTTGTTTAAATAACCTTAAATTGTATGTATTTTTAATATTTGTGTGTGTATACTATAGTATTTGCATGTATGTGTGGGTTTTATTATGTTATTTTCATAGAAAGAAATACTTTAAAAAAAAAATATCACAGATCATCCATCACCAATACAGTGCCACACTCCAAAAACCTACAAGTAGGTTAATTGGCTACTATCAAATTGACCCGTGTGTGTGTGTGAATTTAGACAGTAAGCTCCAATGGGGCAGGGACTGAGTTCTCTGTACAGCGCTGCGGAATTAGTGGCGCTATATAAATAGCTGATGATGATGATGATAGTGCCAACATATTCTGTAAATTCAAGTTATTTCGGGCAAATTTGCTGCACAGTACAAATATTGATATTGTGAGCATCCGAACCCATAAAAGAGAAAGCAGAAACAATGATAAATATATTAACCTACATTAAAAAACTTAACAAAGCATCATACTGAAATATGGAACAACTTTCAATGCTTACACTAAAAAAAATATATATATATATATATATATATATATATATATATATATATATATATATATATATATATATATATATATATATATATATATATATATATATATTATACCCACACGTGTTCCAAAACTAGAACAGACCAGCACCAGCCATGAGAAAAACATTAAAAATTGAACGAACAAAGCTGAAAATACATTACCATGCCGTGCCCTAAACAATGAGAATGCTGGGACGTTACATACTCATTTTCTAGAACACTTAACAGCAAATGATAAATTAAAAGTCCCATCTGGATTTAATTAATGCAGTTCTTTAAAGTTCATGGTTTACTCTCCAGTTTATAAAATGATCACTAGGCTAAAGTAACAAAGTGACCCTCAGTCAAACTGCAAAGTCTTCACTTATCTCATCGCGACATGTGCTAAAAATATCACTTAGGTCTCGTGCATAATTTTAACCAATTTTAAAGCCTATAAAACGCTCTTCGACTCTGTTAACCCCAAAATGATGTAAGTGAATGGACCTGTACACAGACACTTTATGACAAGTATCCTCTTCAATACGCTTTACTTAAATGACAATGTTCCCTTGAGCTTTCAGATATGTCAACACAAGGTAGAATAGAATGGTGCTCTATGAAAGATCTCATTATGTGTACATTACACTATGCTGCAAGGAGAGCCTTAGAACATGCTTGTAATGCTCTGTTAAAAGTGAGGGCAAAGTACAAGGTTTTGTCGATGCTTCTAACTAGTGTTTATTTCCACCCCCATGTGTTTGAGAACTTACACTGTTATTACTGAATCATGTACTGACATTGGGTGAGCGGATGCTGTTTTCAGCTGTACTAAGCTATACCATACACAGTTCTATCAGATCACTGTCTAGTTCTCCATTCTATTATTTCAGTCAAAGACATAGCTGTATTGTACATTACATTAGTGTGTAGGCTACTTTATGAATCATTGGCATACTAAAGTCTTGGTGATAAAGACGGTTAAGGGACCACATTGTATATCAGTGTCATCGCTTGTGGTGTGTGTGTCTTTAATACAGACAAGTCATATTTATAGATTTAATGACCATAATTTACAGTATACAGTTTTCCATCATACAGCCAGTTTCACACAACTGCCAACATCTTTGTTATAGGGAGAGTGATATTATATTAGAATGTCATTAAATATTTTAAAGGACATTAAAAAATAATTACACTTCTTACGTGGAAATTGTATAAAAGGAAACATCCACCCCCTTTACCTTAACTGTAGGGTTCATCCTCTGGGACCTCCATCTCTGGAGTAATCGGGTCCCTAAGACAAAGGGCCACATTTGGAGTATGAACCAAACATAGCTCTATATTGGCCCCGTCTTTTGCTCCAGTCATCAGGATACACAATACTATCATCATCATCAATATATTTATTTATATAGCGCCACTAATTCCGCAGCACTGCACAGAGGATATTCATTCACATCAGTCCCTGCCCCATTGGAGCTTACAGTCCAAATTCCCTAATAAACATACACAAACAGACACGCAGAATAAGGTCAATTTGATAGCAGCCAATTAACCTACCAGTATGTTTTTGGAGTGTTGGAGGAAACCGGAGCACCAGGAGGAAACCCACGCAAACACGGGGAGAACATACAAACTCCACACAGATAAGGCCATGGTCGGGAATCGATCTGTGAGGCAGAAGTGCTAATCACTAAGCCACTGATACTACTTCCATGCAGCCACAATCCTTATTGCACTGGGATCATAGCATTGGCTGACTAAAGATGATATAATGATGGCAGCTGCAGGGATGGCAGACTAGACCGATCTCCTAGGGCGCCTGCAGCGCTGAAGAGGGGATGGCTCAGTCAAGGTCACAGGAGTCAAGAGGAGTGGGGTTCAATTTTAGACCTTTGCAGCCATCATTTAATTAAATAAATAGATATGGTAACATATCACTAGGTACTATACATAATGATAGAGGTATTGATGTTGAGCATTTCTGGAAATTGTCATAATCAAATTTCTAAACGGAGAAGTTTTTTCCCCTTCTGACCTACCACAGAAGAGCTTTAATAAACACTGCTCAATAGCTGATCTGTTTCTCTGAACCTAGAAGAAAGTGCTGACAATGCTGGGAAAGTTCTGAGACGCAGGGTTACTATTAACAGATTATTAGGTATCTGGGTAAACTATTTACCATCCTCCTCTTATAACCAAACCTTGTCATTATATAGCTGATCTATTGCGAATTCCTTCTTGTTTGTTGCGCAAGTAATTGTTAGAAAAAAAAAAAGCTCTAAGGGTATATTTTATCAAACCATCTTACAAGCAAAAGTGGAGGTGTTGCCCATAGCAACCAATCAGATTCTAGCTATCATTTTCTAGAATGTACTAGATAAATGATAGCTAGCATCTGATTGGTTGCTATGAGCAACACCTCCACTTTTGCTTTTTAGAAGGTTTGATAAATATCTAAAACATAAGAAAAAAATAATAATAATACACATTCTGTAATAAAAATCCTTGTTTACAATCCCATTGACACTATTAAAGAGGTTTTTCTCCACATCATCTTCTGTGATGAAAACTCTTCCCTTATTCCTCATTTGTACTTAGTACCGGTTGGAATCCCTCATCTAGGGACCCTCTCCATTTGCTCAATGCACCAGTGTCCTGGGGCCTGATTCATTAAGGATCTTAACTTGAGAAACTTCTTATTTCAGTCTCCTGGACAAAACCATGTTACAATGCAAGGGGTGCAAATTAGTATTCTGTTTTGCACATAAGTTAAATACTGACTGTTTTTTCATGTAGCACACAAATACCAACTTTAAATTTCAGTGTACAAATAAGCTATCAAGTATTTGTGTGCTGCATGAAAAACAGTCAGTATTTAACTTATGTGCAAAACAGAATACTAATTTGCACCCCTTGCATTGTAACATGGTTTTGTCCAGGAGACTGAAATAAGAAGTTTCTCAAGTTAAGATCCTTAATGAATCAGGCCCCTGATTTTTAAAGGGGTAATCTTCTTGGATAAACTCTCCTTAAATTAACACTCCATCCATAGAACTCTATTGCAGTTCTGTGGTCGGATGGAGTCCTCCAAAGCACCGAGCTTAAGGTGAAAAGGAAGGCTTCTTGCTATATGTGGGTTTATATTTGATTAATAAGGGCACAACTTCTTAATGGTCTATGAGAGACGGATAATCCGACAGGTTGTTAGAAATGTTAGCTGGCTCCTGATTGGGTGCTTGTGGAGCTGTCAATTCTAGCCGTAAATCACATGACTCACACTACCAATGCCCATCTTTCATAACAAAAGGTGAAAACCCACTGTCAGTGTGAATTCTAGCTGTACAAATAACATCTTAAGCATAGGTTTACTGTATATTTATTACATGACTTATCATCATCATCAGCTATTTATATAGCGCTACTAATTCCGCAGCGCTTTACAGAGAACTCACTCACATCAGTCCCTGCTCCATTGGAGCTTACAGTCTAAATTCCCTAACACACACACACAGACTAGGGTCAATTTGATAGCAGCCAATTAACCTAGCAGTATGTTTTTGGAATGTGGGAGGAAACTGGAGCACCCGGCGGAAACCCACGCAAACACAGGGAGAACATACAAACTCCACACAGATAAGGCCATGGATGGGAATCGAATTTATGACACCAGTGCTGGGAGGCAGAAGTGCTAATCACTGAGCTACTGTGCTTTTATAAAAAACATGATTTAGATACCAGTCTCCTTTAAAATAATCATTAACGTGTCCGATGAATACAGAGACAGCAGAGACCTCGAGTGGTAAGGTGAAAAGTTTTCCAGTTCTTTTCTAACGGAATTGTGTTTGTTTTTTTCTTTAATCATTATCAATGTTTCCACATCACCGCCATTGCGGTAATCCGTTGTTCCAAATACAGGTCGAAAAAAGAAATACCAGGAGGCATTATTACATAGGAGTAGAGAGTTCAATATCATTCTCATAAACTGCAGTTGGGTTGTCATACACGTGCTCGTGTTCACTAAATCTGAAATAAAAATGAGGAAACATCAATATTTGATGTTGGAACTATTAGCAGACTATTTACTGGAGCCAACTGAACCTACAGTGACCAGTGCCATTGTCAAGTAGGTCAAATTCTATATGTGTGAAAATCATCTCTAGCTAGGAAATATATTAAGAAGGCAAGATATATAGCATTTTTTGAACAAGTATTAGCCAGTATGTATGTATGTATGTATGTATGTGTATATATATATATATATATATATATATATATATATATATATATATATATATATATATATAATCATTAAAAGAGAAACATTTAAATTATAGGGCCTGAGTCATTAAGGAGAGCAAAGCATAAAAAAGGAGCAACATTTGCACCTGGGCAAAACCATGTTGCATTGAAGGGGGTGGGGGGTAAATTTTAAATGTGTGGACAGATTTTTATTTGGGGTAGGGCCAGGCCCGGCGCTCCCATTAGGCAACCTTAGGCAGTTGCCTAGGGCGCCGGGACCTGCAGGGCGCCGCTGACTAGATTTTAAAATCTAGTCAGCGGCTAGTGAGAGAATTGCAGCGGCGGTAGGCGCTGTTTTTTAACTGTCCGCCGTCCTCTTCAGTGAGATGCGCCGGCTGCCCGGTGCATCTCACACATGATCACTGACGTAAGTCAGTGATCATGTGATAGTCTGTCCGGCGGCGCCTGTCTTCAGGTTCACAGTCGAGTAGGTAAGGGCCTGTGAGGAAGGTATTTGGTGTGTTCGCGAGGAAGGGGGGGGGGGGGGGGGTGGTATCTTGAAATTTTGCCTAGGGCGCCGAGAACCCTAGCACCGGCCCTGGGTAGGGCATGTCCTAGATCAACTTTAAATTTCAGTGCAGTAATAAAGCTAGCAAGTATTTGTGTGCTAGATGAAAAAACAGCCAGTATTTAACTTATGTGCAAAATAATAAACTAATTTGCACCCCTTAAATTGTAACATGGTTTGTCCCAGAGAACATTTACTCCTTTTTTGCCTTAATGATTCAGGCCCATAGTGTCCATTTGTACAACACACCCCTTCCTTTTTTTTTAGTTGGCCCTTTCCCTATGAAATACAACTGTTAACTGAGCTTTGGAAAGCCAAATTTGGCAGTTGGGTGAAGAGCGTAACTGACATCCTGGTAGTCAGGATGGAGGTTTGTAGTGAATTTAGCACCTAGTTGGGCAGGACCCACAGGTAATGTAATCAGGTGTTGCATTCTATGTCTACATACCTATGGTGGATTGCAGGCAAAAGCTATAAATTGCTTTGTTGTAATACATACCCATTTACATGATGAACAAAAGTACCATTAGGAACAGCCACATCGTCATAGTCTGCTGGTTTTTCCATGGACCCTCTGGAAATAAAAAAAATAGCAAAAGGAAAACATTAGAAAGTCCAGCAACTGCAAAAGCTTCATGAAAAATATACAGCACAAATCCAGAGTTCTTTGAAGCTTCCACATTCTGTGAAGGTTCAGAACATTCTATAACCTCCATACGTGGAGCTCAGTGTATGTAGCACTATGTAAAACATGGGCTTTACATGTGTTCATGTCGCACTGTTGAGGAGACCAGCTGATGGTTGCTCAGCAACAACAAAACTAGACATTAATTCATGGAAAAAGGACTGATGTCTTGGGGCCTGATTCATTAAGGGTCTTAACTTGAGAAACTTCTTATTTCAGTCTCCTGGACAAAACCATGTTACAATGCAAGGGGTGCAAATTAGTTTTCTGTTTTGCACATAAGTTAAATACTGACTGTTTTTTCATGTAGCACACAAATACTTGATAGCTTATTTCTACACTGAAATTTAAAGTTGATATTTGTGTGCTACATGGATAAACAGTCAGTATTTACCTTATGTGCAAAACAGAATACTAATTTGCACCCCTTGCATTGTAACATGGTTTTGTCCAGGAGACTGAAATAAGATACTTCTTCATTTAAGATCCTTAATGAATCAGGCCCTAGAATCTGATTGGTTGCTATAGGCAACATCTCCACTTTTTCAAACCCACTGTTTAGTAAATATACCCCCTGGTCTTCTTTAAGTGGAAAGTGCATGGCCAAATAATGTTGACTTTCTTGTCTACAATATTGAAGGCATGAAGGACTGCCAAAGATAAGCATGTTCCCCCCTCTTGCTGCTTACTGATTCATTCAGGAAGAAATCAGATCAAGAAGCTATTAAATAAATAATGTTTATAGAGGGCAGACAAACATACCTGATAAAGATGGTACAGATGTAATCAGAGCATTGCAGGGTTAAACACTGATTTGGGATGCAGCAAATACAAGTGAGTGTTCCTTTAGTGACAGAACGTAGATTAAAGGGATAGAGAGTTTTTCCACTTTTACTACTTCCAATAATTTATATTTATCCTGCCAGTACCAGGGTCAGGCTGGGCCGGGGGACAAGGGGGCAAATGCCCCCCGGGCCAGTCCCATAGTGGGCTACCTTGGGCTGGGTCACTGGGCCATCTGCATTTTTTTTCCTTTAAAATGCTCCTAATAGGCTGCTGAGTCCAGTCTTGCCCCCCAGGCTAAAATTTGCCAGCCCTCCCCTGGCCAGTACCCACCCCTGGCTGGCATTATATTTGTTATGTCGGTATTTAAATATGCAATGCATAAAAACCAGCCAAGCAAGTTAAGAAAAACAAAAGCTTATAGCTGGGTGGAGTGCGTCTGTAGCAATAGAATTGTGTGTGTGTGTGTGTGTGTGTGTGTGTGTGTGTGTTAAATACACCTTGTGTTGCACAATACATCAGAATACAACCTGCTCACAGATTAGTGGAGAGATGAAGTGTAACTAAACCCTGATGATGAAAGTTTTTGTTTTACCTAGATTTGTCTCTTTTAAAAGTATAGCGCTTTTTCTCTTTTCATCAGAAGGATACAGTTTACCCAAATAAATGAATTTTTTTTATCTATATTATATTTTTTCCATATTTATAGGAGCATTGAAACTAATGCAAGTCACCAGAGTGACATCTAACTTACACCCGCTGGGGTGATTTCTAAGGATCGTGCAGGTTTGACAACTCAGCAACAATAGACAGCGGCGATGTAACGTAGTACCCGGAAGTCTGCGTGGCCGAACTATACAGTGATGTTTGGCAACACATCATTGGGAATTGATTCGTCCCACCCAGACTGAAGAAATAGTTTGAAAGAGACCTTTAGCAAAAACATAACTAACTAGATTAAAAATTGTCTAACACAAGATGAACTCATTTGCTGCAGCCGGTTGCACATGAAGTCATGGTTTGTTGCCAATTTATTAATAATTACCCCCAGATTAGTACAAACTCAGAAAACTCACGTGGATCTTCTCTTCCAAAGTTTTTTCCCCATGTAGATCACAAAGACAAGGAAGAGGAAGACGACGACTGAGATAAGGCCGGTGGCCCATTGAGGAATCTTTCTGCCCTGGTTATTGCCTGCAAAACAAGAGATTAGACATTGTATGCAGAGGAAAATCAATGCTGCAAGATATTATGAGGAACCATTAATGGTCGTAGCTAAAACATTCACATTGCTGTTTGAAAGAGTACATTGAGCTGAGGCTAAACACAAAACATGACATCATTTATTAAATAACCGTGTAAGAACCATATATTTCATACTTGCCAACTTCTCCTCGTTGGCTTCAGGGAGATCCCGGGGGAGGTGGGCGGGCGAGGGTGGGGCATGATGAATTGCATCATTTTGGCCTCACCCCCTAAACGATTGTCACAATTTTGGCCAATTGCAGCAGGGGGCGGGGCTAAGATGGGTATGTTATATACATGTATGTCATTTTAACTTCAGCAGTTAACGGGACTTTAATTGGGACAAGTCATTATAATTTCTATTTAAGTTGAAGGGACCGTAATGCATTTCTGTGTTGTTGTCAGTAGAGGGCTTATTATAGCCCCCCATAACCTTCCTGGATTCATAGGGGCCTATTTATCAAGCCCTAAACCATTTTCTGCATTGTTTAGGTATTTTGAAGTAAAATGGTCATTTCAAAAAAGCCTAACGCAGCAGATTACCTTAATGGGCACCGTACATATGTACAATACTATATGGCTGCATCCTATATGTGGGCAGGTCCAGCCTTTGGGGAGTACCACCACACAGGTCCCCATATCTCAGTAGGACCCTCAACTTCAGGGCTCCAGGGTCCCATTCACCCTATGGACTATCAGCATTATAGTAATATCAAGGACATGCGGTGGAGCGGGTGAGAGAACTGTGAAGAGCCATGGAGCAGGGCGTATGAGTGAACCATGGAGAGGGGAAAAGAGAACCGTGGAGAGGGGAGAAGAGAACCGTGGAGAGGGGAGAAGAGAACCGTGGAGAGGGGAGAAGAGAACCGTGGAGAGGGGAGAAGAGAACCGTGGATGGGGAAAAGAGAACCGTGGATGGGGAGAATCTGCTGTGTCTGTGACATAGAAAGATACATTTCTAACAAAAGTACACTTTTTTTTCACTCAGAAACCTATTATTGTGCTCTGTGCTCAGTTCAGCTAATCTGAGCCACAACTTGCCAGTCCTGTGTGACAGTACCAGGCTTTATGTCATCGATAGTCATTGGATCATTGAGCGCGCTGTATTACTGGTACACCCACACTACCACTGTTTATTGTTAATCGCTGTCTTTGCTGCTGGCCACTTGTTGCTTGTGTCTGCTGCCGTCATAGGCAAACCGAGGGGGGGGGGGGTGGTCCTAGTGCCTGGAAAACCCCCTCCAAGTCTGGGGCACTGTATAATTCAGGTGGCTGGACCCTGCCCCCACTTCACACGACTCTGCTTGAAAAGGGAGAGCTGTGTGCACCTAACAGTAGTGCATGTAGCATTGCCCATGTATATTATGGGGATAGGAAGAGTTGGAGAGCAGCCAAGCACTGTCTAATATTATAGCCACGCCCCCATGCATGCTGGTCACGCCCACGGGCGGCGTGGTGTGGAAACCCCTCTCTGCAAATCCTGCGTTTGACCCTGGCCGTGGACCTCAATGCAAACAATTTAAAAGTATTTTTAAGGGAAGGTTTTATAAACAAAAAAAAGTTGTCAAAACTCCTATGACAACAGCCACTCCCTCTCTGGTAGGATACAGGGGGCCCCGCTATGAATATCACACAGGGCCCCACACTTGTGTGGATCTATGATGTATATGTACAATTAATAAATGGGGCAGTATTTGAGGAAAGAGTTGAATTCACTGTATGGAAATCCTGCACATGTTTCTGATAGGGCAAACAAAAGGAGTGCCCAATTCTCTGTAAAATACCTGTGTCTTACCCCGGCTAACACAGAAAGTATCACCGTACCAGGTATTTAATTTTCTATTCACTTAGTTTAATATCACACACAATCAAAAACGGATGGTGCACCCAGAACATTAAGAAAGTATATGTTGAGGTCCAAAGAAGATAAGAATGTTCTAAGTGGGGCACTCTGTGAACAACTGTTAATACCTTTAATATCATTAAAACTTAATGCTTTATTAATTTCACTAAAATGGATTCCCATTAATTACAGATCAATTTGTAGCAAAATATTAAAAACTACAGAAGTGAAAAAAGTGATATATACAGACTGCTGAGAATGAGTATGCTGGACTGATAACAGACCATTCATATGGCTGTAATTCTAACATTTTTCTATCATAATAAATGTTATGGAACTGCCTTGTCTCACATTATTAATTAGTCTTGGGGCTAAATTTACTAAACTGCAGGTTTGAAAAAGTGGAGATGTTGCCTATAGCAACCAATCAGATTCTAGCTATCATTTATTTAGTACACTCTACAAAATGACAGCTAGAATCTGATTGGTTGCTATAGGCAACATCTCCACTTTTTCAAACCCGCAGTTTAATAAATCTTGCCCTAAGTGTCTTAGGGTATTTGTATACCATAAGATATAGGTGGCTATTTATTGTACTGAAATATACTTGGACCAGGAATATGTAGACCATTGTCTTTCATAAATAGGACACACACTAAAGGTGTATTACCAATAATAGTATTTTATTTTGATTATACATGATATCATATAGCGAGGCTGGTGGTATTTCTACCTATTTTAAAACACATTTTTCACTTCTATGGTTTTTAATATTTCGCTACAAATTGATCTGTAATAAATGGGAATCCAGTTTAATGAAATTCATAAAGCATTACGTTTTCATGATATTAAAGGTATTATCAATTGTTCACAAAGTGCCCCACTTAGAACATTATTTTCTTCTTTGGATCTCAACCCTACTCCTGCCATACAACTATTTCTAGGATTGCTAAAACGACTTCTGGGAAGATAAAGTGAAACAATGGTCAGCTTGTGTACACTATTACACAACAGCAGTCTGTGAGTCTAGCAGGTGATTCACGTTCTTTTGTAAATGTTAGGTACATCACTTATTTCGAAACTCACTGTTTGTAGAAGAAAATAAATTCCAATGTTAAATATATCAAGACGAGCGACAGCGTATACAGTGGGGCAGCAATAGGGTAATGCGGCCACTTATAACGAGCCCAAGGTTATATTAACTGAAAAAGGAGTCATTTACACCAGTTGGTTAATTGACCTAGGCAGAAGAGGAGTCGGCTATGACATAACTAGCGTGGGCCCAGGGGGTGAAGCTACTATGTGGCCCACTGACTCTGGGGCCCGCCTTCCCTGTAGAAGCCCCATGCGTATATGTGAGTTTTTCTTTATTGGGTGATACATAGGGGCCCCTATATAACTTTGCTATGGGGCCCTTAATTGTCTAGTTAAGCCCCTTGGAGCCAGTGTTAAGTTCAGGGACGATAAAATATCTCTTAGATGAAATAAGGCATGTATGGTTCTCGGACACAACAATTTAGGAGTCCCCACTAAACCCTGGTAAAACATCTATGTGTTCCTGGGGAACCGAGCCCGCCCATCTCTAATTAAGTCTGACCAAAATTAAATTATTTGTCCATGGTTCAGCTAATCCCCCAAACATGTCAACTTGGGTGTACTACAGGCCATAATGAAGTTGGATGCAAGCTCTTGGCAAGCTTTATTAGTCATTTGTTACATTATCATCCTCATCAGCTGATTATATAGCGAGACTAATTCCGCAGCGTTGTACAGAGAACTCACTTACATCAGTCCCTGCCCCATTGGAGCTAACAGTCTAAATTCCCCTAACATACACAGAGAGAGAGAAAGAGACTAGGGTCAATTTGACAACAGATAATGAACCTACCAGTATGTTTTTGGAGTGTGGGAGGAAACCGTAGCACCCAAAGGAAACCCACGCAAGCATAGAGAAAACATACAAACTCCACACAGATAAGGCCATGGTCGGGAAACAAACTCATGACCCCAGTGCTGTCAGGCAGAAAGGCTAACCACTGAGCCACCGTGATGCCCCATTATTGATCACTCCTACCACCTTTTCCAAGGTGTGCAGTGATACATTTTGCATAGTATCTCATACACAGAGAACAGAGACATTTGCAAAATTGTAGTTATAAAAATTCTTTACTTCCTAAACATCAGCAGTCACATTTTTAAAGTAATTATCAATGCTTCCAATCAGGATGCCACACAATCAGTGTAATATATTGCCTTCCTTTAATTGTCAAAGTAGTTCTAAGACCAGTAAAACGTTTGATGCAAGCTGCCATATTTCTGCACCTGTTCATCCCACAACTTCAGTTGGATGATTAAATGACACTAACTGCCCTGTTATCAGCTATTTGTGCTGGAGCAGACCTGTGAACATTGTTTACCTGTGTACAATTCACACAAAAAAGTCAGAGTATTTCCATAATTATACAATTAGCTCTGAGTATTATATACAGAAAGATAAAATGTCTGTATGAGTACAGTTAGTTTATCTACCACTACAAAGCTTTCACACAGAGCTGTTGTGTCAGATCTCCCTGCCACAGAGAGCCAAGCAGGGGCGAAAGTCATTGGCAGAGGTATAAGTACAAAGGGCTATTGTAAACTCCTTAAATAAGTAGAGAGCCCCTTTGAGGTTCACTAAATGATCAGATCACTGGTTAACACAAGTGTACACCCGCACTCCTTAACAAAGCAGTAATTGGATAGAGTATTAAAAAAATATCCAGATGGGAAAAATTCACATTTGTTATTCCCCTGAGCAAGCTGATAAAAGAACCTACCAGACTGGCAGGAGATTTGTCCCACTGAGAACAGGAGGAGAATCACAAGCTGGAGAGAGGACATGGCGAACAAGAGCCCCCTCCGATGTGTCCTGTGTGTGAATCAGTAATGTAGAATCTCATCGCACTGATCTGATGAACAAGGAAGAATTCCTCAGCAGTTAATGCCAAACCTGATGGGAATTTGGAAACACCTCTTAGTTTGGGGAGGGACCTGGCTCCAGTCACAGTAGCTAATTCATCATCCAATTAAAAAAAAACCAAAACATTAGGAATATCTGTATTTATCCATTGTTTAATATTACATGTTTTGTTACAATCTGTCAAGATGTAGTGAGAAGTGAACGTCTCCAGATTAATAAAGGAAGAGAGAAGGGAAGCTTGGCAGGGCTCGAAGAATAATTAAGAAGTACATTTGGAATACCATAGTGAAATTTATTTGAACATGTTTTAAAATAAATATATTTATTGTTTTATCAATGTAATGTGGGAGCTATTAATGTAACATAGCAGTTGGTGTGGGGCTATTAATGTAATGTAGCAGTTGGTGTGAGCTATTAATTTGTTATGAGGGGTTATTTTTTATTAAATGTGGAGCTATTAATATAATTTGGGACTTCCTTTAAAACATTCAAGCAATAGAATACATTTACGTTTTAAAGGAAGTATGAAATTGTTTTACCACCTCTCCTTAAATGAACATGCCCCTCACATCTAACTTATAGGGGATCCCAAAAATAAAACCAGTACCTGAAGTTGAGTGTCTGCTTCACTCTGAATCATGCTTATTGAAAGCAAGAGTATCGCAAATCCATTCGTAACGCTTCAATAAAGATATATTATGCAAGGAATGTTTTATTATGGAGGTAATGTCTAAGTTGTCAATCACTTTAAGGGTAAATATAACCCATCCAACGTCTCTCTGTCTATTGTACATTTATATGAAGCGTTGCTGATAAAAGTTCACCTGTTTGTTTAGATTAATTAGTAACTGACTTAGTCCACACTATTAGGATGTGTTACTAAATAATGAGGTTAATCCTGTTCAGTGTTTGCAAATGTCTCCTTCACTAAGCAGGACACACAAGGAGATACCAGTCCTCATATAAATGCTTACACAGGCCTAATGTAATACTATTTATATACAGAGTAAGATATTCATATTGTCGGTCATTTTATTTGCTTTATTTCAAATTATACTAATTATGTTTCAGAAATTTGGACCGCCGTCCTTTCTACAAGTATGTCCAAGCAGAAGCTTTATTTTTCTATCCAAAAACACAGAGGGCCTGAGTCATTAAGGAACGTATGACAATATTGTGCGCGTGCTCAGACCCGGACGATATGCAACAGAACGCAGCCACCTCCAAGTCATCTTGGAGTGCAAACAACACTTACTACAGCCTACAATGTCAGGGAGGGAACGGGGAGGGGAATGGGCGGATACACATAGGCAATGTACAGTAAGGGCGCTCCCGTGCAGCTGCAGCCAAGTCAGACATGGACGTACACAGCAGTACGCTGGTTTTCTATGGTAGCTCTTGTTCCAGCTAGAGGTCTAGTCTTAGTCCTGAGTCCTAGTTATGTCAGTATCGTATGCATGCTATAACATGTGTTTACAATCAGGGCAACTGTAAAAATGGCTGTTATGTACAGTAGACATGAAGGACATGCTAATATATGTTTATCAAGAAAAACAAAACATCATCATCATCACCATTTGTTTATATAGCACCACTTATTCCGCAGCGCTGTACAGAGAACTCATTCACATCAGTCCCTGCCCCATTGGAGCTTACAGTCTAAATTCCCTAACATACACACACACACAGACAGAGAGAGACTAGGGTCAATTTTGATAGCAGCCAATTAACCTACTAGTATGTTTTTGGAGTGTGGGAGGAAACTGGAGCACCCGGAGGAAACCCACGCAAACACGGGGAGAACATACAAACTCCTCACACAGATAAGGCCATGGTCTGGAATTGAACTCATGACCCCAGCGCTGTGAAGCAGAAGTGCTAACCACTGAGCCACCGTGCTAACATTTTTTAAAACTTCCATGTATTATCATAAATGACTATTTTATTGACATGTAACATTAATTAGTATAAAAAAAAATTCTATACATTCTTTGAGAATTTAGATTCCACATAGGTATTGAACTTATCCTGCAGTGTCTGGTCTATTAGAGCAGAGCAGACCCACACCTGTAGTCATCAGCACACGTATCCGTTCCTTGGTGACTTCAGGAGTATGCAGAGCTGAGTTACTTGCGGTCTCAAACAACCGCATGCTCCGCTCAGTATGACTGTCTAAATGACTAGGGCCCAATGAGTGTATTTCTGCCTACACTACATCCAGGGGTGAAGGTAGTCCTCATTTATCCTGCCCGCACCTGACATGTTATAGGCGTTTATAAGCTCCTCCTCTAGAACTCCTTTCAAAACCCGCCAGCAAAATCACAGAATCTTATGAATAACAAAACTGATGGTTGATACATTTACACCTGGTTATTGGATTGAAATATTTATTACGCTTTTGTTTTGACGAATAAAAATATAATTTTATGACATGAAATAAAGTTTTCGGGATTTCAGGGCTTCCTTATTGTTTACTATATTGTCCCTGTGGAGGACCTGCTAGCACACACATTAATGTTTGATCAGATCTTTAAACACTTCGCTCACACACATAAAGGGCCACATGATAAGTTTTAGTGGTGTTTTTAAGACATTTCATAATTGCAGTGGCAATCTAGCAACTTTGCCTCCCCAGTGGTCACAGTAGACAGAGGACCCTAGTTTTCAAATAATCATTCATTGAATAAAAAATACCACAAAACCTCATGCACTTTATTAAATGGAAAATAAAAAATGTTTTGTGATCTGTTGTCGTTCATATTATTTTCATCTTTCTTCTTGCTTCTATCATCATAATCCAAATAGGAAGAAAAAAAAGTCTTCATAGTAAATGACCCACCCGCTCACTACAAGCAATCACCACCAAATGACTAATGACTGTGACCCGGGGTCCCCATCACCGCCAGCCAATCACAAGTGATTTCCCCACACAGTGACACCTGCCCTGTGGTGGCTAGCTTGGGGCTTGATCACACTACCGCAAGAGAACCCCTCACTTGTATTCTCTCAGTTATAGTGGGAACCAGCCCAGGATAGGTAGCACTAAGTTTGGTTTAGGATTTAGGCAGAAGGAGAGACAAGGAGCCCATTTTTAAAACAATGCATTTATTTATTATTATTATTACACAGTGCTCTGTGTATAGGAAGCATTTAGTTTTATTCAAGAAGAGACCCAGTCTCGTCCAGCTCCTCGCTGGTGCACAATTTAGAGGAGAGGGCGGAAAAAGACGGGTATTTCAAGCAGTGACCCTGAAAATGTACCCTCACCACTCCTTTATTTCAGTACAATAATCTCGCATCACCAAATTATATTTCATTCCTGTGCTACTCCGATAATGAGGTGCATTGGTGTACCCCTTCCGTACTTCACTGTCACACCCCCTCAATTCCCCTTTGCCTGCACAAACTCCGGCCCCTGTGGCCATTGTTCTTCATAAGCCCAAGCTCCAGGAGGAAATATAGTCACATTTACGCAAATGGAGGTGCACATGGGTCCAAAGCTGCTTTAATGCTATGGACCATTCGTAATAACCTCCTCTGGAGACACCCATTGTGTTACCTGACAATGTCGTAATGCGGGTTTGAACTCAGCCTATTAATTTACTTGAAACCTGTGACACCAAAAAAAGATCGGCTGTACTCTCAAGGATGTTGACTGACCCCACAAAATAGCTGCCACCACTGCGAGTAAGAGACAGGATCACTTTTTTAAGAGATTGGGCAGCACGGTGGCGTAGGTAGTGGTTAGCACTTCTGCCTTACAGCACTGGGGTCATGAGTTAAATTCCCAATCATGGCCGTATCTGTGAGGAGTTTGTATGTTTTCCCCATGTTTGCGTGGGTTTCCTCCGGGTGCTCCGGTTTCCTCCCACACTCCAAAAACATACTGGTAGGTTAATTGGCTGCTTACAAATTGACCCTAGTCTGTGTGTGTGTGTGTGTGTTTGTGTGTTAGGGAATATAGACTGTAAGCTCCAATGGGGCAGGGACTGATGTGAGTGAGTTCTCTGTACAGCGCTGCGGAATTAGTGGCGCTATATAAATAAATGGTGATGATGATGATGATAAGTAAATCAGTTTTACAAATTTGCAGTAAATGCATCTTTACGTCCTGCTGTTTTCTACAGATGGTTGTAGAAAATTTTCTGTTATTTAATTTAATTTCATTGGTTAGAATTTGATTTTTGTTTCCTTTATATTTGATCAGGGATGTGCAGGTATCCTTTAAGTTGGCAGCAAAATTGTTTATGTTCATTTATTTTTAAAGGCAAACAGTTTGTGGAAAATATAAATATTTATAACAAGCCAGAAAGTCTGTGTAATATATAAGAGTGTCACCCAAACACCCAGCCTGCACGAACAGTGATTACAGAGAAATTGAATTCCTCTGCCTAATTGAAATACTATTTTCTGCTCAGATGCTAATCCCTCTTGTACATCAACTTATAATTACAAATTGATAGAACATGTTTCCCAGGAGCAGGGATAGTGTGTGTCCTGTAACCTGTGAGATGGGGTCTTATTAAGCATTCAGTGGCAGGAGCTGACGCAGCTTCATTAACTGTGGAAAGCAGATAGGTACCCCGCACCTCCAGGGAGAGATTCATTGGAGCTGCTCCATAATGCAACCAGATAGGATGATTTGTCTCCTCCTAAATTATTGTACTTGTGCCACATTAATGTTTTAACAGATAACGTTGTACTAAATCTTTTGGGAACTTCCCCATAACAAGGTGTTACTTTATTAAATAATTTTTTGGGTAATATTAATTACCAAAGAGGGACAACATTTTTACCCAAATTGTTTGCTACTGAATTGTGTCCTTTTTGACCCATTGACTGCCAGGAGTTATGTACCAGAGTGGCACCTTACAGGCCGCAGTTGTTTTTTGCATTTTGCACTGTGTTGGCTTTGCTCTGAACTACGGTTACATTTTACTTTACTAATTATACATATTTATAGTGTTTTTTCATTTTGTTTTTTGTTTTTTTTACTTTTTAACTTTAATACATTTTGTTCTTTTTTAAACACTGCTTTTAAGTTTTAACCTTTTTGTATATAGCACATGTTAACGTGCAAAACTATAGCCTCTAAACTAAACTTACTAATCATCATTCTCACACAAGAAACACAGAAGATGTCATACTGGTGTTTCATGATGTCATCGGGGGAACCTCTATGAGGCATAGATATGATCCAACCCCTTAATTCATTTAAACTTTTCAATTTTTTCACCCAAAATACTGTGAGTATTAACTATTTTTGGACATTTGTACATATTGTCTTTTTATTATATTGGTATGTAAACAACTATCAATGCACGTTCCCATATAAGGTTCGCCTTAATGGTGCAAAATGCATTGCATTAAAGTTAAAATATGACACACAATCTGCGACACATCTGAGGCTGCCTGAAAATTAAGTTTTTTGGGGACGTATAAAGACTATGTGGTCTCATAACATAAAATCTAATTTTTGCTTTTGGATGCAGTACTGACACATTACAGTATGGACTCTCCTAATTCACCCAGCTCCTCCCATAAGAAGAGGAACGTTTCTGCACCCCAGCAGCTGCTGCCATCTCACTGGGTTTCCTTCACCACTGGGCCCTATGGTAGCCACATGGGCTAATCCGGTTTCCTGGAATACTACAGAATTAAATGATTTGCACAGAATTGGATCACCAGGGTAAATACTGTGAATATTACCAGGATCCTTTGTTATGTCAGATCAACTTGTGTTTTTGGTTTAGTTTCTCTTTAAATCCAGTTATGCAGGTGTGTAGGACCATATGTCATGTCAGACACTTTTTTAGGGGAAACACGAGGTCAAGAATAACACATCCCTCTGAATAGACTGGCTTTTAGCCCTCTGTCAATGCTGTTTAACAGCTAATGTGTGTTGTAATTACTGAGTTTCAACAATTGCTGGTCACAGATCAAACCATTTAGCGTTGGGCCAACAAGTACAAACAACCGCACTTAATGGCCTGCCCTTGTAGGTTTCAAACAGAAACAAAGGCTGATGTTATTAACCTCAGAACAGTTACGATGAATAGTGAGCCAGGCAGCTAAACAAAGTTTGCTGAATTGGGTGAGATGGTCTGAAAGGCCATTCAGTGCCGAGATAAACCGATCAAGCCCAGATCAAATTCATTAGGGTCTTCATGTGAGTCCTAGGCAACCAGAACGGCTGCTAGTGCGGAAGATTTATTAAGTGTCCAATTCGGATAGGAAGACCCCCAGGCACACGCAGAAAGGAGATTGCACTTACTGAGATTAAAGTGCTTCAGTTATCTGAAGTTTTGAAAAGATTTGGCAACACCATGGTATAGAACATGTCAGCGTAATTATTGTAACGCAAAAAAAAATATGGGTTGAAAGTAAAAATTAAGTTTTCCTCTGCATTCATTGGAGTAACTATTGTGATACGATGATCTGACCAGCGACTCCCATCAGAAGATGCAAACTTGTACCCCTTATGAAATAAATTTTGTGTGCAAAAAGTTATTTTTTCTATTTTGTTTTACACAATCATGTGCTGTAGTCAGTATATTTCAAAATGGGTTTGGTGTCACTAATTGGCATTAGCTTCTGTTTATTTATGCATTTTGTAGTGCAGGATTTGTTTTGTACCACCAAAATAATTGTTTTGGACTGTAAGATACATTTTATGCAACAAAAATGAATCTTTTGAAAAATGGTAGTTCATTTGGTGAATACAATGCATTGTGTTATCGGTTATACAATAAAGGAGAATATTCCTGGGCCAAAATATTTAATGTTCTCCTGTTTTACAATTCACTTACCAACCTGTCTGGGAAACACCTGAAATTCAAGTTACCTGTAACCTGGCAGGTGAGCGCCCCTGTGTGGAGGTTTTGTAGACTTGGTTAACACAAGAATCTTAAACGTGCTTCAGCAAACTTTTTACTTAAACATGTACATTGCGCAGTATGGATGTTATGGAGATTTGGGTGCAATGTGCGCTCACAGCACTTTAAGAAGGGACTCGCTTTTTTTATTATTAATCTAGAGATTTTTTTATACACCTGAAAGTTAAATGTTTGTTTTGCAGATCTCCCAGATCTTAAGGCATAACTTATTTTTCCCCAAATAAGTATACCTTACAAAATTTCAGATTTGATACACGGCCATACCCCTTATGAAAAGGTGTTTTTCGCGAGACGGTGGAACAGTCAATTCAAACTTGGACAGTGAGGAAGTATTGAGGCCCGAGGACTGGCGATGGTGATGGAAGCGGGGGGTGGGGGGGGGGCTGCGGTCCTATCCGCCCATCCAGCCTCAAGGCTGACTCGTATTGCGGGCAGGGGGCAAAGTGACTGCGCACACAAGTAGCTTCCTATTGGTCTGTGCAGTCACACCACACGGGCAGCAAGCGCACATCGACTCCTGCTGAAGCTGCGCATGCTCACGGTTTCATACCGCTCTTCTCTGTGTGTGCAGCTAAGGCTTTTGCAAAGACCACGTTCAAGGTCTCAGTGTAAAGGTGGGTGTGAGGGGGCGGGGCTCCGCCAATCGCATCATTTTGGCCCAGCCCCTTATGACGTAATGACGCAAGCGCGTCATTTTAGCACGGGGCGGGCGAGCCAAAGTGATGCGATTCCCGGAGAAGCGCATCATGGAGGCTTCAAATCTGCCCACTTCACTAGGATGCGGGAGAATTGTCAGCTCTCCCAGGAGTCCAGGAGACCTACCCACAATTCGGGAGTCTTCCGGGCATTCCGGGAGAGTTGGCAAGTATGAGCTATCCATGAAGTTATGTCCTAGTGTCCGAGATCATTCTAGTAAGGAACGTCTATCCCCTGCCATGTCCCAACCATCAACATCCAGGTGCATGGCTTGCACATGCAGATTAATGACATAGAAAATAAAATCACGTTGTAGAAAGATAATTAGTGATCTCCAGAGACCCATTCTTTACAGAGAAGAGCTAGATGAGGGCGGCTGGGTAACCCTGGAAGGGTGAGCTACTCACCGCCATGCTTAAGCAGGTGTTCACCCACTGAATATTCCTGGATTTATATAGCTGAACCTATAAAGAGTCACATTTAAATGTTTCTTCCTTCTCCCGATGACAGATGTGTCCCTGGGGTGAGATCATGTAAATTCAGCAATAAACTCCCACCCTAATCACTTGTTAATCCCTGACACCATTTGTTACATTTTTACGGCACTGTAATGTGTTAGCTTCCGTCCTCATTCACATACAGCGCTGCTCATTCTGGACACGGTTCTTCTATGAGAAAGAAGAAAATTGTATAGAAATGAGGTGCTGGAAAAAGCACTCAGATATTTTAGTCTGCAGTTCTGTCAAGGCTATAACACAGAGGCAATCTATGGTGCTCTTGTCTGTGACTGGCAGGGCATGCTGGGAATTCCAAAATGGCCGTTGGACGATATGTTAACTACACCTGATCGAAGTCACAGTCTTTGGCTGGCATAACATGCTGAGACTTGTAGTTTCACAACAGAAGGCCAGACATAGAGGAGTTCATGCAGATTTGTGACCATATACAAAGAAGCAACTATAATTTCTGCATAATATATATGAATGATAAAGGAATCACCAATCAGCACCAGCGGAGCATTCACAAACAGCCAATTACAAGCTGTTGGCTCTTGCTAGCACAATCATCATCCGCTATTTGCAGCTGCCACTGATCACCCGCAGATAATAATCTGTTCGCAATTTCCCCTTACTGTACCCCGATGCCCCAGTCCCACCACTCTAGGTACAGACTGGCGTGAGAGGCAGCATCGCGCACACCTGAATGGGTGGACATCCACATTTATGAACATGCGTAGAGTGATTTCACGCAACATGCAATGCGCAAACTGACGTAGTACTCACCCTGCTTCCGCCCCAGAGTGTCTAAGTCTATTCAAATGTTATAAGGGTCATTTATGAATCTTGAAATTGTGGAGGGCAGTTCAAGGGCTGTTTAATCTTTTTTTTTTGCACATGTACTAGCCTTTCAAGGAGAGAAGATGTCCTTATGATGGGACAGGTGGACGGACATGGATCCCTAGAGAACATTGTTATCCCACGAACTGGTCAGAAATGCAAGTTCAAGACTTACATTTGTTAGATTTTATTTCCTATTGTACATCATAGAGGGGAGAGTAAGTATTTTGGGAGGTGTTCCTGTGTTAGATGATATCTGCAGAGCTTTTGTTGCCCAGCAAAATGACTAAAATGAAAAGGCAAAAAGGGGACTTGGTGGATAAATAGGTACAAAATTGAAAATTTAAATTTGACCTGTGTGTGTTAGGAAATTTAGACTGTAAGCCCCAATGGGGCAGGGCCTAATGTGAGTGCGTTCTCTGTACAGTGCTGCGGAATTAGTGGCGCTATATAAATAAATTGTGATGATGATAATAGTGCGAGAGGGAGAGAGCTAGACAGACAGTGTAGGACCTAAGGGTCTAAAGCTGGGTACACACTGCAGATTTTTCATCCGATTATTGTGCCAATCACACGATAAACAACTGTCAGGTCAGATATCACATTAGTGTGTACGCTCCAGCAATCATGTTTTATCGTACTGAAGCACATTGTATCGTTTGATTTGATTTTATAACCGGACTAAAAATCTCTATAGGTGATGGAAAGATGTTGGGCAGATTATGCAGTGTGTACACACTCACGACCAGCAGTGCAGGCAGATCTCCATAGAGTTTACAGAGTCACGATCCTTTCAACAGATGGTTATGACAAATGAAGATCGCAGATGAAGGTAAATCGTGTAAAAACGTGTATATTGTGTACACAGGAATCGGCATGCTGATCGGGACTTTCAGCTGTTGGTAAAATTGTGAAATGTATCGCATCAGGAGAAATTTTCTGTAGTGTGTACCCAGCTTAAGACTTGAAAGTTATAAGAGCTCTGCAGAACTTTTTCCAAAGTTGCAATTGTAAATCTGAGGCTGCAGTTCTGCCTCTGACCTGAACCTCTGGTGGGGCTGTTCTGCAGATGTAAAAGCTGTCTTCTTGCGTATACGCATTGTGCTTTCACATCTGTATTTTGAGTAAGAAGCGTCTTATGATACCTGTAAACTTAAATACAGTTCCTATATGTGCTGTGCAAACATCCAGCTGCAAGACGCATACTTTGCCCCTGTTCTGTGAAGGCCCAGAATTTACAATTTGTAACGTATTTAAAGACGTGTGTAACCCAAAATAACGATCGTTTTAAAGTGCGTAGCTAAATTGCACGTCAAACCCTTACTGTACTTAAATTGCACATGGACGTCCCTGATCCAGGGATTGCAAATATCAGATGTGTGCTGCTGAAATACTGGCGCAAGTTCTGTGCGTGCGCTATAAACAAATTTGGTATGAGACACATAATTAGGGCGCACAAATGTGCTTGTGATAAACTATAAATCATCCCCGGTGCGTGTTTATTGTCATCCTATGTAAACCAGCTAGGCCTGACACATGTATGCAGGATATTTATACTTGTCTACATGTTATGCTGGTTTATATTCTGTGTCCTGACCGTCTGATAGGTTACCTGCTCATGTACTCACAATGCTGTTATTCTGAGGACCCACACTGTACATGAGCTGGCCTAGGTCTGACTATCCAATCACAGTGGCCTAGTGGTTAGCACTTCTGCCTCACAGAGCTGGGGTCATGAGTTCAATTCCCGGCCATGGCCTTATCTGTGTGGAGTTCGTATGTTCTCCCTGTGTTTGCGTGGGTTTTCTTCGGGTGCTCCGGTTTCCTCCCACACTCCAAAAACATACTGGTAGGCTAATTGGCTGCTATCAAAATTGACCCTTCTCTCTCCCTATCTGTCTGTCTGTCCCCCTCTCTGTCTGTGTCTGTATGTGTGTGTGAGTGTGTGTCTTTATTAGGGAATTTAGACTGTAAGCTCCAATGACGCAGGGACTGATGTGAATGAGTTCTCTGTACAGTGCTGCGGAATTAGTGGCGTTATATAAATAAATGTTGATGATGATGATGATGGTTACCGGCTTTCATCTGATTAACCGCTTCTGTCTATGAACTGGTTTATTGCATCTAGAACGGCTACTGAAGTACATGAGGTTCATGCTGTTTGTGCTGCCACAGTACACAGAAATGTTTCCATTGCACCTTTCTTTGTGTGTTCCTCTTGTCTGTATATTGCACAGTTCCGCAAAGAACCTAGAGGGGAAAATTTGACACATTCTTTTTAAAATATTTTCTTCATAATGTATTTATTTATTATGTTTTTATTACACACTTTTTATATTTATTACACTGGAAGAAGGCTGAATTTGTGTTATGCAGACAAATAGGCTAATTTGCACATAATAATGCTTCAGAGGGTGGAGAGTGAGCATTATTGGGACCCTTCAGGCTTTGCAGGGAGACACAGAGGGTTAATTCAATTCTCAGCGGTAATTTTTTTAACACGGCGGTAAGTGATTTTAACATGGTTTTCACTCGTTCTGGTTGGAGCCCGTTAACTTTACCCGTTATTCAAATGTAGTTTTAACGCACCGTCGTGTTCGTGAAAAACAGTCCCATCGCGGAGAAGTAGATGATCCTTTGAAAGTATAAGGAGGGAGAGAGGGAGAAGTGTTAAAAACTATTCAATTCTTTTTTTAACGCGGCGCGGTACACTGTCAAATTGCCAGTTTTATCTCAAACCTCTCATGGCTGTGCAAAAAAATTAATACTTAATAAAACCATTGAAATCATGTAATAATGTAACAAAAAAGAAAAATTTTGTTTCTCAGTAATATAACATGGAAAAGGTGATTTGTTTTTTACAAAAAGCATGTCAATTTTTTTTTATTAAAATTAATAAACACAATAATCACTAATTAATATATCTATGTATGGACTGTATGTAATAATATGTATGTACTTATGTGTTTTGTCATGGTATAGATAATTGTATAGTAAAAAAGTAAAAAAAAAGTATAGTAAAAAAAAGGTAGATATGTAGATATTATAAAATAGAAGGTTGTGTAATGCAATACAAATGTATGCCAATGTATTTTATTTTATTATAAATGGCCGCGTTAAACCCTCCACTCCCCTAAAAATTTGCAGGCACCAATGGTTAATGCGTGGGGGCAACGTTACCTGTTTTTAAATTGAAGAGCGCAATTTTTTTACGCTGCGGTACCTAAAAAACAGTCGTGCCCGCGGGTCAAAACCCGTGTGGATAATTTTAATTTTTTAAATCTGCAACAAAAAAAAAATACTGCAGTCGATTGCATTCCCCCCAGAGAGCCCCTTTTCCAACCATAAAACGGACTGCTTTGTCCTGACGCTCAGGAGGTGCCGGAGATCTGGACTATTCCTGTACTTTCAGTGGGATGACTTCTGGGCTGACCTCGCTCGCTTTATAAAAGTGCATTTCTGATGTGTGCAAATACCTATGTAATGAACAGATTAAAATGCACAAGAGTGACACATAAAATTAAGGAAGACTCAATGGGGGGTATTCAATTGTTAGCGAGATCGCTGAAATACTCGCGCTCCAAAAATATTACCGTTAATACGGTAATATTGCGCATAAATACCGTTAATACAGTAATTTACTCACTGGATTTCAGCTGAAATTCAGCGAGATATTACCGTATTAACGGTAATATTTTTGGAGTGCGAGTATTTCAGCGGTCTCGCTAACAATTGAATACCCCCCAATGTGTCTTCACTCTGATGATGTATTTAAGGCATAAATAGAGCTCGAATAAACATATTTGTAGGAGAAAATTTGAAAAGTTGAAATGAATGAAAGGAGAGGATACTCCATGCCAATTTCCATCTAGAGCTGCCATTATGCAATCGGCCATGCAGGGCATTTGCACGGTAGAACCTCCAGCACTGGTAGGAGTGAACCTATGTCCAGTGTCGTCGAGCAAGGGGGAAACAGGTACTATGTACTAGGGCCCGGGCCCCTGCGTGGGGGGTCTGCCCTGCCTGTGTAGTGGGAGGAGTCACCAACCTGATGTGGCCCCACCGCCTACGGTGGCTATGGAAGGAGCCCCAAGCAGTTGCTGTGCCGGAGCCCATAATTTCTCTTGGCGGCCCTGCCTATGTATGCGTTAATTAGAGAATAGGTGCATTTGTGTATAATTACCTATGTTAAGTGTCCACTTATTCTGCAGTTAGTCATTAAGTCTTATTGGGTTTAAATTATACTTTTGATTAAGGGTAAGCTGTATTCAAACACCAGCATTACACCCTAGATGCTAGATGGACCATAGATACAAGGCAACATGGCATGCTGCATTAATGATATTATCAATAATATCATCTTCACTATGACCTTCATATGTATTGTGTTCTTCATAGGGATCATTAAGCCCTATTTGAAATATGCGTTAACCTGCGCTCAACAAGTGGTGAACCCAGCAACAGACGGGCCGTACCACGGCCATCTATGACAGTGATGGCTAACCTGTGACACTCCAGGTGTTGTGAAACTACAAACCCCAGCATGCTTTTCCAGCTATCAGCTAGTTATCTACTGGCAAAGCATGCTGGGGCTTGTAGTTTCACAACACCTGGAGTGTCACAGGTTAGCCATCACTGATCTATAATGAGTCTTTGTGTACAACCATTTATTGAGTGGGTTTAGATATTAAGACTACGGGGTTAGATTTACTAAACCTTCTAATATGGAAAAGTTTTCCTTTTCAGAAGCCTTAATAAATCTACCCCATAGTCTTATCACCCTGCATGTACATCTGTCGACTTCAAACCTTGTTAACACGTCTGATAAAGAAAGCAAAGTGCAGTAATATGTAGTAAATGTAAAGTACATTGTAATCTGCTGAGTTAAGAAATAAAAAGTATCTCTGCGACTATCGTCTTCTTATTTAATAACAAAATACAAAGAAACAAGAAACAACATGATGTGTTAGAAGAAAGAATAACGTTGATACAAATACAGAGTATCAGTCACCAAGGGAAAAACGTCAAGAGAAATTGTATTTATTTAGTGAATAATTTCCCTTTCTGGTGAGAACCTACTATCAAGTGATCCCTGGTGACAAGTTATTTGTCAAAATCAATGAATTTATTGCCCTCAATTTGTGATATCAGTATAAAGATCAGGATCGTTCAGTGGGTACTTTGGTATTTTTTAATTAACAGGTCCTGGAGGTTTGCTGTGTCCTCAGCTCTCAGGATCGTACATTTCTCCAGGGTATTAAATCGGGACTGTCCTTGAAGTCAATTCACACCAGTAGCTAAAGGGCGAGTGATTTCCCAGACATTGTGTGACACAATCAAATACCCACTGGCCGTCCCTCTATTCTGTGCGGCTGTCCCCGAGGGAGACAGAGCGGGGTGTAGAGACTGTCCCTCTTCTCTGTTCTCAGACCATCTTCATCATGTGTGACATCCGGGTCCCTGATGGGCAGCGGTACAGACCTGTTTATCACACTAATCACTGGGACACATTATAACCTGTTTGATACCACAGAGAGATACTGAACCATTTACAGGGTGATGGTGTCTGGATGGAACTGGGTGTCCAGAACATCTCTAAACTATCAATACATTAATATAAAAGATAATTCATTACACCATCTGCACAACCAGGCTCAGACTGGTCATTAAATGTATTATCCGGTAGAACTGTATAATGTGCTTAATATAAACAATGAGAAGTGACTGTAATGTCCTCTGATACTTATATTGTAAAATATGTGTTTTAATAAAATATATTCATTTCATTTCTACAGTACACAGAAGAAGGTATTATAGGTAATATAGTATTACTGTAGAAGGTATTATAGGTAATACAGTATTACTGTAGAAGGTATTATAGGTAATATAATATTACAGTAGAAGGTATTATAGGTAATATAGTATTACTGTAGAAGGTATTATAGGTAATATAGTATTACTGTAGAAGGTATTATAGGTAATATAGTATTACTGTAGAAGGTATTATAGGTAATATAATATTACAGTAGAAGGTATTATAGGTAATATAGTATTACTGTAGAAGGTATTATAGGTAATATAGTATTACTGTAGAAGGTATTATAGGTAATATAATATTACAGTAGAAGGTATTATAGGTAATATAGTATTACTGTAGAAGGTATTATAGGTAATATAGTATTACTGTAGAAGGTATTATAGGTAATATAATATTACAGTAGAAGGTACTATAGGTAATACAGTATTACTGTAGAAGGTATTATAGGTAATATAATATTACAGTAGAAGGTATTATAGGTAATATAGTATTACTGTAGAAGGTATTATAGGTAATATAATATTACAGTAGAAGGTATTATAGGTAATATAGTATTACTGTAGAAGGTATTATAGGTAATATAGTATTACAGTAGAAGGTACTATAGGTAATATAGTGCTATAGAAGACAGTATTATAGGTAATATATTATTACTGTAGAAGGTATAATAGGTAATATAGTATTACAGTAGAAGGTACTATAGGTAATATAGTACTATAGAAGACGGTATTATAGATAATATCAGTCGCTTATGGCAAGTGTACAATATAAAGACCAGTCCCTGGTGGAAAGTGTAAAATACATTACCCCAGTCCCTGGTGGCAAGAATACAATATAGAGGCAATTCCCTGGTGGAAAGTGTACAATACAGAGCCCAGTCCCTGATGGCATGAGTACAATATAGAGACCAGTCCCTGGTGGGAAGTGTACAATATAGAGACCAGTCCCTGGTGTAAAGTGTACAATACAGAGCCCAGTCCATGGTGGCCAGTGTACAATACATAACCCCAGTCCCTGATGGCATGAGTACAATATAGAGACCAGTCCCTGGTGGGAAGTGTACAATATAGAGACCAGTCCCTGGTGGAAAGTGTTCAATACAGAGCCCAGTCCATGGTGGCCAGTGTACAATACATAACCCCAGTCCCTGGTGGAAAGTGTACAATATAGAGACCAGTCCCTGGTGGCAATTGTACAATACAGAGCCCAGTCCATGGTGGCCAGTGTACAATACATAACCCCAGTCCCTGATGGGAAGTGTACAATATAGAGACCAGTCCCTGGTGGGAAGTGTACAATATAGAGACCAGTCCCTGGTGGCAAGTGTACAATACATAACCCCAGTCCCTGATGGGAAGTGTACAATATAGAGACCAGTCCCTGGTGGGAAGTGTACAATATAGAGACCAGTCCCTGGTGGCAAGTGTACAATACATAACCCCAGTCCCTGATGGGAAGTGTACAATATAGAGACCAGTCCCTGGTGGAAAGTGTACAATACAGAGCCCAGTCCATGGTGGCAAGAGTACAATATAGAGACATGTCCCTGGCGGCCAGTGTACAATACATAACCCCAGTCCCTGGTGGCAAGTGTACAATATAGAGACCAGTTCCTGGTGCAAAGTGTAAAATACAGAACCTAGTTCCTGGTGGTCATATGTACAAACAGAACCCAGTACCTGATCGCCAGTGTTCAATACACAACCAAAGCTCTGCTCTACAAATGTACAATATAGAACCCAGTCCCTGATGGCCAAGTACAGAGCCCAGTATACTGTAAGATACGTCTGCCCCATCACACCAACACATCCACTTACCCTCAGCAGAATAAAAGGTGACAATAACAAGTATATATATAAAGTAAATCTGCCATACCAGGAATCATTCCCACCCACGGCGCAGGCCTATATGGATTTACCACAAATCTAGGTTTGAAAAGAGGCACTTGCAGATAAATATGAAATGTTTTGTTTTGTGGAAGTTTCCCTTATGTATACATTTCAAAATAAAGACTTAGCAATCAGTGACATCAAGAAAATATTGTAATTAGTGTATTAACACCTTAAATATACAAAGATACTACGCAGCCATCGTTATATGTAGTGAGCACCTTGTGAATTTCAGTCAGAAAGGTCATAGCTGTTTTATGGGTGTGATGAGCCTGATTTATATGATCACTTATATTTCTTCTTTACTGGTAGCTCCTCCCAAATGCCAGTGGCATCCTCTATAAATGCAAAGAGTCGATAGACTATTCAGCAGTCTAGTAGTTTAAAAAAGCAGTGCATTTCTGCTAATAACAAGTCAACTAATACATCTTAACTTAATGTGGATTTACATTCAATAGAGCAATTTATTTTGCAGGTTGAATTAATATTCATGAGAATATCTCCTATCAATTTACTAGGAACCAATCTCTCATGAATATAAGTCAGGCCTTATGAATATTAGTCAGGCAGTGCCTAAGTGATGTCATCTTTCCCAGTCAAATTTATTGGCTACATACTGGATCATGTGGTTTTATGTTGTAAAATTTGTGTTTGGTGTACAGTGCATGCTATTTCTTAATTTTGATTAATTTTGGAGAGTGGTCACTTAAAAAATGAATGCAAAAATAAATGTTAAAGGATGTGATCAACCCAAATATAATACTTCTTCTTAAGCAAATTAATTTGAATAAACCTCTCCTAGCAAATAAATGTTGCAAATTCCGTCATTTACTATACAGGCTTGACTAATAATGGCCTAACCAAATTAAGGGGTATACTTACTAAACTACGGTATTGAAAAAGTGGAGATGTTGCCCTTAGCAACCTATCAGATTCTAGCTATCATTTTGCAGAATGTACTAAATAAATGGTATCTAGAATCTAATTATAGGCAACATCTCCACTTTTTCAAACCAGCAGTTTAATAAATATACCCATAAGTGTCTAAAATTATTATCTGATCTGTTACCAAACTATAAACTAACAATTGTGTATGGTATGAAAACCAATAATCTGTTTCCTTTCTTCTTCTCTAGCTATATTTTACCTATTTTACCTATCACCCCCACACGGTGGAGACAGCCATGTTGTGGGCTGAACCAATTTACGACAGTGCAGCTAATTGTGCACTAGGAATTAGTCATCATTAAAGCATGTGACTTTTTTTGCTTATATTGATTGGTTTAGCCCACAAAATGGCTTCCTTAACAGTGTGCAGACAATAGGTACAGTTGGAAGTTTTTTTACAAAATGGACTAAAATTAATAATGGACTTCAATTTGTGTAAGTACGCCAAAATTTCAACCAAAATGTGTAGGTTAGTGGGGCTAGGTGGTGGCAGAGTTGGCAATTATGCAAAGAGCGTGGGGAGGTGTTGGTCATAGGGAGGGTGTTCCTTATGAAGTGCAGAGTAGGGGCACCGGTAGACACCGGTAGGCCTAGCTTTGGGGAGCAGTGTGAAAATCAGATTTCATTATGTATATGGTGATTATTGAAACAAGAAAAAGGGATGGAGGGGGCACAGTTTTGGGGCATTTCTTGATGGAGGGGCTATGAGGGAACGTAAGATCCATCTCCAGCCCCCACTATCCTCAGAAGAGCAGAGCTGGAGCCTGGGGATTGGATAAATTGGTATCACCAGGCCACACCCACTTCTGTGCCCCAAAGCCACTGCATCCCCGTCACTGTCGGTAATTCACAGGGTGCACGGCCACTTTGACTACAAAGATAGGAGCTGCATTTTGCACCAGTTCACAGCTTTAATGGGACCCATTTTACGGCCTCTATGTTGAATCGCATCCCTAAGAACATTCTCACTAATATAACAAAAAGATTCATGCACAAAGTGACAATCTCAATGTTAATTCAATTAATAAAAAAAGTATAAAGCAGTTTTTCTCTTTAATGAACGGTGGTGGCCCACCAGTGGTCGGAGGATGGGCTTTGACGTTTATACTAATGCACAGTATGTCTCCATCTTCACCCACCTATGTGCACTTCTGCCTTGCGGAGACGTTACCCATGATCCAGGGTCTAGGCCGACCATCCAGGGTGCACTGATATAATGCAAAGACGTGTTGTGGTACAGACCCAGTGTGCTTCTTACACGAGGTCCGTTATGTCTTTTAACTGCATCCTATTATTTATCCTGTTCATACATTTGAGCGCAGGACTCTATAATGATGAGACTACATGTGGCACCTGACTTTACATGTTATCATCACACACATATAAGTCACATGTATGAAATGTGCCACAACATATACAGTATTGAAAGGTAATCACCTCTCACATAATACAAATATGTTTTTTTAAGGTGGGCTTTTCCTTATTCTGAAGATGTTTCTGTACCTTATTCAGTTCTGCTCGGGAAGCCTTTATAAATGATAAAATACCATCCTCTTAATTTAATTAATATACAGAGGGGCACCTGGGAAATAGCTGTAATCAATTCAATATGTCTCTTCTAGCAGCAGAGCCTCCATTGCCTTCATATATTCTCATTTTCCACAAAGGAGAGAGAAGGAAACTGGACTCTGGGGAGACTGTAAGCTGAGTCCTATAAACATCACTATGCATATGAGCTCATTGAGAGCAATGATTGCTATTCACACACTGTTGATGACAGTACTGGGAATCTGAGATAAAGGCAGTTCATTCAGGCAGCCTATATTAAATAAATCAGGAACAAACGGAGGGGTCTGTGACTGATCCTAGGGGATTTTAATTCTTATACACGGAAGTTTTTTTTCCTTTGCTTCGATTTGTTGGGCAGGAGAGACCTTCTCCAGTTTAATGGAAGAATATATGTTTTTATTTACTAATTCCAAAACATTTATATACATAGGGGGTCCATGGTTCAAATGTAATGATTGACATTACAGCGTAAAGTCAGGAGAGTTTATTGTGAAAAGTAAAAGCATGAAATGTGATGACTACAAATGAACACAAAAATACCATATGTAATATACATTACATTATATGACATAATGTGTCTAATGTACATTATAAGGATATTATATAAGGCACATTTTCATAACCATATAAAGGTACAAGACCGCAAGCTGAGTGTTTTATACAGGTCACTTCTAGTATCAGTAATCACTACGTTATTCCTTTTAATATACAAGTTTTCCTAATGAACACTGAAGAAATGACACCAAGGGGTAAATGTATCAAGCTGAGAGTTTTCCGGCTAGTTTGAAAAACCAATCAGATTCTAGCCATCATTTATTTAGTACATTCTGCAAAATGATAGCTAGAATCTGATTGGTTGCCATAGGCAACATCTCTACTTTTCAAACCCACCGGAAAACTCTCAGCTTGATACATTTACCCCCAAAACTCACCAATTATGCAAATATTGTTTACAGGAGTTTATATATATATATATCATACTTACCAACTTTGCATAGTTGGTTTCCGGGAGCCTGTGGGCGTGACGGGGGCGGGGTTTCAAAATGCTTGTCATTTTGGACCCGCTCCGTGAAGGCATGACGCAAAACGCGTCATTTGACAGGGTGCGGCATTTGGGATCTAATTCTGCCCACTTCACTAGGAAGTGGGGCACTTCCTAGTGAAGTGGGCAGAATTCGGGAGATTGCCACACTCACCCGGGAGTCCGGGAGACTCTCGCAAAATGCAGGAGTCTCCCGGACATTCCGGGAGAGTTGGCAAGTATGAGTTAAAGCCGTGACTGTCCTATTACAAATTAATTCCTTGATAGTGTAATACAGTTGTATTATGATCATGTCCCGTGGTCAGGTCATGCTGGGGGTGTAGTGTCCTATGTCTGTATAGCAGGGCCGTAACTAGGGCTGTGCGGCAGGGGCGACCGCACAGGGCGCAATGCTGAAGTGGGCGCAATTTAAGAATATTTTAGGTTAGTTTGGTTAAAATTGAGGGCTAGGGGGGCGGCATTTCTCCTTCTCACCCCGGGCTCTAGAATTCTAAGTTACGGCTTTGCTGTATAGAGTGTAATAGAACTGTATTATGATAATGTCCAATGGTCAGGTCATGTTGGGGGTGTAGTGTCCTATGTCTGTATACAGTGTAATAGAATTGTATTATGATCATGTCCAGTGGTCAGGTCATGTTGGGGGTGTAGTGTCCTATGACTGTATAGAGTGTAATACAATTGTATTATGATCATGTCCAGTGGTCAGGTCATGTTGGGGGTGTAGTGTCCTATGACTGTATAGAGTGTAATACAATTGTATTATGATCATGTCCAGTGGTCAGGTCATGTTGGGGGTGTAGTGTCCTATGTCTGTATACAGTGTAATAGAGTTGTATTATGATCATGCCCAGTGGTCAGGTCATGTTGGGGGTGTAGTGTCCTATGTCTGTATACAGTGTAATAGAATTGTATTATGATAATGTCCAATGGTCAGGTCATGTTGGGGGTGTAGTGTCCTATGTCTGTATAGAGTGTAATAGAATTGTAATATGATCATGTCCAGTGGTCAGGTCATGTTGGGGGTGTAGTGTCCTATGACTGTATAGAGTGTAATACAATTGTATTATGATCATGTCCAGTGGTCAGGTCATGTTGGGGGTGTAGTGTCCTATGACTGTATAGAGTGTAATACAATTGTATTATGATCATGTCCAATGGTCAGGTCATGTCTGTATAGAGTGTAATAGAATGGTATTATGATCATGTCCAGTGGTCAGGTCATGTTGGGGGTGTAGTGTTCTATGTCTGTATACAGTATAATAGAATTGTATTATGATCATGTCCAATGGTCAGGTCATGTTGGGGGTATAGTGCCCTAGGTCTATATAGAATGTAATAGAATTGTATTATGATCATGTCCAGTGGTCAGGCAGGGCTGGATTAACCCTAGGGCTAACTGGGCTACAGTCCAGGGACCTCGGGCATCCAGGGGGCCCTTGAAAGTGCTGAGCACTTTCACTGCGGTACTTCCCCGGCGCGCTGTAGTCTCCTTACTGAGATCACGTGAGTCTCACTCTGACGAGATCTCCTCAGTAAAGAGCGTACAGCGTGCCGGGGAAGGACTGCAATGCCAGGAGAAGGAGGTAAGTGCCTTGGGGGCGGCTCGGATCACGGAGGGGGGGGCCCTCACGGGGGAATGGAGGCCCCCTTAGCCCAGGGGCCTACATTCCCTTAATCCGGCCCTGTGGTCAGGTCATGTTGGGTGTATAGTGTCCTATGTCTGTGTAGAGTGTAATAGAATTGTATTAAGGGCTGTAACTAGGGCTGTGTGATAGGGGCGACCGCCCAGGGCGCAACACTGAAGGGGGGTGCAGTTTATGAATTTTTTAGGTTCATTTGGTTAAACTTGAGAGCTAGGGGGGCGGCATTTTTGTTTCTCGTCCCAGGCACTAAAGTTTTAAGTTACGGCTCTGAATTGTATCTTATAATGTCCAGCATTCATGTTATTTTGAAGTGTAGTCTTATATCTGCAGAGTGTTCCATGTATAATGCATATAGATTAAACAGGAGACCACCTTCAAATTGTGGCAATATGCCAAAGACATTATAAAATAATTCTACATAAAACTGTAGCTTCAGTTTAAGGTGGAATTTCACATATTATACCTCATCCTAAACATTTACTTACCTGTGATCTGGTGTTCATGTAGTTCAGGCCCCTGACATTGTGTATTCAGTGCTCCTGCTTAACCTGTGAAACTCCAGACAAAACTGAGTGAAGGAGCTGCAGCAATCATGCAGAATATTACAGAATATCACCAGAAGTTACCAAACATTATATTTTGAACAACACAGGAACGCCTGTTAAATACGAATTCCACAAATAATCCTTCAGTATAATGTTCCTCTAGGTACAGAAACTCTTCCTCCAATATAAAAGTTTACCTTTCTGGCGATAAATGGGTTAAGGAGACACTTCTAATCAATGGAATTAATTAGCTAACTCATCTTCTGCTACATGAATACGCAGGAGTGGCATACAAAGGATTTCTCCACAGTGTCAGCTTAAACATTTATTAGTCTGTCCACATCTGCTGCCTGGGAGGACTCGACTGATTTCCATGACACAAAGTTTTACTCTTTCTTTTTTTTTGGCCAAGCTCTTTAAGTGTTGTTTACAGACTTTGTTTAATCACTGTTTACAAAGAGATCAGCGTAACAGATGTGGGTGTAAAAACTGGGCTCTGCTTACTGTTCATAAACATCCCATAAAGACTTGGGTGGTGCGAGGGCGCGGTGTCTTATGGTGGCATAAGCAGATGCTGGGGGTGATGCTAGGCTTTGGGACGAGAACAAGACTTGCAGACAAGGATGTCATCTATGAAGAGCTAATAATCTGGGGCCTGATTCATTAAGGATCTTAACTTGAGAAACTTCTTATTTCAGTCTCCTGGACAAAACCATGTTACAATGCAAGGGGTGCAAATTAGTATTCTGTTTTGCACATAAGTTAAATACTGACTGTTTTTTCATGTAGCACACAAATACTTGATAGCTTATTTGTACACTGAAATTTAAAGTTGATATTTGTGCGCAGACTGTTCTACGGTACCTACTGATATTGTCCAACCGCTAAGACTGTACAAGTTGTACAGGGAGATCCTGAACTGATTTAATTTTAAGACATCATTGCCGAAGTGTGGAAGAATCATTAACCCATTCTTCTACGGTTTAAAGCTTCAACTGAGAAGACACTAAAAACCGGAGGAGACTGCAATACACAAAGCTACATAATCATTAGCTTTATTATGGGAGCTGCCTCTTAAGGTGCCCAAATAATCTGCAATACCACAGCCTATATTGAGCAATTGTCCTCATATCACAGCATGTGTGGGCTGAAAATGATCACGACCCCTGATACTGTGGTCTCCAAAATCGAGATGATCATTATGGGGCATGGTAAGAAATGTGGTCAGGTTATGACCCCTGATGGCCTCTGTGCTAGTCGTGCTAACAGGTCGCAATGAAGTCACAAATGATCTACACGATCTCTCCGAAAGACCGACTGCCCCGTTCTCATCCAATGTATATGAAAAAAATATGAGAGGGACCTAAATTTTTACAAATCACACCAACCTCTTTTCTATTACTTAAGTCATACCTGCCCACTCAGATCTTCTCCACCCCACAGTGACACCCAAAAGTGCAGCAGCTCATTAATTACATTAGGCAAAAAAAAAAGTAAAGATATACAGAATATATATATATATATATATATATATACACAGTAAATCTTAAAAAGATATCCCTTGCCCCTAAATGCGTAACAATGTCCCATGCTAGAGTGTGGGCTGGTTACACAGGGACAACAAGTGTGGGGTCCCCCTGCAAAAATGGCAACCAGATGCCAGACTGGGCTGTTCATACCATGACTGTGGGACTGTGCAGCTGGAGCAGGGGAAAACTGTTCTGATTGGCTGCTCGTGTACTGAACCCTTAAGTTCTGGTCGTTCTATCTGAGTTTCTTAATTTTTTTATATTTAGATTACTTTAGGATAGAAGAAAGTCTATTGCTTATGGACATGGGCTACTGGCCCAATAATAATGGCATGGGCTACTATGCCTACAGTTGCTGGTTTAGATTATAAGTTTGAGGTGGGCAACCTGTCACTCTCCAACTGGGGAGAAGTTATGAGTCCAGAGAATGGCAAAGCATGCTGGGACACATTGTTCCATCACAGCTGACGAGCCAAAGGTCACCCAAACCTAAATGATGTTCTCACAAGCAGGGTCATCATCACCATTTATCATTTATATATTTATATAGCGCCACTAATTCCACAGCGCTGTACAGAGAGCTCACTCACATCAGTCCCTGCCCCAATGGAGCTTATAGTCTAAAATCCCTAATATACACACACAGAGACTAGGATCAATTTGATAGGAGCCAATTAACCTACCAGTATGTTTTTGGAGTGTGGGAGGAAATAGATCTACTCTAAAATGTAGTAGAATAATGATAGCTAGAATCTGATTGGTTGCTGTGGACAACACCTCCACTTTTCAACTTGTCAACTGTCCCAATCAAGGCATTACTGTTAGATCCATGCTTACATGGATTTAATAGCAACTGCTGTTGTAATTGATGACGGGTACAGTTTGCATTGGATCTTGTAGTAATATAAAATATGGGAGACCTATTGAATTCTCTGAACAATCTTAAAGGTCTCTCCTTGAAAAAAAAAATCCCACAAAAAAACAATAACCATTCCTTTTTCTGTCCCTATAATTCCCTAAGATTTACCCTTGATTATAAGTCGTACTTGTCAACTTTGTGTTGTTGGTATCCGGGAGATCCCAAGGAGGGCGGAAGGGGGAGGGGCTGGACAAATCGTGTAATTTTGGGCCCGCCCCCGTGACAAAATCATCATTTTGTTGCGGGGAGAGGCTAAAATGACTCAATTCACGAAATCACGTAATTTGGCTCCCGGTGGGCTGGATGCAGAAGATTTGCCTGCTCTCTTAGGAGTCCAGGAGACCTACTCGGAATTTGCGAGTCTCCCGGACATTCCGGGAGAGTTGGCATGTATTTTATAAGTACATGTGTTTGGTATCACTGTACTCAGAAGAAATAGACAAATACAGTCCATGGACATTTTCTAGGAATGCTCTGAATATGCAGAAGCAACAATGAAAAACATTATGCAAGAGAATATTTTTCACAATGTTTTTAGCTAAAGAATGTAAAATAAAAAAAACTGTCTATATCTATATGTTATAAAAAGAAACCCCTATGTCTTTAAAAATATAACATTCGAAAAAGTAAAAAGTAATGTCTAGCGAAACATGCAGGACAAAACCATGATAATGGGCCTAATCCTAGAGGATTTAACCGCCACAGTCGTTAAGGGGTTAATAAGGCTGCTATTTTGTATCATTCAGATCTCCGTTGCATAATTGAAAACATTTGAATGAAAGTTACAATTGAGTATTGCAAAATTTATGTGTTTGCTTTATATATACTCTATATTTAAAATAGTTTTTTAGGGGTTTTTTGTATATTCCAGTCACTGATTTAAATTAAGTGTTTTAATGTAAGTACTTCTAAAATCAGAAACATTTATTGAGTGATTACGCTCATCCTAGCAGTAAGCGCTCTGGAACCTAAATTGTAATCACCTAACAAAAGACAAAACACGGTCGCAATTTCTTTTTCATTCTTACGTTTATGATTATTCTGTTTGGAAGATACATTCAAAGAGAAGTAACACATATTTATATCATTTTTTATTTAGGAACATCTTCAATATTACATTATATAACAAACAAAAAAAGTGTTTTCTAGATACACATTAGACAGAGTCGCCAAAATGGCTTTACAAACGAACGTAACCCTTCCCCTGCTGGACGGGTAGAGGAACGGTTATATGGGTACCAGGCCTGGTCACACACGCTCTGTAAAAATAGATGCAGAAAACAAACTCAAGACTTAACTCAAACAGTACGACATAAATGGAAAGTGCTCTAATGTACATCGAGATCCAACACAAGCAAAAGAAAAGAGTGATAAAATATATATATATATATATATATATATATATATATATATATATATATATATATGTGTGTATATATAAATATATATATGTGTATATGTGTAAATATATATATATATATATATATATATGTATATATATGTGTATGTATATATATATATATATATATATATATATATGTATATATATATATATATATATATATATACACATATATATGTTTATATATACATATTTATACATATATATATGTATATATATATATATACATACATATGTATATATACATATATATACATATATATATATTTATATGTATAAATATGTATATATGAATATATATACATACATACATATATATATGTATATATATATATATATATATATATATATATACACACGTTTATACATATATATGTACCTTTCCAATAACAATAAGCAAGCACTCGGGCGAACCTCAGTTTGTTCATTTGCGGATAGGAGAGAAGACATTTACTTTACAAATGTATAAAGGTCCATGTACCTTTAATACCCAGAACACGTCTGATACATCTCGCGGATCTATAGACCTATATTGGCAGTGGATTCTTATTAGGGCGAATATGGGAAAATTCTCCTGTTTAATACAACTACTGTTTAGAGAGACAATATGCCCCCATTGCAATATATTGGGTGTACCTTTGCTGACCACTCAATTTGACCCCGTTTATAGCCTAAATAATGAAACCTTTATTTATTGGTCTTATTCCAAGACAGGGTGATTGGCATGTCTTGGTAAATCTGAATGTACTATTAAAAAAAAGTGTATTTTGCGTTTGCTTGGATTTTGAGGCATTTTGTCAGAAAATTGGACAATTTAGTTTAGTTCTGTAGGAAAGTCTGACATTAACTAAAACTCTTACAATGAATTCATAATGGTACTTTGTGGCCAATTGTAAAATGGCGAATTTTTAAAAATGCAGCCTATGGTTACTCACTAGAAACTACAGACGCTAGGAAACATTGGCTCCTTGTGAATGGATAGGCTGCTTGCTCGTGAAATTTGGTTCAGTCCACAAAATGGCTGCCTTCACTGTTTGTGAGCGACAAATGCATATTAACTCTCTGCCTTGCCGTTCAGATATACATCAAATACAATGATGTTCAGCTACCGAATAAGCATAAAGCTCCCATGTGTTTATTATGCAACCCCAAATATATATATGAAGTTTTCATTTCAAACTGCTACCATTATTTATTCCAGCTTCAGATCTATAGTTCATAGTGATCAACCGCAGACCTGGCTCTGAAGACCTGGCTCTGAATTAATAGCACTGTAATGTGTATGCAATGTGTATACTTTATATGTGACTGGTTTTAAGTGGCAGTATATAAATATATATATATATATATATATATATATATATATATATATATATATATATATAAAACAAAGGTACATTTTTGCACACAGTAGGCTATAACATTATTATACTCTTCGTTTACAAGAAAAATAACACTTTAAAACAGCTGGTGGATTGATGCATACCTCAATAATGTTTTATGGAGAGAAACAATTTGTGTGGCTTTGTATTCTATTGACATGTTGTTTTTATTAACATACCAAACATGACTATAAAGAAGAAGCCATTATTTTTTAAGAATAGGCAGTAATTTATGCCAAGTAGTATGTAGCTTATTCAATAACATAGTGCAAAGTACAATTATGTGGTGTGGGCCGTAGCAACCAATCAAAACTCAACTTTTATCTCTCTAGCTGACTGGTTGCTATGGGTTACAGCACATGTGTTTAACTTGGCCTATTTTATTAAATAGTCATTTTATGTGACATTTATGGAAACAAAAAAAGTGTTGTCACCATTAGCAATCAATCAGATGTTTACTTTCATTTTCTAAACTGTACACGCAAAATGGAAGAATCTGATTGGTTGCTCTGGTTACCACACCTTTTGCTCACAGTTACCTATGATAATTTACCATGAGTGCTAGTCATTGTCTACTTATTTTGTCCAAGCTTGAAGCATCAGCCTACTTCACAATATTTTACGTTTCCAGAGACACTGAGGGGTAGATTTACTAGAATTTCTAAAAAGGAAAAGTGGAGGTGTTGCCCATACCAGCCAATCAGATTCTAGCTATCATTCACATAGTACATTCTAGAAAATGATAGCTAGAATCTGATTGGTTGCTATGGGCAACACCTCTATTTTCTTTGTTTAGATGTTTTAGTAAATCTATCTCTTAGTTACTGATGCCTCAAAGCTCAGTTCGCGCAATACTGTCTTGGTAGAACTTGGAGCAATACAATTCCCGTCGTGTCCCTTATAACATAGATGCCAACATTTTAAAATAATTTCCAGATCTAAGCATGTTACATGCAAGACCGTTTCAGCACTAAAATCCCCATCAAGTGATGTTTACTGAATTTTTTAACAGTATACTTTCTTGCCTTTTAATTACTCCCACTCATTAAATATTAATGTATAAAGCCTGGAGAATAAGAATAGATGGTGAAAATTACATCTAGCAGGAAGAAAAAGAGGAATGTTTCAATACTAAAAAAACAATAGGGACAATAAGTTCTGGAAATGACTCATTAAAACCAGGCACTCGAAATTCAGGACAGTTGGCAAATATGTTATCAAATATTTTCTGCATTTTAAATACATCTACTCAATAAATATGAATTTATGAAGCCCAGAAAATAAGAGATACATAGCAAGAGGAGCATCCAATATGCAGACAAGAATGAATCGTATTGATATTGAAAATAGGGCCATTTACAAGGACCCAGTTTATTTTTTAAAATCTTTAAATCCCTGTCCCTGGAAATTAGGAACTATTGGCGACTATGCATGAGTGATAGTATTATTTTTTAATGATTAAGTGACATTTATGAAAACTTTCACTGGTAACTCTGCAGAAAAGTGGGTGTTGCCTATAGCAACCAATCAGATTCCAACTGTGTTTTTTTCTAGTACAGTTTAGAAAATGAAAGTACACATCTGATTGGCTGATATCGGTTACTGCAACTTTTCTTCATTTTCAAAGGGAACAATTTTCATAAATGCTTCCTATTGAGTGTTGTTTCCAATTTGTGAACAAATAGGGTAGCTGTAAACTGAACACTGAGCTGAGGTCACGCTAAGAAAATTAAAAGCAGGACGTTCTGCCCTATACAAAGGCAGTGTGTAACATTTTTTTTGTCTATATAAAAACAAATATTGCCCGAGCTACCAAAAGCCTTAATGAATAAAATGTTATAATGTCACGTGATATTCTGTTACCTATTACAAATAGTAAAAATACTGGTGTCAACTGAACAAGTCTGAAATAAATGTATATATACTGTACCTTCTTTTTAATAGGTACCAAGTAAAAATATTTCCATTGTAAGCTCTTGGGGGGGGTCCAAGTCCCACAACTTGAGACTTTGTTACCAGTGATGTGTTTATAACAGACCCTTCACCTGAATATTACCTTTTTTTTACCTTATCTAGCTTCTTAAAAGCCAATGTTCTTCTCATATGCACTAAAAATAGGATTTTCTGTTAAATTAAAAAATCTTTGTGTAGCTCATTTCAAGTGTGAGTCCTCTGGTATTCAGCTATATAGGGTAAACTCACTTATATGTTAACGCTGGTCCCAATTATCTACTATAGCTTTACCAAACTGCTACATATTTATAAATGTTGGGTAAACCCTCGCAAAAAAAGTGACGTGAGATAGGATATTGGTTAAAGAGACCTCTTCCTTAGTCCTGGTTAGTCGACTGTAGATATGGTTTGTACGTTCAGACATTCTGGGTTTTTCTCAGAGTACCATAAGGATAAATATTTTCTTGCCATCCCTACTATGTCAATACACAGGGTTCATGGATTAAATTACCCAAATCAATGGGTCATTGTCAACAGACAGTCAGTAGAGAGTCCATTCTCCATAAACTTGTCATCGTTGTCCATTGCTCTCTACAGGAAGCATGGGCTGGTGGAGATTTCGGCTGTGTTTGGAGTCCATCGTGTCATGGTCTTCTGAGAAGCTATCAGGACTGGGTGGTCCATCTAAAGAACTTCCACAGCTAGAGTTTGGAGACAACATATCTTGCAGAAGATCTTGTTGGACGATGCCATTATCTTTAATCAATTTGCTCCTTTGGTTGCCTTCTTCTTCTTGGTCATCAAGAAGTTTGGCTAGGAAGTTGATATATTTCATGGCCAGACGTAAGATTTCATTCTTGCTCAGTTTTTTATCTGGAGGATGAGTGGGGATCAGCTTGCGGAGCTCGGCAAAAGCCCCATTCACATTCTGCTGCCTCCATCTCTCTCGACTGTTTGTGAAGATACGACGCACCACCTTTGTGTGAGGGCCTCCTGCAAAATACGTTTAATAGGATTAGCAATTAGACATTTGGAATAACAGTAGAAATGGGAAAATTGAGGTTATGATGTATTACAAAAAATAACTACAATTAGAGTTCTGGCAAAACATTGATGGAAAACACAATAGTATCACTAACAAACAGTCTTAAAATCATTAGCTATGGGTTATAGTACATTTATGTACTAGAGACACATTGTGGCACCTCCTGGCTATTTGAATTCCCCCTTAGCAGTCTTATTCCTTGCACTGCACCCCTTAAAATTCAGGAATATACAACTATTTCTTAAATTGACCCAAAACCCCATTGTCTATGATTTTGCGGGAAATGTACAAATCATTGCTTCATAGTTGTAATTGCAGTTTGATTAAATAATATTAAGTTCTTCAAAGAGACAAACAGGTGGTTTTGTTATTGTGCAAGAAAAAAAATCTTTCATTATCGTACAATCAGTATAATATTCTCTTCTCAATCATATTAACTCTGTTTCATTGAACTGAGTTAGTTGAGAACAGAACTAGCTGCTTTTCAGAATATTAAACATATACAAAAATGGTTAAACCTTACACTATACTTATTAAAATACAAGTAGTTGTTCTTCAATTGGACATAATTAAAGGCATAGGACCTACCTTCTGTGACCTCCACTTCATATGGTCCTGACCGCCTCTTGACCCTTACATTGTTATTGTACATTGGGTAGGTTTCCGAATCTCCATAGTAGCCACTGCAAAAATAGCAAGATACCCATTAAAATTTGATCAAATTTGTTTACACAAAAAGGCCTTTTTTGAAAATATTATCATCGGGTGTTCTAAAGTTCCCAATTCTAGTTATATATTTTCAGTTCCAAAATGTTTAAAACCAATTTTTATCAGAATCAGAAATGGGCAATAGACTGCCCTTGGGACAAATGCAGCCTCTCAAGTCTACACCTTCAGCCCCCATCTCCTTCCTGTTTTGAGATAGATGTGTTTGTTTGGGGCGTGTAACACTATATACGACTATATGACAAAAATGTAGGTAACATATTGCTTTAATACTATATGCCATATGTCAATATTTTGAAATTCCTCTCATTTAAGACTTTCAATTTAATAATATAATGCTACAACTGGGAATGTTGCATTTTCCCCAGAACTCAGCGGCCATTTTGTGATACCTCAGGGCGAGTAAGGGTTCAAGTGTTTGCAAAAACACATAGCTGTAATATTTTAAAACACTGCAATCCCACATTTACTGAGAAATATGATATAAATATAGCTGTCAATTTGTGATAAGGCTACTTAAAATGTGTGGCTTCAGAAGCGAGGTTTAATTCCAGACGGTGTATAATGTCACGAGAAAGAGAGAGAGAGAAGGTGAGAGAGAATGACAGAGGAAAAATGTATTGAATGGCTAGAATACAAAATGGAGGACGGGACGACAAGATATAGGGAACATGTCACTCAAGGATATGGATTTAAATATTGTAACACTGCACTGAAATAAACACTGTGATCACGTAATAAAATACACAGTAGTAAATAAATAAGACAAGGGACAAATAAAACTGTACAGAAATAAAAATAATTATGTAATACAATATAGTCATAGAATATAGTCAATAGAAACCCATACAGTCACGCAGTCTATTACATTGTCATTTAAGTAATTAAATAACAGTTGTAACAACACATGTATCAGTGTCTTCACGTGTTAATCATCCTCTTATTTATATATTTATTTTAGAAATATTTTCATTCATATATGATAGGACAAATCCACTGGATGAACTGGTGGCTTTATTGAACTGGAAATACTGAAAAATCCAAATATTTGGGGTAAACGGGGCACATGACACGTGGTGCAGGAATATGGTAGCAGACAAAGGGTCGGTGGGAGATGGGGAAGGAACATCAGGAGAAGCAATACAAGGAATCATTAATGATATGAAAAGGAAAGGAACGCAGAACAGGAAAAAGGATACAATTACAAAGATAGAGGAAGTAGCCGTCACAATCCATATGGGAAGAGGATATAGGGTGCAATAAAGAAAGATTTAATAAAGAAACTTAATAGTATTTATATATAATTAGTCTTTAGCACAGCGATGCTACAGGATATGCCTTTCAATTGTCAGCAACTGTGAATTCACTAAAATGTGGCACTATTAAAACAGTATGAAAGATTTTAGATCAACCATTGTAGTGTTATTATTTACTTTTATTATTATTTATTAGTTAAAACAAGAACATATCGCACAGTGCTGTAACGTTGTCCATCAAGATGTGAAATTATAAGTACAGACTATAAAGAAGGTTCCTAAACATTCACCCCAATAACTTGTCTAAAGAACATACCTAAAGTAAAGGTATATTTTAATTGCTACAATATTCATCAATGCTTTAATGGCAGAACATAATAAATGCTTCTGTTAGTATAAACGCTAGGAGGGTTTTCTATAGTGGACCTGACACTTGCTCCATGGCACAGGTAGGCATCCTACGGCTCTGCAGCTATTGGGGAACTACAAGTTGCAGCATGTTCTGTCAGCCTTGTGGCTGCTGCTTAGCTCACGCAATCAAAACAGCAGATTATTGTTCCGAAGGACAAATGTTCTGGCTACTGAATTCCAGTTTATCACTACCCGATTACTGATTGACCCACTACAAAGATATCTGAATGTAATACACTGGTGTGCTAATAATAAAATCGTTAAGCTATTATAAGTGGAAATTAAATGTATATCTAGACTAACCATTAAAAGAAGAGAACAGCTACAAGATTTATAATGAGGAAAAAAATTCTAGCAAGGCCAATATGACCCAGATAGCCATGTTTCCCATTGTCCCAAAGTGCAGGGTTGAGACTTACCGCAAATTACACAGTACCCATCTCATCCTTTTATTAATCAATATTAGCTCTTATTAGTGTGTGAAAGGCAAATCATTGTCACGCTAGTCATGATTAGACCTAGAAACCACTCATTTAGACTCTTTCAATAAGAAAATCAACATATTTTTAAAAGTAATTTCCTAAATTGTTGTTGTGGGGAGGGGTGATCAGCAGGAAGGTTAATATTGGTTTTGGCAGGATGTGTTAAGATGTAGTGTGGGTTAGGTGGTTTTGATGGAGTGTGGTAATAGCCTTGGGGTTATAATTACTAAACTGCGGGTTTGAAAAAGTGGAGATGTTGCCTATAGCAACCAGATTCTAGCTGTCTGCTTTCAGAATGTACTAAACAAATGATAACTAGAATCTGTTTGGTTGCTATAGGCAACATCTCCATTTTTGCAAACCCGCAGTTTAGTAAATCTTGCCCTTGGTAGGATTTCCTAAGATGATCGATGTCTATATTTTGTTAGTTATGATAAGGTGTATTATAATGATGTGTAGTCTATATGCTCTCAATAAAGTGTGTACAAATGATCTGCAATTTTTTTTGTGGACTATGTTAAAACAAAATAAAACGATTATATATATATATATATATATATATATATATATATATATATATATATATATATGTGTGTGTGTGTGTATGCTGAGAATGAAGGTTGATGTGTCTAGATTTTGTCTAGTGAGAGTTTAGCTGTGCTGACTGTTTGGTTGAGATGGTCAGAGATAGATTTAACTGCCGTACTCGGTGGTATAGGTAACCATTTGACTGCTAAAGGAAACAACCAAAATTGTGCCTTTCCTATTCCTTACAGGAACAGTAAGCAACCTACTTACATTTCAATTAAGGTGTATGAAAGACACAACCCAGCCAAAAGAAATATAAATAGAATTATCTACAGTATTGAATAATTTGAATAAACGAACAGGATGTCTTAGCTGGGTAGTGATGTCTGTACTGAGATATCTGATTTGACTGCTTAATTGCTCTTATTACAACATAGGGGTAAATTTATCAAGCTGCGGGTTTGAAAATGTAGAGATGTTGCCTATAGCAAAAAAGGTGTTCTGCAGTAAAAATAATGTTTGGCGTGTGCTGATATTCCTTGTAGGTTAGAGAATGTCAATAAGAATAATTGAGATGCACTGCAAGAAGACGTAGGATGAGATGGCTGAAGTGAGGAGCTGTACAGTAGGACAGGCTCTGTAGGTCAGATATTTTGGATGAGATTTAGGGGTATATTTACTAAACTGCAGGTTTGAAAAAGTGGAGATGTTGCCTATAGCAACCAATCAGATTCTAGCTGTCATTTTGTAGAATGCACTAAATAAATGCCAGCTAGAATCTGATTGGTTGCTATAGGCAACATCTCCACTTTTTCAAACCCGCAGTTTAGTAAATCTAGCCCTTAGAATGAAACTCAGCAAGTTGAGATGCTTTGGGTAAGACGTAGCTGTGAGAAGTTCTGCAGGGTTAGATGATATGCATGTGATGTACTATTGATACGTTCTGCAATGTAAGAGGGATTGGATAGAATGTACTACAAAAGTTCTGGCCAGTGAAATGGGATTGGTGGTATGTAGTGAGATGCTCTGCAGGTCGAATACTTTGGGTGACATAGAATAAGAAGGTGAAATGGTTTAATGCATGGTACTGAGATGTTCTGCAAGGAAAAATGGTATGGTGTGTGTAGCTAGATGCTCTGCAGATCAGATCCTTTAGATAAGATGAAATGAGAACTCTGCAAGTGTAATAGTTTGGGTGATAGGTAGTGAGACGCTCTGCAAGGTGAGACAGCTATAACCAGATAAGTGGGGTGCAGTGCAGATATAATTAATTGGGTGGTAAATCCTGAAAGCCCCTTAAGGTGCAGTGGGTGGAGATAGAAATATTATTGAAAAACATAGAATGATAACAAGGTAAAGTTATAGTGACTTGAGAATATGATCAGGTACAATATGAAAATACAAGAAAGGCAACTGAGAGAATGATTGACATCTGCAGGGACATAAGAGATATATTAGCAGAGAGTAGGATGGGCAGTGGGAGGTACTGACAGCCATGTGGAGATGCTGCAGGTGATACTGGATGTGATATTCTCCCCAATCCCCATAATGCAGAGAGATCTGTGATTCTTGAAATAAGAGGGAAATAGAAGCTACCAACCTGTTTCCCGGGGTTAGAGGCTGACTCAATCCGTACAACATGGCTCTACCGGCCGTCTGCAAGGGGAGAGCAGCTGGGGGACTCAGCTGCACCATTCGGGCTTCAGTTACTTGCTCAGCTTGTGGTCCAGTCACAGGCAGCGGAATAGGGGGTCTGCACAGCTCTGTTGTGGCAGTGAGAGGTGGTCCCGCTACCAGAAGAGGGGTCCTGCAGAGTTCTGTGGTTGCAGTCAGGGGGGCTCTGCAGAGTTCTGTGGCTGCTGTCAGGGGGGCTCTGCAGAGTTCTGTGGTTGGAGTCAGGGGGGCTCTGCAGAGCTCTGAAGTTGGAGTCAGGGGGGCTCTGCAAAGCTCCGTGGCCGGAGTCAGGGGGGCTCTGCACAGTTTAGTGGTCCTCAGGCTTTGCAGTCTCAGCTCCTGCTCTCTGGTCTTTATATTACCCGATCCCTCCCCCCTCCTCAGCAGCTCAATCACCGGCACAGCTCGAGGGGGGGAGCTGGGGGCCGTCCCCTCGTTCACCCCACTCAGCTCCACGCCACGCGTGCTCTCCGCCTCCGCTGTGTCTTGGGGAGGAGATGTGACATCCTGAGAGTCTCCCATATCGGACCCCAACCTCTCCATCATCCTCAGGGGCAGCGGAGGGCAGTATTCATACCACAGCTGTCACCTCCCACTGAAACCCTACCTGGTGGGCAGGGAAATAAAATACATTTAAGGATGTGACCTGGGGGTCATTAATATACGAAACACAAAAACACGGTTATAGCAACATGTAATATAGGTAACAAGAAATACTCTATCCATTATCATCTGCTGGTCCATAAACAGATCATCTGCCCTTCTAAGCATCATTATATGATAAACATCGATTAGTCTTCATTATCAATGACTCATCTACCACCAACAAATAAATCCAATCAATAAGCGTCAAATATAAAGAAATAAAATGAAATAAAAAAAACTATATATATATATATATATATATATATATATATATATATATATATATATATATATGTATATATATTCCCATACGCAGAACATGGCTTTGGGGATTCTTACTGTGTCAATTGCAAACTTCACTACATCTCTATAATGCAGGAGGGGTGCTAATAGCTAATACATTAAGTTCTTGTAAATAATATTTGTATAACTGATGAGTTCTGATGTCATCGCTTCTGTGTTCATTATAAAGCACACATCACTGTAAATAGTTACAGAATTTAGAAGTCACATTAACTAACTCACGTGGATATTCTTATAATATACAGTAGGGGGCACATTATAAAATATATAGATTGGGCAGGCTTCCAGCTGTTGACCAGCTATAAGTACCAGCCTGTCAGGCTGACCGGGCATGCTGAAACTTGTAGTCCATCAGGGATAGACAACCGCAGGTGGCCTCCATCTCTTTCTATAGTCACATCGTTTTCCACTATGCAGAGTACCCATATTCTTCACAGTGGACCAATATTGTGACTACTCATTAATTTTGCAGGACAATACAGGCGCTAATCACATATCTGCAGGGGACAGTAATGTAGAAGATATCAGAGGAGGCAGCGCAGTGTCAGTGGCAATGCCAATGTCTAACCCGAGCCTGGGGGGTGGTAGCAAATAATGTCAATGGAAGGGTTAAAAAGAGGAATTGAGAAACGCACCGTTGAGGGACATGCTGATCCGTAGACAACCGATACAAATAATACAACTAATAATATGTTTTAATTATAGACGATAAATGATTAAGGTAAAACACTGATGGTGCATATGTATGTGTAAATGTGTGTGTATATATATATATATATATATATATATATATATATATATATATATATATATATATATACATATGCATTTACAAATATATATGTATCTCTTTCTATCTCTCTCTCTCTCTCTCTCTCTCTCTCTCTCTCTCTATATACACATACATATGCATTTGTATATATATATATATATATATATATACATGAACACACACGTTTGGGAGTTTGTAGACGAGAATACATATATTAACAGACAACAATTTATATCAACATACTCAGGCATTGGTCATGAAGGGTCATGAAACTCCAATTTCCACCACACGTGGCTGAGGGTTTCTATGTCATTATTGTTATAGTTAAAATGTATCTAACGCGAAACATATGCATTATATGCCCCAAAAGCTGTAAACAACAAATCCAACCTACAGAGGCTTTTTAGAGAGAAGCTTTCCTCCAATCGTAAACATTACATTCACTATATAATTTACACAGTATATAGTATATATTGATATACTATACTATACTATATATAATAAATATATGCACAAACTATAAACAATACATTGCGTATACAACATATATATATATATATATATATATATATATATATATATATATATATATATATATATATATTTATATATATATATATATATATATATATATATATATATATATACATATACTATTAAAAAACAGTGCCTACATAGCGCAATACAGCCCAGTGTATGATGTGTATATAAACAGTACCCTCTATTGTGAATGTATATATACTAATATCGTTTATTGAATGATATTCACACACACACTATACACCGGGCTGTACTGTGCTCTGCATTAAATTGCTAAAACGTTGACATTATCCATTTCACCCAAGGCGGTCATATAGTCATTTACATAATAATATTCCAGGAATAAACGGAATTCATAGGAAATCAGACATCAAACTCCAACAAAACCATCTACAACGTTCTTATAAGACAATGTTGGATAATAGTTTATTATTCAGTTAACCTGAAAAAAATATATAATACCGTGCAATACTGCATATTGTTTTGATATTAATTTAGCGGCCCTAATTCCAATAGTTTTGTATTTGATTACGTTTTATTTGCAACATTCTATTCCGTGTAAATCTGTTATTAGCACCTCGTCCTCTCAGTAACAGACAAGTTAATAAAAAAAGAGCACATTATTGTCTCATAGTCATGGTATTTTAACCCCTTATTGTCCGGCAGAACTATCCAAACCTCCCCCCCTCAGCCTCATTTAAAGAGCTGGTTGGGTGACAGTGAAACGGTTAATACAAATGACAATGACGCAACCTTTATTGTCTAGAACGTAAGATAAACTTACACATATATGTAACAGATGTAAACAGTGGAATGCAACATATGTAACAACATTTAACAATTCGTATTGAAAAATATACTTTAGTTCATATAAATAACAAAAGACGTATATTAAATGAAATAGAATATATACTCTACTCACTAACAATGGGATCAGTCATGGTTACCCATTTACTAGGCAGATATAATAGGGCGATCGTTTTCATTCTGTCCTGCACAAGGCACAATAATTATTTTTCCACTTAAGTAAAAAAATTGTATTTGTGTTATCGAGGTGATCAAATTGTACCCATGTGTCTTTAATAGTACAGTATATCTAGGATGCAGACAGAAGCTGTGTACCGTTATCTGTATAACCCCACGCACCACCCCAATAAAACCTCCCCAATCACATAGTTCCTTATCCGCCCTCACCAATACATCAAAAGCCTCTGTGAGAAGCCGTCACTTCATTATACAGCGCGCGGCTACTCATTCTTATGCCACAGGTAAAAACAGACCGCGATAAAATCAGCGAACCTGTTGTCGATAATCATGATAATAAATAGCATAATATTAATAATATATTTCTATTAATTGTACTATTTTAACTCGTGTCATTTAGAAATGATAAGGAATACTCTATGAGTACTCTATATACATATATGAATACTCTATATTATCAACTTTGGAATAATATTTATAAAATAATGTTACATTAATAAATTATTAGACAAATAATATAGATCAGCTTATTAGATTATATAAATATATATATATATATATATATATATATATATATATATATATAGATAAATAAATATAGATATAGATATAGATATATAGATATATATAGTCACAACCCCACACACAATATATATATATATATATATATATATATATATATATATATATATATATGTATATACACGCACTTATCAAAATAAATAAATGTATTTATATATACACTATTTTTTAATAAACAGTTCAGTGTTTATATCGCTTTTGTTTGGTCAACTTAGATAACTAAATAGTAAATCATTTTAACTAGCAGACAAGTGGATACAATACATATACACATATAAGTCTTTTCCTAAACCATGTATAGGAGATATGGATTTACTAGCAGTAAAACCGTGCAAAAAATATTACATTATTCGATAAATGTTTTTTTATTTCTTCATATTATTAATGTCCCGCTTTATATATTAGTAATAAGGGTACAAAAAAAAATAACATTTCCAATACCCAACAAAATGGAGACATATACGGTAAGGAAAGGCCACACACCGGGTGTAAGTGGGGGAGATAGGTCTGTATCGGTACGGTAACGGTGTTCATGATATACGGCACAACGTCTATGTCATTGGGATTCAGTATATGTATCCATTATATATATATATATATATATATATATATATATATATATATATATATTTGTTATATACATCTCTCTAGATATATGTTCTCGCACGTATATGTAACGTATGTGGAAATAACAACATACACATACATGCGACCAAGTTAATCATATATACTCATCTTACACAGAACCGTCCTATAGACACCCCTTTGATATTCTCTGCCTCTGCAATGACCAACACATGTCATAAATCGAAATAAAAATGACATTTTTCCAGTATCTGCAATTCTGAGGGTTAATCGACAAACAAAACAAAAAAAAACACCCGCACGAACTAAGAGCCCCCCCCCCCTTTTCTTTCCAGTGACCCCATACACCCGCCCGATCACAGCACCCTTCACCAACCACCTCCCCCCCCCCCCTAAAAAAAAAAAAAACGAAACAAAAGACATTAAGGATTTACTCACCGTTTGCCTTTCATTTGTAAAAGTGACTGAAGCCATTTTGTGGCCTATTCATGGCTGCAGTGGGTGTATTTTAGGGGAGTAGTTGGGTGGTTGCAGAATTGGATCTAATCCCCCAGCCAGTCTAGCTTCCTATTTAGTATGGAGAGAGGAACACTTCAGCAATGTGTCCAAGTGAGATAAGGAGGCAGCAGTGGCCAGCCTGCCCTGATAAGCTCCTAAACCCATTATTTATGAAATGAATCATTATTATTTGGCAATTTTTATCGAAGAAGGAGGAAAAATATGGCAGGGATATATGCATAGCAATAGATGCCTTGCAGGATTTTCGTTCTTTATTTTTTTTTTTTTCTTCTTCTAGCTTGTTAAGGAAAATACATTGTAGAATATCACTATTAAAATGCACCATGACAAACTGCTAATTCTAAACTTCATTTCACTGCTGGGTTATTATCCTGCGTGTTTTATTAAATATAGGAACACCTACCCAGTGCTTAATTAAATATAATGAGTTACAGTCAATTGGCAGAGTAATGCTGCTAGTTAGTACATAGCTAAATCATCCATGATATTTAATGCAGATATTAATTATAATAATATTATTATTATATTATTTATTTATTGTGAATGCAGATATTAGGGGAACAGAAGGACAGCACCCAGATTTTTTTAAGATCCATAATCAAGGTTTGGAGCCTATTGGATATATGGGATCTGCGATTGATGTAAACCATAAAATACATTGTATATAATTAATATAATTGTACAGTTATAACATTGAAACATTAGTACTGTTAAGGTTGTGCCGATTAGCCGGTCTTTAATACTCCTATTATTAGGCAGTGATGTCATCGCTATCAGTAATCAGTGACATCATCACTCTTACACCAGCCCCTTACAGTGGATGTGAGGGATTATATTCTGTATTTTGTCATAACAGCTACAAGGCAGTAAAGCCCCCAATGGTTGATAATGGTTATTGTTTGACAGGAACTTGAACATGGAAAAATTAACCAGCTAGTTGCTGGTGGCTTGGGCTGGTTTCCTGGAAACATAATGTTAGGTGAGTAACAGCCAACCAATGGCAGATCATTACTTTCTGTAGATGGTGAACGCCCTTGCTGTTATTTAAAAAGAAAAACAATCAGGCGACATGTACACAGAGAAGGTGATTCTGTACATTCCTGTGGCAGGTTTAGGGCTGGGAAAATAAAGAATTTGTCTTTCTGGTGTTTGACTTTGTTTTCAGTGTAAGCTGCATATTATTAAATATTACTTGAATATTATTTACCTAGCCAAGCTGTGTCTCTGGGGCACACACACACATATATACACATTTACTCTATAATCATTACACTGAGGGTATTTTGGTACTTCATCATCATCATCATCATCATTTATTTATATATATTATGGGCAGCACGGTGGATTAGTGGTTAGCTCTTCTGCCTCACAGCGCTGGAGTCATGAGTATGTATCTGTGTGGAGTTTGTATGTTCTCCCCATGTTTGCGTGGGTTTCCTCCAGGTGCTCCGGTTTCCTCCCACACTCCAAAAACATACTGGTAGGTTAATTGGCTGCTATCAAAAATCCATCCTAGTCTGTGTGTGTGTATGTTAGGGAATTTAGACTGTACTCTCCAATGGGGCAGGGACTGATGTGAGTGAGTTCTCTGTACAGCGCTGCGGAATCAGTGGCGCTATATAAATAAATGATGATGATGATGATGATAGCGTCACTGATTCCGCAGCGCTGTACAGTGAACTCACTCACATCAGTCCCTGCCCCCATTGGAGCTTGCAGTCTAAATTCCCTAACATACACACACAGACAGAGAGAGAGAAAGAGAGACTAGGGTCAATTTTTGATAGCAGCCAATTAATCTACCAGTATGTTTTTGGAGTTATCGGCGCTTATTTAATAACATGGCTGTAATCTATGGCAACCAATCTGAGCTTGTCATTTTTCTAGGGCTGTTTAGAAAATATAACAAAAAAAAATGGGGTTGCTGTTTGCACCACATTATTAAAGAATAATTATATATTATTCTACATTTGTCTCTCCGTCATTCTGCAGGACATGTCTAGTGTATAATTAGAGTACCCATATTACTGTATCATACTGTCACGGAGGATGAAGATGTAGTATATGAAGAGTGATCACACTTATTATTATCATTTATATATTCGCAATTATTTAGGCGCTACCCAGGGTCCGCAGTACCGCACAATGGGAGGTAGAAAAAACAAAGTACAAATTAAAACAATGAACAAGCAGCAATGAGTTACATAGTAGGGCAGAACAGCTACAAAACATATGGGGCCTGATGTTTTAAGGGACGTAAACGACGATTTTGTGCGCATGCCCAGAACTGGACTATACGCCACAGAACGAAGCAACGTTCAATTCATCTTTGAGCGCAAAGAGCACAAACTATAGTCTATGATTTCAGGTAGGGAATGGGGCGAGGTAGGAGCGTATGCCCGTAGTCAGTGTACAGTAAGGGCGTGCCTATATCAAGCTCACACAGCAGCATTCAATCCTAGCTATGGGCATCTCTCAGGGGCTTGTTTTTCAGCCGTATCTCTTGCTCCAGCTACAGGGCTAGTCTAAGTGCCAATTACTAGTGATGACGGCTGTGCATGCATGCTATAACATGTGTTTGCAATCAGCAGCAACTTTAAAAATTTATTTTTTGTACAGTAGACATTCATAACATCCTTATAAATGTATTTCATGGAAAAATATATATATATTTTTTAATGTTTTATCATTAATGCCTATATTATTAAAAGGTGACATTAATGGCATAGTTATTTTGTTTTCTGTGCATTCATTTGTGAGTTTATATTCCACATATGTATTGGATATATCCTGCAGTGTATTCTCTGTTAGAGCAGAGCAGATCTACACCCAAATTCATCAGCAGACATTTTCTCAGATAGGTTCCTTGTTGGATTCAGGTGTGTGAACACCCAATTTACGTGCGTTTAAAAAAAAAACACATTACGTTCTGTATGTGTGCCGTGATGAAGCAGGCCCACGATGAGCAAGCAGTAACACATTGCATAATGCTGGGTGGACAGGTACAGAGGAGTGATCGAGACCAAACAAGGGGGCATCCTAGAATGAAGCACACCTGTGCCAGGAGCATGGGCGTAACAAATAGTCCAAGAGGCGCTACGGCTTGAGAGTTAGACACCAGATGGAAGGTGCTTGTTATGACTGCGGAGGGGGAGAGGATAGTGAAGGCAGGAAAACACGAGTAGAGCGCCCTGCTAACGGGAGCTTACAATCTAATAAGGAAAAATGTGCCACTTGCAGCATGTGAGGAGGATGTAAGAAATGCTGCAAACATTCAGTTACCGTCCACAAAGTTCTGTCTTCTGTTCTATTTCCTACTGTCTACTTCCTACGGACCCCCGCAGCCTTGTGAAAATTATACTTTTTTTTATTAATTTATTGCTAGGTAAAGAAAAAGCCTAAGTTGCCACAAGTCTAAAGTAGCAGTATTCAGGAGGCAGCGGAGAGGTATATATTTAATTTTTATTGTTTATATAACACTAGCATATTATACAGTACAGAGAGAATATGTAATCAGTCCCTGCCCCATTGGAGCTAACAGTCTAAATTATCTATCATACTAGGGTTCAATTTTGTCAACATCAATTAACCTATCATTATGTTTTTGAACGGTAGGAGAAAAGTGGACTGCAGAGTTCTTATGAAATAATTTAACTTAATGATCTACAGTTCATATAGAGGCATACTTCATGTATATTTTGTTGCTGATAGTATTGCAGTTGGGTCTGTAAACTTTGGAGTTGTGAACATTCAAATGCTCTGATTGGCCTAACCTAATGAATAGTGACATTTTCACTATGGTCCAAGTCTGAACATTCTAATGCTTTTATTGGACACATTGTGGTCTAACTCCAAGAACTTTCTAATGCTCCAAATCACTAGAGGCTGGAGTGACTTTATGATTAGTCAAAGTTCTAATGATTTGGTGGGCTATAGGTTGATCTAAGCCTGTGCATATTCTAACACTTTTATTTTCTACATGGCAGTATAAACCAATGCCCAATTCAATACTACAATTAGCTGCAAGCTGGTATAGACCAGTGATTGCTCTAAAAGCCTGATTGACTACATGTTGATCAAGCCCTCTTACCATTCCAATGTTCTGACTGGCTACAGATTAGTCTGGTCCTGTGAACTTTCTAAAGTTCTGATTGGCTACAGGTTTTTCTAACACTGAAACTTTTCTAATGCTCTCATTGACTACAGGTAGGTCTAGCACAGGCCTGTCCAACCTGCGGCCCTCCAGGTGTTGTGAAACTACAAGCCCCAGCATGCTTTGCCAGCAGACAACCTGTTGATAGCTGGAAGGGCATGCTGGAACTTGTAGTTTCACAACATCTGGAGGGCCGCAGGTTGGACAGGCCTGGTCTAGCACTTTGAACATTCGAACGCTCTGTTTCCCTAGAAACTGATTTAACCCTGTAAACATTGTAAGGTCCTGTTTCCGTTCAAGTTGGTCTACCTAAGAGTCAGTTTTAATGCTCTGACTACACAGATTGAACCATGGTTGCAAATAGTTCAACTAGTCAGTGTAAGAAATACCATTACAATATGCTCAATAGTTTTAAGAAAACTGTTTTGTATTAGAATAGTGTTCCCAATAGTAATCAATCATTCAATCAATCACTATTTATAAACCAATCTGTTACATCCGGTCAATGAAGGTTAAGGTTGGGTAAGGATGGGTACATACTATACAAAATTTCTCCCGTTGTGATATCTTTAACGATTTTACCAAGGACTGAAATAAAAAAAAAAGTCCTGATCAGCAGCCGATCCCTGTGTACACACTATACAGATTTTACAAGATTTACTGTCAGATCTGTGCTCTTAATCTGTCATAACCATCTGCTGAAAAGATGGTGACTCTGCACACTCCATAGAGATCTATGGACACTGCCGGTCCTGATTGCGTACACACTGCAGGATTGGAAGGACATTGTTCCATTGTTGAACGAGAATTCTAGTTCAGTTTAAAAATCAAATGAAACGATATGGATACAATGTGCTTTGGAAGCCTATGGCGCCATGGGTGAATGTTAGACTGCCGGTATGTGCCCATAGCACGTTTGGCTGGCAATATCTTCTTCAGCTCTAATCATTGCAGGCATCACTGTTACATTAATTGGGGGATTCTGTCATTGAAATTACACACTGGGATTGTATTACCCCCTAATGCCTCACATAGCACTTCCTGTGTGTGTTACACATTGTACCTGCTGAAGCAGGAAACCATCGTAAAACTAATGACTGTATTTGCTGTTTTGATTTGGAACTTTCGAAACCACTTAGGTCTCATGTTCAGGAATGTTTTCCTGTTTCCAGCTTCATAAAGGACACAGGACAGTCCGTCTGGGCACTGAGTTGCCACAAAGATTGTTATTTTCTTATTTTATTTGGCTTTCATCACTCAGTGCGGGACCCAGACTGTATTCCTCTGACACTGTTGCCTGAAATATTATTTATTATACTTTATATATGTTATGCAGCGCTGTGCAGAGACTATTTAGTTATTCACATTAGTCCCTGCCCCCATTACAGCCTATAGTTTAAATTCTCTATCACACACATACCCTGGTCTATTTTTTTTATCAGCAGCCAATCCTAAAACATATATTCAAAAAATAAATATTGAAATATCATAATTGCCAAATGTCTGTAATTACCAGGGACATTCCCAAGATATAAAAAGATGTCCCTCCTTTTGAATATTGACCAAATGAACATAATTGATATTCCTTATTATATTTTCTGTTAATTTATGTAAAGGCGCTAATATACAGAAAAAGTGCACTATGACCAAGGGCCTGATTCATTAAGGATCTTAACTTAAGAAACTTCTTATTTAAGTCTCCTGGACAAAACCATGTTACAATGCAAGGGGTGCAAATTAGTATTCTGTTTTGCACATAAGTTAAATACTGACTGTTTTTTCATGTAGCACACAAATATAAATTTTAAATTTCAGGTAACAAATAAGCTATCAAGTGTTTGTGTGCTACATGAAAAAACAGGCAGTATTTAACTTATGTGCAAAACAGAATACTAATTTGCACCCCTTGCATTGTAACATGGTTTTGTCCAGGAGACTGAAATAAGAAATTTCTTAAGTTAAGATCCTTAATGAATCAGGCCCCAAGTTCATTAAACACTACATAGAGGAGATTGTAATGTATCAAAGTCCATTCAGATAGTAATATGTATGATGTGTTGCGTTGCAATTGTTCAGTAGCAAAATGACCCTGGAGAGAATTGGTAAGTGGATCTGCCACATGCACAAATCCGAAACACCTATTATCTGGGCTGTACCAATGTGGACTTCAATGCACTAGGAACCAGCCCTTCATATTAGTCAGGCAGTTCTTCAGTGATGTCATGATTCCTAATAGGCTGCATATTGGTTCAGGTCCATTTAAAACCGTGGTGAGAATGAACTGTAGTAGCTACATTACATTTATCCTCGGAAACCAGGTCTGAATACTTCCATAAATCAAGAATATTTCACAAAGTAAGAGAAAGGTGCCAGTTACAGCTTGTGTGGCGGATGTCAGGAATGCTGCAAAAGTGCTAAATAGTCTTGTATCTTCAGCTGCAAAGCAGGAAACAGGAAAGAGTTGAGAGCCTGAAGTTTGGTCTGGATTGCTATGAAGGTTCAATGACCTTTCACTAAGTTCTGAGTCTTCTGTCCTGTTTCGGTAATTTCCTAGTCATCCAAAACCTTGCGCAGAATAGGCTTTGATGAAGGGACCATTAGATTCATGTGTTTTCCTGTATATCCTGTAGGGTCCCATAGCCTTCGCGTAGGCTGGTCTTGCTATAGTCACATTTGTTCTTACATCTGTGTTGTTATTCTGGCTTGACAAGAGTCAGTTCAACAGCCAATGACAACAGCTGGTTAGATCGATGGTTCTAATTGGTGGGTACACACAGGCCTCATTTTAGTTCTGTGTTTCATCTAAAGTGGCAAATTCATTTTAACTTAACAAGTGATTAAAGCTGCCTATACAAGGGTGGTTGCCTGGCCTGAGCACCAAGCAATTATGTCTGAAATTTGCAGCATTTGTAAAAGGAAATCGGTCGCAGCCTCATGAAAGTTGGATTAAGATAGGGCAGTTTGGCATAAAGAAAGCTAATGAGTAGCATTATAATTAGGAGAGGAAAGACATGCATAGGTATATTACTAATGTCACTTCTGACGCAAGGGTTGAAGCAGGCAATAGCTACAGGTGATATAAATTATGCTAAGAACATGAATTCGACAAATGACCTACAGGGCACAAACTACATCGGACTCCAAAATAATGGATTGGTCATGTGACGGTATAATTATTTTTCTTTAGTTATGGCGGTATTGGTGCAAGGTTTGCATGCAAGGCTTTTAGTCTTATGTTCTAAGGCAGGCCTGTCCAACCTGCGGCCCTCCAGGTGTTGAGAAACTACAAGCCCCAGCATGCTTTGCTGGTAGACAACCAGGTGATAGCTGGGACTTGTAGTTTCACAACATCTGGAGGGCCGCAGGTTGGACAGGCCTGTTCTAAGGAAAGGAGGAACACTAAAAAAGAGGCAGCCGAGACTCTTGTGGTGTCATAACATCAGGCTGAGAGTTCACAGTAGAAACTGCGGAGAACCAGCAGCGGACCCAGGGGAGTTGACAAGGAGCAGCAATAAGCACCAGCAAGTGCTCAAAATAACACAGAAGGCAGAAACCTGCACCTTGAGGGAAGTAAAAGTCATAAACGAGGTCGAGCAAGATTTTCAAACTCCATGATAGAAGTTCCATTGGCAAAGCATGCTGGGGCTTGTAGTTTCACAACACCTGGAGTGGCACAGGTTAGCCAAGCCTGCATAGAGAAACAAACTACTATACTAACAGCCCCTCAGCCCATGCAGAAAGATTTCCCCAGCCTGGCTAGTCACAGCAGTAGCTAAATAGCAGTGATCTGGTAGCTTGGATCATGCTTGGTCAGCTTTACAGTATTACCATCATCTCTTTCTAAAAATACATTTCGCTTAAAGTACTGAAGGACCTTTCCCTGTGCATTTTCATGTCAATTTCTCATAAATAGGCACTGAAGTAATTAGATATTACCAGTGATGTGACGTTGATACAGTGCTTTGGCTGTATATATGTGTACATTGAATGTAACAAGGATCTCTTGACTACATTTTTAAGAAGTTCTTATCTACCATTTTCAGGTCATTTTTCTAGTGCCAGGAGAAGGAAAGAAAAACTGCTAGAAACACCCAAATTTTTCAATTTTACACTATTCCTTGCTTGGGCAGCAGAGGTAAAATTAAACATGATGCAGCCTCTTCGTGCAGTCTGACTTAGCAGATATTTCTCCAAAAAGTAATGAATAGTAATGAAGTGTGACACTCAATTATTTTTCACCTTAAATACTCAGAAAACTTCTATGCTCGTCTGCCTATATCTAGAGCTTTTGGGGTTTAGCCGAAAGCTAGTTTTAGTATTGGAAAAAGGAATGTGAACATTCTAATTTGTGATGAATATCACCCCGTGATTGAGTTCAAGATATAGGTGACAGATTAGTAAACAAATTGTACGAAAGACAAAAGGTCATTTTCTTTGCAGCCAGCAGAACACATTGGGAATACTTTATGTAAACTGAAACACCAACATCTGTATTAAAAAGTGCATTCAGCACCAAATCTATGAAAAACATCTTTGGAGCACGGTGACACAGTGGCTAGCATTACTGCCTTACAGCGCCAGGGTCATGGTTTGATTCCGTCAAAGATTGTTTGTGTAGCACTTTTTTCTGCGTTCACTAAAATATTACTGTAAAGAGGTTAGACTAACGGCCATACTTTTCAGAAATGTGGACAAATACAAGGTTAGTTCTAGAGACACATTGCACAACAAATATACAGATATAACGGGTGCAGAATTGGGCAATTGTGGTTCTCCAGATGTTAATGAGCATCACCTGCCCATTGGACCTGCCAGTTAACAGACTTGTGACGGACTGGGAGTTGGGAGCCAATCAGAAATTGCTTTGTTGTAATTAAAATAATGTACTGCTTTGACAAGAGCTTTTATATTAGTAAATACAAAAAAAGGGTAAACAAAGTTACATTAAATTGTTAGGCAAGCATTAGAGGTGTGTCAGAAGAGAAGTAACCAACAGCTTGAAAGATAAGAGGATTATCACAATGATTTTAATCAGTGGTGGGTTACTTTGTCCAGTCCATTCCTCTCCTGTGCAACCTGTATGGTGTAATATTTGTCTTGGGTATAGCGTTATCTGTCTGCTTTCTTACGAAGCAGACAGCTAGCAATGCCGGGCCTATTCTACAAGGCAGGAAAGGATATTTACAATATAAAAGCATGGTCACTAGCGAGTGTCTCTGATGTTTAGGTTACATCCAGGAAACACTATCGGCTCCAGCCCACTTCCTCTACCCCACAGGATATGCTGGAGATGGAACAGACCTGGACGGCAGAGAGGGTGTTATTTTTAGGTTAAAAGACTTTACAAGCCGACTGTTACAAATCAGGCAATTTGGGAGGATTTTCCATACGCTATCCTGTAATATTAAACTTCACAGCCCCGTGCCTTCAAAAGAAGTTTCGAATAATGTGTGACCTTGTCACTAATGACAGAGGGAGCGCGTTATCAGCTTGGAATTATGTATTTTTAGAACCGTAAAGAAGACATTTCAGAAGATTTAATACAAACTCTAGCAAAATAAGTTATTTGGATGCAAGTTATTGCCAATTATATAGGTGCTGTTTAGCTACCGATCGAGCAGTTACAAGCCAATTAGTAGGAAGTCCTGTCTGAAGATGGAATATTATAAAGAGGTTTATGCTGGAGAGCCCAAGCAAAGGTGGGAACAACTAGATAGGGGTTAGTGATCCCTAATACAACACGTGGGACAACTGTCATGTCAAATCCTGGCTCTATACACCAACTACGTGTTCACAGCAGAACAAACCTCGCTCAGTATACCGATGTACAGTGGGGTATAGCAACTGCAGGAGTGCCCGAAATACACTGCTTATGACTTGTGTTTGGTCGCTGTGGGTAAGAGGAAGAGGTCTGTAATGTGGCACAGTTCTCCTTGTCAACCTAAACAATTCATCCCATGCAAAGTGCTATAGCAAAAGTCAGATTCAGCGGTTAAACAGGTTACTTTATGTTCCCGCATCTCCCCTCTTCCACACGATTTGCGGACCTGCTTCCACAGCAAAGTGACGGTCTCGACTACTGCAGTAAATGTCTGGTAGGCAAATAAAAGGCAAAGCTGACCACCAACTTTTTTTGTCATAGTTATGGTTCTGAATGATTGAATGTCTGTACAATCACATCAATATACAATTGAGAGACGCAATACTATCCGATTGTTGTTTTTGTACATGCGATTTCTCCGCATGGCAATTTTAATGCGAGAGTAGAGAAATTTGGGGTTATATTTACTAAACGGCGGGATTGAAATAGTGGAGATGTTGCTTATAGCAACCAATTAAATTCTAGCTGTCATTTTGTAGAATGTACTAAATAGATAAGAATTTGAAAGGTTGCTATAGGCAACATCTCCACTTTTACAAACTCGCAGTTTAATAAATATACCCCTAGGAGTTAAATTATCGATCAATTTGAACATCTACATCTAAACCTGTTGCATAATTTGTCACCTATACATTAAACGATTTGATGTAAAACGTTTTGTACTAAGTACAGAAACCCTAATATTTTGAAGGCTTTTTTAGGAATATTATTTTTACTGACAGTATCCAGACTTTCAAGGTCCTGAACTTTAATCATAGCTGCCTGAATTCTCCTCCAAGTTAGAAATCTTAACAAGATTAGTGATATTACCTGTCCTGTTAACCAGTAGTCGCAGAAGCAGTGTATCCCAACAACATCCCTAAATATGAACGGACGTCTCCAACTTACCAATTACACATTCTCCAGTGAGGCTATCCTGAGAACATGACCTGTTAGGCAGTACTGAAGTAGAGGGCCGATTAACTAGTCTGCAGAATATAAAATATGGGTATCATATTGTGATGTCCACTATGCCGCTAGTTCCAAAAATACATTCTAAATCTATATGACTAATATTCTAGCAGAAAACTCTACTAACAATATATTACTCTCCAATTTATCTTCCCCACAAAAATAAACTTCGCTCACATCCAGCGCTTATTTCCTTGAATAAAAAACAATTTGTTGACCTTTATTAAAAATATAAAATATTTTAACTCATACACAAGTACAAATGTAAAAAACACAGAATAAATTAGATGTACAAGGTACGCAGACATAACCATTTGTATACAATGCTTCAAACACATACACAAAAAGGGGGACACGCATAAAAACACAAGTGCAAACTGTGACCTTATTTATTTAGCGTAGGGTAATAGAGCTGGACATCATTAATATAAAACTGGAATTATGTTGTGTTCTAGGGAAAAACATAATCAATCTTGGAGAGCTCACTACCCCTCAGTGGAAGCACATGGGAACTGCGGGACAGTGGAATAATTACATGCATGAGAGATCTGATCAACATGTTGAAGCAAAGATTAGGAGGGTGTAGGGTAATTTGTGAATATGTTCCTACATGGTAAAAGTTTGTATCCTTCGTGTATTTAGCCTCATCATTGCTGGAACCTTTAAAACTCAATATTAAGGAGAAACTAAAATTAACAAATAAAAGCCAAAACCATATGTCCTTTAGAAGTGAACTTGCCCAGTGTGAAGCCATGATTAAGGGTACTGTAAAGTTTTCCCGTTAGTTATGCCATTTTCAATTAACTAGGAACCTGAGGCAATTCCTTACATCCTAGTGAACCGATAGGCTGAGCATTGCACCAGTCAACAGAAAAGCTGCCTCAGCTGTCTCCAGGCAATCGGTATACTGAATGATCTTTAAGGAGTGATTGTCACATTTGCTCAGATTTACAGGACGTGTACTTCCATAGGAAGGAAAGCTGGCAGTATATTCACTGACTGCCGTATATTGAACACCTTAAAACAGTTTGGGAAGCTGGCGAAGGCGGTTGACATCCAAGATGTCCCCCATTGAACTTCCAGGACCGGTAAACTTTTTACCAGAAGAACTGGAGTCTCTTGCGTTGAAGAGGGGCGAGTTCCTTCCATTCTCCTTCTCAGGGTGTCCAGTGAATTGGGTCTTTCCAGATGTGAATTTGGCCCTGGTGTGGAGATCTTTCAGAAGGTACAGAGAGGTCTCCTCAGATGCTTGTACTGCAGGAACCTTTCCAGACATCTCGTTTGTGATGTTCCTCAATGTATTTACTTCTGGGTTGTGAGCAGATTCAAGAGCGTCTCTGTCTGACATTCTCAGGTTTACTTTAGGTCCAGAACCGAAATCCAGGCTCTCTCTATTGTCCGACACACTCTTATTTCTAACCAACTGGTCGCTATTTGTACAGCTGTTTCCTGAGGGTAGGTCGGGCTCATCGTCGCTGCTGTCAGTACTCTCCATCAAGGCATAACGCTTCAAGTACTTCTTTGTGGCAAACGACATGTTGCTCGGAGAAATTAAACTTAGACCAACCATGCTCTTGTCAGTGCTCCCAGAGAAGAGATTGTGGTGAGAGGAGGAATCCGGAGGTTTGTTTTTATTTGCGTGATTGAGAGAGAGTTGTGTCAGCTGGGCCTCGCTCAGATACTTCAAGGCAATGGCGTTCGCTTCCATGCTCAAGTCAACTCCATTGGGGACGAATCCACTTAAGCCAATATTTGTAAAGGACATGTAGTTTAGTCTGGGGATGACTGCCTCTGGGCTGATGCATGCAAGAACACTGCAGAAAGAGGAGAACAATTAGTACCAGGAATACGTTTATGCTGTGTAGAACACTTACAGCGCAGTCATAATGCCAACTGCAGCCTCTCGATTTGAGGTTTATCTAGTTAAACACAAGTTAATCCATTATGACACTACAGTTCTGTTTTCCCCAATATTAAGTTGACAGAGGCACCCTGCATTGCTTCTCCATAGGCTTACCGACATGATGTGTAATGTGCATAATCCATCAATAATAAATATCACGTGTTACACTCCTTCTCCAAAGGTTATTTAGCTGAGGTCTGGGGGTAGGGGATTTGGCAGGTCCCCTGACATCCTAAGTGCCTGTCTCTGCCCTCCATAATCCTATACACTACCCAGGCAGTGAGCTGTCAGTGTACAATACGCTGCCAGCCTGATATAAAGACCAGGTCAGGAGCAGAGAGTTCTGTGGTGTCTGCTGAACTCTTCTCACCTGTGGCCAACCCTACCGGGGTCGGGATACAGCTTGTCAAATTCCACTCAAAACTCAGAATTATCCTTTAAAATCTCATCTCCATTATCTTTCATTCTCAGAGTCCAGAAGTGGAGATTACATATATATATATCTTCATTTGTAGAGCTAGCTGGTAAGTATACCAGAAATTAGAAGTGTAAAGGACTGTGGACTAGAAGAAAACAAAAGACAACACACAATCATTACGTTACCATGCATTGTCTCCAGAGTCCGAACTGTCTGACTTCACTGCTGACGCTTCTGCCTCCATATTCACCCCAAGTGACTTCAGCTGTCTAAGCGTGGCCTTCAGTACATCGCCCTGGTCAGTCTGGCTGGTGTTACATGACGAATGCTCGCTGGTCTTCTCAGAAAGAGATCCACATGCTCCAGATCCAGCTCTGGAACCATTGTCACTAGGCTCTTCGTTCGGAGAGGACGACGTCTTCAGCATATTGTTTACTTGACTCTGGAGAAACGAAAAAAGTTTTCATTTCATATTAGATGTATTGTATAAGTTGTACAAAAGACGCTAGCAGAACAATCTAATTCAGTTTTTATGATGATACTTCCAGACTAACATCGGGGGAAAAAAATTGCACTTTAAGAATTATGCAAATAAAACGTACAAGCAAATCCTGGTAAAACTTCTCTGGGGGCATATTGGGCATAGACATTCCCAGATCCGCAGTCTGTGTGTTCCCTGGATGCTCCGGGGAGGCAGCCTCCATGCTGACATTTGATGACAATCGCCTATCAAGTTGCAGCAGAGAAGAACGGGATGTATTCTGCACATTACAAACACTGCAGAGAGAAAAGAAAGGAAATGTGCTCAATAAACTTATGCTCATTTAATAAAAATGTGTTTTATAATTATAATTAATGGATTCCCGAGAACATTTACAACTTGTAACATTTTGGCACTAAAAGTAAAAGAATTTGCTTCGTCTTTACTTTAAATTAAAAATATCAAAGAGTTGTGTCAAAGCTTATAACAAAAAATAAATTTATATTTAAGGTACAAGTTTTATTAGAATTAGCTAAAAATCACCACCACTATTTAACAGGAATGTTGAGATAATGCCCCAACTATAAAACTTGTAATGAAAATGTACATATTAAAAAAAAAAACCTGCACATAATCAATAAGACGTTTATAAGGGGAAAAAGTCAAGTAAGCAAACTAGTAAAATGTGTTTGCCAAAGTTCCCACCCAGAAAAACAGTTTGTTTTAACAGATAACCATTCTAATTGGGAGGTGGGGAGGTATTAAGTCGTGGGGAAAATTATATTACACACATACCAAATAAGCAAATACACACTTGTATTTTAAGTAAAATGCTGGAATATGAAGAAAGTCGGCTAATGTCAGAGAGGTTACTCACGGCAGAAGCACAGGGGGAGAGCGGCCACCACACTCTGTCAGCTGACTGCTTTCTGCAAAGCTGCAAATGTCCACAGCCTTTAAGGAGGAAGCGATGCTGGTGCGACTTGTATCTTGTTCATTGTTCACAGCAGCGCTCAGTTCATTACAAAGTTCAGACTCATCCTGTTTGTTCAGAGACTCCTCTTCCTCAGGACATGGAGGGGAGTTCCAAAACAAGCTTGCCCCTAGAAGTTTAGACGTGTCACAGAATTTACCACTTCAGAATGCCGTATTTTCCTACATATAGACACTTCTACACTTGCATGCCGCCAATAAAGGAAGATACCCAATGCCAACACCAAACTACCTCAATTAACCTACAAAAACTTCTAGGTGAAGTTAGCAGCCAGCAATATTGTAACTAAGAATTCAAAGTTTTAAGAGGTGTGATCCATTTACACCGACACAAAAACAAACCACAACCACCACTCAAAACAGCAAACATTTTATTTTACCAGCCTGTTCCCCATTGAACTCTTCCCTACCCCCATGTACTTGGATCTTTGCGTCCTAGTGCTTCCAGGCAGTGCACTAAGTCACTTTTAGTCCTCTAGGATATTCCCAATGTGACGTCACCAGACACCAGCGAGAGCCGGTCTGACCTCTGTAATAGCAATTTACAGCGCCAGGCCTTGCATCTATAAAGCCGCTCACAGCGTTCAGCGCTTATGCAACTCCAATGCACAGCAGGAGGAGGATGCCATCCGGAACAAGGGCACAGCGTACATAACTGGGGCTCCACTGGCCACATTTTAGTCACCCAGATTTGTCCAGTCCCAATATACATATCCAACAATCTCTATCATCATCATCTTATGAACTCAGAAGCAAGGATCACAGGCACCATTGTTTTGGTAAATGTTGTGTGATATATATATATATATATATATTAGGGAATTTAGACTGTAAGCTCCAATAGGGCAGGGACTGACGTGAATTAGTTCTCTGTACAGCGCTGTGGAATCAGTGGCTCTATATAAATGGTGATGATGATGATAAACGTTACAATGGAAATGTATTTCACAATCTATTTCTGGGGATCCAGAAGAGAACATGGTGAGGACAAAATTTCTACATAAGCACTGAGTGCCGATAACACCTATGAATGTTTCCAGCACTGATACCTCTCCTAATTTGTGCAATAAGTGTAACCCCCCCCCCCAAAAATCCAGAGATGAAAGAATCATACGTTATTATTCAAGTAGCTGTGAGCATTTTATAGTTTATTTTCTGCTTATATGCTGGGATTTGTAGTACCACAGCAGTTTGCCACAAGTTTCCCCTGCCAGATATAGCTCAATAGGGACAATTTTTAACTAGAATTCCAGAAAAGACACCGATAAGGGATAAACACTATTTGCAGTATACTGCCACCTGCTGGCCACTATTCATACTGTCACCTTATAGTTAAAATAAAAAGGCACACTTTTTTTTAATAACATAAGATCTCTGAAGTATCAAATACAACACAAACAAATAGCTATGATATCAGAGCACAGAATACATAGTATATAAGATATTAATAAAGAATCTGTACAAAAAAAACAAAAAAAAAACTGATCCCATGAAATGGACTAAACTTTTGTCCTATGAAAACATTCAATGTTTTCTAAGATGACCCCACTACATCGGAACTCTCCCTGTTCATGACAATCTTCGAAAACAAGGTCAATACTCTGCTCCCTCAATTACCCCCTGGAGTATTATTAAAGGTCTATCCAGTGTAAATGAATGTATACACAGAAGAAAGATGAAAAGGAAGCTGTTTGTAATGTGTATAACAAGGACCACTAAGCCCCAATAATGAAATGTTCAGATAAAGAGCTATGAAGGCAGATTTTACACTGCAGTTCTGTACAAGTACTACTTCCCACTCTACAACAGCAGTGGAAGGTCCTCGTACATCTGTAGGACAGTATCAGAGGGCAAAAAAATACAGTCCCTCGGGTTACTGTAACATCACAGGCCCTGCACACGTCTGCAAAGCCATCACTTAAATTCTGGATGCCTGATAGTGATGATACCTGCTGCAGAGTAGTGAAAGAGCATAGTGGACGTATTTAGCCAAGTATAAGCATTCCAGTTATTTCATCTGTCAGCTCCCATTAGATTTTACTGACAGCAATGACACACAGCAAACTATATTCATCAAGCAATGGCCCACTAGAGGTCTCCATGCCTCCTGCGTGTAGTACCCTTTTCATGTTACTGTGCAGTCTATCTGTGCTCTAATAACACATAGTGGGAGCAGTACCTGTACTGACTGCGATGCTCACGCTGCTTTTCCTGGTGTGCTCAGAGTCTTGTGTCCCAGTGGCTGTGGTCTCTGTGCACTTCTGCGTGGAACGTGTATACTTGGAATCACCCTGGGATGTTTGGGCTTCTAACAAGCGCTGAATCTGCAAGTTACACATTTATTATTACACAGTAGGGATTTTACATTCAGACACTTTGACAGTTACACAAGAAGGTATTTAGTCAGACATGGTAAAAAAAACTGAGTGTATAAACGGTGTAAACTAGGAGGCATATCCCATGTACCTATGGTGCGCCATGAAAGAGCAATCACTTTCATCAATATGAACATTTACCTTTAATTCTTAAAACGCTGCAGGGTGTAGCCTATCTTACGGCTTAAAGTAATCAGGGGACTGCTTATTGCATTCGACAATGCTGCAAGGGTAAAGAATTTAAATGGCACTGCTCAAAGTGCACCAGGAAATAAGTTCAATGTTAACGTGCAACACAGGTACACAACGGGCATCATTAGAAAGTCTAGGAAGAGACCAAACGATTGTAAGCTCTGAACGATCTCAAAGTTCAAGTTCTTTTGCAGAGAATATAAAAAAAAAAAAGCGCATAATTGCCAATCTGCATAGTAAGTAATGCAGCTTTTACCTAAACTTAATAATCTTGCTCTGCAAAATGAAAAATATTTTCTGTATTGTGCTACACAACTAGGCGTACTATGCACCTTCTCTGTACTATGTAAGAATACCTTCCCTCTGCCCAATTGCTCCCCTGTAAATGCCGCCATCTTGTTCTGTAATGCTATGTGACAACACTAAGTCAAGAAGGCGCGAGACAAAGCTGTTTTGTGCTTGGTAAAGGACCGGCACTGATCCCGCAACATTCACACATGCAAACCTAAACATTCCCATAAGACAGACATATATTCTAGTCCCTGTAGCCAACATTTTAGGCTCGGAAAGAAATCTTTCAGCGTCCATCAATAGGATTACTGATCAGTAGTCTAAATGGACCCTTATCTCAAATATCTGCAGCTCTAAAAACATTCTGAAACTTCTAAAGCTATTATTTGTTCACGATATTAGCAACGCTTAATTGATCTTCTATAATGCTACATGTAATTTAAAAAGTTAAGGGACCCTTTAATCTAGGAAGAACATTATGAAATTAACTGGGAGCTCCACCAACCTGAGCTTGGAGCAGTTTCAGTTGCTTGTCCTGGTCTGCTAAGAGTTGGTAAGCTTCTGTCGACAGTCCTAACATTCCACCAGGGGCGGGCATCGCTGAAGGAACTGCATGTGGGCACTGGTGAGAGCTGCAAGCATTCACTGGCAAGGAATCCCTTCTGCCAGGTGACATTATGTTGTCTATAGGAGGTGAACAACTCCGTACTCTACCGGTACTTTTTTGGCAACCGCAGCAGACATTTGAACAAGCCATGTTTTGATAAGGTGGGATGACATTCCCAGGAGCTTCTAAAGGACTCTCCATGCCATAATGGTTTATATAACTCACAGCTGGCCAAGAATTAACCGAATGGCACTGAATCGGACCAATGTTGTGACAACAGCTACAAACATTGGTTTTATGACAAGGGGAATAATTAGGAGTTGGTTTTGGTGTTTCGGCAAGTTGCCTTGTCTGAAGAGGAAAAGTCACATTGGGGATTGGAGAATGCAGTAATGACGACTGTCTTGGATAACCTGCTGTCATTGCTGGTTGCTCCTGGTATGATCCATTCATGTTACAGTTTAGCTGTAGCTCAGACGAGCCTTTGACTTGATGAACCGATGTGTCTGGGGAAGAACCAGTTCGAGGTGTAGAAAGAGAAGAGGATGAAGCTGAGGATGTGGAATTTCTTCTGATTTGTTCATTTGAATTCAGATGAGTGTGTGGTTTATCAGCAGTAGAGCATTTCCGGTTAGACTGTTTTGATGCTTGCGTTTTGCCATTTTTTAAATGAACCCCTGATGGCTTTAGAGAGGACTCCTTCCCATTCATATCATTATTGTGATAGGATGCACTTAGAAACTGATTTACACCTTGTGGAGTGGAAGAATACGGCGGCATCTTCTTACAACTGTTCTCTGGATTCTGAGTCCCATGTTTTGGTTCTAGAACACTGCCAAACACCAGAGAGAGTTCCGGAACAGACGGGTGGATCTTAGTTACCTGCAAGAAGAACATACATTTCAATAAGACTTATCCTCTGTCCCATGAAACAGAAGTCATGAAAAATCAATCTATAAATGACAGCCAAGAAGTACCAGTGTTAGGACCAGAAAGCATACCAAATATTCAAAGTCAATGCGGTGTATTAAATGCTAAAGTACTTTGCACTTCCACATATGAAATGGATATCCCTGTGACATGTCATAGGATTTCACATACAAAGTCCCCGATATGTACATGGAGGAGACATGAATTAGGCCTTCCTTACAAAGCAATACTTATAGATCTTTACAAACGGATCTAAAAATAACTGCTGCACTAGTTGCTAGGAAATCCAATTGTGCAGACAATAGGAGAAACTTCAAGTTCTCCCCTTGTAACAATAAAGTCAATCTTACCATTGCTCTGAGGTCTACAACTGCCTCAAAGGTTAAGAAAAATATATACAACACTTGGTACCTCGCGGAAAACCTAGGTGATAAAATACCGGGGTAGAGCTAACAGCATTAAAATAATGATGGTAACAATTAGGGAAGGTAAAGATATACAAGCCTAATGAAGCATATTGAGATAATTTGCTTAGTTAAACTTATGTTAAAGTTAAGTTCGGGACTGGAGGGGAAGCTGCATAACAAAAGATAACAGACACATTTACATACTTTCCTATTTAAGCATGAAATTACTGAACCCAAAGAAGTTGGTTGTTTTAACCAGACATTGTCATCTTACCTGTTGAAAGGAAGGATGAGGACGAGGAGAGGGCCTGGGTGAAAAATCCTCATCTTCTACCCCAGAATCATGGTCACTTACTGATAACTTACTGGGAGATACATTTTGTTTCATTCTGTAAGGAGGTAAATGAAGGCTGTGAGACATTATATGAACTGAATACACCTCTATGGTCAGGTTGGGGAATTCACCTTCTGGCTGGAAACTGTTACTACAGCAAACTTTAATAAAGTATTTACAGTGTTTCCTATAAAGGGATCAACTACATAGTGTAAGGATTAAGTATATTTCTTCATCTAGGAAGAAAACTAAACAGCTTACAGCATGGGGGCATTTACCAAGGTGTTGAAATGTGCCAAAGATGCAAATACCAAAGGATTCTGTGAAAAGATTATAGTATTCCTTCTGCAAGATACAGCAGCTGCACTAATCTATACAGTTTTCAGCATTCAGAGAATGCGGCAAGATTCAGTAAAATTAAGAAACTTACACAGTGGTGGAAATGGTCTTGGAAACTTCATTAAATAAGCTTGCTTCCGAATTCTGGCTCTGAGTAGTAAGCTCAAAATGAAGGTAAGATTGTTTTGTGGATTCCACATTCTGAAATAAATACACATTTTAGAGAGACTGTATTCTTAGCCAAGCGCACTTCTGGAATAATCAATGCAGTATAAGCAGTAACTCACTTTGAATAGATGTAATGCCTCTTCGCAGGTCAACAGCTGAAAGCCAAGGTGATCGTGGTCAATACAAGGGACGCACTCGTAGAACTCCGGCTCCTTGTGGGTGAGCGAATAAAGGACGATGAGGAAACTACCGCCCTCTGAAAGTACCCTGGGAGGAAATATTCCAAAACATATTAAAGATACCAGGTAAAGGAAAAGACTAGTCTTATCCAGAAGGATATTCCTGCAGCATAAAACTACAGCGGCATTCTTAGTTTTAATAAAGCCCTTTATCCAGCTCAGCTGGTGTTACTACTACTATAATCCTTATTCTCATCTTGCAATATGACTTGACCACAATAGCACATTAGTAGGGATAAAGGTTAAAAAATAAATAAAAAATAAATAAATTTAAAAAAAAAAATAAAAAAAAAAAAAATGGAGAGTTGTGATGGGGCCATTTGCTGTCACTCACCTTTCTTTAATTGAAGATCTGAACATGTAGCGCAAACAACTCGCCCACACCTGTGGGCTGTGGATGTGAGTAATGCCGCTCAACCAACTGAAAAGAGAAAGGAAAAAAAAAACCAACATAAGACTGTCCATACAGATGTAAAGGAAGGTTCAGCTTGATGTGATCATTTGAATACCAATACAGCACTTAAACAGGCACAGACGACGTGTGACACCGATCACAGGAATTGCCTGTTCTTGTGTCACTTTTGGCACCAGAACAGGCAAAATGTAATAAAATTTCAAACATTTATATTTTGTTACCTGTATAGCTTGATACAACGGCTCATCTAGCACCCCTTATTTTTAGTTTGTCTATCTATACCTTTTATAATTTGCGACTACAGACGTTCTGCACTTTGGCATGCTTTATGTGCAGCTTTTAGCATTTCTTTACGATTAAACTCATACTCATAAAATTCACCTTTTGTTGCAGCGCTCTGAGAGAAGAGGCCCTTTCATTTACTTCTACCAGTCCTATCCACATAACGCTATGGGTTAAGGTTCTAGAACGCTTCTACTAATCATATACACTAAAGTACCATGGAAAACATATTTTAAGACCATATTCTAAAAGTAGAAGTTATCACAATTATTATTATTTATTTTTTTAAAATAGGCAAAAAACGCACCCAGCACAAATGTCATGATAGACTCCCTCTTACATAAGGCAGTGTGTACATTATATTTAGTGGCTATTTGAGCAAATCACTCAAACCTGCAGATTATTGTTATGGTTTGTTCTGCATTTGCGTAGCAAGAGATTTTTACCCCCCCTTACATTTCAAATTCGACACAAACTAGTTTTATATTGCTTTAAAAGGGACACAGAGGTTTCTTTTGACAGTTTACAATTGAGTTACATTAGCTTACAAATAAACATTATATATACACACACACACACAGAAAACTTACATTCCAACTAGTGGCAAAGTATAAGCCTTTGGATCAGATTCAAGTACAAGGAGCAGTTTCCGGGTTTGATCCATTGTCAGATATCTATTTGTAGGAGAAAAATAAATAAATAAAAAAAAAAAAAAGACTGCTTATTTAACCTATTTATTATGATTTTGCTCTGAAACAATTGCAGCTGTAATATAATTTCTGCACTATGACAAACGCTTTTGGCAAGCTTATCAAATTTCCCAGACCATCTTGCTAACCTCCCTAGACAACTCTTACCCAAAATTACTACCCCTTTACACAGATCACTCAAATCTTACATTTATCCCTTTATATTAACAAACATTGATGTGCGAGTGGATCATATATTAGCAGCATATAGCAATAATAGAACAACACAAATCTACACAGCACAGCTGGGATAAAAGAGAAACCTGTTTTTTTGAAAGGGGGCTGAATTATCTTAAGAATATTCGCAAATTTAACAAACTAGAAACCAATACATCTAAAACTAAAATTACAGACTGGTAAATCTGATGAAATTGTACTGAGGTGAAAGGTAAGTGTACCACACAATATAAATAAACAAAGATAGTATAACAATATAGTACCGTGACCAATATTTCATATTAAAATAAAATATTTTCAAATAAAAACAAAACAAAACACACAAGTGTAGTTGTGCAAACAAATTAAAATCTCAACATACATATTTTTTTATTTTTTTTTTAAATGTATTAAATACATTCCATCAAGTTTAATACATTCTAAACTAAACCTGGCTTAGAGGCCAGATATTGCTTTGGATTACATTAGATTTTTCCCTCCTTCAGCGGCAGCACTTTGGTATAGATGCAATCAATGCAAATTACATTAAAAGAGAAGATAGAATCAGTAAACAGAAACAAACAAGTGCTTTAAAAAACACTTTACTGCGACGGTCAAAAAGGACAAGCATTTGTGGAAAGACACTATTTTGATTTCATTAAAGAACACTCAGAATACAGACGCTTACCCGCATTTGTGTGTTCCTTGAAGCTGTGCAATATTATTGTGACTGCTCAGGTTCCTGGCTAGGGCCGTGGGTATAATTGGGACAGGCTTTATGGGAGTACTTTCAAATGTATTCGCCACGGAGACGGCCGCCCAGCAGAGATCAAAGTGAAGATTGTCCATGTTCTCAGAGTAAGTGATATGAGCTCTCATAGTGAGCAATTTGGAGAGATCCAAGGCTTCTCTGCTGTGAAGATGGCTCTGCAGACCCTTAAAACAAAAATATGAGAATTTCTTTTCATCTGCAAAACAATACAATTAAAGCTAATTCCCTACTCCTTCCTACTACTTGACATTCAGAAAGGACTAGATCAGCCTTGTATGTAAGATGCAGAGGGAGAAGGAAATAACCCACAAAAAGACCGCAGATCACAGCAACATCCGAAAATATATGCTCAAACTTATCTTCCATAAAGTATTAAAGATAACATTTATTCCAACTTAAGTATAGGGAGAACCTATTATTGCAATTACTACCAGATATGCATCACTAACACAATGGCAATATTTAGTACAGAACAATCACCAATTACCAGAACTATTGGAGCAAGTCCCAATGCAAAAAGGATTGAGGCCATAAAGAGTATGTAGCATGGTTAAAGTTTAACATAACGTGTACTTGATATGTACTGTGTTTGGCTCATAGGACCACAGATATAAAATATGCATCCTAAGAATGGAATCTTATGATACAAAGGTTTACTGAAGAGCGGAAACAAGGCGTTGGGATGTCACCAGCCTTGTTTTTAAGAAACACAATGGGGCATATTCAATTGTCCGCAGTTTTCACAGCGGAAAAACTATTACCGGTATTACGGTAATAGTAAACCAGATTTCAGCTCGCCGCTCCCTGAGCCACGAGCTGAAATCCAGCGAACAAAAGTACCATAATACCGGTAGTGAAGCGTTAACGGTAATAGTGTACGGGGCGCGTTACTTTTGGCTGTAACGCCAACAATTGAATATGCCCCAATCAATGTGTTTTTTTTTAGTCACTGTGATAAAAGGGGATCTCCACCACCAAATTTCTTCTTAGTATGTACGGGTGTTCAATGCAAATACAATCACAATGGATTATTACCAATAAGTAAAGAGAGGTGAACTCACTGACAAAGATACAGGTGTAAAGACCCTCACTATCTCAACCTATATGTATTTACACCATAAATCTTATGGGATACAAACATTCCCTATATAGATAACTACACCAGTACAATCAACCTTGTTCTGTAAGTTGGACTTAATACATTTTCATGCACTATAAGAAATGAGCACTTAAAACAATATTTCAGGTTATATGTTTTGGGTGTTTTAGTGCAATTGATTTTTCTTATGTAAACAGCGTATTAAGTTCTGATCACAAATTTACACCCAGTTGGCAAAAATGACCATTTATAACCATGGTTGGATCCCAAAGAGCAACATAATCACATCACCTGATATTTGTAGCTGTAACACATCTTTATTGGAATTAATTGACTGACTTTATTATTAAGATAGTAAGTTTTAGCGAGTAGGAATCATCACCTCTCTTTGGAGTTTCTATATTAAGAGAACACCTATCATAAAGCATGAAGCAAAATCACACATGTGTATCACCTATAAATATCAACCATCTGGACCTTTTCACAACTACCCAACATAAGCTGTACCTATCTGCACAGACAGGAATTAGTCTGTAAGCTTCAACTTGTGTGAAGGATTACATATTATCTGTACAGTACTGCAATATAAACAATGATAATCCTAAAAGAGATTCCCACTCAGGCAACAATCATCACTGAATGATTTGCACACAAAAAAATTATAGACTTCAGATTTAAAGCACGTACAGAAAAGGAATTGCATAATTATGATAGTTGCAGTTTGACAACATACACAGCAAAACAACTGCGTTCAAGTATCATGAAAATGACCTGTGATCACAGTTTTATATCATTCCTGTGCTACGCAATAAAGAGGATTGTTGAGGTCATATACAATAATGGCTTTACTTGCTTTTTAAACAGTCCTATAAGCATCAAATAGTAATTGCAAACCCGATTTAATAGCCAGTTAACACAACAATATATCACATATTACTTAGACTTGTGTCCTCATTCTGGTGTAAAATGTGAGGAGATGGCAAGTAAAGCAGTAGCAATGCGGGAGTGAAAGCCGGCAGCACATTCAACAGGGTCTACCGTCCATCCTCTCACTGCAAGTAGCAGCATCATCAGGAACAATAGTAATCATGATAAGACTGTGCCCTTGCACAACCGTAATCTACAGGTTCTTCAGTGTAGAGTGTGCAGGTTATGATCACAAGTCACGTAATATATGGAAATAACTATTTAGATAAAATAGATTTACATAAATGGTGAGTAATGCATTCAGTATTAATACCCTCTACTACATACAATAATTAGAAAAGCAACAGTCCCGAACACTTCATTGGAAAGGATTAGGAAGAGATAGAGATGTAACTGTAGTGAATCTGTTAAGTCATGTAATAATAGCTTCCCTCTTCGGTGATAAGAGAGACCTTGGGGTAAATGTATCAAAGTCCGGTTTCTTCATCTCGCGGGAGATCGGCGTCTTTGCAGCTAAAATCTAAAGGGGCGATGGCTTGTAAAGGCAAATTTTCCTTAACAAGCCATCGCCCCTTTAAATTTTAGCTGCAAAGACGCCGATCTCCCGCGAGATGAAGAAACCAGACTTTGCTATTGGAGCACAAGGGGGTAAATGTATCAAAGTAATTAGACAAGTGACAAAATCAAAAGAGAAAGGTTGTGGTACTCACCACATCAATAATAAACACAAAAAGTTATTTTATTGTCAAATGTGGTTAAAAACCACCAGAGGGCACTTAACCTCCTACTAACAGACATTTTGTGTGGCTAAACCACACTGTCTCAAGGTATGCAGGGAATACATACATATTATATCCATATAAAGTGTTCAGTAAGATCTGTGCCCTCCAGGACAGTATCTGTGTAATGTAAACAAGTGGGTACATTATCCTTATACATCAACAAATATTTGAAATGAAGCAACTAACTGTTAAATTGCTGGCTTTAGAAGCTCATAAATACAATGTCAAAAAACCTACCTTAAAAGAGGCTGTAAAGTCCTCAGGGGTGTGCAGCACCACGTTTCCGCCAGATTCTTTGTAAGAAACAGAGCAGGGGATGGCAAAATCTCCCGGCAAAAGAGTAGATGGAACTTTTCCTGCACAACCCAACTTCTCACGGCCTGGATCAAACCGATCAATTGTTAACGTTATACCTTCCTCATCTAAGAAACAACAAAAACAGGGATATTAAGGAGGGCATACAGAAAACAAACCCTTATTTGTATATTTACAACATTGTTATAAATAATAAAGTTCTGCACAATGAAAATCCAGTTACATAATACTCTAGACAAGGCAAAAACATCAACAGTCTAAGAGTGTAAGAACAATATGGTAACTGTACAAGGTACAGTTTTTCAGCACATTTTTGTGTGCTGAAAAAGGCCCCCTCGGCTTATACACGGGTGAACTTCCTGGTGTCCGGTCCCTAAGCTGTTTAGTTCCGCAGTGGAACGCATGTGAGTTCCACTGACAGGAAGTTTTGCATTTGGAACGCAAGTTTGCGTTCCAAATGCCGAACTTCCTGTTGGTGGAACGCACATGCGTTCCACTGCGGGGTAAGTAAGAGGGTGAAAAACTCTCTCTCTTTTTTTTTTTTTGTCACGGAGCGATCTTCATTTTCAGCAGCAACGAGTATGGCGCCCTGAGAAACACAAATGTGCTGGAGAACTTCAAAATGGGGATAGACAGGGGAAGATGAAGTTACAGGATCTGGAGCCTGAAATCTCTCTAGCACGTTACAACAACAAAAACGTGTGAGAGTGACCCTGGAACTCAAGTCCTGACAACTGACAACCCCACCAAACTGCAAGTAATAGATTTGAAAATCTCACAACTTACACAGTTAATCATTTATTTGTATTTTATGTGTATACACATTTTTATTTTCCACAACAATGAAAGCATACATCAAAATGACATAATAGCATTAAACTGAAAAACACACGTTATAAAAATGTGTACAATAAAAATGCATATACAGGTGTAAATAAAAAATATAATAATGAATACATCTAAAAAAATTACCAGTAGCTGCTGCATTTCCCACCCTAGGCTTATACTCGAGTCAACAAGTTTTACCTGTTTTTGGTGGTAAAATTAGGTGCCTCGGCTTATATTCGGGTCAACTTATACTCGAGTCTATACGGTAATTATTTTGTTGGTCTATAAGGGGATGGGAATGCACAGCAGGATGATGGATAATTGGAGCCATCCAAGCAGGTAATAACATTTAATCAACCTCTACTTCTATCTAATGCGATTTTATTGGTAACGAAGACCATGGCATCACAGTGAAAATGATAAAATTGTCATACTTATAATAACACTGTAGAACACCCTAGAGAGCACATTATAATTTATTAGATTACAATTTTTTCTTCCAAATATCCATTAACATATTCTTGACACCTGAGCACAACCAGCAGGCGGCGCACAGTAGTATCTGTCTGGGGGGTGCTTTTAAGAGAGAAATCTCCACTTCTCAGGTGGAAGAGGGATAGAGGTAAGAGAGGGCCCTTTGGCTGGATAATCCTTTTAAAGAGGTAGTCTGGCTTTGGTACCACTTCCTTCTGTAAATCATCAACATTTATTTATATAGCACCAGCAAATTCTGTAGCGCTTACGTAACATTTCAGCTGAAGTTCTTTCAAGGAGATGCCCACAGTTACATGGAAAACAGCTTTGCGGGTTATTATTAATCCTTATTTATAGGGAACCACAAGGGTTCCGCAAAGCCGTACAAAATACAGACAGTGGACCATACAGGGTAGAAGGCAATTAGGTAAATAAAATATGCCAGGACAGTTGGCGAGAGGTGATTGTGGCACCTGATTAATGGGTGTAGCATCTGGCCAATCAGGTGTGACATTCACTGCATATCTCCCTCATTGTAGCTAATCAAAACCACTAGATGGCTTCAATCCTCAGTTGCTCAACGCTGAATTCTCTCCAAGTTTTTGCCTAGCTTGTTTCAGCGCTACTTATTTAACGAAGGGGTCAGTAACTAAGCAAGGAGGGGGTTTTACTCAAGTGTAATCTAAGCAATTTCCCCCCTCCCAATAAACAGGCCTTAAAAAGGGAATAAGTTATCGGAAAATTATTCACACTACCCCAAATTTATACATACTTGACAAATTCTGAAACTTTTTTCTCTCTATTATTCAAACATTTTTCCCAGGTGCTGCAACCCGATGTTGCCAAACTTACCACCAGTTACCATATACTGCTGATTGTATCAAACATCCCAAGTGGTATATTGCAGCTAGTGTGGTACTTTAGCATTAGGAATCTCTGTTAACTAACAGGTATACTGCACACTGCATGCTCTGAAACAATCTATTATTAGGACTGACCATACTTAGAAACGTTGACCCTAAGGAGTTCCCCCCAACTCAAAATCAAGCCTAAAACTAGCCAACTTGGCAATCACAGCCCTGTACGATTATACGGCCACCATGAACATAGGAAAAGAGTAACTTATGTTTAGGTAAAGAACCTGTTTAAATATATGAGCATTTCATTGGTAGTTAAGAGCGATAAGAGACAATTATTTAAGAAAAGCAAAACAAATGGACACCAACCATCATCCACGGAAAAAGATCCAAGTAAGAAGCAAGAGAACAATTTTCTCTCTGTTTTGGCGTGACGATAAGAGAGTCGCAAAGCTTTCTCAGACAGCAGCAACCGAGGATTTCTGAGGGGGTGGGACAAAGAAATAAAAAAAAATTATGGGTGAGTATTTGTGCCAAAAACAATGTAACTACACTAAACAGGTAGGCAACACAACACACAGACATTTGTTCTTACTTTATTAAAACATTGTTGCTAACTGCTGAAAAGTAGTCAACCTACTGAGCTATGGAGAAGCGGAGGAGCTTAAAATGTTTTTTTGTGCCACAAAGTTCCATCTATGTAGCATTGCTAGAAGGGTGTTTGACTGCACTACTCAGTTAAACTGCACTTTAAAAAACAAAAAGGCAAGAGGACTCACTGGAATAAAAAAAAAAGTGAAAAATAAAAAAATTAAAATGAATATATACACACACACACACACACACACACACACACACACACAACGATGTTAACAACCATGTTCCCCATAGAACTTCTATCTTATCTCTGGTTTATCAACAATTTACCACAACTAAACACACTCCCAATGCTTATATGCAAACAACATCCAACAGTAATAAGTAAACAAGCATTTGCAAATTATATTATGACATGGGAAACAGGCGTAATAAAAATAAAATAAACACATATCTTGAGCAAACATCTCATTTACGGAGTCAGCACCCCCAAAAGCTAGACCACCAACTTACTTTCACTTACTGTGAAAATCACGTTTAGGAAATGTTTAAACCGTATAAAAAGCTATTAACTTTAATAATCCAGAAGTATCTTAGAATACATACTTGTACCATTTGCACAATACTCAGCTGTCAGTAACAATTGATTGGCAATACTATATCATAACTACCTGTAATAGCTGAAATGTAATCCTATAGTATCTCCCACGGGTGTTGAATCCCAGAGGACAGTTTTAGATGGAGGGAAATTTATAGGCAACATCCTGTTTGACATATTCCTAAAGAAAAAATAAATAAATTAAGACTGGGAAATTTTAAACATAAACTTAACAGTTGTAAATGTAGATGAGAATTTAACTGCTAAGCTTATTACTGAATTACATATGTTTTTAGAAACCTCCAACAGATGTAGGCAGATCTCCAGCAGGTGAAGAGGTCTCCAGCCATCTGTCCAGTACACAAATACTGTATAATGCCGGAGTCAACTACAGTAAATAACAGCTGACCAATTACACATTGTGTTATCAAATTTGCAGCATATATTTTTTTAAATGTGGATAACAAGAGTAAGTTTTTGACAGCTCATCAAAGTGTCAGTAAGATATGGTGAAAGTCAAATATAGACACAGGAAACAAGGACTTCTTTCTAACTAGTTATGAAGTGGCAGCTTTTATTGTTAAAGAAGATTAAAAACTAACTCAAGTATGATGCCAAAGTAGAAAATGCAGATACCCATTTTGTCTGCTATGAAGTAGTCGTCTTGTGATCTTTTGGAGCAGATATCTCTGGTAACAGAATAGTTGTTTTGTCATAATATAGTAGAAGAAACCATTACCATTTAACAGCCCTGTTAAGTTGTCATTGAAAAAGGACAAAACTCAAAAACAAACAAATAAAAAAAAAAAAAAAAAAACTTTGTTTCATATAAAGGCGCGTTTGACAAAGCAGTTTTCCTGCGTCAGTACGACACCATTCATTTTCATGATGATACTGCCTATACAGCCCTGTCCTCTACCTATGACTAAGACACACCTTGCCTCCAAACATTGGAAGTGAAAATGTATGAAGCACTTTTCTCAGTCCTGTTAAATGGCACTGGTATCAGAATAAACACCCATGTGACAGATGACTGCCCTCCCACAAGACCAGCATCACTCAACTACTGTGAACATTCTGATGATCTGATTGGCTACAGTTCTATCCTATCATTGACCACTACAAAACGGAGGGCACCAAGAGACACAGACCCACAACCAAACACACACTAAAATCTGGCAAAATGTACAATTGCCAATAAACTCAGTCTCTGAACTTCATCATAAATATCTGTTTACCAAATGTCAATATTTCCAACAGAAAAAATTATAATTATATATATATATATATATATCAGTGTAAACATTGTTTTTGCTGCTAACCTACACAATACAACAATTTAATGCATGCTCATATTGTGGAAATAGTGTTGACAACCTTGTCAAAAAACATATTACATGTTTAATATGTAAACCAATAATAATATCAATTTATGAAGCGTTACATAATGCAAATGTAACACAGGAACCCCAGCTCATGGCTGCCCAACTTTATCATCAAAAAGGGGCACAAATAGGAAATAAACAAGTGCATTTACTAGCAGGCCATTGCCAGTCGGACAACTGACAAAACCAGAGAACAAATGTTTTACCTCATATTAATCTGATTCTCATTGGAAGTAGGATTGGCTTCCTTGTGGTGCTGTAATTTCTTCAAACTCATTTTGCATTTGTGTCGTTAAAACATTAGAGTCAAACTAAAAAAAAAAAAAAAAATACAAATGGGAAATTATTTTTACATTGTTTCTACTTCATACAAGACACTAACATTTTCCAAAGACTGGTTATTAGATCACAAGTGGATATTGCCTGGACTGTTAGAGAAAGAATACATACACATGTTATTTTAGACAAAGACTTCGACCAAGATGTATATTCTTGGCTTGACTGAAGCTATGACTTTTGCATAAATTAATGCATTATGTACAACTTATTGCTCCTAACTAAGCCTACTCCATGCATTAGAAATTATTAATAAAGTAAGGAGCAATATTTACACAGGGATTGCCAGTCTAAGTTGATAAAATATGGAATCCATGGAAGCTAAAGTCCACAGACCATACTCTAAGAAACTGATAGATCCAGTAAACAAAAACTGAATCTGATCCCTGCAAATAACACGTTTTTATTCGTATAACACTATATATCCGTACCTGTAACAAATAATACAGAGACAATGGAAATGTAAAATGTGACAATTACCCCATTAAGTAACCTTGCCTTTCTTTTTGTCTCAAAATGTTATTATTTTGGACACAAAGTTTAAAAATCAATACAAATGTATTTAATGTCAGGACACTTAAATAAAATTACAAGAAATAAAATGTGGTAGATGGAGGGATGGGTTCAGTATTGAACAGTGTTGGCTAACCTGTGACACTCAAGGTGTTGTGAAACTACAAGTCCCAGCATACCCTTCCAGCAATAAGCTGCAATATATTGGCAAAGCATGCTGGGACTTGTAGTTTCACAAACACCTGGAGTGTCACAGGTTAAGCTAGGTACACACTACAGAAATTTCCACCAACTTTTTATGCCGAGCGATTTTACATGCGACCGATGTTCCGATCGCTCGGTCCATGGACTGCATACACACTAGCCTTGTTTAGGACGATAAAGGGAAGAGCAGACGTCCCTTTAGCAACTTTTTACAGCCATGTTGTGAGCAATGACTGTAATTTCATACTCACTGTTGTGGATCGGTTGGAAGGTTATACACACTACACAGCGGAAACGAGATTGGAATGAAAATATTAAACGGTACGACCAACCAAATGAGGCGACAATCGTCCATTTGGGCAGACTTTCGACCACTGCACACACTGACCCGACTTTTGAACGAGCGGTCGTATGTCGGCTGATTGAGCCGATTATTGGATGAAAACAGTGTAGTGTGTACCCAGCTTTAGCCAACACTGGTATAGAAGAAGGGAAGCAAAAAATACAATGTACACAATGTACCAGACATAGATGTGCAATGTAGTGCAGGGGGAGAATGAACTCATAGGATATCTGATTTATAAATGACATGCAAAAGGACACAGCATAATCAGGACTGCAGACAAAGCATTATTGCAAAGTAACGATTATTTTAATATGCAAACATCAGCTTCAACATTAAATTACAAATACATTTTTAGAATACCAGAAAACAGCCAGAGCAGGGAAGTCAGATTTCTGCACCAATAAATAACATTACTGATGAGAGGACATCATAGGACTCACCTGGAGCTCAGCATTGATGCAGTCCCCTGTCTGCTCCTACAGCACTGGACGGTACCGCTCCTGGGCGGTAAGGATGGCGGCAGTTCCCAAGGGAGGAGTCTCCGGGATACACACTGACAGTTACCGGTCCCCTCACAGCCACCAGCTGGAACTACAAATATGGCGCCAGCACGTCCCCAGGGCCCGGGACGCTATTCCCGCCCCCTCAGCCAATCAGAAGCGACACGCGTTCGATCTCAACCAATGGAAACGGTCAGAGGGAAGGGCATGAGCCTATCACAGCTGTTCAATTCAAACCACTAACGGCAACAAAGAGGGAAGGGGAGAGTGGATGGATTGTACGCATGCGCAGTACAGAGGTCAGTGCGGCGGGCTGACAGGAGTCTGGTGTCCTAGCAACAGGGCAGACGCCGGATCTAATCCTGTTCCTGTCTCATAACCGCTCATCACTATGTCCATTCGTATTGTGGATGTAGTCACATTATGCTTTATCGAAGAGTGAACAATTGCATTGGAGTTACAAATGATTGGTTTGCAGTTGATACTACATAAATATGCATTTAAAGTAATTGCAACTATTAAAACAGTGGGTCCATGAGAATTAGGCCCCTGTCACTCTGAACTGTTCCTACCTTTGCGCTGTAATACCCCATTCATACTGCACCAAAAACCCGGGATATTGCCGGGGCGGCAGTATGAAAGCGGTATTACTAAAGTCTAAAGACGCCAACCTAGAAGCATTGAGATTATAAGTACTTAAAACAAAGGGTTTGCAAAAAAGCTGTATATCATCATCACCATTTATTTATATAGCGCCACTGATTCCGCAGCGCTGTACAGAGAACTCATTCACTTCAGTCCCTGCCCCATTGGAGCTTACAGTCTAAATTCCCTAACACACACAGACAGAGAGAGAGAGTAAGGTCAATTTAGATAGCAGCCAATTAACCTACAGAGTTTATAAACAGTTTACAGAGTTTATAAACATTACTACAACATCAGGGCCTGATTAACTGTTTCGGTTGCCCTCGGCTAATACCTTGGTAGTCTAACACATTCCAGCTGATTCATCAAACCCCTCAGCCAATTTATGATTATCTCAGCCAATTCATCACCACCAGCCATTTCAACAAGCACCCACCATGTCATTGTCCCCTCAGTCATTTCATCACCCTCCAGCCACTTGCTATCACCAGCATTACACTTACCTGCTGACAGTACGATGGACCGACATTCTACTCTCGGGTAAGATATAGCAGTCTGTCACCATTAGGTGATAGGCAGCCTAGCAGCAAATCAGATTGTTATTATGCTACCTATCTGTAGGGGCCACAGTTCTTGGTCCAGTTTCGCAAAATAAGGATTTCAACATTTCGTGAGACTGGATTAAGAACGGTGACCTGTTCTCAATGTCAGCATAACAGCATCTGAGTCATGTAATGGTGACTGATGGGGCTGTCTCCTTTAGGCCAAGGCCGGCGCCAATGAGTAGCCTGCACCTGCCATGACAAAACAAAAAAATGAACAGAAAAAAACCCAGTAGAAAAAAACAGCGACACCCCCCACCCCAAGAAAAAAATCCTGCGCACTAGGCCTATTGGTTGAGCAGGCGCTGGATGACATGCACTACATATTAATTACTATGTGCTAGTGTGGGTGGACAAAGTTCAAAAGTGACATCGTCCTAAGAGTGAACCTAAGAACAATTTCACTATGAGACAATGGTCTGTTCTCATTTTTCAACTTATTTTTTTGGTTACAATAACCTGTACTGAATAAATTATGCTAATTAAACATCTTTAATTAGGATTAGCACATTTTTGGGTTACAATAAAGAGGGTGCACTGCTCTAATGTCAAACATACAAGAAAATAACAGTGTCTGGGATCAATCTCCTATACAGTTACCAAGTTTACAGCTATATAGCTGTGAGGTTCATAATTAGACGTGCACTTGTCCATTTTTGCCATTGCTTATGCTCCTCAATGGAAGTTGGTTCTGCATGGGCAAGCATGTGTTTAGGGACAGGGTGGGCAGGGGGCATTAGCCACCCCAGCCGGTCCCATAGTGGGCTACCTAAGGCTGGGTCACTGGGCCACCTGCATTCCTTTAAAATGTTCCTAATAGGATGCTGAGTCGAGTCTTGCCTCCAGGCTAAAATTTGCCAGCCCTGCCCTGCATGTGCTCCTTAGTGGCACATGTCATTTACAAATTGTTGATCCCAATATATGTAATACCCGTCATTGGTTAAGTTACTCTTACCTGGGGGATCATTATTTCTACTGTTCTCCTGTACGCTGACTCTGCCTGAACCATTGACTGTCCCTGCTCATTAGTACTGCTATTGCTGATCTACTTCCTGACCCTGGTTTGGTTAACTTGGTTATCTGTTGTCTATTATCGCATTTGAGGAATAAGTACTAACATCTTTGTGCAGAATTCCTGGGGGCAATAGAGAATCATTGAGGAGAATATAATGGGCTGTTATATGTGAAAAATATGATTAGTCTGTGATATTGATGTTCACAAAAAGGTTTAAAAGGCTGACATTACAACAACTCCCTAGTGCCTAGTACACAGTCAAGTTATATCCTTATATGAATTCAGACAAATAAAACCAAAATAAAGGACAAATAAACCCATAATTTATTTGATATAAATGAAGGTTAAATGCATGGTGCAGTCTTATCCTTGCTTTGCATTGCAGTTTTGTTAGAAAATAAAGTGTGATTTTGTATTTTTCCATCTGTATAAAATAAAAAAATATGAATTGCACATACATAGAGGCAATAAACACTAGATATGTTTGAAATAACTTTTTTCCTCTTGTTCCTGAAAGAAAAAAGAAAAACAATCCATGTGTCACTGGGCTGCTAAAATGAGATAAAAAGCTTAAATTGCAAAGCATAGCATGTCAGTAGTACCTTTTTAAATTGGTCACCTATCACTGCTCATACACTTGTGTAGGTATCTACCAGTCTGTAATGAGCATTTGTGTTGCCTATAAAACATCAAGCAGGACACTGAAACCATAACACTATTCCTCTAATTAAGAGGGATTAGACATAGAAAAGATTCCTCTCACAGGCAGCTTTAAAGATACCAGCTGTCAGCAAAGAGATGGAACACATAAAGTACATGCCACACAAACTTAGTAAGGTGAAAACAGTTATTTTTGGTATGTTATTAATGGTATTTATCCATGCTGGCTCACATCTCTTCACAAAACAAAGTGCACTCTTGCACCTACTCCGTTCTTCAGTAGTAATGTCTTCACTATGCTCAACCCCTCCTATCTGCCTGTGCAAAATTTTGCCTCTCCATGAATACTATCTTGCTCTGAAAACCTGCACGCTTCTCGATAAGTTCAAAGCTGCATTTATGCAGCTTTGTTCTTTGTAAATGGCTTCTACTGTAAGAAGGAAGATTTCAAGATGAGTAATAAAGACTTCTCTTTAGGTATGTTTTTTTTCCATTTTTCAATAGATGACCAAGGCTGCCAAGAGAAATTTCGGGCCTCGCTAAAGCAACTTTTTGCAGGGCCGTAACTAGGGCTGTGCGACAGGGGCGATCGCCCTGGGCGCAACGCTGAAGGGGGCGCAATTTACGCATATTTTAGGTTAATTTGGTTAAAATTGAGTGCTAGGGGGGGGCGGCATTTGTCTTTCTCGCCCCAGGCACTAGAATTCTAAGTTACAGCTCTGACTTCTTGGGGCCCCTTCCATAACCACCCAAGGTAGTGGGGCTAAAGCAGGTTGGAGGTTCCTCCCATTACAAGGCAGACCAGGGCCCACAGCCAGGCTCGGACCCTGGCACTTTCTACCTGTGCCCCCCTCTTTAAACAGTAGTAAAGGTGTAATTCAAAAGACATCTCAATTATGAAACCAAATATATGGTTACCAGAGATATCAATAAAATCCAAAAAAATAACTTAGTTCTGTCAGTTATTACAAGTAAATGTATTTAAATTTAAAACCTCACTATCTTATTAGAAAGCCACTTAAATAATCAAGTTGAGGGCAAATGCCAGCAACCATCACGACCACGGCTGGATCATACTATTGGCAAATGCCCATAGACACGATGGCCCTGGCTGTAGAAGCGACGTACAATAACTGACTGGTGATTCAACCACTAACGATCGGAGTCTTGCCCAAAAGGGGGCGGGTCTAGCGGGCTGAGCCACGTCACTTCCTGTCAGTGACACCTCAGCAGACAGCCGGCTTTCCCCTCCCTAATACTCTGTATGCTGTTCCGTGCACTGGGCGCTCTGTCCCGCTTCCCTCCAGTGTCTGCCCGCTCTGCCCTCAGCGCTGTCATGAAACCTCTCGTAGTGTTCGTTCTCGGCGGGCCCGGGGCTGGGAAGGGCACCCAGTGTGAGAAGATAGTGGAGGTGAGTGAGATGGGGCTTAGCTGGTCATTGGAGGGGTGTAAGATTTATTTATTTATTGGGGGTTACTGCTCTGTCTCTGCACAGCAATGATTATCTCTCTCTCCCACTCCCATAGTACAATGTATTAGACAACCTATAGTTCAGTTGTGGAACTACTAGCTCCAGCATGCCCTGTCAGTCACAGGCTGAAAGACACTAGTCCAAAATACTTTGCTCATAAAATGATAATTTTATTTATTATCAAAAATTCTAAGTGGTTGACCCATTTGGCAGGGCCGTAACTAGGGCTGTGCGACAGGGGCGACCGCCCAGGGTGCAACGCTGAAGGGGGGCGCAATTTAGGAATATTTTAGGTTAATTTGGCTAAAATTGAGGGCTAGGGGGCGGCATTTGTCTTTCTCGCCCAGGGCGCTAGAATTCTAAGTTACGGCTCTGCCATTTGGATAATCGCTGTTACCACAGAAACTATTTGTCAATTATTTTTTTTTTATGTATAATGAAAAATATTTTATTAATCTGTCCGCTATTGTTATTTTAAGCACGCTTTTGGAAAGGCTACTTAATGTGCTTATATGCCAATAGTCAAAATAATAATGTAAGAGATTGGTCCTGTACAAATGCTTTCTGACTAACCCTTTATTTGCTTTAATTTTGATGTTGCCTGCTGCATTCAAAAGTGTTAATGCTCTGGAAAATATTCTAGTTGTATGGGAATGCTCATTACGTACATGGTACATTAATGTAGGGAAGCTTTGCTGTTGAAGCGGAAAAAATACTTCAAGATTGTGCCTACGCTTTTAGCTAGCAATGTATTTCAACGCCCCTGTGAACCATCCCTAAAGTGCATAGACCTGTACAGTGGCCAACACTCCATTTTCTAGTGAGCTAATACAGCCTCATTCAGGTTCTCATGGGACTTTGCTGGAAAGACACAGGGTTCGGTGTGTCTAGGTGCAGCAGACAGCAAAAGGAACAAAAATTGGTGAGACCGTTGCAAAAAAAAAAAATAAGATGAAAAAAAAATAAAGAAATCTTTGGGTTAGTTACCTCAATGCTTTTAGTAGCTAGCTACATATTCCTGAAGGTCCCTGAGTCAAACCACCGCTATCATTCTGTGAGAAATTGCAGGACTAATTGCTACTTGCATAGTGGTGCTGGCTCTACACTTCTATTCCTTAGGCCAAGTATGCAGGATGTGTCAATAATGCAGCCTGAACCTGTCGTATAGCAGCGGAACCGCCCAGGAATCTACTTCGTTGTCATTTAGCACAGACTTCGCTTCGTGCTATCTGTGTAGAATTTGTACTCGGCAATATACTTATAGTTAAAGTTGTAGTGAATGCCCCATGCACACATATTTAACTGCCTGTAACTTTGCAAAAGAAAACTTCTTGACCACATAATGGGATGTGTTTGGCACCAAACCTTTCTGTACATCGACCACCCAGGCTTCAATGGTAGGAAAATCTGGTACCAACGACTACAATGTCTGTAGTTGCACACACTGCAGTGTCGCACACTAGGTGCATTTTGAAGAAAGGGATGTCCAACAACTGTGTCCATGTAGTTCAATTAAGGATTAGGTTTAGGACAGTGTGGTCATTTTTTTGACAAACGTCAATAACTTCTGTCAGAGAGTGTTGGAGTCCACTCTCTGTGTTAATATTGTCCTTAAAATGTCTGGTTATTACAATTTTTTAAAAAAAACTTTGTGCAAATCATATGCTTCCCACGATGGGATGAAAGGGCTACTATATCTAAAATATACATACTGTAAAATATAAGTGACCCTCTGCTAACAGACATGTGCCTGCCAATATACTAAAGCAAGACCATTAGATAAGTCTTTCTGTTCTGGGACTTTGTTCCTGGCTAGAATCGTATGAGGGGCTGACCAGCTGGAATTGGGCTATTAATATTAGGGAACAGTGTTTCTTCAATAGGGTTCCTCATTGATGCCCTGTGCAATGCATGGGGAATGGGCAGGCAGGGTAATTTATGTCCCGGGTGGGCAGGATAAAAATAACTTGACTTTACAGGATAACTAAATTTAACATGTATGTTATTATTTTTGTGCTGTTTGCAGTATCATGCTTTTCTAGTTATACAATTGGTTAATTGTGAAGACTACTGTACAACAGTGTCATGTGCAAGCTAATTTTTAGGCATATAAATCTGCAAATGTGTTTGTGGATTAATTCCTAGAAATAGTGTGACATGGCTCAGAGGAGCTGTGTAAATCAATGTGTTTGATTATGTTAAACTCCCCAGAGGGGGCTGGAAGATAAGAGCCCAGATCCATTTATGGCAGGTCGCAAAAGTGAAAGCCTTTGAAAATATCTTTCAGTAAAGTGAAATCTAACACACCTCAGGGAAACCTCAGACATGCCGACTGCAGAGACAGGGTTATATGTTGATAACAAATTCAAGCTGAATAGGGTCACAGGAAAATATAATATCTCATTTCTCCAATATCATACTTACCAGAGGCATGTGTGATATGCAGATGAACGGGAACTTATGACCTTTTGTGTGGAGGTAAAATCATGTTTGTAAACCATACTGGTGATAAGTTAGGACAGGGTAAATAAATCCTGACTAGAAAAGGTTTTTGACAATAGGAGTCATAAACCCCTAATTTGCATTTGCATATAGACCTTTCAGTTCTCGCATCGCAGGCAGGGGGGGGGGGCTCCAGCAGTCTTTTTAAAACTGTAGTATACCTCTAAAGCTGGGTACACACTACACGGTTTTCGTCCAATAATCGGCTCAATCAGCCGACATACGACCGCTCGTTCAAAAGTCGGGTCAGTGTGGGTAGTGACACGATGGTCGAAAGTCTGCCCAAATAGACGATTGTCGCCTCATTTGGTTGGTCGTACCGTTTAATATTTTCGTTCCAATCTCGTTTCCGTTGTGTAGTGTGTATAAGTTTCCGACCGATCCACAACAGTGAGTACCAAACAGTCATTGATCATGACAACATGGCTGTAAAAAGTCGCTAAAGGGCGATCGGAACATCGATCGCATGTAAAATCGCTCGGCATAAAAAGTTGGTTGAAATCTCTGTAGTGTGTACCTAGATTAATAAATTGTTCACTTTTGGGAGTCAATCTGATATTTAAGAGTATCCCATATTTCTGCTTCTCCCAGCTCCAGAAACTTGATTATACGTGAGTTATCAATTCTGTGTTTTATCCTCTTAATTTTATAAGAAACAATTGCATTATATTTGTATGTAATTTTATTAACTGTTTTATCTTAAGCATTGTGGATGTATTTTCCATATTAAATTACACTTAATAAGTTAAATCTCTGTGTTCTTATGAATTCACGCGACAGTTTGGTCAAAACGCTACATAGTTGAAAACCGGGGAGAATATTGTGGTCTATGGTAACTCTGACTAAAGTAAATTGTTCTAGATTCTAAGGTTCTAAAGGAGAACCAAAGTGTCAGCTCTTCATAAAAAAAACCTTGGTGATGGCATAGTTGGTAGGGCAGAGCTAGTGTGTGGCATAGATAGGTAAGGATCTAATCATTTTAGACAGACCAGGTAGTTGTTTTTGGTTAACCCTTTTTCACACACACACACACACACACACACGTCATGCAGGCTCAGGTGAGTGCTGTTCGTGACTAACAGCTATTCCCTTTTCTACATAACTCATTACCTAAAAATAAATTCTGTAATGAAAACCATATTTTATGATTTTTATGCAGCATCTGGAAAGCGATTTTTAAATCCTGACCTTGTTCCAAACTCTAATGACAAGTTTGATGCTTTCAGAGCCTTGCAAGACACAGAACAACACTGTTTGCGTTTGCAAATTATAAGCCACATTTCCTAGAAGCACAAAAATACTCTTTAGATTAATCACAGTGTAAGACAGATGCTCATTTTAGTAGTTTTCCATATTTTTTGGATGCAACTAAACGGTTTTCCCTTACACTGAGCTATTTTACTAGTTCCACCTCAGACCGCTGCCTTGATTGCTCTCTGGCTGAAAAAAACCCCCCCAAAAAAAAAGCTTGTAAAAGGTGAAACTTTACCACTATCCTATTTTCTGGCATTGCCTGACCTGCAGTTCCTCCCAGTAAAGTCACTGTACTTTTGAGCATGCTCAGTGAAGTTCTCCAATAGAAGATTTCTATCGGATGACTAGTTTACAGACACAGTTTTAAGCTGTTTTTAAGGAGTTGAAAAACAATGGGAACACTTCAATGTTTAGGCACTTTTCCGATGTCCAAAGCTGGCGATCACTTCTTCCTGTCATCTTTCATATATGTATTGTTATTTTCCTTTTAAGGCGTTGTGATTGAAAAAACATATGTCACTTCTTTCAATTTTTAGAAGTACGGTTACACCCATCTGTCAGCTGGCGACCTTCTTCGAGATGAGAGGAAAAGGCCAGGATCTCAGTACGGAGAGCTCATTGAGACATACATAAAAGACGGGAAGATCGTCCCAGTTGAGATTACAATCAGCCTGCTGCAGAGGGTGAGCATTGCTAGGATCTGTGGCTGACGGACTGTGTGGATGTCCGTACCGCCTCACAGCACTGGGGTCATGAGTTCAATTCCCGACCATGGCCTTATCTGTGTGGAGTTTGTATGTTCTCCCTGTGTTTGCGTGGGTTTCCTCCGGGTGCTGTGGTTTCCTCCCACACTCCAAAAACATACTGGTAGGTTAATTGGCTGCTATCAAAATTTACCCTAGTCTCTATCTGTCTCTGTGTGTATGTTAGGGAATTTAGACTGTAAGCTCCAATGGGGCAGGGACTAATGTGAATGAGTTCTCTGTACAGCGCTGCGGAATTAGTGGCGCTATATAAATAACTGATGATGATTCACGGTATCTGTAGAGTTTTTACTGCAGATGACGTGAATGTACAAATTCAGCCACTGCTTGAGCACTTGAAATATGGTAACTAAATAGTTCACTAGTCACACAGAGCTAAATGGCACGAATTCACTTGCTCTACCATATTCACCTATAATCTCAGCGTTTGCGGCTATGCCGTTCCTTTCTGAGATTACCTTTATCCATCCTTAGAACCAGCAGATAAAGATTGATGCTGGAAAACCAGAGGTTGGCCAAGTCTGCTCTATACACTGAGATAAAAGGCCTGTCACAGCGTGCTCCTAAGACATGCTATTTCCTTGTTGCTTTTTATAGCAGCTGTATATGACTCATACACTGATCATTCGAGTAAAAACTTCCACGTGTCAATACAGCTATGTCGCCTAGTTTACTGTACTGTAATCTACAACAAACATGATTCCTTGAACACGGTTTAGATAAGATGAGGCTGAACTACAATTATCAGCATGCTAAGACTTTGAAATGAAGTTTCTTTGTTAAAGTTGTAAGCAGACAGCCACTGTTCTAATTCCATAGGCTCAGAATTAAGTTATTATTATTACCATTTATTTATATAGCGCCACTAATTACGCAGCGCTATACAAAAACTCATTCACATCAGTCCCTGCCCCATTGGGGCCTAGTCTAAATTCCCTAACACACACACAGACTAGGGTCAATTTGTTAGCAGCCAATTAACCTAGTTGGAGGGTGGAAGACTAATAAGATGTAGAGGGAGATTCAATTGCCCGCGAGGTGTCGCCAGACATCACCGTTGAAAATAACCTGTGCCTTATTGGATGGAGAGAATACATTTTTAGTTTTACAGTTGTGAATCGAGAGTAATTCCCAACACTCTATTGTCCAGGCAATGGAGCTAACCATGGCTGCCAACGCTGACAAGAATAAATTCCTCATTGACGGTTTCCCCAGAAACGAGGACAATCTACAGGGCTGGGACAAGGCAATGACCGGGAAAGCGGAGGTCTCCTTTGTCCTCTTCTTTGATTGTGATAATGAGGTAAGAAGCACAGAACGTCCGGTCTGACTGGTTGGTTACCTAGAAAGCCTCTATAGGGAACAACACGATTGACCGTTTTCCTTTATTTGAACCTGCGTAGATCTTGGTGTGAGTAGAGCAATTGCTGGACTATGAATATTATGTATAGAATTATTAAAACGTGTTTCAATTGCCCGGGATATATGACCAGCTCGACAGGCCACCACACCTAAAGTACAAAAGTTTCCAATATTGAACTAGTATCGTTTAAATATGAATTTCTATACATTGTCAGAATTTGAGATGCAAAACGGAACACTTGTGTATTCCTAGAGTAGCTGTTATCTACATGCGACTGCATGTTAACCAGGTATCCAAACAGACAACTTATAACTAAACGTGTAACGGCTTTATAGTCCCTTTTACATGATGTGTGAAGTGAGCCATCTTCTGGACCATCCCATGTACTCATGATGTATGGTGACCTCATCATACCAGCTTTCATTGGCTCTGAATGAGTGAGCTGTGAGTTCTCTACACCCTCACGTATAGTCCGATAACCTACGTAGTACAGTGTTTAGCCACGATACGACATCTGTGGGTTGTGGCGATAGCTATTTGTACTGGAAGGGGTTGGGTCATGTGATCATTCTTTTATGTGTTTTTTTTTTACTTGTATGTTCTTATAGAATTGTCATTTTTAGTTAGAATTTTGCTTTCTGTATATAGAAGACCTGGTAATGTTCGTATCTGCTTCTCACTCACTGATTATCCTTTATCTTAGATTTGCATCGGGCGCTGTCTGGAACGAGGGAAGAGCAGTGGAAGAAGTGATGACAACAGGGAGAGCTTAGAAAAGAGGTATCTACAGCTATTTCATCCCCCTTTTTAAAGAATGTTTGTTGCCTGTGCATCCAGGTCTCAGCCTTCTGGTGGCCTGAACCAATATTCATAAAAATGCAGTCGATTGTTTCACAAAGTGATATCACTGGTTCCTAGCGAAGTGATAGGCTGACATTGCTGCATTTTGGTTTAGCCAATAAAATGGCTGTCTCCGCTACATGTAGTTGACGTGTGCACGTTTAAAGTGCCTGTGTATAGCTAAATCTAAGTGTGCACTGCTGTTTTATACCATTAGGCATGAAAAGTGTTCAACAGCAGTAAGGAAAACTAGGTTGTCTTATGTTGAAGCAAAAAAAAAATAAGTGAACACAAACGTCTCCAAGAGAGATGTATGTTTGTTTGTGGAGAAGTTAAACAGAATCTCAATGAGTTTTTCCTTTGTTCCAGAATCCAGACCTACCTTCAGTCCACCCGACCAATCATTGACCTGTATGAGCAAAGAGGAAAAGTGCGGAAAGTTGATGCCTCTCATTCTGTAGATAAGGTAATAACTCCCTACTAGACTATATATTATATATTAATATATGTTTATTATTATTATTATTATTATTGTGTGGGGTTGTTTTTTTTCCTTTTTGTATTTTATGTTCATTCAGTGTTAAGATTGAATGAACTATTTTGCTCAATTCCAGACTGTTTCTAGTTTACTGCAATTTGCAAACCGTAGTTGTGCAATGTTTGAGTCTTAATTTTTTTTTTATTATTATTATTTTTAAATGTTATGGTGATATTTTGTCCGAGGGAGGTCCTGGTAGGTATCTGGTCCAGTATGCCAATATCTGACCTAGTCTCCTCTGTCCATTCCCCTCCTCCATGTCCGTACTTGGCACTGCCTGATTGACATTACAGCTGCACTGTTTCTCCAGTCTCAGTGCTTCTTGTACTCAGTACTGGTCTGGAGCTCCAGCAGAGCTGACATAAAGAAGGGAGAGCTTGACCATTGCTGCCCAGTTTCGGTGTTTGCATACTGTGCGTGCTGCTTACTGGTCCTTAACAGTCTGTGTAAGGGAAAAATATTTTATGCTAAAAATTTCCATCAGCCTACACTTATAATTTAATTAAAAAAAAACAGTAGTTTCCCAGGTGGTCAGGTCTCTTTAGACATTTGTAATTGAACAACACCTGCATATATTGTCCACTCTCATAACGTCTAACAGGAACATTTATATTTCCTTTCTGGAAATATTGCTGTCTTTAATATACATGTACGTCTTTCATGTTGTCTGAGGGCACCAAGCCTGATTTTGGATTGTAAGCCATATGGTGCACTTGGGACAATGATGGGGGGGATTCAATTCCAGGGTAAGTCCTGTCGTAACATCACGTGCGGAGACTCCCATGGAATATTCATAACATAAAACCCGCCAATTGTTTAGGAACTGTAATACCTGTTAATAGTTGCAAAACGCGTGAGGCTCCTGTGGGACGGCACACTGAATTGAATCACCCCCAATATGTTATGTTCCTGCATCAAAGTGTATAATTACATAGTTGTGGTCTGATCCCTGGCTGATTTCTGGTGTTGGCTACTTTAGTACAATACAGTGGTTCTAAAAAGAGAACTAGTTGTACTTGCCTTTGTTGAGGTCTTTTCTTGATCTTGTACCACCCAGATCCAACAGTCCAGTGCAGCAGTCCTCACTAGTTGTCGATGCCCCTCCCCCTTTAACTTCCCATTTGCATTGATGAGATATTCACAGGGGTGCCATACGAGCACCACTGGTGTCTCTGAATCGGGGTAGCGGAAGGGAAGAGTGTAACACTGGACAGTGAAATAGGAAGAACACCTTGTACTTTAAATTTTCTTGGTGATCTCGATCCAAAACTACATATTTAGTTGTCAGTAATTCTCTAAGCATGACCTTCCTGTAGACAACCACTGCCATGTTCTGGTGGGCCGTGTAGTATTTAAAAACCATAAATTAAAAAGGGGGAGGGGGGGTGTAGTCACGCTGAATATTTTTAACTAAGCTATGTCTTATTTTCACCTTTACCACAACAAAAACGTACATTGCTTTGAACAGAAACCAGCATCTTGTGACCGAACCTTCTGGTGGCCACATGTGCAGTAGGTGGTTTATATAACTGGTGGTATTGGTGCGAAAGTTCTTACCCATGGTTTCTCTTTCAGGTCTTCATCAAAGTCCAGGAAATCTTTGACCAGGAAGGAAACTAACGCGTTTTGGAGGAGATGTGTTCATGTCATGTGGGACAAACTTTATCTAGTGCATATTTTTTTCTATTTTTTTTTTTTTATGTAAACACTGTAATTTTGGGTATAATCTTATTGCTATATCTCCTTCACTTCTGTCTACCTGTTGTAACCTACAGGCTTCCATCCGTTTCCACTACAGACAGGTTGCGTGTTCCCCGACCTAACGAATTAGCTCCTTCCTGTGTTCTGTATGATGCAGCAGAGCTGTGGTAGTTACTGGGTCCTTCTAATGTAACACTACCGCGTCTATTTATTCAGAAAATACACATAAGACATGATGTGCTGTTCTCTCCATTCACGGTGTTAGATATATATATAAATCAAGTGCAGCTGCGTACCTGCTGGTGGCAGCCATTGTTAATGAAATCTCAGCCTATCCATTCAGCAGTGACATCAGCGAGCGTGCGCCAGGGCCAAGTCATGTCACTAGCAGCGATCGAATCGCTGGACTGCGTCCTCATGAAATGGTTTATAGGGAATGGATAGACTATATCTTCATTACTGGTTCAATTCTCAAACTTTGTTGTCCAATTTTAAATGTGGAGGTCTTCATGGCCGCCGTATTCTAACCTTGCACATTATAATAAAGGCTTACCAATAATTTTAAGGAGATCCTAACGCCTATCCCAGTTTATGTAACAGTGTAAGTATTGTACCCAATACTGAAGCTCAATGTCTGTATCAGGAGGCCTCCTATAGCAATGTGTACAATGCACACAGTTTTCTAAATTTTTACTCTTAACTTAGTTTCGTGGGTTTTGCTTCCTCAACACAGAATGTAAAAGCAGTTAACTACATGTGGAAACCAGGCAGTGTCAGACAGTCTACTTAAAAGTGAGTCCCTCCGTTACACTACAGGGATTGTGTGTGAAAACGCTGCAAGCATAGTAGCGTTCGAACACCATGGTTTCCTGGTCAGAACTTGGTGGAGCTTGTAAACGCCCTGCTACTAGTGCCCTTCTCGTTTACATTACAGGGGAATTAGTAAGTAGAATGAGTCGGACACTGATTAATACACATGTGCTTCTGACAGATCTGATATATGTGCGTTGGTGGGGGGGTGACTGAGAACTGATTTTAGAACTACTGCAGTGCATGTAAGCTTCAACACATCTTCTCTAAAATAAATATGACAGTTTTGACCAGTTAACCGGATATTTAAAGGACTTCTAAGCCCAAAACATAGGTTGATTTATATAAAAGACCTAATTAGATGTAGATTCACTGTTTTTGTATAATATTTCATCAGAACTATAGACCTTTTCCAGTAAGGTTTTCAGCATACGGGAGGCATTGGTTTCTGTGTGCACCCAACTTCACGTCCATAGCACCATAGAAGGATGCTGTAGTCTGCCGTTTGGAGGCTTAAAGGGATAAACGCTTGCAGAGAGAGAGCCAACAGTCACATACAATGTCATATCTTACCTCCTGTGATAACATGGGAGCCTTAATATATGTATATTTGTGAGTTTTAATTGCTGTCTTTTTATATACTGGACCAACTCATATTTTGGGTTTAGATGCCCTTTAAATGAAGATGGATAATCATCTACCTCTGTTCTAGGTGCACGTTACAATTTAATCCTGATACCTCAATAAATAATTCTCACTGCCACAACTGGTGAGAATGCATTGTTCACAAAGGCAGGTTTTGTTGGTACTGAAATATTGTCCAGCTTTTATATCTAAACCAGGTCTGGTCAACCAGTGGCTTTATAGGTGCTGTGAAACTACAAGCCCCAGCATGCTTTGCCAGCTGATAGATGGCAGGGGAGCCACAGGTTATCCAGACCTGGTGTATCGACAAGTTAGGTCTAGACCAGATCAGCTCCTGTGCATCCTCTGTAGTTTAACATTGTTCTCATGAAACATTGGTGCCCACATTAGTAAAAGGCAGATGTTAAAAGCACAGGACAGGTTAAAGAGCTTATTGACCTCAGGTTGCAAATTCAATGTCCCGCCTATATTGCATGTGTACAAATATGTTGATGGGTAGACTTTTGGCTGATTTAGTTTCCCTACAGCAATCGGTACCTATTTTTAACTGTATTTCTGTGAAAGTAATATGAATGAAATGATGTTACATGAAATAAAATGGAGACCGAATGTAAAGGAACCATGAGTTTGCAGACCGTTTGTATTGAGTACGGGAAGAAGGTAACACAAGCCGGTCTTGAATATTGATTTCAATGCGTACCTGTTGTTTATAGAGAACGGAGGAAGCTATTTTTGTGGGCGGAACCAATAGTCATTAAAATGCAGCCAATCGTTTTATTCGGAACTAATCACAGCGCTAAACTAGGAACGAGGCAGAACATCAGCCTTTATGTCAGTGATGATCCTAGTTATAGATAGAATATTGGTTCGGCCCACAGAATGGTTGTCTGCACTGTGTGGACGATGGGTACAAGTTAAAATCCTCATCGGATGTTGTTGCTTCTAGGTGAGAGTGGATATTTTATCAGCATAATGTGCACAGTTTTTAAAAATGTACTCTAACCTAATGTCATGGGCTTTGTTTCCAGAACACAGAATGTAAACGCATTTAATTACATGTGGAAACCAATGGCTCCCGCAGGTAACTTCCTGTCCTTGGGAACCAACAGCCGTTCAGACAGTGTGTATAAAAGTGAATTAATAACACCTTACCATTAAGGTGTGGGTGGGTCCCATATATGTTGTAGATTTTATTCCCTAAGCTTTCCAGAGCCTTGATGGCTCAAGGGAATTGCCCCATTTCTGTAAGCGAGAGACCAAACTGCGCGTAGGAACATAGTAGAGTCCAGACCGCTTCATACGAACGCTTGTTCTTTACATGTCTCATAGTCCTGGCTCCTTTACCATTCAGCCGTACAGAAGGTCTTGTTGGTTCTTTTAAAGGGATTTTTGTTTGTTTAAATAGGACCCTTCTGCATAGGCTATGTAGAACCAATAGCAAGAAGACTTTCCCCTACCTCTCCCAGTACACCCGAGGGGGGCACTGTATACTAATTGTATACCAAGTGGTGTCTTGTCCCTCCCCTCCCAACTAGATCCTGGTGCTTTTCACTGGTGGAGCCTGGTGACATGGAACTGGGGGACAGCGGTGGACGCAATTAGCATGCTTGCGGGTCAGTTAGCATATTAAACAGCCAGAGTGCCTCTCGGGAACAAATGCCGGATATAATTGCTTAAATTTTCACTGTAATGTTCCAAACAAGGTTTTATTGGTTTTTGTTTTGTTTTTGTAATTTAATAAAAAAATAAAATGCAGTGGATATATTTCTTTCCAAGTTGTGAGAATGCTTTCACTGTCCTCCCGCTGTTGATAGATGGTTATTCTATTGAAATAGGAAATGTTGAGTGAGTTTCCTGTGATGAAGGCAGCACATTCTATGTAAATATGTAGGCAGCCACACATTCTGCCGTTATACATATGATTGCACCTGGCTGCTTTTACAGTAGAGGGATCATATAAATGAGATCATTTCCACAGATGTTTACTGTTTGTACAGTCTCTGCTTCTCTTGCAAAAATAATTATAGTGACATTGACCTCCAGATTACTACACCCCTGTAGCTGTGTAAATGTTGGGAGAATCTGTTTTGTTTTGCACTACAAACTGGCGGGAAGGGGGTCTCTGAGTACTCTACATGGCTAAACACTTGGCCTTGCTCCCGCTCAGCATACATCTGGCTTATCCAACCATATTACGCAGTTTTTGAAACGCCTCTCTTGTATACTTGTATTGCAGTAATATCTCTAAAGACGGGGTGCAGGTTGCTGACAAATCACTGCTATGTCTGAAGGGAGTGAGAGGAAATATAACTTTACTGGGAAGAATGTTGCACTAAAATGATTCATTGGGGGACATTTAGGAAAAACAGTGAGCACGTAACTGTGGAAAACCCCCATAACCCATAGTAAACAAATACTAAAAAAAAAAAAAAAAAGCAGTCATTTGGTTACTGTCAGTTAAATCACCATTTTTCACACTGTTTGGACCAATTTTCGTAAATGTCCTTTAATATCATGACATCTTTACTTAATTTCCAGGTGCAAACTCTTTAGTTTTATTTGTTTCTTAAGTATTTGGGTGTATCAATACTTGCCAGTCTCCATGCCTGACTATTAAATGGTGGTAGGAAGTATTCTGTACACTTTATATTCTCTTCAGTAAAAAAAAATAAATGTTTTCAATTTTTATTTCTTTGTATTCAAGTTGTATCTGTATGTAATGTATCCTAATATTATAGTACAACCTGATCTGTGTTGATTTAAATGATTTGTTTTTTTAAAATGAGTCACACTTCTGTCACTTTCAGTCACATAGAGGTGATCAGCTGTTACATTTTAATCAAACTGATCGCATGTTATTTTGATCCCTATTGTTAGATTTATTAAAACTCATCTATATTACACATAGGTCATACAGCCAACACTTTTATTTCAAGCCTTCCCCATGCCTGTCAGTAAAGCTACCCTTACATGCAGCAGTTTGTTTTACACCAAATTAGTCCCAAGACATCTACCTGGATTCAAAAATGATTAAATATTCTACAACATCAGTCCAGGATTACTCAAGCTGTGGTGTAACAAGTGCTTTCACAAACTGTTCTAGAGAGTCTAGGACAGTGTTGTCTAACCTGTGACACTCCAGGTGTTGTGAAACTACAAGTCCCAGCATACCTTCCAGCAATAAGCTGTTATATATATTGGCAAAGCATGCTGGGACTTGTAGTTTCACAACACCTGGAGTGTCGCAGGTTAACCAACACTGGTCTAGGACAGATCAGGGGCCACATGGGCAGTTCTCTAACCTTCACAAGGACAGCACCTGGCTTGGTAATAAGTTTAATAATACATTTGAGCAAGCAAAGAAAGAAACACCTAGCTGTAATAACATAAACATTTTATGTAAGTGATAAAAAAAAAACCAACCAAATCTGACGACAAAGGCACGGAGGATTGTCTGTTTTCCATCACTGGTCCAGGTATTGCCATAGTCTATATGAAATTCAGAATAAGAAATAATATCTATGCTTGTGTGATCATCTTGTGGATAACTGTATACTCAAACAAATCACAGGCTGGGGCTTATTTACCTGCAAACCTTTTATTCACAAAGACCTGAAGCAGTTCGCTGAGAATATCATACACTGCGTAGATACAATCACAATGTACTGCCACCTATGGTCACTGGGAGGAGCAACCAATCAGGTTCTAGGGCCTGATTCATTAAGGATTTTAACTTAAGAAACTTCTTATTTAAGTCTCCTGGACAAAACCATGTTACAATGCAAGGGGTGAAAATTAGTATTCTGTCTTGCACATAAGTTAAATACTGACTTTTTCATGTAGCACACAAATACTTGATAGCTTATTTGTACACTGAAATTTAAAGTTGAAGTGGGCAGAATTAAGTCCCAAACGCCACGATTCCCGGTGAATTGCGGCGTTTGGCCCTGCCCCCCGCTGTCAAATGACGCGTTTTGTGTCATCACGTCTTGGGGGCGGGTCCAAAATTATGTGCATTTTTGGAGCCCCCCCCCCCCCCCCCCCCCCCGTTACGCCCACCTCCTCCGCAGGCTCCTGGATTTGAAGATCAGAAAGTTTAAGTATAAGATAGAACAAACACACCAAACAATGTGTGATCAAACAGACTTGTGGGCAGAATTATCCAGATGCGGGAGATTGCCACACTCGCCCGGGAGACTCTCGCAAAATGCGGGAGTCTCCCGGACATTCCGGGAGAGTTGGCATGTATGTTCTGTCTGGTTCTCTAGAGTGGTGTTTGTCTATACACTGCACTATTCTCTGATTTACACAGTATATATTAACTGTGTTTTCAAAATACTACACTATTGTGTGCCTTGTCTTTTTGTTTTACTTCCCATTATATTTTTATATATATATATATATATATATATATATTATTATAATAATAATAATTGTTTATTTTTTTAAGGGGGATTCCGAAACTGAACACTAGGCGGTGCTGTAGCTCCAATGAGTAGTCTACTATATACTTACATATTATACTTCTTGGCTGTTGATACACATTGAAGTCTATCTGGCATGTATATACAGTACTTCTTAGAAAGGATGATCATAATTACATAACAGGCAAAGATATTTCCATGTCGTTATTTTTTTTGGAGGGGGGGGGGATGGGGTTTCAATTGAAATTCAAATTGTATTTAATTTTAATTAAAATTGATATTGTCTGTCCACCATGTAATTTCTTCCATCTGTTTATAAATAGTTTATTAAATATATGCAATATCTATTTGTATATGATTATTTCTTTAAAAAAAAGTTAAGGAGAAAAGTAAGTGGCTGTTTCATACAATTTTAAATATCCTTTATTTTGCTTTTGCCATTGGTTTGAAGTTGGTTACATTTCTTTAATTAATATTTGTTCTGGTACGCAAGAGTATTAGGACTATTTTATTAGTGGGGGACTGACCACCTTTGACAACCCAAAATAAAAATATATTTATTCCTTCCTCTGTGTGTGTGTGTGTGTGTGTGTATATATATATATATATATATATATATATATATATATATATACAAAAATCCCTTCTCAATCCTTATTTTGCTAAAGGGCAGAGCAGTTACACCTAAACTATTGCTACTTAGGCAAACAAGAGGTTAAAAAGTATCAGCCGCCTCTATATTTTGGGAGCGAGAAGTACTAGCAGTAATGGAAAAGGTCGACTAATGGAAGTAGTTTAACTATTGTTCACCAGGGCCTGCAGATAAAGGTTTAAAGCTTAAAATCCTTTGGTTAAACAGTGTAGAAGCTGGGTAAACTCTGCTGCTGCTTAGCCGGTCTCCAGTAAGGAGCTGACGCTGCAGATGACAAAAGAATTCAGAGTTCTAGAATCTGCACTTTTACTTCTGTCAGTCAACTCTTCTGGATCTCCGTGTGCTTACTGCAGTGTGTCAATCTCCTGGCCATCCTCTATGTGTGGGGTAACATCAGTCATTTAATAGGTGTATCTTCATTCTTTGTTCACCTAGGTATTGCATAAAGCGGATGCAGAGTGAATACTATGCCAGTTTGCGTAGCTTGTGTGAAAATGCTCAGCGCATGGCGCAGAAAGTGGGTGCAGGCATATGCGCACAGCTAGATTTGCGTGCCAACCTGCACCTGGAGAAAAGGGGCAGTATGAGAGCATCTAACTTAGAGCACGGTACTGTGTGTGTGTTTGTTTACGCACTTACTATACAAAATGCAGTAACTGTCTAGCCCAGTCTGAACGTGCACCTATGGTTCACACACAATGGAGAAGTCCTTTTATGGTTTGACTTAATATTCATGAGACTTCGGCCTAGGCATTCACTGGAAACTATTACTTAATGAATATTGGCCATGAAGTGCCTCAGTGTTGGCAAGGTTTCCTAGTGACTGAATTGACTGCATGAATATTGGTTCATCCCACAAAATGGCTGCCTCCTGTGTGTGTAGGCAGCCATTGGCTGCAGGATCCAACGAGGGCTCGTTCACCTGGCTGTATTTCTTTCGTGTGGCAACCGTTGATGTAAGAACATTAATTCAGCCAGCTGTGGCACTTGTATGGAGAAAGATGAGGCGTTTTTTCGCCATGTTGTTTCCCACAATGCATTGCATCAATGATGTCTGTCCACACTAAGTTTCCTCGGTCCTCGTTCTGTGTGGAATGGCGCTGATCACATACAGAAGAATATATGTCTGTGAGGAAGCCATTAAGCAAATTTCAAAATATATCTATCGCAAAGAAAATGTGGGTGGAGTTCCCCTTTAAAATGAAGTAGTTGAACATGTGGAAAGCCTCAAGGCTGAACTCTGTATCCTGCACATTGAGTTCCTCTTGGTTAATAGAATTTTTTTACCACAAGATAAAGCACCAAATTCATTCGGTCTCAGTCTGGAAAATACACCAGAGGAAAGAAACTGAAGCACCTGGAACAACTTCAGAGGGAACCGCACATAAGGATTAAGAACAGACAGACAAGCACCTAAGTTCATCGCACTAACCCACCACAACACCCTCACCTACAGTGCTGTGCCAGACATTCACCTCTGGCTCACACTGTTGTAGGGGTCGGCAACCTTTATCTATCATTATTATCATGTGTGACTGGATCACTATTAAATAACTTTCTGTAAAAATTTATTTAGAGCAAATAGCGCAGGGCACTTATTTATGTAATTGCATGTGCACTTATTTTTTTATATTGTGTATATTGTGAGATAGGAAATCATTATTTCTGAGACCAGGGGAGGAAATTCGTCTCTTGTTTAACCTTGCTATAGGATATGCCTATTACTGATGTATATATCTGATACAATGAGCCCGTGTTTACTAAGCCTTTGGTGTATTGTGATGTGGGGAAGTAGCTTGTTTTGTTTTTGTTGTTCTGTGGGAATGGGTATTCGGCGACTGTCTGAAGTATTCATGCCAGTCAGACCTTTTGACTTGCTAGTGGGTCTCCTGCCTCTGAAATAAAATCCAGGAAATCACAGCAAGGTTTTTAAGAATTTCATAGCTAAGCATAAATATCAGTGGCTTTGCAATGCATGTAAATCCATGTTTGTGTAAATAGAGTATATCCTGATGCTAAAAATAGCATGTGTCTGAAAGGTATCATTCTGATGTTCCATCTGACCTGACCACTGATACCTTAAATCAGTGGGACTGTCTTTGCCAGGACACTTGAGCAATAAACATCACTCTGCTTCAAAGACCTGCTTGACAACTTCTTCAATATTGCTGTAATCCTGTGACCTGCAGATTAGACCCTAAAATCTAATCCGTTCTCTGGCTGATTCTGAGGTTTGGACCCAAGCTTTTCCAGTACCACCGCTCTGCCTGCTACCTGCAGCTCTGGTCAGTGTGATAGGCCAGGGAGGATCCATCCACAGCAACCCGGATCCATAGTAAGAGGTCCGGAGTTACCAGCCCAAGTGTACCAGCACAGGAGTACACTAGCAGTGACAGTTACCCAGAAGGAACGTGGTTCTGAGCGCCATAAAGGAGTTCAGTGGTGGCAGTATTATAAGCCCCTCCTACTGCAGCAAGAGGGCGCATTTGGGATAACGAAAGGGAACGGTGGCAAAGTAAGCCCAGCCGGTTCCCAGCAACAACAGATAGGGTGGCATAGGTGGTCCATCCTGTCACATCATGCTAATAACATTAATAGTAACAGGACCAATTAATAAATGAAATACATATTCCTAATTATATACAAACTTTATAGCTGTGTGGTTTCAAATGTATTAATGTAGTGCAGCCAGGTCATACTATGCCACACAGTAGTGCCCTAAGTTCATATTATGCCACACAGTAGTTCCACCAGTTGCATGTATAAATACAATCTACCATTAAACATAATACAGCAAGAGGCAGTTCATTTTGCTCATGTGCAACTCACCAGGGTTCAGGCGTCTTCAGTTCCGAAATGGCAAATGAGAGGAGCTGCTGCGAACACACAGCTGCATTTCAGCCATCTTCGACTACTTGACTGAAGCGGTTCTGGCGTGCCAGATAAAGAGATCCCAGTGCCACAGGTTGCCGACCCCTGCTCTATAGTATTTTACAAGCCAATACAAGAAGAAAAAAAAAAACAGAGCTTGTGATGCTGCAATGGATGATTCTCCAAGGTGCATATACAAGTTTACTGAACAGACCTGTCATACCTGGGATCCCTAGTTGATTTAGGGGAAGGGTTCAGGAGAAAAAAAGTGCTTTGTCTTCTACTTTAATGTTTTAGTTGTGTTTTATGGAGAACACCTGAATTTAATGGATGACTCCACCCAACAATGAAATTGTTCAATACATTTCCAATAACCTATACTATGTACCTGTCCAGTAAGATGAGCTTTTTGCAGTAACTCCAAAGGCAGGTAATAGTGTTTGAGTAAAATCTCAATGTAACAGCTGAGGGTGTCTGACCTTATGCGTTGGGTCAGGTGGGCTAGTTGCAAAGGAGTAGTTTGTAGTCAGTGAATACTCATTTGCAACTAGTTAACCTGACCAGACGCTTGCGGTCACTCCCCCTTACTGAGTCATTGCTCTCTCCATCTGCCCCTGCCAGTAAGAAAATTATTCCTAGACATTCCTAGACCCCAGCATTCTTGAGCAACTGGAATCCCCCCTAAGTGTGCGACTGTTAACTGTCAAGTAAAGAAATATAAAGGTTCTGCTACCATAGAGATCTATAGAAAGCCTATGTATAGTATTTGGTCAACATGAAAAATAAGCACTATTCACATATACCCATTTTGGAAAAACTCCTCAAAGCTTTCAGAAAGCACTTGTTATAGTTACCTCACCTCCCCCCCTCCCCGTTCTATAAACTTTAATGTATTGCTTTTAACGTGCTGCAATCTGAAAGTGTTAAGAAAATTTGCCTCCCTTCATTGTTGGAACAGGACGCAGTGTGGGATTCACTATTCATAAGAGGACCACAGCAAAACCAAAGTACAATTAGAATCGCTCTCTGTCCATTACTAAGTATATCTCGTTTAGTGTTATCACTTAAAGACATGCAGTGCAACTTTGGGAATACTCGTTCATAATGTTGTAATATTCATATTGTTGACATGTAAATTAGCTAATGCACTTCAATGTTCCTCTGTTGAAGACTTCTCTGGGATTAATTGCTGCCTAAAGCATATCACACATGAATAATGACAGGGAAAACAATGTTTCCATCTGAATGCAGTAGAAATATAGCAATGTTTGTTGCGAGAACACTGCTCTACCTGATTCTCTTTTACTCTCAGTAGCCACACTGGAACAAGTAGATTTGCAGCAGCCCCTCTCCATTGTGTACCATGTGACTACTGCAGTCACATGACCTCATGGTGTTAGAAGGTCCTTTAGATGAAGGGGATCTGGCTATTACCAGCCTGGAAGAGAAGCAAAGAGGCTGAGAGTACTGGCAGATAAATGTTAAAATTGAGTTTCGGGTCATGAAGGGGTGGGTTTCCAGGAAACTGGAACACCCCCCCCCCTCCCCAAAGTGCGCCCCTGCCCCACCAAGTCACTTATACAGGGGCTCCCAAACCTTAATCCGGTCTTGCTTGTTGATGCCTATCTGACCTGTCAGTATCTCTCCCAGTCCTGTTACCGTATTTGTAGTTATATTGGTGTGTCTCCCAGTCCTGTCAATAGCCACAGAAAAAGCTATGATACTTTTATGATGCAGAGGGTTTGTCCACCTCCTCAAACCTAATAACTTATTTTGATCCAGACTGGAAATTTATAAGTTTATCTGAACAGTAGAAGAAGATTATATTAATTTTGGGCAGTTTACTTTTTAATTGGTTTAAGGTGTATGCTGAACATAATTTACACAGTTAGCTTAACATCTGGGCTCAGGTACCAGCAATGGGGGGGAGGATTCTGCACCGTAAGCACAAAAATAATTTTGCTCTCCATCCCTAAAATGCAAAATCTGTGTCTCTCTGTATTCCACCAACATTGCACAGGTAATTCAGCAGGCAGTCTCTGGAAGTGGCACATTGTTCTGTGTGGTGTTACAGTTGTCATCTCATGTGTTTGCAGAAGGGGATGAGAATGGCCCTCCTATCAGCATGCATAGTGGGCCATTAGTCATTTCCTTGTTCCCCATGAAGCGAGTGCCTTCCCTGGTGACTGGAAATGATCAGCCAAGTTATTACAGCTATTTCATATTTGTGTGATGCGATCCAGTGTCTCAGATCCCTATTCATTGCATTTAGAATGTCCTTAGATCACACAGTGCAGCATTTCATCTTATTGTTGTCAAGCTAGTGTGGATGGTTGTTGCTGCATCCACACACACCACTACTATTCACTTTATTTTTGTACAATAAACTGCATACTGTTAATGCCTCTCTTCATGACACAAAGCTTTCCTGCCTAACTGTGCCTGTTCTATAAAGAAGAGAAATTAGTAATGCATCAAATCAGGGTAACAGACTCAAAATTCTTATTGAAAATAAGGGAGGGCTGGAGGGAGTTTGTGAAATGAATGGAGGAGACAGCCACTGGGGGTAACATATATGGATAGCTACTCCACTCCCCTAGGATCTTATTGGCTGGAGTATGCGGTGGACTTAACCCCTTAGTAGGTATGTGCATGACTTATCACAAAAAAGCGTGTATCATCGTTCGACTTTTGGCCTTACTTGTCATAGTGTGGATATTGTAATTCACATTTGCACGGTACGTAGTGCAACAATTCTTCCACCATTTGCCATTGTACTCAGAAACAATGTTTATAGATGAAGTAGTTGCATACAACTAAGGGGTATTGTTCATGGCAATACAGATGCCCATTAACTGCCCCAAATCCATATATACAATTCATAAAGGATCTATCATACCTTATTGAATGTTGAAGCACTTGCCTAAGTCCACTGCTGACCTAATCAGGTTGGGAGACTCAAATTTTAAGAATAAAATTTTTTTTGGATTATTTCGACATTAGTGTCGTGAACATAGAGAACTTACAGTTATTTATACGGTTAAACAATCACATAATTATGGGGAATAAGGCAGAAATCATAACTGCACTGTAAATATGGTATTTTAACTAAATCCATTGATAAGTTGAGCTCCTAAAGTGTAAAATGTGAAGTTAGAAAGTCTGTTGTGTGAATATTCAGTGACTCTGCACATCCCAGTGCTAGAAGATAGCAGTGTCACCTGTAGCAGCTTCAAAGGCCCCTGTGGTGAGATATATCCTGGCCTGGGATAGAGTTTTGACACCTGAATAGACTTTTGGAAACTGCTCAGCATGGTGTCTGGCTTAAAGAGATCATGTGCTGACTTGGTTATAATATATAGACAATAATAATTCAGTTTTAAAATATGCCACTTAAAATCAATAAAAGTAGAGACCAATGACAAAGTCCTCAATAGCATGGAAAAGGGCAGCTCATATGTCAAATTAAGATTTATGCCACACAGAGAAGTTGAGGAAATGAGTATAAGCTCAATTAATACCCTATACCTAGTCCTGTTTAGTGTCAATACATGGGTAGATTCATAGGGGATCTATTAATAATAAAATTGGGTCTGTGTGACACTCCACAGAAAAGTTAGGTCACACCAAATGGTGGTTGAAAAAAGTATCACAGACCACAACCTCTGGGGATGGGGACAGGTGTGGAAGTGTCTTTTAAAAGATGAGACCAGTAATTGACAAGTTGTCAGTCTTTTGGGAAAATCAATCAACATTGATAAGCTGTCCATCTTCCTAGAAAATTTCCCAGGGCACAGATTATACAACTCATGTAAATTAAACTCTGAATGTAACCCTTTTTATTTCAAACTGTTTTGCTTGTGTTTGTTATGTCAATTGTTTATTGTTTTTTTTTTATATATATATCTGAATGTCCTGTACCTTTGTATATTAAATCTATAAATTTAGTAAGTAGCATCCTTGATACTCTAATAAATCCATTAGCCTGTTAAGAAGAATATAACTCAACCAAGTTAACCCTTTGAATGCCGGTGTGCGATTTGTTAATACATTTGACTAACAAGCCTAGTGTGTGATTGCATTTACATTTGACTAACAGTCTGGAGGTGTGAAGCGTTAACCCTTTGATTTCTGGGGGGGGCCTTGCTAACCTGTGAGTAGACAGAAGCCTTGTGTGCCTGTGTGGGTCCTATTTCCCTATTCAATAGGTGGTGGCAAACCTAAAGTGTGTGGGGGGTGAGAGCGTTGTGTGGGGGCGATTCAGAAGGTCTATAACCTGAATGATAGGTAGAGAGAGACTGTGGGCTGGAATCGTGTGTAACCTCATACAGCGAATACTCCCAAAGTCACGAAAGCTGGGAGCATGTTTGTGACAATTAGGATTAATGTTAATTTGTCTATTTAATTTCGCAATTTGCTTTTTAATATCTAACAAGGCTCTTGTGCTTTTGTGACCTTTAAGGGCATATTATGCGCCCGTTGACTTGGAGACAGAATGGATTTGTTTGGAACTAAAATCTGCTACCTCATACCTCAACTGAATTGGAAGCTGTCATCACTTCCTTCAATTTTGTGTCAGTCTGAAAATGCAGGTTGCCGTCTAAGGATAATATTAAAAAAAAAACGTGAGGTCATTTGGACATACTATGAGTCTTACCTGGGCTCTTTTCAGACTCTCGGCTAAAATGTTACTGAATCAATGAGGCTCTTGTTAGTCTGCAATTACTCTAGAACTGGCTCGGAGGCCCTGTCAGTGAAGTGCGTAAAACAGAGAAATAATTGAAGACTGGTTTCAAAGGACCTGCGATGGTATTTAGGATTAACAGACTGGCACATCTCTTTCTTTATATATTTGGTGTTCTTTGTACATTGTAAGACTAGTCCTTGTCCTTATATTCAGTAACCAAGACGTGTTCAAAATGTTTTAAAGAGGAACTATCTATATATACTATCTATCTATCTATCTATCTATCTATCTATCTATCTATCTATCTATCTATACTATCTGTCTGTCTATCTATAGAATTTCAGCACTCCGACACCTCTTACGACGAGAGCTCTGATTGGTCAGCCACCACAGCTGTCCACTCAGTGCTATTGATATAAGAAAGTTCTCACGCATTTGAAATGAAAGATTCTGCTGCCTGGGAGGATGGGTATCTCATGATTAGTGGGTGGTAGAGAACAAGCCCCAGGGGTTCTGGTGTTTGTAGACAGGGGTATCACAGTATAACTCTAATTTTGGGTGGAGTTCTTCTTTAGGTCCTGGTCACATAGAAACAACATATCTCATGCACATTACCATCAGCCTAAATTATAAAAAAAATGGGCTAGCAAAAAATGATTTAGCACTTTATAGTTGTTGTAGTGATGAAACGAAACTCAATTAAGTGAATGATATGGAGGTGAAGAGGTTACAACGTTCCTTGTTCAGTTGTGATTATATGAACTAGGACTAGACCACTGGGCGTAGTGGTTAGACTGGTATGAAGATTCATGCAAACACAATGAGAAAATATGGAGGCAGCTGTCAAACCTCAGAATTCCGTCAGCATCTTGGAGAGGGTCATGTTGTTTTAAGTCAGACAAAAGCTTTGAATCATCAGAGTAAGAGACTTTCATTTAAAATTTCTTAAAAATATACTTCTACTTTGTGAGCCTAATCTGCCAGGTAAACACACTTCATGATAACAGATCTGTGGGATAAGAAAGGAATGTTGTGTCTTTGTGACTCTATACAGCACCTGAGACAGATAGAGAGATATGAGATATATTTCTGATAGATAGATAGATAGATAGATAGATAGATAGATAGATAGATAGATAGATAGATAGACAGATAGATAGATAGATATGAGATATATTTCTGATAGATAGATAGATAGATATGAGATATATTTGTCATAGATAGATATATATATATATATATATGTGATGTATATGTGATAGATAGATAGATATGAGATATATTTCTGATAGATAGATAGATAGATAGATATGAGATATATATGTGATAGATAGATAGATAGATAGATAGATAGATAGATAGATAGATAGATAGATATGAGATATATTTGTCATAGATATATATATATATATATATATATATATATATATATATATATATATGGGATGTATATGTGATAGATAGATAGATAGATAGATATGAGATATATTTCTGATAGATAGATAGATAGATAGATAGAGAGATATAAGATATATTTCTGATAGATAGATAGATATATATATAAATATATATATGTGATGTATATGTGATAGATAGATAGATAGATATGAGATATATTTCTGATAGATAGATAGATAGATATGAGATATATATGTGATAGATATGTGAGAGATAGATAGATAGATAGATAGATAGATAGATAGATAGATAGATAGATAGATAGATAGATAGATCAATAGATCGGGGCAATCGTCCTGCCCGGCTGCTCTGATTGTGTTTAAACACAATCAAAGTGGCCTGGCAGCACACTCCCTGCCTGTCTCTGCTGAACGGACCTGCACGCAATGCAGATAGATAGATGACATTAGATATAGTAATTGATATTTATTAAAACAAAAATAATTTCAAGATATAAAAATTTATTTTAAAATGTATAGTTCAGTTTTTGTTTTGTATTTATTGATTTTTTTTTATTTAAAAACATAATTTTAAGTAATTGCCAGCTGAGAACTCCGACATTTGGAAAATCCCAAATTTTGCTGAACTGTTTCCCTTCTATCTGTTATCTAGAGGTGGACTGAGTACAACTAAGGCAGTTACCTCTGTCCTGCTCCTACTACTTTAGGGAATCAGAGACCGGCTTGGTTACACTATGCAGCTGCTGTCGTGTTTCCCTGATTTACCTATTATTTTGACAGTAAAACCACACAATAACACGTTTATATCGCTATCAAGGACATAATAGAACTTTAAGCATTGAAATAGATTTGAATAGCCATTACGAAGTGTCTGTCCGAGAACACAGTGTTAGGGGTTTTCCAGGAGGGATGATACAGACCGCAGACCGATTCCCCTGAATGTGTCTTTTTTCCATTCTTACTTTATTCATAAAGTAACACTAAAACAACAGAGTTGGGAAGTTGAATTGTGTCCTGCACACTCAGCATGAGAACCACCCTGAGTAAGCAGTCCTTACACTGGTCACCTCAGTCTGGGAAGGCATCAGTAAGTGATGGATTCTGGAGTTGTCAGCATTCCGCAGAGTCAGTCAAATGGATCAAACATGGATCTTGGGAATCCAGATTTACAGAAATGGCCTGCAGCTAGACATGGATAAGAGTTACAGTAGCTTATTATCACGTACTAAGTGTCCGGTCACTTCTGTACTGTCCTGCCCATCGTATCTGCCAGTGCCCGTAGGACTGAGAATTTTATTATTGACCAGGGCCGGATTACCCTAGGGCTAGCTGGTGTACAGCCCATCACGGGGGAATGGAGGCCCCCTTAGCCAAGGGGCCTCCATTCCCTTAATCCAGCCCTGTTATTGACACACAGATGCGGCAACGATTTTCTTGTAGCCAGTGTCAGACTGGGCTCTACAGGGCTCACCAACAAGTCCATTTATAGGTTCCAACTGCAGAGTCATTAATAAATAATATTCTACAATGTCGTCATATTTGGTTACAATTTTTGTGATCTCTGCACCCAAGTCACTTTTCCAATGTTATCTTTTAATTAATCTTTCTGTTTAGGGCCTAATTACAGACCCACCTGAGATCCGTATAGTAATTTAAACGGCCAGCGCTAGGCTGTCATAAACAACAGTACTCACAAATTGTCAAGCAATAGGCAGAAGTAAATATATTGCCTCACAGTTGCTTGTCTGTCAAAATATTATTACTTTTGCAGTGATTGATTGGTTTTCCTCTTCAATAAATGTTACAATGTCTCCGACAATAAAGCTATGGATTAAGAATGTATAAAATGCCCTGCTTGCAGCTTCATTATATGCTACACTAGTTGATTGTTTACTTGGTTATTACCTGTTGAAAATGTAATGTTATAGTCAGTTAGCCAGTATAAGTGAACTACATTGGTTACCAAAGTATAATTAGTTTAACATTTTAAATAGGTTCTGCACCTAACATGTACTCGTTAACACCAGAAGGACCTGCTTGTAGGACATTAGTTTTCGTCGCACCTTCACACCGTTGCTGTGCAATTACATTTTCAATATAAAGACCCGCAAGAAAAAACTCTAAGATCATCATCATTTATTTATATAGCGCCACTAATTTCGCAGCGCTGTACAGAGAACTCACTCACATCAGTCCCTGCCCCATTGGGGCTTACAGTCTAAATTCCCTAACACACACACACAAACACAGACACACTAGGGTCAATTTGTTAATAGCCAATTAACTACCAGTATGTTTTTGGAGTGGGGCAGGAAACCGGAGCACCTGGAGGAAACCCACGCACATACAGGGAGAACATACAAACTCCTCACAGATAAGGCCATGGTTGGGAATTGAACTCATGACCCCAGTGCTGTAAGGCAAAAGTGCTAACCACTGAGCCACAGTGCTGCCCCAAGATGTCCTTATGTGAAAACAAGGGGGAATCCTGTGCAGACATTTACATTTTTAACAGGTTGCAATGCATGAATTTGTTTCCAGTGCAATTTTTTTTACAATATTTTTCTTCAAAGATCATTTAATTGGTTCGGGCATTGCTCAACTACTGTACAACACATGCATGCCTATAGGCATGAGTTGCGGCAATCAATGTAACAATGCTACTTTCCATATACTCCTGCCCATGGCATGGGCCTATGCTGTGTCTTACCCAATCCGGGCTCTGCTTCACCCCGACCATCAATAAAAAGATTATTTTAAAGCAGGAGTGTTTCTAAAACATGTACTGTGCACTGGGGAGCAAGTGTGAGCCCTTGATCTGGGGTAAAATTACCACTTTCTCTAGACCAAAGTTGAGCAGTAAGCGGATCTCCAGCTGTTATGGTACTAGAAGTCCCAGCATGCCATCAAACAAAGGTTGGAAATACATGCTAGGACTTATAGTTTCATAGCAGTGTGATAACCACAGGTTGGCCACCTCTGGTCTAAGTTGGTGGGACATGCATGCTGGGACTTGTAGTTACACCACAGCTGGAGAGCCGAAGGTTGGGCCAGCTTACTCTAGACTATCCAATTTATAGCTCCGATTTATTTAGCATCTATTGTGTTATAATAAAAGTGAACTTGTGGCACGCACCAACATATCCTTACTGTCGGAGATCTGAGCAAGATCTGATATTTGCTGAAAGGGAGATAGACGGCTGACAGCCCTTACACAGACTTGTCAGACATGACTGCCATCTGAAAAGGTAATGTGACCCCTTAGAGCAGAGCTCCTGGAGTGAATGGCAGCCTTTTAATGGAGCATTAGGAGATTAAACTGCTTTTGTTTACACTGGGATTCACCTGACAGACACATGGATGGGAAAGGCACATGTTTGGTCTTTGGGTAATAGATGGTTACTGTTTTCTTGCACTAGGAAAATTGGATTTTTCGGTATGTTTAACTCTTTCAACCACCAGTTTTGTATTTAGTTTTTATTTTGCTATCCAAATAGAAAATAAACTATTTTGTTGGTAATTGGTTCATGAAATGCTTATTTTAATTTATCGGCCTCCCGAGACCATCTAGCAAAATTTCACATGCTCCAAAAAGAAATATGGTCTCTATCAACTAGATTGTAATTTGTCTCATAAACAAGGTCCTTCCTACCATTTGTTTTCACATCTGCAGTTATTTTGTCTACCTTGTAGGTCCCTGTTTTATATATGTCCTATTTTCACGATTGTCTGACACTGCGGAGCACTGTGCCACCATACAAATGACCAACACGCAATTAATTTCTGTCAATAAGATCATCATCATCATCACCATTTGTTTATATAGCGCCACTGATTCCGCAGCGCTGTATAGAGAACTCATTCACATCAGTCCCTGCCCCATTGGGGCTTACAGTCTAAATTCCCTAACACACACACACACACACACACACACACACACACACACACACTAACACACACAGACACACAGACAGACGCAAAGACTAGGGTCAATTTGTTAGCAGCCAATTAACCAACCAGTATGTTTTTGGAGTGTGGGAGGAAACCGGAGCACCCAGAGGAAACCCACGCAAACACGGGGAGAACATACAAACTCCTCACAGATAAGGCCATGGGGCCTGATTCATTAAGGATCTTAAATGAAGAGGTATCTTATTTCAGTCTCCTGGACAAAACCATGTTACAATGCAAGGGGTGCAAACTAGTTTTCTGTTTTGCACATAAGTTAAATACTGACTGTTTTTTCATGTAGCACACAAATATCAACTTTAAATTTCAGTGTACAAATAAGCTATCAAGTATTTGTGTGCTACATGAAAAAACAGACAGTATTTAACTTATGTGCAAAACAGAAAACTAATTTTCACCCCTTGCATTATAATATGGTTTTGTCCAGGAGACTGAAATAAGATACCTCTTCATTTAAGATCCTTAATGAATCAAGCCCATGGTTGGGAATTGAACTCATAACCCCAGTGCTGTGAGGCAGAAGTGCTACCCACTGAGCCACCGTGCTGCCAACATAAGATATATTTTTAATTGACAAATTAAAGGGCCCTTAACCTAAAATGCATATGATCCAATATAAAAGTGATCTCAGACCTCAGACTGGAATATCTGCCAACAGGACATCTTTTCACAGTGTGATATATTGTTTTTTTACTTTCCTACTCATTTTCCATCTGCAAGATCCTGTGCTGTGTTAATTAATTAAAGTTAATGGTATGTCATCGTGACCGAGTACATGTGCACCCAAAGATAAAGAGGGATACTAGAGCAGCCCAATGGCATATATTAGCACACTGCCCCATAAGAGTAAGAGAGAGAGAGAGAGAGTTGTTGCAGACTATTCTATGTATAATTCCTATTGCCCTTAGTATGTTCTTAGTTCTATCTATTCTTATACAGGATTAGACCACTAGTGGCAGAAGTGTCATTTTTCATACATCATTATTATACTGAGTGCAGTGCTCATTTCTATACAAGATTATAGCCGCAGTACAAGTACTTCCCATATATTTCAGATGAAGTGTAAATTTCTATATATTACTATGCTATAGCGGCAGTGTCAGTGCCCATTCCTATATATGATCATATCAGCAGTAAAGGGCCCAATTTCATCTATATATCGATAGCGTAAGTACGACTTTTATGAGTGACTTATTTCTATTATGCCGTTGTCTGTGCAGGGCACACCATATACCAAATTAAAGGTCTTGATTTACAAAAAAATATTTGGGTTGTAATTGGTTGCGTCATTTCTGAGTTATTTTGCAAAAAATGTCTGCCCACCATTTACAAGAATGCATTACCATTGTCCTCTGGAAAATGTGACAGTTGGTAATACACCTGTGCACCTGCTGGTTGCTCTGGAAACTGCGACAGTTAGTGAACTCTCCCTGTGCACCTGCTGGGGGACTTGGAACATGTGACCTGCTGGATGGTCTGGAAACTGTGACAGTTTTTTGCAGCCCTGCTGGGTAACCTGGAACATGTGACCAGCTGGGTGGCCTGGAAGCTGCGACAGTTATTTGCAGTCACATATATCAGCCCGTGTTGCTGGGTTCATGCCCGGCAATGTAACTTCAATGGAAGAACTTATATATATATTATATTGTAAAAATAAATTCTTTAGTTTCTTTAAAATAGTGATTGATAATATAGTTATTTATGTAATGTAATGTAGTGTCAAACAAGTTATTGAATTCTATTAATTAAGTAATTTAGTCATTACATTTCAGTTTAATTTAAGGCGGTTACCGACGTTTTTCTCTAGTATATATTTATACCAGTGTAATTTCTCCTCCAGAAGGTGCCACAATCAATTATTTCTGTCTGAGAGGTCCCACACTGACCCTTGTAGAGCTAGGAATATCGTGTGATCCAGACAATGACCGGCAGAGATTGCCAGCTGCAAGTGTCTGTCTGGTAGTCCCAGGTCTACGAGCAATCCTTAACTCATAGAAAACCTTGTTCACCACATCAGTCAAACACTTCCGTATCTGACATCTCACACAGCTCAATGAAGTCCCTGCTGGCTAGCTATATTTTACCAGTGAGTAGTAGGAGCCAGTAAACAAAATAGAAAGCCATGATAGGTCCTTAATATCAGTCAGGCCCTAGGTTCCTAGGATGTATTGATCTAGCCAGGCATAATTAAAATAAATAAAAAAACAGCTTGGTATCCCCTCTTGTCCCATACTGTATTGCAGGCCATTGTAAGTGGACTCACCTACAGGAAATGCTTTGACGTTAATAGGTGAGCGCATCCCAATATAGCACAAAATTCTTCTACCTGATGTGTATGCAGACATATAGTGATTTATATGCTGTTTATTTCAGGGCACCGGACTATAATTTATTTTGTTTCCACATACACAGTGGTCTTAATTGTCCTGGCTGCACTCTCTCAAACGATTTTATACACATGTACACGTTTCATTAGTTTAAATGAGTGCAACTTGGTTTCACTGATTCTATTTTTTCTATTTTTTTGGGGAGCCAGAACCCTCCCTTCATAGATTGCGTCATATTTTGAAAATGGAGACACAGGAAGGTTTTAAATTGTGACACCCAAAGGTATACTTGTTGCTAAACTGACTAGGGACTCACCTACAGGAGATGCCTTGACGTTGGCAGGTGAGCTTATCCCAATATAGCTATATTGTGCACAAAATTCTTCTATTTCTGCATATGCTGACACATAGTGGTTTACATACTGTTTGTATGTGAAAACAAAAGAAAATATAGTCCGGTGCTCTGAACACAGTTAATTATCTTGGCTGTATTCTCTCAAATGATTTTATTCACATGTACATGTTTCATTAATTTAAAGGAGCGCAAGTTGGCTTCACTGATTCTTATCAGTGCACCAGTCACATGCAGGCACCTGGAAAAGTTGTGTCAGTTGCTGGCTAAAGACTTTGTACAGCTCCCTCCACTACCAGTCAGCCATGTTGATCAAAATGACTTGTTGGCTATAGAACCATTTTTGGCCAAAATGACACTGACGAGTTAATTGAGATTAGTGAGTTATCTTTTATGGGCAAACAAACGGATGCCTTTTGTTCCTCGACTTTAGCCAGGCTTCCCAGTCTCCCACTTGTAACACCAGGAATTGGTGGAGGCTTAGTTACTGCCATCTGTTATACAGGTGCCCAGTCCAGTGGAGAATTATCTGGGTTATCTGAGACCAGCCTGCACCGAGTCCACACTACAAGAACTGGACAGGGCTTAAAGCAGGGAGTTTGGCCCCGGATCTACATTCTACTTCGGACAAGTCTACTTTGCTTCCTTGTGGACCTGTCAAAAGCAGGAGGGCATTGAACTTAGTCCCTATCCCGCAAGCAGAGTAGTCAAATGAAGTGATTGTTATTGGGACTGCACTCCAGAGAAAACAGTGATTATAGCCCCTTTAGAGCTGAGTGGGCAAAAAAAGCTACAAATAAGCTCAATATCTTCACAGTGCCTTAAATCCTCCCGTGCCAATTAGTAGTGTCCATTAGATGCTAAGAAAATTGAAAAATAAGCTGTAATTCTACTGCCAGAGCCTTTACACTAAAAATACATTTTAAGTTAGCTGATTATAGTATGACAGGATTCACATCAGTATTCTACCTAGTTGTATGCATTTTGCATTTATACATCTGTGTGTATAATTTATGTATGTTATCCATATATCAAAATGTTATGTAATATTTCACAAAAAGTAAGCATCGAGTGAATCCCATGAAAATCCTGTATGTGTCACTGTGATGCTTATCTCTATCATATATTATTATTATTAATATTATCATTTATTTGTTAGGCGCCACAAGGTATCCGCAGCGCCGCACACAGTACTAACAGTAGACTATACAGGGTGAAACCATACAGAACAATGAACAAAAAGTACCAATACTTCAGAAAGTCCGGCCAGTCATATGCAGTAAAGACGGAGCGGAAGAACAGGTATGGAGACAGGAGGGGAGGGGGCCCTGCTCATACGAGCTTACATCCTAAGGGAGGGTAAACAGACCAGGCACAAGAGGAGCCAGTTGAGGCAAGAGGAGAGAAGGGAGGACGAGCAAAAGGGAGGAGATGGGGGTTAAGTGGATGGTTGGTAGGCTTTGAGGAACAGGTGAGTTTTAAGTGCACGTTTGAAGGAGCACAGAGTAGGAGAGAGACGTATGGAACAAGGGAGGTCGTTCCAGAGAAGGGGGGCTGCACGGGAAAAGTCTTGGATTCTGGAGTGGGAAGAGGTGATAAGAGTGGAGGAGAGGCGGCGGTCGTTGGCCGAGCGCTGCCAACGACCGCGACGACCGCAACGACCGACATTGTATATTGTACAATGTCTATTGTACAATATACATTGTACAATAGATTTTATTTGTAGTATCTCCCACTATAAAATTTCAAGATTGTCCCCGTAGGTAAATCATGCAGTGCTCATTTTTTCAATTGCATTTTTTATGTAGTTTTGCGATTCTTGCATTGGAATCATCCCATCGACATACAAAAGCAGATGTGGCCTAAACAGCGCTGCACTGAGCTTTATTTATGGTGTCACTTTGGTGTTGGAATTTTTCAACAGTATACTGGCTAAACCGGTGGCTACTCACCAGGTAGCAGAAACCGCGCAGTGCTCTCCAGCTGTTTGTTAAGGGTAGTCCTCCATGGTTTTTTTTTTCCAGTTTAGGTAACTTTTGTATAACATATTACATTATTATTTTTAAAACAATTTCCCTGATATCACAAATTGCATGTAATGTAATCAGCAGCTCTGGCTATATACATGTTGCCGAACTAAAACTTGTCTGTTACAGTTTATTTTAAAAAAAGCCTTCCCATGTACTTTATATTGCAATCTAAAAAATAGAGATTTGGACAAGGTTTATTTTTAACTAAGGATAAACCCTCTTCATTGTTGTTGTTTGTTCTTTAGTACCCCTTCGAGAATATCTGGTACAAGTGGAGAAGTCTGTGAAACGGACGGATCGCCTGCATTACAATACATTACAATGACCTTAGGACTAGAGGTCTTTGAAATGACAAGATAAGGGGCCACATGCCAACAACTAATGTTTTTCCCAGTAGAACAAGGTCATCTGTTAAATTTCAGGAACAATTGCCATGTTCCCTAAACGTCCCTTGTTTTTGTAATTGCGTGTCAGACCAAGTGCAATCAGAATGCAGGCGGTTGTTTGATACAAGGAGAGTGGAATGAGATAATCCATGTTTTCATCATCGGTAGGCCCCTCTTTCACGGCACATGGGGCGTACTTTAATGTACTGAGCAGTTCTGGGCCTGTAAGAAAGACTCGGGCCTTTCTCATCACTGTGAGAATGGGCCCAGTGAATTCTTTCCAAGTGTTTACTCAGCATTTGTCTCCTGCCCCATCAGAGGAATGAGGAGGGGGGTGCCGACAGATCTTTTGTCCTACCAAACAGCCTGATGTGTTATGACAATGTTCCATGAATATGCAGAGTGGCAGAAAGGATTAGACCCAGAACATTTTGCCTCAGGCTCCTTTCTCTTTCTCTCTCGCTCTTTTTTTTTTTCGGAGTGTTAAGGGTGACCTGTTCATAGTCGGGGCATCCAAAACTAGATTTCCCTATAGATAGGGCTCATGGATCCCACACATGTCCAAATCTGTTAATGTCTGACGTGGAGACCGGTCAGTCTTAGTCACTGCCTTCTCTTTGTCTAAGGGGATTGAGGCTGGACTTTTTGAAGCCACTCGAATTATATTTTGAGCATTAAAGGAAATAACACACTGCAGGGCCCTCCAAAAAATGACCCTGGTTTGTACATGTGTATGTCTGGATAATAGATGTGGTATTATGTCTGGATAATAAATGTGGTATTAAAAGGACGAGTTCCCTGTTCAACATTATAAGAGAAAAGACAAGCCCGCGCTCGGTATACCCCATATTGTATATGGTACCAGCTGCATGGCAATAAGCCCGCGTCGGTATATCCCATATTGTATATGGTACCAGCTGCTTGGCAATAAGCCCATGCTCGGTATATCCCATATTGTGTATGGTACCAGCTGCGTGGCAAAAAGCCCATGCTGGGTATATCCCATATTGTATATGGTACCAGCTGCTTGGCAATAAGCCCATGCTCGGTATATCCCATATTATATATGGTACCAGCTGCTTGGCAATAAGCCCGCGCTCGGTATATCCCACATTGTATATGGTATCAGCTGCATGGCAATAAGCCCGTGCTCGGTATATCCCATATTGTAGATGGTACCAGCTTCATGGCAATAAGCCCGCACTCGGTATATCCCATATTGTATATGGTATCAGCTGCATGGCAATATAAATGCCCATATATGTATACAAAACAAAAAGACAGTTGTCAGCGCTTATCCGTCACACTGCATATCTGTGTGTATCTAGCAAAATGAAAACATGAGATATTGATTCATATTTTAGATCAAACCATTTAAGCCTGTATCCCAGCATCAAGGGTACCTCCTTATATGCATTATAAGAGTTTACCATTTCTCCTGAAATTTTTTGATCACTTTTCATCATCATCATCACCATTTATTTATATAGCGCCACTGATTCTGCAGCGCTGTACAGAGAACTCATTCACATCAGTTCCTGCCCCATTGGAGCTTACAGTCTAAATCTCCTAACACACACACATACACACACACACACACACACACACACACACACACACACACACACACACACACACACACACACACACACACACACACACACAGACTTTGGGAAGTTTGCAGAAGTTACCCGTGGAAATAGGCCCAAATTTCTTGCACTATAAATATATAATAAATTAAGATAAGTAAACTAAAAATGGAAAAATGTGCAAATTATCCCGTAAAATATAAAATATCTATTTATTAATGTTTGTTTTGTAAAACTGGAACAGTGAAGCCTAAAACATTGGATAACAGTCTGTAATATAGAGCAAAAAACATCTATAAGGACATCTCCTTTAGATCTGTGCAGTGAAGCGTAGGGTGTGCAGGAGATTCAAAGTGATCAGATGAAGGCCTGTTTCAGGTAAGCCGACAGGAACTTCCCCTGCAGTGAGCTGACAGGACTTTTCGGTTAATTTCTTGTGAATTGTACAAAGTAGTGATATTCAGTACATAGTAAATATAAGAGTCTGTTCTTTGGACTTCACAGCTGAAAAGCAAAGCTTGACTTACATAACATTTTGACATCTTGACTGCTTTTGTAAATAATTGAAGACAGAGAACGTGTTTAAATTCATTTGTATAACTTGACCCACAAATTCAACCACAGCCTGATAAACATCACACTGCACACTACTCAGAGTGTTTAACAAAACGGCTTAGAAAAAAATCTGCACAGATATTTTAAGGAATATCCCCTGAAAATCTGGTAGAAATAAAGATTAACTTTAATAAAGATTGGGCAGCACGGTGGCGTAGTGGTTAGCACTTCTGCCTTACAGCACTGGGGTCATGAGTTCAATTCCCGACCATGGCCTTATATGTGAGGAGTTTGTATGGGTTTCCTCCGGGTGCTCAGGTTTCCTCCCACACTCCAAAAACATACTGGTAGGTTAATTGGCTGCTAACAAATTGACCCTAGTCTGTGTGTGTGTGTGTGTGTGTGTGCGTGTGTGTGTTAGGGAATTTAGACTGTAAGCCCTACCGGGGCAGGGACTGATGTGAGTGAATTCTCTGTACAGCGCTGCGGAATTAGTGGCGCTATATAAATAAATGGTGATGATGATGATGATGATGATGAATAAAGATCATACTTTGCTTTCTTCTATTTAAAACATACATGGTATTTCTATGTTATGACCCATTAGTAAAGAGGGTTATTTTAATATTAACAACACAAAGATCGACTGCAAAATGTTTGTAAGGATAATCATTGGTTCCAAGTTTTATATCACAAGATCACAAGGGGCTGCAAATCTGTTATTACTTCTTAGACTGGCATTTAAATTGGATGATGAAGAAGATGAAAGGTATTTAAAAAGGATAATGATGATGACGACGACGACGATGATAATAGTGACATATTGTACCAAGCCTGGAGATGGCACTGAACACTTCTCTTGATCAGTTTCTGCCTCTTGCAAATTTTCCCAATTTTCGCACAATTTATTAATGGGGGTATACTTAGATAGAATATGATCTGGCTGTCGGCAAATGGCATTTGCTCTGGATCAGTTGATTCACCAGATACTTATACTTTTATTTTCTTCACTGTATATGAGTTAACCCTGCTAAAAATACAGAAGGCACAAAATAAGTATTCAAAACTATGTTATGTTCTGACACCAAAGGGCGCCATTACTTTACAGTGGTCGCTACTGATAAGTTGACGCACTATGAACAGCAGGCCCCAAGCCAGGGGCAAATGCAGGATTTGTAGAGGGGGGTTTCCACACCACGCCGCCATGTGGGCGTGACCATCATGCATGGGGGCGTGGCTATAATTTTAGACAGTGCTTGGCTGCTCTCCAACTCTTCCTATCCCCATAATATACACGGGCAATGCTGCGTGCACTACTGTTAGGTGCACGCAGCTCTCCCTTTTCAAGCAGAGTCGTGTGAAGCGTGGGCAGGGTCCAGCCACCTCAATTATACAGTGCCCCAGGCTTGGAGGGGGGTTTCTAAGCACTAGGAAACCCCCCATCGGTTTGCCTATGCAAAGTGTGCCACTTCTTTGGTAATCCTCACTTATCAGGCAGCATATAATCCTCTCACAGTTCCCAGAGTCCTTATATAGTTCTCTAGTTGTGCTGGGTACACACTACAGGCTTTTAGGATGATTATCGGGGCCAATCACACAATAAAAGACTGTTCGGCCCGATATTACATTAGTGTGTACACTGAAATAAAGAACACTGGTCGTTCCAAAGCACGGTGAATCGTCCCATTTGATTTTTTAAACCGGACTATAAATCTCGATCAATGATGGAACGACGTCCTTCCAAGTCTGCAGTGTGTACGCACTCACGATCAGGATCTCCATAAAGTTTTCAGAGTCACAATCTTTTCAGCCGATGGTTATGACAGATGAAGATCACAGACCTGAGGGTAAATCTTCTAAAACATGTATAGTGTGTACACATGAATCGACATGCTGATCAGGACTTCTTTTTCTATTACATTGGGGTGTCTATGAAAACCTGCGTACAAGAAACGCTGTTTGCAACCAATCAAATGCTGATATTTTTGTAACTGAACTGAGAAAATGAAACAAAGTGGCTGATAGTTTGCTATTGGATACATCACATTTTTCATGTAAAACAGTTTTCATAAATACCGTTATGTATGTGTCTCCATTACTACCCCTTTAGCTGTAGAAGGGTTAACCCAAGGACTATATATAGTGGTGTGGGGTAAAGATGGCTGAGGTTGGGTGAAGGTGTGAAACAACATTCTCCTTAATGGTTTGATTCACAGGTCATTGTTTGCCAGGGTGTTCTGCTAATAGAGAGATTAGTGTCCATCTGATGGAAGGAAACAGACAGAGACAGTGTGCTAAAGCCTTGGGCAACAAACACTTATCCTCTTACAGGTAATTACCAGTAACTTGCCACCAGCACGCATTACCAAAGCAAAAAATGTCTGAAAATAAACAATGTAACACAAAAGGCCTAACTTGTTACAAGCTATCAGACTAATATGGTAAGTGTATTGGGGATGAGAATCTCCGAATTGTCTGTTTAACTGCTTGGTGGTGTACAGCTCTGATCATGATGAAAACACAGTGGTGGAAGTAACAGAGAATGGACATGAACAGAGTATGTGTAAGAAATTATTGGCAGAAGTAGAATATTCCTACAAACAATAGGAATCTTTAAGGGCGTAGTTGAAACAATGGTCTGCACAACTAAAGAGAGATTTGCAGATGAATAGTCTGGTAATTATAAGAGCAAATGTGTACAGAAGACATTGCAAAATAGGCCTTGTGGTAAAAATGAGTGTTCTTAAAAAAAATTAAGTACTTGTAATGTCGGCCACACATACTGCGGCATCGCAGTGTGTAGCCCAGTGGGCAGCACAGTGGTTTAGTGGTTAGCACTTCTGCCTCACAGCACTGGGGTCATGAGTTTGATTCCCGACCATTGCCTTATCTGTGAGGAGTTTGTATGTTCTCCCCGTGTTTGCGTGGGTTTCCTCCGGGTGCTCCGGTTTCCTCCCACATTCCAAAAACATACTGGTAGGCTGCTATCAAAAAATTGACCCTAGTCTCTCTCTGTCTGTCTCCCTCTCTGTCTCTGAGTGTGTGTCTATATTAGGGAATTTAGACTGTAAGCTCCAATGGGGCAGGGACTGATGTGAATGAGTTCTCTGTACAGCGCTGCGGAATTAGTGGCGCTATATAAATAAATGATGATGATGATGATACCCAAAAATAACCAAAGCCAAACAAATCAGATCATATTTGGGCATGTTAGTAAATTCAGTTGGAAGATGATCATAAATGAAGACACAATATTATGTGTATATCTGGACGCACTTATAGACCTGAGACAGATTAACTCAGAGGGGAAAAAAACAAACAAAGGCTCTTCTGACACCATGTTGTCTCTGCATTCTATATGAATTGAACAAAAATACCTTGGGATAGATTTATCAAACCTGCCCATAGCAACCAATCAAATTCTAGCTATCATTTTATAGAATGTACTAGATAACTGATCGCTAGAATCTGATTGGTGGCTACGAACAATTATAAGCATTCTACAATCAATTAAAATAGTAATCAGATATTTGCAACGTTTGAAAGTCAACTGAAGTGTAAAGAATAAATATTAAATATAATATAGATTAATATAAAATATAGATTCTAATATTTGTTTTTAATATGGTACAACGATGAGCTCTGAAATAAAATAAAAAACAGTTGTTCACAATACAGTAATAAAGCAAGCTTAACGACGCAAGAAAATACAGCTATGGGTTGGTTTATTAGTATAAATTCTTAATAGCTACAATCTCCATAGGAATATTCACACATATTTGTACAGCCTTCCAGGAAATAAGGGCAGGAGCTGTAAAAAGTACATACAAACTTAAGTTGCCCTTTGATAGTTATAAGGCATCTCTATCACATGTAAGGTGCTGAATTAGTGGTGCTATATAAATAAATGATGATGATGATGTCTTGCTGTGTCTAGTTTTAAACAGTCGACTAGGAGACTCATCATCATTTATTTACATAGCGCCACTAGTTCCGCAGCGTTATACAGAGAACACCCTCACATCAGTCCCTGCCCCATTGGAGCTTATAGCCTAAATTCCGTAACATAAACACACACAGAGACAGAGACTAGGGTCAATTAAAAACAAGCCAATTAACCTACCAGTATGTTTTTGGACTGTGGGAGGAAACCCACGCAAACTCCACACAGATAAGGCCATGGTTGGGAATTGAACTCATGACCCCAGTGCTGTGAGGCAGAGGTGCTAACCACTAAGCCATGTACAACAGTCCACTTTCAGTGAAGGATTTGGTTTTGGAATATTAGTTCTACTCTGCTGTGAAGAGATTTTACATTGTGTTCGGTAGTTAAAGTTGACACTTTTTCAAATTTTCTTACCTGTGAATAATGTCAATCACTTACGACCAAACCATGTTGTATGCCCCAAGCAGTCTCAGGGTCAAAATTAGACTTGACCCCGAAATCACATCACATGAGCACTGCACTTCCGGATTAGGTGGAATATTGTCTGCCTGGTGGAAGGATGGAATGTACTGAGCAATAACTCAATGACCCAGCACAGGAAATTCTTACTAAACCGTTTCAGGGAATATGAAGAGAGTGTCAAAATCTGTTGTCTATGCTGCATAAAGTATCTGTCCATTATACTTAGTGTCACCACCCGTGTTGTCTTCTATGAGATTTACATGGCTAAAACATTCATGCACTTATTATAATACATCTGTTCCCATCACAAACACATTAGTTTATAATATGAGTGATTCAACATTTCAATAAAGAATTGATGTGACAATGTATCGACTTTCAGTGACAATATTAGTGGTTTCCTGTTCTTGTTTGGCAGAAAAGATGGTCATATCTAAGGTCAATTAGCCAAAATATAGAAACATTTCCTGTTTGGCCAAATAAAGACACATTTTACAAGGGATGTTGAGCCAGACACATGTAAGCTGATGGTCATCACAATCAGTTTGTAACTTACACTAGTGGTCAAGCAACCAATAGTTTCTCGACTCCTGACATCATCATCATCATCATCATCATTTATATAGCGCCACTAATTTCGCAGCGCTGTACAGAGAAATCACTCACATCAGTCCCTGCCCCATTGGGGCTTACAGTCTAAATTCCCTAACACGCACATACACACACACACACACACACACAGAGACACACAGAGTAGGGTCAATTTGTTAGTAGCCAATTAACCTACCTGTATGTTTTGTTTGGCGTGTGGGAGGAAACCGGAGCACTCGGAGGAAACCCACGCAAACACGGGGAGAACATCTAAAAACTCCACACAGATAAGTGTTCCAAGACTTCGCCGAGCTGCCCCACTGCACTGGAATGACCTCCCTTGTTCCATCCGTCTCGCTCCCAATCTGTGCTCCTTCAAACGAGCACTTAAAACTCACCTGTTCCTCAAAGCTTATCAACCGTCCACTTAACCCCTCATCTACTCTGCTCGCTATTCCCTCACTCCCCTGGCATCACCAGCTCCCTCTCGTGCCTGATTTGTCCACCCTCCCTTAGGATGTAAGCTCTTATGAGCAGGGCCCCTCTTCCCCCGTGTCTCCATACCTGTTCTTCTGCTCTGTCCTTACTCCTTATGGCTGTCCCGGAGTTACTGAAGCATTGGTACTTTGTGTTTATCGTTCTGTACTGTTTAACCCTGTACGGTCTACTGTTTCTACTATGTACGGCGCTGCGGAAACCTTGTGGCGCCCAACAAATAAATGATAATAATAATAATAATAAGGCCATGGGGCCTGATTCATTAAGGATCTTAAATTGAGAAGCTTCTTATTTCAGTCTCCTGGACAAAACCATGTTACAATGCAAGGGGTGCAAATTAGTTTTCTGTTTTGCACATAAGTTAAATACTGACTGTTTTTTCATGTAGCACGTAGGGACGCAAGCGGCCGTAAGTGCAAGATGTGATGCAGTCTACCAATAGCTGCCCCCCTAACCAGTGCTTTGTGGGCATGTGCAGAAGTTAAACAAACCTATTATACACAGACATTGCAGTTTGCGCCCATTTCTACATAAGCCCCTATACCTCTGTCCCTCCTGTAAACTAATTTTAACTTTAAAGGGAACTTTCAATACTTACTATACATTCTTCTTTTCCGCAATGGGACTCAAAGCCTGTTACATGCAGATTATAGAGCGAGATGTTAGACTGGGATCCTGGAAAATGTTAGTTTTAAGATGTTCAATGAAGGGGATTTCCTGATCACCAGCGTAACTTTAAAGTCCAGCTATGAACATTTACCCTTATATATTATTATTCTTTATTTATATAACACCAACATACTCTGCAGTGGTTTACAGATAAGGTTTTAGTCATTGACATAAGTCCCTGTCTCTGTTTACTGCATTTCTCTCCTTTCAAATGCTCCGAATAGGCTGCTGAGTCGAGTCTTGCCCCGCGGGCTAAAATTTGCCAGCTCTCCTCTGACGACTAGCAGTGTAGGCAGATCTCCATAGAGTTTACAGAGTCACGATCCTTTCAGCCGATGGTTATGACAGATGAAGAGCACAGATCTGACAGTAAATCTTATAAAACGTGTATCGTGTGTGCACATGAATCGGCAGCTGATCGGGACTTTCAGTCGTTGGTAAAATAATTAAAGTTATCACATCTGGAGAAATTTTCTGTAGTGTGTACCCAGCCTAACATGAGCCTACCAATATGATTAAGGACTGTGCTATGAAAGTAGAGCACCTGGATTAAGTCTGCACAAACACGTGATGAACATATAGGACCTGATTTGGAGTCGGACGCAAAGTCTGTTTTAGGCGCAAGTGTCCAAGATGCAGGCGGATTTGGTTCTTTCTGCACATGCATGATAGTGTTTTTTTGTTGGATGCTCCTAAAACGGACTTTGCCTCCGACTCTAAATGAGGTCCTCTGACTCAGAACAAACAAATTAATTATTCCTTCTACAGCACTCTCTACATTTCTTCACCGGGAGATTCATTGCTGGCATCGGCTGAAAAGAGCCTGACTCTGTAAACTCTATGGAGATGGTGAGTATGAGTGTATACACACTGCATGACCGGTCGGTGATTGGTCAGAAAATATTAAACTGTATTCAACCAAATGAAACCATGATCGGCACTTTGAGATGACTTTAGATCATGGTGTCACTATACACACTCACATGATATCTGACCAAACGGTCGGATGTCGGCTGATTGGAGGTTTTTCGTGCAATCATCCGGCCCGTGTGTACCTAGCCTTAGAAATACAAGGGACAAGAAATTAACAATAAAACATAATGAAAACAATTCATAGGGGGAATTCAATTTGATCGCGCTCAACGCGGCATTAATTATATTACTGTTAAATCAACACAATTAAAACAGTTTTAATAGGGTAATTTTAACCCTGATTTCTGCTCGTGGCTCCCTGAGCTGCAAGCAAAATTCAGCATTAAAGATTACTCTATTAACGGTAATAAGGTGCACTATTACCGTAATATCAATAATAATGTGCAGGCCGCGCTTCTTTCGGCAGTAACGCAGCCAACTGAATTCCCCCCCATAGTGTTATTTAGCCATGTTATAGGGGTTGTACATCGCTCTTCTGTATACCCTTACCCCAGCTTTCATCAGGAATCAACAGCCAAATCTGAAAAGAGGAGGGCGTGCTCAGGGGCATAGAGGCCAGCATATGATTGGCTGTTAGCAATCTACAACCTATCAAATACAGCAACCTAAAGGTCTGTCGTTCTGTTGTCATCATAAGCAGGGATCTGTGTGTATAGAAATGAGACTTTTAGGGTTAATTTAATAAGTTGGTGAAAAAATCACAAATGTGCTGTAACCCATAGCATCCAGCCAGACCTTTGCGTTCATAAGTCAAGCTTGCACTCGAAGGACCAAAGTGAATTCATGATTGGCTATTGTGGGTTATATCGTTTTGCTACATCCATCAAGTTATTAAAGAAGCCATCCATAGTACTAACTTGGCTGGCACCCATATTACATGTTCAGCACCTATTTGTGCCCCCCTTAGCCCAATATGCATAACCTATAAATAATCCTTCATACACCCAACCGTGCCCAGGACACAGATTAACCCACATTAATGGTTATAGTACCTGGAACCCAAAAGTAAACATGGTGCTTATGGACCGAACAAACCTCATATCATATGGCTGTAGTTTTATTTAAAAAAAAGTTATGTTAAACCTATGCAAACGATAGGTCAGTCTTGAAGTGAAGGTTAGCTGTGATCTGCAGCTTTATCATTGAACTTTTTAATTTTATTCTTAACAAAGAAATTTTGTACAACAGAATATACCATATCTCTCAATTTTCATACATTTACATTGTTGAAGTTGGATATAACCATTTATGTAACTTTATTTTATTGTATAATTATAAAATAGTACTATTATTATTATTTGAGAGAATGAAGCAGTGAGAAAGTTTATTATATATATAGACTTTTTTTTTTATTACAATATTAATATTAAGCACATTTATTCCTTAATTCCAAAGGAAGGAAGATACTAAAATATGTTCCCACATTTAAGTGTCCTAAAACAGGGCAGATTTTTTTTTTATTATTTATTAAAGTCACTGATGTGATCTAGAACAGATTCACAAAATATTGGCAGCATGTAGTGAGCAACTTTTGTATACCTTTTTTTAATTAATCACATTTACACGTTTATTAGTAGGGGTTTAGTTCCATATAAGTTTACAGTGAAATTATGAAGTCTGAAATGTGGATTCTTCAACAAAAGCAACTATAGGATCGTGTTTGCAACCATGTTTATGGAGGTGGAGTTATTACAGTGTAACCTCTTCCTGTTGTAGCTTTGGATAATGTTGATATTATCCAATATCTGACGTTAAAATCTATGACACTTACTATGTGAAAATGGAACAACACAATCAAGAAGCAGACAATTTGTTTTTATTTCGTTTTATTTGTACACAGTGAAGCTAGATACATACATTTAAATCCAAGTTGGACAAATTGAAGATTTCAGTTCCAATTGGTGAGGTTTACAATATACTAAGAAATGTCAGAGGTCGGTGATTGCTAATGTGACTGACGTTAAACAGGAATTAACATGTTGTATTAATGTAAATGGTTACAAGTGAGTGTCAGGCAAAGGTGAGTTCTGATCAGTGGTCATTTCACTAACCCCCCTGGTCTGATACAAAAGTCTTTAATTATTTTCCCACGCCGGCAATGGAGGGTCAGAATATCCAGGTGATTAACAAACCAATTACACAGCTACTAAGGACTCATTTTACCGCTATATAAATAATACCCTTATTACTAGAGATATCAATTAACATTCCCTTGCTAGGTGCTATTCGTGATTCCCAGACCAAGCTCAGTAATCCAGCTATCATGACCTCTTATTCGTTTAATCCACTAGATCCTTTTCTATGATAAGGGATCCCCGATTCAATATTTAGGAAGAAACTGCAGATTGGCGTTAAAACTCGTCGAAAGCATCGTTCATGTATCAAGATATAAATTAATTCTAATATTGTTTCGCCAAATACATTTACTATCTGTTTTTCTATTGCAGGTTTTTTTTAAAGATGTGTTAAACTTTGACGACAGTATTACTTTTCAGACATTAATCTGTAGAGAACTTTCCATCCATTATCGCAAATATATATACATATATATATATATATATATATATATATATATATATATATATATATATATATATATATATATATTTAATAACAATAATTAGAAATCAAATAAAGAATAAAAAAGAAATAGTCTCCGTTATGTTCGACGTAATTGTTTTTTTTATATAGTCAGGAATTGTATTATATAGCGAATATTGCTTTTTCAATATAATTTAATTGGTCGAATAGTTCAAAACATAAAATAAGACAATTATAACATACCTAAATGTGTAGATGAACCTGTTAAAATATGGGCAGAATATCCTTGTTAAATCCTTACTAACTTAATACCGTGTGTATTAGATTTAACTTGCGTTAGAGCCAGGCGTGAAGTCTACGATTTATAATAAATTAAGTGATAGTGTTGGCACTGAAATGGTTACATGATCCTGCTTTGCTTTTTTTAATATATGTTGCTAATAGAATTGACCAAATTTGGCCATTAATATAACAGTTTTCTTCTTGTCAACAATTGAGAATATTTTGTAATACAATATTAGCAATAAAAGTGTATACCAGTGCCAGAAGCATACCACTATATCAGACAACTTTCTGGAAGGTCCTAGCAGAAATATTCAATTCGACGTCGTCAAGCCATGAATTCTCCTTACATGTATAAAGTCACACCTCTTCTTACCTTTCCACAAATCCTCAGGTCATATACTTGTACCAGCCCACCCAGAAGGCACAGATTCATGTGCCAACCCATTATATGCCTCTAAGACAGGCTTAGGCGACCTGTGCCTCTTCAGCTCTCTGGGACTTGTGGTTCCACGACAGCTGGAGATCCATAGGTTGCTTTCCTTTAAGGCAAATACCTGCGTGTCCACACGTCTGACCCAGCGTGGATAACTGCTTGTGTGGAATAGTAGGAGCTTATCTGCGCTGGGTTAAAGGCTATCTCTGGACCATTAGGGGTGGGCATTGTAATTAAAGGCTTTGACATTGTGCTGGGAAGTTGGGAGGCGCCAGGATTCTTTTTTTTGCTGGCTGATATATAAGAAGGGTGGGATGAGTGAGCGCAGCACCTGGTCTGCTTGGAGAGATCCCAGATGACATTTACTGAGGGGAATCTGAGAGGGTTTTGTTTATGAATTTGGCAAATTTCTCCTACTATTCAGGTATGTGTACCATGACTGTGGACTCACAGCATTCCCCTACTGAGGCTTCCAGCCCTATGGGGAGCTCCCCCAATATGTCTATGGACTCACCAGGGTCCGTCAGGGTCAAGGAGGGTGTTTCAATCAAGTCTGAGCCCAAGGGGAACTGCAGCCCTGCTGAGGAGGTAAATACTGGCCACCAAGATGACCACCTCCAAGCTGCGGGTGGTAGGAGAAGAAAACGTCCCGTCCAGCGTGGGAAGCCACCCTACAGCTACATCGCCCTGATTGCAATGGCCATAGCCAATTCTCCAGAGAGGAAGCTCACCCTCGGGGGCATTTACAAGTTTATCATGGAAAGATTTCCGTTCTACAGAGAGAACTCCAAGAAATGGCAGAATTCCATCAGACACAACTTGACCCTCAATGACTGTTTTGTGAAGATCCCCAGAGAACCTGGTCACCCGGGTAAAGGCAACTACTGGACCCTGGATCCAGCTGCAGAGGACATGTTTGACAATGGGAGCTTCCTAAGGAGGAGGAAGAGGTTCAAGAGGACAGATATCACCACTTACCCTGGATACATGCAGAACAGCAGCGCTTTCACCCCTACCCCAGCTGGAAGACCTTCCTTTCCTAACAGCCTCTACTCCAGCGCTGGATCTGGGTATAACCATCAGATACACACCACATCCCACCACCCAGCCATGATCCATCACTACCAGGCTCCTGGTGGGTCTGGACAAGCTCAGCACAGGATGTTCAGCATAGACAGTTTGATCAACCAGCAGTCCATGATGCAGCCATCTCCAGGCTCGGACCTCAACCACCACTCCATGGGTTTAAATGGAGACCTGGAGAATATGGGCAACAGCTGTTCCGTAGGGGACCTCTCCTGCTTTCAGACTCAACCAGTTAGTCCTACTGGAGTCGGGTCTCTCCTAAACAGACCGGCCAACTCCATGTCTTCCAACTTGGCCTATTCATACTCCTCATCTCCACCTCACATCTCGGTGCCCCAGGCCAGCTACTCCCCCACAAACTCTCAGATATATGGCACCACCAACAGACTGTCAATAAGACCTGGGACCTGTATAGGACACACGGAGCAGCTCCTGACATTACCCACTCCCCAGATGAATGGGGTTTGTCAATACAACAACAATTCCTATATGAGACAAACCAACTTTTCTTCCGGGCTAGAAAGATACATGTAAATCAAAGTAACTGTTTTATTGTTTGTAATGGACTTCAGACATTCCAGAACGTTACCTTAAACTTCTTTCATTCCAGAAAAGACAATCGTTGCTGCACAATATGCACTGAATATTGTAGTGTAATAATTAATTAATTGTAACATAGTTACCCTTATCATGTTGATACTTTAATTTTGTTCCCCACCTGCTCATATTTTGTAGCACAGAAATATTCTGTTTGATACTTTTTTGCCATTCATAACATGTTTTTTTTATATCAGGGTTAGACCAGCCTTAAAATCGTTACGGCGAGGCTTTTAGTACCTCGTGCCTCCCCAGCTGCTGTGGAGCTATTGGCAGGGCGTGCTGAGACTAGTAGTTCCACGCCAGTTAGAGGGAGACACAGGTTGCTATTCCTGGTATGTATTTTAAATAAGCCACTAATGTTATTTTTATTTATTGTTATAGAATTACGATTCACGGTTATTATTATTTTTTTGTGCCTAATTCCTTATTTTTATATGCTGTATCCAGGCAGAATACATGTTTAGTGTGAGCGATCAGCGGAACAATTATCATTGTAAATAATATTGTGGTATAAATCTGCACTATGACCTCATTATTTTTTTTTTTTAGATACAATTTGATTTAAAATACCGATGCATTTAATCTGTTAATGACTGTTGAGGGTGTCAAATGAAACCTAAGTAACGTTCACGTCATATACAGATGTACACATATATTTGTCATGATCTTATAAGGCAGAGGGACTGTCATTGTGGAACTTGTGGTACTAGATCAGCTGGAGTCCCAGGGGTTGTCCCACTCCGATATTTTGAACTAAGTGCAAATGTTATAAAGGTTAATGAGAGATATTTATGAAATTACACTTTCAGAGAATTTGTTTTTCACTGTGAATTTGTACTTTACAAAATATTAAATCTTCAAAGTTTCCATATATGAGTTAACACCAGAGATCTACTTCAATAACCCTTACACTGTAGAATAGGTGGAGACAACCTGTAGTAGTCCAGCTTTTGTGGAACTACAAGTCCCAGAGACTTGCACCCTTCTGTTGTTTATTATGCACAACAACTGCAATGTTTTTTATTATCTTCACCATCTCTTATTCTCTTCCTTTTAATCTCTTTGGCATTTCCGCTTCAGACTGTTGAATGTGTCTTTAATTTTCAAATTTTGATCCCCCTTCTCCCAATTGTTCTTGTTTTTCTTCCTGTTAGGGTTATATTTACTAAACTGCGGGTTTGAAAAAGTGGAGATGTTGTCTATAGCAGCCTATGAGATTCTAGTTATCATTTATTTAGTACATTCTACAAATGACAACTAGAATCTGATTGGTTGCTATAGGCAACAGCTCCACATCTTCAAACCTGCAATTTAGTAAATATACCCCCCTGGCGTCTGTCTGATTTAGTCTCTCCACTTGTTGTGCCTGCTCTCTATGGGCCTGATGTAGATTCAGACGTAAGTCAACTCATAAGAGCAAAGAGAACTTTTAGCTAAGGATCCATCTGAGTGTGCACTCCGCTTGAGAAGGATCTCTCCCCTTTGCACCTCTCTGCGCTTAGAGAGGTGGAACGGGGAAGGTAGTGGGTGAGCCTAGCAATGTAAAGGCGTGTTCACACTCTTTATATTCTATGCTGAGTTATGCAGACTTCTAGGAGAAGTATATTTTGCCGGTGCTATCCCCTGGTGCAACAGACCTTGTTGTTTTGAAAAAAGAAGTTAAAAAAATAATTACATTTAATAAAAAAGGTGTGCACCCCCTCCCAAACAGCTTAACCAACCCTCGTGCTGTTTGTGGGGAGAAGCACAATTGTTTATTTATTTTTACATTCATTTATTTATTAATTTATCTGCTTTACAGAGCTGCTCTGACTGATACACTTAAGTGTATCATGCACACCGGCCCATAAAGCATATAAAGAGGTGTGTTTGCGCAATTTGCATAGTATTCTCTGTGCGACTTGGAATCCTGTGTAAATTTCAGGAAGCATTTTACAATTTTGATTTCAGTGTAAATTGCATCCTACTCTACATCAGGCCCTGTGTATTTATATGTCCGTCAGTCTTTCTGTGTGTCCGCATGCCTCTCTATCCACCTCTCTCCCCTTCTCTCTCTTTCTTTATATATATATTGTGTCTGTCTGTCTGTCTTTCTGTCACTCTCAATCTCCCTGTCTGTCTGGTTCTCTCTTTATACCTATCGCCCCTTGTCGGTCCCACAACCTCTTCTGTATCCTCCGGTCTCTGTCTCCCCCCTCTCTTTTTTCTGTATCTCTCTTTCTCATCCCTTCTTTTTCTCTGTCTCTTCCACCTTTCCTCTTGGTCTCTCTATTCTGCATTCGCTATGTCTGTATTCCCTTCCTCTGTCATGCTACCTCTCTCTCTCTCTCTCTCTCAGACTCTTTAATTATGGATACATAATTATTGCTCTCTTGTTTTGGATCAATGTTTATTTAAATCTGTAAAACAATAATGTTCACACTTTTGTGTTACCTTACATCTTATAAATGCAATGGGCCTGACTCATCAAGTCACGTACTCTGAACGCAGCCCACCTGCAGTATTATGCGCTCATATTTAGGCTTTGTATACTCCTGAATTCATCAAGACACAGATCTCTAGATACGCGTGTTCTTGAAATCGGGGACAGGTCTGCTCTGCTCTAATATACAAGACACTGCAGGATACCCCAGTACCGATGTGGATCATAAAGTTGCAAATGAATGCACAGGGAAACAGGGAAAAAAAAAATTGAATTAATGTCACCTATTAATAATATAGACATTAATGATAAAACAGTTTAAAAAATAAGTGTTTTTGTTTTTTTTCCATTAAATACATTTATTAGGATGATCTTAATGTCTACTGAGCAAAAAATACATTTTTACAGTTGCTCATGTTTGCAAACACATGTTATAGCATGCATACGAGACTGTCGTCACTACTGATCAGGACTTAGACTAACCCTGTAGCTGGAGCAAGAGATGCGGCAGAAACAAAAGTAACTTTCAGTTGATTAGAGCTGGATTCGGACGTGGCTGTGCCCGCTTGAGTTTGGCGCGCCGCTACTGTAAATTCGGACAGTGTAATTTTGCCACTGTATAAATCATTGGTAAGACCTCATCTTGAATATGCAGTACAGTTCTGGGCACCACTCTATAAAAAAGATAATTTGGAACTAGAAAGGGTTCAGAGAAGGGCGACAAAATTGATAAAGGGTATGGAGTCATTAAGTTATGAGGAAAGGTTAGCCAGTTTAGGCATGTTTACTTTAGAAAAGAGGCTTCTAAGAGGAGATATGATTACTATGTACAAGTACATTAGGGGTCAATACAGAGAGCTTTCATGGGAACTTTTTACCCCAAGGACCATACACAGGACTCGTGGTCATCCCCTAAGGTTAGAGGAGAGGAAATTTCACAACCAGCAAAGGAAGGGGTTCTTTACAGTAAGGGCAGTCAAGATATGGAATTCATTGCCAGGGAAGGTTGTGATGGCAGATTCAATAGATATGTTTAAGAAAGGGTTAGACAAATTTTTAGCGGAAAGGTGTATCCAGGGATACGACCGTTAATTTAAAATAAAGGATAGTAGTGGATATAGGGTAAAAATTGGATTGCAATATTGAGTCTGGGGGGATTTTCAAAATTGAAACAGATGGGCGGTTGCCTACTCTGGATTAATTTTCAAATATAAGTGCAGGATCGCAGGAGATCCAAAATAGGTTGAACTTGATGGACTGGTGTCTTTTTTCAACCTCATCAACTATGTTACTATGTTACTATGTATGTTACTATGCAAAACTCCTCTTTCCCGCCCAGTTCTCTAACTGAAATCGTAGGCTGTAGTAAGTGTCCTTTGCGTACGACGATGGAGGGGACAGAGCTACGTTCATGTACCTATCTCCCAAGTTGTGCGTATCGGCCGAGTTGTGCGTATAGGTGCCATACGCAGAGTGACTTTGCCGCCGATACACACAAAATCGGCAGATACATGCCTTAATGAATTGATATATCAGGCCCAATATCTGTAATAAGCCAGAGCACCAGAATAATGCAGCTGTTCTCAGTGACCCCTATAAATCATGGTTTACCTGTTAAATTGATGAAAAATATTCTGACCTGCTCAAAGATTCCTAAAGCGTCAGCATCCTTATCCAACTATGTTTTCATACAATTTCTGTAATGCATTGAAACACAGACAATAAATGGATTTACAATGTTTCAGATTCATACCAACTTATGCATATACATCCTGAGCGATTAATGTTCAAAGTCTATTGGAAATGTGTATATTTGTATAATTGGATTCAACTGCTTGTGTTTCAATTCATTGCAGAAAATGTATCAAAACTTATAGATGGGTAAGGACTTTTACAATATTCATTTGAACAGGTTACACGTGGTAAACATAATCAACACGTTGACACATTGATTATTATTGGAACAAATTTTTTAAATCCGGTTTCATTCATTAAACATGCTTAGAAACTGTATAGATCGTTATGGATCATTAGGTTCCTGCGTCTCGTATCCAGTATTTATTTAATATTATTTATTTGATATTATAGCACCAATCATATTACGCAGTGCTATATAGAGCATATATGTAGTCATTCAGATCAGTCCTTGCCCACTGGAGCTTACAATCTAAATTTACAACCAGACAAAACACACACACAGACTAGGGTCAATCATATCAGAAGCCACTTAACCTATCAGTATGCTTTTGGACTATGGGAGAAAACCTACGCAAATACTAGAATAAAATACAAAACTCATACAGATAGGATGCTGGTCGGATAGGATTGCTGCCTCCCCTGCACAGGGAGGCAGCAATGCTAACCACTGTGTTACAGTGCTGCTAAGAATCATGCTTTGTACATATTCTCTGTAAAGCACTGTGTAATATGTATGCTGGTTATACAAACTGTTAATAAATAAATGTATCATGCAATAGTGTTCAGCTATGTTCACTATGACCTTAGGTTGCACAGATCTGATCAAAGAAATCATTGATCTCTTTTATGAATTGCAATTGTCTGTACAGATTGACATTTGTTTCATGTGCTGGCCAGACAGAAATATATTACCAGCAGCATTCAGGTCCAGCCAGTTAATCAAACAAATGTCAGTAGGTACAGAGAGTCTCTCATAAAGATCTATGATCAGATCCGTTCCAGTGAAGGCAGCTGAGCACCGGTGCATCATATCTCACTGCAGCCAGAATTATCTTCAAGTGACTAAATAGGCTAAAGCCTAAAATATACGAGTGCCAATAAGGTAGTGCACTGTGCTGCATTAAAAATGATTCATCTCAGGGCCAGTGAGACATGCAAAGGCTGCTATGAGTCGTGTGGTGCTCACTGCCATCCCTCCAGCAGGGGAGTCATGCGCTGCTTACTGCCATCCCTCCAGCGGGTGAGTCGTGGGGTGCTCACTGCCATCCTTTCAGCAGGTGAGTCGTTGGGTTCTCACGGCCATCCCTCCAGCAGGTGAGTCATGGGGTGCTCACTGCCATCCCTCCAACAGGTGAGTGGTGGGGTGCTCACTGCCATCCCTCCAGCAGTTGAGTCATGCGATGCTTACTGCCATCCCTCCAGCGGGTGAGTCGTGGGGTGCTCACTGCCATCCTTTCAGCAGGTGAGTCGTGGGGTTCTCACTGCCATCCCTCCAGCAGGTGAGTCATGGGGTGCTCACTGTCACCCTCCAGCAGGTGAGTCGTGGGGTTCTCACTGCCATCCCTCCAGCAGGGGAGTCATGGGGTGCTCACTGCCATCCCTCGAGCAGGTGAGTCATGGGGTGCTCACTGCCATCCCTCAGGCAGGTGAGTGGTGGGGTGCTCACTGCCATCCCTCCAGCAGGTGAGTTGTGGGGTGCTCACTGCCATCCCTCCAGCAGGTGAGTCGTGGGGTGCTCACTGCCATCCCTCCAGCAGGTGAGTGGTGGGGTGCTCACTGCCATCCATCCAGCAGGTGAGTGGTGGGGTGCTCACTGCCATCCCTCCAGCAGGTGAGTGGTGGGGTGCTCATTGCCATCCCTCCAGCAGGTGAGTGGCGGGGTGCTCACTACCATCCCTCCAGCAGGTGAGTGGCGGGGTGCTCACTGCCATCTCTCCAGCAGGTGAGTGGCGGGGTGCTCATTGCCATCCATCCAGCAGGTGAGTGTTGGGGTGCTCACTGCCATCCCTCCATCAGGTGAGTGGTAGGATGCTGGTCCTTCTGAAGCCCCCACTCTGCTCTTATGAGCATGCATGGGGTCTGGCACGTACTCCGTGGGGTCTCAATCAAGACAATTGTGCAAGTGTTGGTCCCTGAGCAGGGTGGCGTCAAACATCTCAGACCTGATTTAGCCCTCTTTGAAACGCTCACTCTGTACACAAGGGCACTTGTATTAAAGTGGGTCGGTCTTGGAAAGCCCAATTGAGGAATCACAGTGATTTAGGCTAAATATGTGTGTGAGGTTTAGCTGCCAAACAACACATTCTGTGCATAGAACTAGCTACACATCTGATCAGGGGCATTACTATAAATATCTGGACTCCATAGCAAAATTGTGCTCCATCGTCAGTCAAAAGCCAGACTACTATTTACATTAGCAGCAATCTGGTATACTAGTTTCAATTATATATACAGTCATTTTATCCTCATTTTCCAAATTGAAAAAATGAATGAATACATTTTTTATGAAGCCATATTAAGATAATACCATAATGAACATTTTTCCCTCTGGGACAAAGTCCCTGTCTTACTCGGCACCATAGCAGTTGCACAGACTATTGTAGCTAGAGTTACACCCTTACTGGGTTTACAGATTGCTCCAAAAAACTATTACAGAAGCGAATGGTGCGAGCAACCCATACGCAGGTACAGAAATAGACAGGTGTTCATGTAAATTGCTGTCACTCAGTGAGCAGTGATACAGGATGCCAGAGACAAGGACAGATGGGCATCCTGTGGCTGTAATGCTATTGTGGATCTTAAGTCACAATACTGCTCTGCCAACCAAAGACTGGCATGCCATGTTAGGGACTAGTAATTCCTTCACAGCAAGAAAGCACCAGGATGACGTCTTCTATGTTAGGCAGCTGGCATTGTTAGTGATATAACCTAAAGAGAAAAAGACTGATACGACCTAGACTTAGGAGTAGGTTTACTAAAAACTAAAAAAAAAGAAGTTGAGATGTTGCCAATGGCAACCAATCAGATTGTAGTTATCCGTTATCTAGTGTATTCTAAAAAATGATAGCTAGAATCTGATTGGTTGCTATTGGCAACACTTTTTTCTTTTAGTTGTAACCCCCCTCTTGTTCTGCTCGGACGTGTGTACGTGTGGGCAGCTCAGTGGCCTAATGGTTAGCACTTCTGCCTCACAGCAATAGCTGTGTGGAGTTTGCATGTTCTCTCTGTGTTTGTGTGGGTTTCCTCCGGGTGCTCCGGTTTCCTTCCACACTCCAAAAACATACTTGTAGGTTAATTGGCTTCTATCTAAAATTGACCCTAGTCTCTGTCTGTCTGTGTCTGTCTGTGTCTGTGTGTGAGTGTGTGTGTCTGTGTGTGAGTGTGTGTGTGTCTATATTAGGTAATTTAGACTGTAAGCTCCAATGAGGCAGGGACTGCCTCATTGGAGCTTACAGCTCATTCTGAGCTTATGAGTTCTCTGTACAGCGCTGCGGAATTAGTGGCACTATATTAATAAATGATGATGATGATGATGATGGTGTACGGATTTGTGTGTCCTGTCTTTAAGTAAAATTTTTGCCTTGCTTCCTTTGTTGCTCAGTGCCTCCACCTTAATCTGAGTACCATAGGATCTCTGTGGCGTAATGTTCTGGAAATGAGCAAAACCCTCCGTCCCCTTAATACCACAGACACACATAAATGAAATAGTAATACACCAGGCTGGTCTATAGAAGCCACCCCGGCGATCGTGGATTCTTATTGATCCTTTATGTCAGCATAAAGGGCGTGGCTAACTGTTTGCTAGGCTGACCCAAGCTCCTACCTTTTCAAACAGACCAGAAATGTAGGTGCATGTGTGTCTTTCTTTCCGAGAGTTAGTGGAAGATCCAGGGGGTGGGGGGCATCGGGGTAATCCCCACCCACAACATCATCATCATCATCATCACCATTTAATTATATAGCGCCACTGATTCCGCAGCGCTGTACAGAGAACTAACTCACATCAGTCCCTGCCCCATTGGAGCTTACAGTCTAAATTCCCTAACATACACACAGACAGAGAGATAGAGACTAGGGTCAATTTTGATAGCAGCCAATTAACCTACTAGTATGTTTTTTGGAGTGTGGCAGGAAACCGGAGCACCTGGAGGAAACCTACGCAAACACGGGGAGAACATTCAAACTACACACAGATAAGACCATGGTCGGGAATTGAACTCATGACCCCAGCACTGTGAGGCAGAAGTGCTAACCACTGATCCACACACAACAGCACAAGCATGCATTTTAAATCACTAAGATACGATCAAAGGGGACAAGGCCAATCATGACCAGGTAACGGGGCCAATCGGGACCAGCCAGTCATAATGAAGGGAGTGTGACTATGCTAAACCCCCCCCAAACATAAAGTCTAGGTCCGTCCCTGAGAAGAGTAGTGTAAAGTGGACATTCCAACCAGAATCAGAGCAGTTGGCAGACTGCGCTGCTCTCTTCTACCTGTTACTGCAGCTTTGAGTACCTGATGCTGCTGCCAAAGTCTTAAGCTCAGTTGTTGCTTGGCCGGATCCTGGAATGATGGGGCCCTGTTTGGAAAAGAGATAGTTATTATTCACCTCCTATGAACACTGAGCAATTAATGAACACTGTAGGCCTAGTTCCCTTAATAACATTCCCACTTAATAAATTACGTCTATTTCCCACACAGCAGTCCAAACATTAATAACATCCACATTTAGTAAATAGACCAATTTCCCCACATCAGCACTAACATTAAATGAATGACATTTATTTTTAATAAATGGGCCTATTCCTCCCAACCAGCCCCAAAATCAAGTTAATAGTACTCAATTCCCAATAAGCCCCAATATTATTATTGTATCAGTTGTGGTGGAACAAGACTGATGAGGTCCAAGCAAAATAAGAACTTTATGGAAAACAGACCTATGGCATATTGGACGATTGGATATGTGAATTAAGATCAAATGCGTATGCAGTAATTTCTAGAACTGAATATGGAGTAAGAAACATTGTTTTGTTTGACAGCTCGAGGCAAGAAAATTACTTTACAGGCCAAAATGAAAAAATAAATGTGCTTCACATCCAAGCAAACAGCTCCACCTATAGGCCACCTCATGATGAAAAATTACAGAATGATAGAATAATCGTATAACTTCTTTACCATGCAAAACATTTAAAGAAATGAGATCTATAGAACACTTGTTCCATCCTCCATTAAGGATACCTGCGCCACACATGCTATTTCCTTTTGAAGTTAATAAATTAAAATCTCTTGGGCTGCTTATTTCCAAAATAGTCAACATTTCAATATATAGGGTCGTTCCCTTTTCTTTAGTGACTCCCCAGGAACCTTCACAGTCACATGGTCACAGCTGCTGTTTCCCGGGGTGGAGATTCAGTGACTCATGTTAAATTTAACGCAATTTGCTTTGTTAAAGTAGAATACGTTTTTTTACTTCTGGGTAAGCGCACAAAGAACTAGTTCCTAAATTACAGGATTGAGCGAATGCCCGGATGTTAAAAAGCACATTATAGGCCAAGAAGGCAATTTGCGTTCAGCTTAACGCGAGCCCCTCAATATTCCAGCATTTGAGATGTGAATGCTGCATATGATTAGATTAAGGCTTCAGATCCTGTCCAATCAGGTACCAAGTTCACTACACATCTGCACCCTGGTAAAGTAGATATTAATCCCTATATCTGCATGTCTTGTAAAAGCTCTATGTACAGAGAATAAAACCCAAATGTATAATTAATTTCCCTAATAACTTCCCCTCTCCACTAATTGGACTAAAAGAGTCCCGTACCCAGAACCTACAACGTTCAGTAGATGCTGAAACCCGCCGGTGCCAGTTATGGTAACTTCTCCCTGACCTCCAAAATGGGGGTAAATGTATCAAGCTGAGAGATTCCGGCGGGTTTGAAAAGTGGAGATGTTGCCTGTAGCAACCAATCAGATTCTAGCTGTCATTTTATAGAATGTACTAAATAACTGATAACTAGAATCTGATTGGTTTTTCAAACACGCAAGAAAACTCTCAGCTTGATACATTTACCCCAAGGAGTAAATTGGAAGTAAGATGCAATTACTGAAGAGTTATCAATGGAGCTGATTGGGATGAGCAACACCTGAACTGCAGGGGTACAGTGAATGGGGGGGGGGGGGGGGGGTTATTTTTGGCTTAAGTTCTTTTAAGTGCGGAGGGCACTAAAGCACATCCCTATTTGCATATAGTTCCTGTCTGCAGCCATATATACATACTTAATGTATTACACGTATTTGTAGCATTTAAAGAATATTTCATTCTCTGACTGCAGCCCCTGTGTAAAGCTGGGTTCACACCTTACTTCAGACGTGATTTCTGTAAAAGTTTTAACAACGATTGAAAATCCTGATGATCATGGCGATTCATGCGTACACACCTACACGATTTACCTCCAGATCTGTGCTCTTCATCTGTCATAATCGTCTGTGGAGAAGATCGTGACTCTGCACTGTGAAAACTCACCTCTTCAGACAAGCTTATAATATTCTTCAACCACCCTCTTAACCTCAGTACATTACCCTATTACCACCTGTTATACAACTACCCCTTGATAACCATTGTTGTGTGACAGGATCATTTAGCTTATGAGTCACTTTTACCTTTGCAGTCTGGCTGGGCTGACTGCCAATGTAGACTTAACCTCATGTGTCAAACTCCCATTGTCCCATAGATTGTAAGCTTGCTAGCAGGGCTTTCTCACCTCTTTGTCTGTTTTACCCAGTTTGTTTATTAGTTTACTATGTTTGTCCCCAATTGTAAAGCGCTACGGAATATGTTGGCGCTATATAAATAAATGATGATGACTCTGCACACTCCATAGAGCTCTGCCTGGTCGTGGGTGCGTACACACTTCCACATCAGCACGACATTGTTCCATCGTTGATTGTGATTTTTAGGATGTTTAGAAAACCAAATCAACAGATGTGATATGCTTTGGTACGATAAAACGTGAGCGCGGGAGTGTACACACTCTCTTGCAATATCTGAACAAACGGTCGTTTATCGTGTGATCTGCATAGGTGGGTACCCAGTTTAAGGAGATTATTTCCTTATCAGAGTGGAGATTTATGGTAATATTAATGTTTATCTGTAACATAGTGAGCCTGCAGGGTATACTTTGTGGGAATATATCGCCCTCTGCAGGCTGCAATTCCTGATTTCCGTTTACTTGGTGCTGCAGTTTGTAAGGATATTTCCATTATTTCTGTTCTAACGATGTGCTTATTTTAAAAATGTCAGTGCACAAGCGCTGAGAATTGTAAGAATTTGAGACATGTATTAACCAGTATATAATTTGTTCCATACTTTTACTACATTCCATAAACATAATTTAAATTAAATTAAACAAAGATAAGGAGGTGTAATTTGTTTATTTAAATCTGTGACATCTGCTTTGCCACCAGTCCCCTCTCCCATTATTGAACCCATGGGTGTAGGGGCATAACACACCATTGTCTCTTCCCATAGCAACATTTTTTTGGGGTGGCAACAATCCGCTCTAGAAAACCCCCAGGTGCTTTTTGGAGCAGATGCAGTGGTTGGGACTTGTGCAATAGGGCTCCATTTGGGCTTTCAGTTCTGGCTTCACTGCCCCTTACCCTTGTGCATGCTCAGAAGAGTGGGGGTCTCTGTAGTGGATAGACCAGCATTGCTGGACCACAGCCTGCTCTGGTGATAAATCACTGAGAGACCATCTCAAAGAATTCACTGCTGGTCTGCATATTATTATAAGCCTGGAAAGGACCAAGCGGGAGATGAGGAATGGAAAATGAAAACTGACTAACTATGTGCTTGCCGTTTGTCAGTAAGTCCGTGCCCCAATGGGGCTTGCAATCTAACTTCTCTAGCGCACAAATACTAACATTCACCTACCAGTACGTTTTTGGATTGTGGGAGGAAACCTGCTCCAACACTACACAAAAAGTGGCCCTGGATGGGACGAAACCCATGGCCCCAGCTCTGTGTGTTAATACTGCGACACCGTCCCTCCCACACATTATAGTTAAAACAAAAAATCGATAAATAGAACAGAGCTTTTCTGTAGCAAAATGCTCTTTGTTGTCAAGCCGTACAGAATAGTAGTTTATCAGGGAATCAGAGACATCAAAAGCTGAGTTGAAAAACTGATGACATTTACTATAGAATATACATTTATAATTTCATCATGTATAAATAAATGTCATGTGTGACCTTTCATTATTTTGTTTTAATGAACTTTAACAAAGGCCATTGCTGGCCTGTGCTCTGTTTTTAAGATACGCTTGACTACAGTCTAAGCACCTTATTGTATCTTCATGACCTGCTTGTCCAGGGTGCCCCCGGTTTTGAATTGGACGAGGAGAGAGCAGCCTGTAGCCAATCAGAATGGCCACAGCAGCAGAAGATGAACGAGCTGGTCTTGTAGGAGGCAGTGACTTGTCGCCTCGTGTGGTTCTGTTAGTGAGGACAGGACTGCATATGACCAGGGTGATGTTGTGATGTGTGGAAGGGAATGGAGAGAGACTGTAAGCTACAGACTGAGAGTTAGATAGTGGAAGGAGCAGGGTCCCCTAACAGCACAGATTAACAATGTCAGGGCCCATAGATATAACAAAACTTAAACATCCAACTTGGTATTTTTTTTCCCTTAGTGTGTCTATCTTTTCTGGTTTAAGGTTTTATTGTATCCTATTTTGCAGAAGACCTTGTCTACTTCTTTTCACTTTACCCCATTGTTATATTGTATTGTAATGTACATCACAAAAATGTGGAGCTGCATAAAAGAGAATAATTCCCTGCATGCTTGCTATTCACTTGGATCCCATTCACACAAAGCGCACCCCTTTATAAATGTACAAACATTCAATGTTAATCATTGTCACAATAGTTGCATTATCTTCTTACACAAGGCAGAGTGACAGCTTAGCTATGTTACTGTTATCTGAGCTCTTCAACACCCTACATATGAATATCGGTAACAATGCAGATTTTGTGACTTTGTGTCTTTTAGTTGTTTTTATGGTCCATTAACACTATCCCTTCCTGAAAGTGGCAGGACTACAACGGGTGCACCCTAGAGTTGAGGGAGGCCAGACAATTTTCAGGCCGCTCCACGAGGCCCTCCCCGCTACCCCTGCACTCCCTGGAGGCCTGAGGCTTCTTCACAGCACATCCGTGTGGAGTTTGTATGTTCTCCCTGTGTTTGCGTGGGTTTACTCCGGGTGCTCCGGTTTCCTCCCACACTCCAAAAACATACTGGTAGGTTAATTTGTAATTTGAAAAATCCAAAGAATAGGATAAGGAAAGATTGTATGGGGGTACTCTCATGGATTACAAAAAGATGACCAATCAATAGAAATATTTTCCTGTTAAATACAACTTTATTGAATAATTAAACATAAAAACCATCTAGTAGCGAAATATTAAAATAGGAATATAGAAGACATGTAGAACAGAAATATAACTGTTAAAATGGACAGAATAATGTCCAGCCACGATACTGCACTAGATTGAATCCATGACACAATCTAATCATAATCAATGTATGTGTCAGAGGGATAAACATATAAATTATTGTCCTTGTAATTTGATAATCACAATTATGGATTAGATGCTGTAAACCTGGGAGATAGTTGAAATGATAATATTTCCTCCCTATTTGGTTACATTACACACTACCCGTCCGTTTGCAGTTAGAAAGTAGAAACTGCTAAGGTGATAATGACTCAATGAGTTCAATTTTATTTATCATAGATTGAATATATTGTATTCTTCAGAAAGAGTCACACTTTACTTGATAATTTATGTTCTCAATAAAAACTTCTGAACAGACCCTCAGAAAGGAACTAATTGAGTCAAAAACTGTTCTCACTGTTAGTGATATAACGGCATTAGCGTGGATAGAGATAATTACTACATTAACACAGTGTCAATATATTGGAACACTGATGTTGTAGTACAGTACTTGATATAAGTGCTAATGATTGAACACCATTCTCAACTAATGATTTGCTCCGTCTAAATCTTCCACACACAGATCAATCCATGTAGTGTTATAACGGAGGTTACTCTCGTAGTAACAGTCCAGCACAGTGATTGCGTGGTTTTCCTCCGGGTGCTCCGGTTTCCTCCCACACTCCAAAAACATACTGGTAGGTTAATTGTCTGCTAACAAAATTGACCCTAGTCTGTGTGGCTGTCTGTGTGTGTGTGTGTGTGTGTGTGTGTGTACACTTAAGTGTATCATGCACACCAACCCATAAGGCAGATAAAGAGTTGCTTTTGTGCAATTTGCGTAGTATTCCGCACGGATCTAAAGACGGGATGCAATTTACACTTACGTTTTCAGTGTAAATTGCATCCAACTTTACATAAGGCCCTTTGTCTTCCATTGCATGGTATAAACTGTACATGGTTTCGTTGGCTGAAATGAATACAGTTTTTTTTATTTTATTTGTTTGTCAAACATTTCGATAATAACAGTTGGTAACCAGGTATCAATTTCAGAACTGACCACAAGGTGGCGCACTGCTGCTTTACAAAGTCACAGTCACTAAATATTCATGGTGCCGTCCAGTCACAGTTTGTGCAGACAATTAGCGTCTATTCATAAAATACAAAAGTTGAACTTGCACCTAAAATTTTTCAAAAGCATTCACATTCACTAGCTTCAGGCATTTATTAAAGTTATTCATATGTCAAATGCCGTTATAATTTGATTCCCCCTTTTCCACAAGTGTATTAACAGTATAAGCTTTGTTAATTTAACAATAACATTTCCTTAAAACATGAAAGGGAACCATTGAAATGTTCGATCTGTCCATTGTTTGCCACGAAAAGTCCCTGCTCGCTAAAAAATACTTTTTAGTTTTCATTTTTATTATTAATGGCACTTTTGTTTCTCTAGGTTTAACACATCTGCTGTTAGCACATTTTATTGTCTTGTTCTTCCCACTGTTGTTGTTTTACCCTGGCTATTGTTTGGTACATACGCAGAACACAGTAATTGGTGAAGTCAATATGGAGCAAGGATTTACATTTTTTAATAATGAACCTATAATGTTCAAACAAAACTGGAGAATCAATTAAGACAGACGATCTATTACTACTCATAGCCTCCAAAATAATTGACAAGTGCACCATTTATGTTGATTGTATTTTGTGCTTTAAATACAACATAAGACACATAGTGAAAAGGAATGTATAAAGCATTTTATGCATTCATGATTATTTATGCTACTATAATCAATCTGTCTCCTTTCACCCATATGCTGCCAGTCAGGTTGAGGGCAGCAATATTGAAGCTGTAATTTTTGTCAGGGAATTTAACTATTTTCACCCAAATTGCCCGTGAAACCACTCCACAGGATAAATGTATTAAAATAAGGATTTTTCGGCGACTTTGCAGGTGGAAATTTAAAAAGGCAATGAGGTATATTTACTAAACTGCTGGTTTGAAAAAGTAGAGATGTTGCCTATAGCAACCAATCAGATTTGAGGTATCATTTTGTAGAATGTACTAAATAAATGATAACTAGAATCTGGTCGGTGATTGGTCAGAAAATATTAACCAGTGTGACCAACGAAATGAAACGATGACCGGCACTTTGGGACGACTTTAGATCATTGTGTCACTATACACACTCACACGATATCTGACCAAATGGTCGGATGTCGACTGATTGGTGGTTTTTCCTGCAATCATCGGGCCAGTGTGTACTTAGCCTTACACAGTTGAATTAGAGCTCCCTGGAGCTGAGCTAACTTAACACCTTACTGTGCGTCACTGGAATAACTTTGCTAGCAAAGTAGTGCTCCTGCAGAAAAAAACACATTTTTGATAGGTCTCTGTGTACTTGAAATTTACACTTGCTATCAGCACTGGTACACTGACAGATGATACAACGATCAACACCGTTTGTCATAAAATAACTAAAGTATTAGCAGGCCCAGTGCTTACTAGATTATTTCAATTTCAAATAAAAGACACAGATAAAAGTGATTGCAGAGTAAAGGGCAACTAAGAGGTACAACTAACGTATATTTGCTGTATTAGTGTCCAGTGGGGCAGAGAAGCAACATGTGATATTGGGACAGCGATCCACATGGACTACACTGACTTGAAAGTTGGTAATGGAATGCAGAGGTGATTTCTTAAACAGGCAGTAAAGTCACTACAGGTGCCAGGTACATACCTGGGGCTATAAAGATCTGGCAATGCCAGCACGCAGTTGCCAGATTATTGTGTTTTTCTGAGCAGTATAGAGCATGTGTGATTGCGAAATTCCCATGTACCTGACCTTGGCTATACCTCTAACCAATATCTGTCCACCGCCTGCATATCAGAACTTGGCTATACCTCTGCCCATCGTTTGTCCGCCCCTTGTGTGCCAGTCCTTGGGTGCTAGACCTTGGTTATATCTCTGACTATCACTATTTACTGCCGTTATTTGTTAACTGTGCATCTGAATCCTTATTTCTGCTTGTACCTGTGAATCATTCATATTGGACTCTGCCCTCTGCTTTATTCCTCACATCCAAACTCTCGCCCAGTCCTATCGATTAAAACATTGCCAGAATACGCTCTTTTCTTACTCAACATGCTACCAAAACTCTTATCCGTTCTCTCATCATCTCCCATCTTGACTACTGCAATCTCCTGCTATCTAGCATTCCTGACACCCATATATCCACACTTCAATCCATCCTAAATGCTGCTGCAAAACTGATCTTCCTCTCTCACTGCTCCACATCTGCTGCACCACTTTGCAAATCCCTTCACTGGCTCCCTGTGTCCTCCAGAATCCAATTCAAATTACTCACCCTTATCTACAAAGCCCTCAAAAACACCACCCCTCATACATCTCAAATCTCATATCAAAATACTCTCCTTCCCGCCCTCTTAGATCAACCTCTGACCTGCGCCTTGTCTTGTCTCTGGTTACCACCTCTCACTCCCGCCTACAAGACTTCTCCTGTGCTGCTCCCCACTTATGGAATTCCCTACCACGCTCAATCAGTCTCTCCCACAGCCTTCAAATCTTTAGACATTCTCTAAAACCCATCTCTTTATTAGAACTTACCTTATCCCTGATGATACTGCTCACACTAATGCACCCTCACAACTGTCCCAAACTCCACTCTGAGCCAAACTCGCTCCTCTTGTTTCAGGTGTGCCCTCTACCACTTAGAATGAGCAGGGCCCTCCATACCCTTAGTTTTCATGTCTGTATTTATTTTGTCTACCTTGTATGTCCCTGTTTTATGTATGTCCTGTTTTCCCTACTGTGCGGCGCTCTGGAGCACTATGGCACCTTACACATCTACAATAATGATATGAATAATAATTAGACTCCTGTACAGTAACTACCATAAAGATATCTGTGTTTCATGCAACCTGGCTGTAGAGCTGACCACCGTCTCAGGCCAACTCCATTCTCTGGACCAGATATCCCTTTTGTTCTATGAACACATTACATTTTATACATCACTATCAAGTTCTGTACAGATATTTTGCTCTAGGTATCGTGGCCTCCAGTCACCGGTGTCTTTTTATCTTAGATGACACTAGATTGTGACACAGTCCCTATTTGGCTATATCTCTGTAAGAGTGGGTGAGAGTATGCTTCCTACCTTTCCCCCTAGGCTCTGTCCCTTGTTTCATTGTGTGACCTTGCAGACTACTGACCATTAAAAATGCATATATTTGTTAGCCATAATATTCCCCGGATTTGTAATTTTATCCACAGTAACACTTTGAAAGTCCCAGCACTAATAGTTACCACACTTATTTTTTCAAAGTAATTACATCAGTAAGAGGACAAGGCAGAGTGACGTGTGAGGAGTGGGCTCTACCATGCCGCCTGTTCCGCAAATCAAGTCTCCTGGGTGAATGAATCCCAGGTTAGGGAGTATATGGATAAGGGACAGGAGCATTCCAGTTTTGAAAAGGAAATGCCCTTTAATGCCACATGTTGACCTGTTTTGACTTGTCCCTCTGTCTTATGATCTGCCTTGTGTCTCTGTGTGTTTATTACCCTGCAGTACCTGTGATCCTCCAGAGGTGCTGCTGTTCTGCCTTTTCCACTACCAGGGGTTAACTAGCACAGCTAGTTAATCATGCACACCTGACTGTGTCTTATATATGCCGGCCTATCCCAGTATCCTTTGCTGGTCATTGATGTTCCTGAGTCTGTTTATGTTTGTACCCTGCATCACTGCCTGCTTTCTCTGTTTCTGTTGATATCCATGCTTAGCCAGCCCCTGCTTCCTTGTACAGCATTAATCAATCACCTGTATCTCTCCTGGAGGTAAGTTGACAATTGCATTACTCCTTCTATCTGCTTTTCTTTAAAGTCTGATTCTATTCTGAACCGGTCTGTGTTCATTGCATCCTGGATATTTTTCTCTGTAATAAACAGTTCAATGTTTTTCATCATATTGCTGGCTCCGTGGCAAGACCCAGTTTGTGGAACAGTTTCGTAACACTCTACAGCTCCATACTGGATTTGAGGAGCTTTGAGAGAACTTGACTTTTAACTTTACTATAGCGCCCCATTTGGCTGCTAGGTATTTGTGTCTTTTTAATGCAACCTCTTGCTTGGGTTTATTTTTTTTGGTACTAATTATATTTGTGATCCAGACCCTCCCAGATGTAGACTATATTTCCCCCTTGAGCCTGATATAATAATTACTTTTTCTAGGATAAATATTAAAGCATTTTAAATACCTTAATTACAGGCCCGGCGCCAGCAGTCACTCTGGTGTTTGGCAGCGTAAAACTTAGATCATGTTCTTTTTAAATAAATATTGTTATTTTTCATTGTTTTCATTCTTTTCTTCCCTCCTATGGGAAAATATCCCCCTGGAGTGCAATAAAAAATACTACAATAAGTTGTCTCCTCTTATCCAAACAAAGGTGTCTATCATTCAACAACAAGGCGAAAAAGCTGAAACAAAAAAATGAACAGTTATATAACAAACTGTATAATAAGTTATAGGATGTTGATAGAAAAAGGAGTATCACTAAAAAACATACTGAAGTGTTTTATTTTCTGACTACAGCCATTCCCTGTATAGGTAAATGGCTTAATACAGAGAATGACTTTCTTTGGCAATGAGTACAGTCTAATAGCCTGTAGGCGTCATTGTTGCTGTTCCCATCAATGCATAGGTTTATTGTTAACAACAGCAACAGTGCCACATACTGACGAAAACGTGGTACTTCGCTTTATCCAATAACATCATCATCATCATCATCAACATTTATTTATATAGCGCCAGAAGATTCTGTAGTGCTTTACAATTGGGAACAAACATTAATAAGACAATACTGGGTAATACATACATACAGAGAGGTAAGGGGGCCCTTACAATCTCTTCATTAATTATTACAGTTCACTTAGCGCCTATATTACTGCAGTTCTCCTATTACCTACACATAGTATAAGCAGCTATTTTGTGTATTGAACACAAGGGGCCTGTGTGATGTCAATGGAGTTTCGTGAACTGTAATCTCATACATAATGTTCCAGCTTCAGGGATGTCTGTGGTTCCTAAACAAACAACAGGCTGCGTTCTCACGAATATTGGGTCAGTCTCGGTTATGTGACCAGACCCTAGAAAGTTTATTGGCTGTATTCTCATAAGAATTTTTTAGCTGCCTTCATATTATGGGCCTGATGTAGAGTTGGGTGCAGTTTACACTGAAATCACAAGTGTATATTGCATCCCGTAATTTACACGGTATTCCAAGTAGCACAGATCTGTAGACTATGCAAACTGCACACTCACATCTCTTTATCTGGCTTATGGGCCGGTGTGCATGATGCATTTCATCATCGTCATTTATTTATGTAGCGCCACTAATTCCGCAGCGCTGTACAGAGAACTCACTCACATCAGTCCCTGCCCCATTGGAGCTTACAGTCTTAATTCCCTAACACACACACACACACACACACACACAGACTAGGGTCAATTTAGATAGCAGCCATTTAACCTACCAGTATGTTTTTGGAATGTGGGAGGAAACCGGAGCACCCGGAGGAAACCCGGGGGAGAACATACAAACTCCACACAGATAAGGCCATGGTTGGGAATCGAACTCATGACCCGAGTGCTGTGAGGCAGATGTGCTAACCACTGAGCCACTGTGCTGCCTTAACACTTAAGTGTGTTAATCAGAGCAGCTCTGTAAACATGGGAAGGCTGGCAAATTTTAGCGGGGGGCAAGACTCAGCTCAGCAGCCTATTAGGAACATTTTAAAGGAAAAAAATGTAGATGACCCAGCCCAAGGTAGTCCCCTATGGGACCAACCTGAGGGGGGGGGGGGGCATGCCCCCTCCAGCCCAGCCTGACCCTGGTTGTATATCTGATAAATGTAGAAATAAATTAATATGGAAGAAAAAATGTGCTTCCCCATCCCCCCCCCTCCAAACAGCACTAGGGTTGGTTATGCTGTTTGGAAGGGGTGCACATCTTTATTTTAAAATGTAATTATATTTTTAATTCTATTTTTTAATACTGCAAGGTATGTTGCACCAGCAGAAAGCACCCGCAAATGATACATCTCCTAGAGACCTGTCTGTGGCTGCTTTCAACTCAGCATAGCATGTAAAATGCATGAACCCGCCTTTACATTGCTACACTCACCCACTACCTTCCCTGTTCCACCTCTCTAAGCGCAGAGAGGGTGCAAGAGGGAGCACTTTTAGCCAAGGATCCGTTCACTTTGCACTCCGACTGAGACAGATCCTTGGCTAAAAGTGCTTTTTGCACTCATAAGTTGGTCTTGCATCCAACGCTACATCAGGCCCCATGTAAGCAAGCAGTGGACTGAAAAATATACTCTATTGCTATAGCGATTCCTTCATTTCAATCTGCAGAAAGACAGTTTTTTTCACTTTTTTAAATAAGATTCTTCCATTATAAAGCAATGGGTTACAGAAAACCATTTCATTGAAAGCATAATGATCTGAGAACTCAGTAACAGGTGACTTGACGCAGCAGAGGGGTCGGTCTGACATTCTGCAAACCACACTCACATACAGTCATTTAAAGGTTAATAAGCTACGCCACTGTTATCACTGTGGAATTATTATTGGGCAATGGTAGGCTTATTTACTAAAAGTGTGTGTTCGGGATGCTCAGAGTTATTCATTTTTCCTTCATCCACATGTCTATTAAATAATCTGTACTTATACATTTGAAGGCTGACTTACTAAACCACACAGCTTTCAACAGATAGCTAGATCTGTGTTTGCCTCCTTCCTGTCCAATTAGGTGAGAAAATGGCTATTTTCAAGCATTTGAGTGGTCAGGAATGAGGGATACTTGGATCTGCCAGGCTGGTGGAAAATTCAGCCTTTGTGAAATAATCCCCTTCGTAGAGTCTGCCTAGTACATTGGCTCTCTCTGTCTGTCAACACAGGTGACACACCAGTAAATATTGCACTGTTGAAATACAGTCATAATTAATAAGTCAATGTGAATTACAGCCCATTTGTTTCATTTACAGTTAAAATATACATTCTTAGCTTACTTTCAGAGTTTAGACTTGTTTCCCAATCTTTTTTGTGACATACAATTGTCGTAATATTGGGAATCCTACTGGTCAAGAAAAAACAATGTCCTAGTTCATTTACAAATATTAATTATTACATTTATGTGAACATATTAAGAACAATACAGGATATTGATAATTTTGTAAATTTTGGTTATTTTGACATTTTTAAATTAAATTTGTCTTATGTTTAAGGGCTGTCTGGCTATTATATTGAAAAATGATATCCAAAAAAACAAAACAAAACAATCTAGACTTTACTTACACGAGCACAGAACTATGAGTAAGTGTTGCTGGTATTGGTGATTTTTAGAGACTCCTGGTCATTTGGGCTCTATGCTATCGCCTGACATTGGCTCTGATGTGTGGATTTGTGTGCTTGTGGTAGAGAATTTAAATTGTAAGCACCGTTTGGAGCAGTGTTTGATGTCCCCAAATCCAGTTTCCTGTTTGTATAGTGCTTTTGACTAGGTTGACACCAAATAAATAAAGGTTAAAGCAAGTTATTACATATATTTCACTTTTAAAAGTACATTATATTATAGATTTAAATTACAGGAAATACTAAGGAACATTTCATGTATGTGATTCCATGTTGGTGTTAAGTAATTTATGTATGGAGGGTAATCTGTGTACATTCACATAAATGTAAGATTGACAAATTTCCTTTTATTTTTTTAGGGTTCAAAATAAAATACTTACAATTACTAAAATGACAAAAAAATTAAAGCGTAGATATAGATTTGCAGCCAGAGGTTATACGGCTGTCATTTATAGTAGGACATAGCTAGATGATCAGCTGTATATATGTGCGTGTATATGTATGTATACTATATATGTATAATATATATATATATATATATATATATATATATATATATATATATATATATATATATATATATATATTAGTGCTCTTTGTGTTTTTCAGCTGCAATGTATTAGAGGTAAAATCACAATATTTCTATGTATGCCATTTCAAGACTAAGCTGTAGGTGGGGCTATTTACTATTGCTGTTTGTGGACAGACTTTCCCTGTCTAACTTATTTTCCATTGACACACAAGTACATATTCTTGCCTATAGTATATAACAAGTTACTGCACCTTACTGACAATGCCCTACTGCTGGTTGTTTTACAATAACTTTTAAAAACTGCATCTGCCTCCATTGTGTGCTATTGTGGTCGGTTGCTAACTTAAAAAAATGCCAATTTTACTTATATTTTTATATATGGTTTTTCCTCCAAACAGCAGAATGCTAATTCTGCTCTGATCCATTCGTGCGCTTTCATAAATCGCTAAAAGGTAAATGTTTGCAAACCAGTATAAAAGAAAAGTATGCTTTGTGACATTTACTCTGAGCAATCAAATATACAAGAGGGAAATTTAATGACGGTTTAAAGTGTGTGGTCGGTCCTAATTTCTGGCAGCTGCTGAAATCATTCTCTTACACATTAGAATTATCCAGAATTGTTATTATACAGATGCAGAACTATTATTTTACTTAATAAAATGACAATGTTTGTATTAATATCTTCCTTCCATATTACATTTCCTTTGAATGTTGATGCAAAGAGCTTTTCTAAATCGATGTATGTAATAAGCGGTATATGGGGTATTAAATCACAGAACTCCGTTCAGATCTATCCTAATGCACGTTATCTGGATTATGGGATATAGAGCAATGAAAGATTCCAGCTGTTTTTTTTTTATCCCCCTTCCAATCCACTTCTTAATTAAGTGGCTGTAATTATAGATTATGTTGATTTTGGGATACAAACGATTTTAGCATTAAGATTTGATTATATGAAATATGTGTTTTAGGTACGTTGCAAATTACTTTTACTCAAGCTCTTTTTTAAATAGAAGTCACTAAAGAGTGAGACTATTTGTGTAGATTTGATACATTGTTGCCCTACTTATGTTTTTTTGTTGCAAATAAAATGTTTGATACAAAGTTGTAACATAAGACAACACAAACAGACACACAATGCTTATAAGTATATATTTATGACACAACGCCATAAGTATCCTGTGTCTTTTGTTACAAATAGATGTTTAAGATAAAAAAAATACTTCTATATATACAATATATACAACAGTTTTAATTCAAAATCGCAAGTGTATCATTCAGTTGACTACAACACTTTGATCTTGGGTGGCTGAGGTAGTAATTAGTTGCCTTCAAACAGTATTTTTTTTTCTACCAGATATAAATCAATTGTTGCAGACACTAAATTTAGGACATGGAAACGAACTTTTGATAGTGCGGCTGTCCAATCACTTCACTAGCCCTAGAATATCCTGCTGTTTGGAAGTTGCGCTAATACGGAAATATATGCGTATATATATATTGTTTAATTTTAATGTTTTTCGCTTAATTAAGTTGACATGATTCCAATGCAAATAATCGCTGGAATCTCCTCACATAATGCAAATGATGCAATTGCAAATGATCCAAAAGTGTGGCGTCAGCTTAGTCGCGCAATTGTCGTGTAGCAACTGCGCAAATGATAAAACTTGCGGTAATTTCGGTAAATGCAAGAATAGGAAGCTCTACCAACCTGCACTCATTTTCAACCAACAAGCGATGCTCCATACCACTGATGAAATGTGCAAACATTAATCAGATACTGAGGGAAGCTGTTGATTTTAGCCAGGGGTAAAGAAAATGTTGCTATCACGATTTGGTGGGTACTATAGTCGCTGCCAGCTGCTCTGGCCTTGTTGCATGGTATTAGAGATGGGGATCTTGTCCATAAAGACTCACACCTGTTACAGTGTAGGAATAAAGTACAATTTCTCCCTGGAGTTTCTCACACCACGGGACGCATTACAAGCCTAGCACATGCTCCCCCCAGAAATAGGACCCATAACTCTCTGTGGGGTAGTCAGTCTGGACTCAGAGCACAGCAGGGTCGCAGAGCATAGATACCACCGACCACGCCGCCTCATGCACTGTTAAGTCGAGGTTTACAGATAAAATATACGTTGACAATTTGCAGAGACAATATAGCGCTGGATTCAGGCGCAAAGAGAACGCACAAGCTCAGCAAGTCCAATGCCCCCTATCGTGAAGTACAAAAGTAGAACAAGAATAATTACTACAAGTAGATTTATCCATGTTAATAGTAATATATCAAATCCTACCATGCAAATAACCCAAGATGTTCAAATATCCGCATCATGAATGATTATATACAAATACAAATCCTATACACTATTTTACAAGTATAAAGAGAGAATGAATGGATCATTACATCTAAATAGTCAAATCCCTCGCCCCTTCTTGTGATTCACATTGTGACCTCTTGAGCATTACATTTTCTCGTATTAATGTGGTTTTGAGTTGTTTTTAAACGAACAAATCATACGGGGTTTTTTTTTCAACATCAAATGACATCTCCCAAGTCAGCTGGAGCGCTCCATCTAATTGCAAACGGTCTGTCGGAGAACCGCTCTACTAGCCAAGCCACATGTCCTCAATATCATGATCTTGTAAAATATAGATTTTCTACAAATATATAACTGTCGTGTTATTTTACCTTATTAAATAAAAAAAAAAGTTTTTTCCCTCAAATATACAGCTGCATTACTCATTAACTAATTATTCTTGTCAAAAATTTTCGAGTATACAATATATATGTGTGTGCGTATGTATATGTGTGTGTATATATATATATATATATATATATATATACACACATATATATTATCTCCATCCTTCATAAGGTTATATTGCATTATTTGTTGCGCAAAATATTGCGCTAAGTATCTGCAATTGCGTCATGTGTTTATTGACCCAGTGCACAATACAGATCATTCTAATTTTTCCTGCTCTAGTTAGACACCCGAGTTACGTGGGCATACGTATAGATCTATAAAATCACTGCAGAGAATGGTACATGCAGGCTTAATGAGTCGTTTTATGTGGCCCATTTCTGCATGGCTCATTACAGATTACACTAATCTGTGTGCACAGTGCAGGAGGTTGCAGGGTAGGCCTGCACAGAATGGCAAAGGCCAAAAAAAATCTATAAATCCTAATTAAAAGGTTACTGTATGGGTAAGAAATAAATATACATCAGCCCAGAGGAGTTATGACAGTGACTGCATGCTAGTCTGATTCGGTGTAGAGAGGACCCTTTGTGCAGATACACATGTCACACAAACGTTTTCTCTTGGCTGATCTGAGAGTTTGTGTGATAAGCGATTTAAACATTCCTAGAGAGAGGGAGAGATCTAGCATATTTTGCTAATGGCTAACAATTAAGTGCATGTGATGAATGTGGGCAGATATATGTAATTTCTGTGCCAGTAAACATGTACTTTTAACAAGATTAATGCTATAAAAATATGTAATGTTTCAAATATTGATGTGCTCATTTGGAACCAATGAGAGAAGCCACTGTACAGAAAATGGACAAATATAATGAATGCCATATTTGCACAACAAAGCAATACAAAACACCTATGTCGATAACAATGTAATGCAGATCTATCCTCAATAACAACATAAAATACATCTATGCTCAATATAAAATATTTCTGTCCCACCTACTAAAGCAGATATCAGTAGAGTACCAATATGCATACTCGCATCATAAGATACATGGAAATAAATGTGGAGATCAGATGCAATGGACAAACTTCTAGGATCCCAAATAGAAGCCAGGAAAAAAAAATAGCCTTGCAAACTTGTTTTTATAATTCGTATACTTCAAAGGGGAAGATCTTATATCTCAATAGTAAGATGCATGTTTTATGAACAACATAAAAAAAACTGTATACGGTTTGTCAAACAAACAAAAGAATAACACATATGAGCACAAGACAAAGTCCAATTTTTACACACCTATTTAAAAAAAATAAAGTATGTTTATGCATCAAAAATACACACAAACATACATAATAAAAGCATGCATGCACAACTTGCTAAATGACATACATTTGTAAAATAAATCCGAATGTGCAGCTATTCACAACAATGCTATTGCGCTTATTTGTATAGTAACCATTCATCGACGTGTTTTTTGGGATGATTATGGTTGAAATACAACCCCCCATTCTCGGTGGCAGTTACACCACACGGAGATCAGAACATCTGCCAGAGGGTACAGATTGATACAATTAAGTAATGTTGCAGTTTGTAGATGCAGTTGAGAGCTACTCTGCATTTTAAACATCTGCTCTTCTCACTCAGACACAAATATTAGGATGTCAGAGTAATTACAGCACAGACATATAGAAAACCTTCATAGTTATCTTGTATTATAGTAGCAATGTATTTCACATCCTTAAATCAGAATAGTGCATTAACCCAATTTTACTGACTTTTCGATCCCTTTTCTGATTAGACTCGGACCTTCTTTTTAACGTATGTTAATATTATGACCATAATGATAATATTGTAATACTCCATTGACTTCATCAACAGATGTCAAAGTTGTTGCATAGGTTTGCAGTAAATGTTTCGTTCGCTGGAATACAATAAAGCAAACTTAAAAACTGATTGACTATTCTATATTTTGTTTAAACATTTATACAATTTTGATAAACACTCAGAAATTCGACTTACAACCCAGATAATTATTTCTGACATATTTCGTTTACAAGGTAACTATATTTAACTGGTTTTAACTTATTTAACAATTGGTTGTATTGATCATGAATATTTAAATGTACGAAAATGTATTTTTCTTCTTATAAATACTTACGGTATCCAAACAGACGTTGGTTTTATTCCGACGACCCTGGCACCTTGTGTTAGAGTAAATTAAAATAAAAAGCAGTATAGAATTATTTAACAAAATGCCTAACACAGAATAACGATTATCCATAGTAATGAAAAAAAAAAGTTCTAAGAACCGAGGTATTGTTCTAGGAAAGAAGGAGTTTTTTGTTGCAGTCACTACATCCTAAATATACTGGCATTAGTCCAAATTGCAAATGGTAAATAAGGATAATTTAATGAGATGATGTGCTTTAATTAGGATAAATTGTTTAACCCATCTACATATGAGTCGGTTTGGACTTCAGTAGATATTTTGCTCTTTTTAATGAAAATTTAAATAAAAAAGCTCTAAAATATTTAAGCCTCGAATTTAAATCCATGATGTGATTCCTAGCCTGGGCATTAAAAGGTGTCAACTAGCTCACATCAGGTTAGAGAGACAGAGGTAGGATCCCTAGTAGAGGTGACGTCGTGCACACGTGACAGGGCTGGCAGTACAAATGCTGAGTGAGCAGTGGGAAGGGCAGCAGTATCAGGCTGAGAGTGCTTCTGGGTGCATCGACTTATTTTATTTTTTTTGGTTACTGAGGAGTTCCTACTTTTTAAAGGGGGTAAGGAGGAGGAGATGAGGGGGTGTCAGGATCTGAGCTGGTGAATGCTGCCCCCCACCCCCCTACCACCTTTACAATTTAGGAGAATTTTGCCACTGATTTTTGCTGTGGGTAACAGAGGATCCCATTCAGAGTTGTTCCACTAGGGGGGTCCTGGAGTTTGGATTGGGAGTAGACGAGGACTTCCTGCTCTCATTACGATGACTTTGGGAACTGAGATGTCTGATAACTCCCTGCTCTCTGAAGACACCGACATCGATGTGGTCGGTGACATGAACGTGAAGGATGGGAAGTACTCCGACTACCAGTCTGACATCGATTCGGACGACAATATCTCCAGGACGCACAGAGAGGACGCAGCCTCCCCGGACCTCTCCTCTGGTTCTGACTCCAACCAAAGAGGGGTGGACAAGAACCCCAAAAACACCCTGGTGAAGCCCCCCTACTCCTACATCGCCCTGATTACTATGGCTATACTGCAGAGCCCCAAAAAGAGACTGACTCTGAGTGAGATCTGCGAGTTTATCAGCAATCGGTTCCCTTATTACAGGGAAAAGTTCCCCGCCTGGCAGAATTCAATCAGGCACAACCTGTCTCTCAATGACTGCTTTGTCAAAATCCCCAGAGAGCCGGGAAACCCTGGCAAGGGCAACTACTGGACCCTGGACCCAGAGTCTGCAGACATGTTTGACAATGGGAGCTTCCTGCGCAGGAGGAAGAGGTTTAAGAGACAGCAGAGTACAGAGATCCTGAGGGACCCCGGTAGTTTCATGCCAGCATTTGGATATGGACCTTATGGCTACAACTATGGGCTCCAGCTGCAAAGCTATCACCAGCACCACCCAGGTGCCACCTTCTCCTTCCAACCCACGCATTGCCCTTTGCCCACACAGACGTCTGTGTTCTCCAGCCCTACTTTGCCCGGCTTCATAGGCAACGAACTATCGCGAAAGTCTTTCTATTCGCAGCTCAGTCCCACCTTGCCAATCATACAGACTCTAAAAACGGACTCACAGACAAGAACATCCTTCTCCATAGACAATATCATTGGGGGATCTGTTCAGCCATCTGCCCCAACCTCACCCTACACAGGCCAACCTGGGAGCCAGCCACAGGTCATTGCCATGTTAACCCCTTCCCTGGCTCCCATGCAAAACCATTTAAACTTGGCGCATGAAAATATGTTACAGACTGGACAGAACTTTTCCAGTAAAATCTCAAATCTTAACAGCTGTCATTTCTAATCAAACCCCCACCCCCCAAAAAAAATGTCTCAACCTGTGTATTTAAGGTAGGAATTTTTTTTTTTCAGTTGAACTTTTTTGACTTCGCCATCAGACCCCTCCAGATCTCACCTCCTGGTTTTGTTTCTTTTCAGAGAGCCTTATTAAAAGTCTATTTATAAAATGTATACATGTACAATGTTGGGTGTATATTACTGTTGATGCCACAGTTTATAACTGAACACATTATACAAATTCCATTGGGTCATAAACTGTTTTTCTACTGTGGAGATGTGGGTAAAATGACACCAGTTAACTCTTTAAATTGCCAAAGGTGATTGCAGCTCATTCGTCTCGGCCTCCAGTTAACTTGAGGCGTTCATGTATTTGCGATTAATGTACCAATGCCTACCCCCCCCCCCCCCCCTCCATTGAAATCGTTATTGATCTGCTGGCCAGCTCTTACCGAATCGAGTTCTGTGTAATAAGCACTGTTCCCAATTATCTCAGGATTTGTGTACACTTGTTCAATACGGCACGAATGGGCCCTTTGATGCAGAGAGCGCTTAAAATTGTAATTTCCAAACTATCGAATGGGGCAGAAAGAATAATTCGTTAGATCTCAAAAAAAAGGTATTTTTTTGTCTAATGGTGTGTTGTTGTGTATATGTAATTATGTATATAAATATATATATAGATCAGTTCTTAAAGGGGCGGCCACTTACACCCACGTTCACTGCCTGTGCATTCTCCTGTGTTTTAAAATTTTATTAATTCGCTTGTGAATAGAAACAAGATTGTCCATTCTTTGGTGAAAATCTAAATAAATGTTTGTGAATTCTACATTTTTTTGTCTATTTTCTGGAGATGGGGGAGGGATGTTATTAACAAAAACAACACAGATGTCGTTTGCTAGTATTTTAAATCTATATTTATTACAGGCAATGTCTATATTACATAAACAGCAGGTTTTTTTATTTTAATACTTAAATTACTGTCAATGAGACGGCCTTTCTTGCTATTCTTGGGATAATTAATGAGGTTCTAAGAAGGTAACAGAATGATAAATTGACTGTAAATACCTGATCTAAACACAGACGGAATCTGTTGCTGAAAGTGATAGCCAATATATTAGTGGCGATTACGGGCGAAATCTCTTTAATTAAAGACTCATTTACTAATAGCGCCCAATGAAATTTGAACTTAAAATAATTACTTGATCACTATATAAATGTAGGGTGGAAACATAACTTTTCATCACTCTTTAAGGATTGTTAATCAGAATGCTGACCACACAAGATGTGACGTAGTTTGTTTTTTACTCGCTGACACATAATTAATAATTGTTACAGTGTAAACTTAAATTGTGTGTGTGTGATTATATATATCTATATATCTATATATCTATATCTATATATATATATATATATATATATATATATATATATATATATATATATATATATATATATATACATATACATATAATCATTTAATCACTATGAAAACATAAATTGTGGATATTTTGTTCAGGTAACTTTTTTATTTTAACCAGGGTTTGATTTTTACATTTTATTATTCGACCAATACTATTATCAATGCAATTTATTTGGATTAAACAAACAAGCAAAATTTATTTCGGTCTTCTGGTAGGAAATTACTTCTACTATAGAATACACATACAGGGAGAAGTGTTTTTTTGCTATTGTTTTTTTTAAAACAATTGTTGGAAGACATTTATTGACTGAGAAGAAAATTTAAATTATAACTATTCCTTTGACAACATTATAAGGATTTAAATCAGTTTAACAGATCAATCCGGGATGGTGACGGTTTGTGTTAGTGTTTTGTTTTTTTGTTTTTTAATCTGTCCTAATCCTGACAAAGCCTGGTTTGAGTCTGTTGGTTATATGCTCCTAATACTCATCTCGCCCTCTCTAGTACCTCAGAGAGGGGTCGCACATCACACACACACACATTTTACTTTTGAAAAGAATTCTCCCCTCTCAGGCACTTGCTTATCCAACTTTCTACAAAGAGCTACAAGACTGAACATTTGCTAACACTGTGCAGACCAATACATCCATTTTTCCAGTTTACCGAGCACATTTTCTTGTACTGTTCTGTAAAATCCTTTTTATGTGCGGGAGGTGTCTGCTGGACGCTGAATCGCTGTATGGGGAGTTTTCATTAGCAGGGGGGGTCTGTTAATGAAGTCCTTTGAAGACTTTGACCCTGCTTTGAATGTTTTTTACTGCCCCATCCGACAGTGAAATAGTTAAAAGACCAGGCTTTATGTCTAATAATCATTAAGTGTAGCGACTCTTCTCAGAAAACTTAACCCTTTACGAACAGGACATTTATAGGATTAATGTCACTAGTGCTTTTAAATATGAGTAATAGAAAGTTTAACAAGTCGTTACTTGATTAGATAGCTTGCCATTGATTTTTCTCACCTCCAAAGATAATTTAGTGGGTTTGTAATTGGTACAATTGTAATTACAGGTGTCACTTTGTCACTAACTGGGCTCTGGTCACTGACGAATATAAAAAGTAGCAAAGTGAAAGTGTCTAGATCTCTAACTATCCCATAATCCATTTCTACCGCTCGTGAATAATACTAAGTCAGATCAATCAATCAATCTTTAACTTTGTACTGTTATTTTGTACTAAAATTCTAAATTAAGTCAGTCTTTCTTTTTAAAGGCTTGGATGTTTAATAAATCTTCCAGTACATACATCCATTGCATGTTTTCAGAGATATATCAGTCTTAAATAAATCTTATGGTTGCGTAGCATAGTGGGGATATAATTTGGTGAAAATGAAATAAAACTTTGTAGCCTGTTGTCTTTCTACAAAACCTGCAATTTATTGTTACCTTATTATTATTATTATTATTATTATTATTATTATTATTATTATTTTTGAATCTTATTTAGCTATAGTTCACAGGGCACAATAGACATTAGGAACAGTTGCCGTTTGCACGGTTTGTTTAACACAATGAAACCTCAGAAAATCTCTACTCCCTCCCAGTAATAACATGAGCCTTGGGAGTCTAGGACAGTTTAAATCCACATTAAGCACATTAACCTTTTCCCCTATCTCAGCACAGCAAATAAATCGCTGCTTATTTTATATAGTGAATAATAATTTAAGTCCAGAAAAAAAAACCACACACACCAGATAATTATTTTCATTATTCCTGCTCAGTCATGGCCTAACCTTAAGAACAAATTGGCATTATTAATTCTCCCTGCCAATGCATCCACGTTGTTTGATACGGTTTGCTTGCGGGGTGATACAAAATAGAATCTTCTACACCATGTATATTTGTAAATTCAGTTTCTTTCCTTCTAAACGATAACTTTATATACCTCACTCAATTATATTTTCGTTTATTAGTTGTTTTTTTTCTTTATAGAGATGAACTTTTCGCAATGTCAGTGACAGATGTATTTCATTTTATAAGTATTTTACTAAGATAAATATATTGAGAAAGCATAAAATGTGTCTTCTGAGATATTTTTTTTCTGAACCCATTTTCTACAATTATAAGTAACACGTGACAATCGGTCTTGTTATAAATATGTCCATAAGTTGTTCTCTTTGTACACTTGCACGTAATCGTGTTCACATTTAAATGCAATATACGTGGACATTTCTCTGTGGAGACATCCAGAAAGTAGCATAGGAAGACAACAAAACATGAGAATTTCAATGGTAGAGCCGTATGACCCTTCATTAATTGTGTGTGTGTGTGTGTGTGTGTGTGTGTGTGGGAATTTGGCGATCCCCCTTCGCAACGCTGTGACTTTAGACCCTAGATTGTGTGTACATGAAATCCGGTTTAATAATATACTCTTATAGCCGCGTTACTTTTGCGAGTAACGCGGGCAATTGAATATGCCCTATTCGCTGCGCTTTTCTCTAGTAGTTATCTGTAGTGATAACTTCAACTCTCTGTCAGTCCAATGCCCACTTTATATATGTCTTATGTATCATCCTAAGGAGGCTATAGATCTTGACACTGCCTGGAGATTTAAGTAACTAGAGCACTAAAATAAACTTTGTAAAGAACCGAGATCTTTAAATGTGTGAAGCAACTCTTCAGAATCCAACAGCTCAGACACTTTCCCTGGCTTGCAAAGAACTGAAGATAAACTCCAGAATTCCCAATGTTTTTCTAAGTGACCATTAGGCTTAAATGGGTGCTGGGATGTTCAGGCTGGGCTGTTGCATTGCTTGGAATGTCACAGGTGATGCTGTAGCGACATAATATCACTCCGCTGAGATCAATAAAACACTCAGGCCTTAAGACAAGGCACCCTTTGCGAATGTCTAAGCCTCCAATGTTTGTAGATTTATAAACGCCAGATAAAAATAGAACGCTTGATCCTAGCTGCAACTTGCTTTTAATTGCAGAAACTTAAATCAAGATGCTTTCTCTCTACTCGATGAGAGGATCAATGCAGAAGATGAATTTCAGTTTGCATCGCCATAAATTCCCTGCTTGGAGGAGTTAATTTTTTTATTGTATTTTTTCTTTTTACATTTTATTTGTGAGTTCATTTTTTTAAGGTGTCTATTTAAATTACCTTTCAAGTACTTGTTGCAAATGGAAGCTTTCTGACTAAACATTCGAGTTTCTGTATAATACATTTTTTAGAATGGATGTGATTTGTGCAAAAAAAAAAAGTAAATATTTATTTTCAAATTATAACTGGCACCTGAGACTCACAGCTTTTTCAGTCGGGTGTGTTAATTAACGGCAACTGACATTCATTATCTGGCATTATTCTGTCGAAAATTTAAGCGCTATAAAATTAATGATTTGCCAATTAAACTATTTTTTTATAGAGCATGTAAAAAAAAAAAATACCCAGGTACAATTTATTTATTTTTAAATCGGAGAAATGTCTAAAATCCCTATTACTTATGCCATAACTCATATAATTAAGTCTTTATTAAGAAATGGATAATTTACCAGTTATTAGGTTGAGTAAACGTCTTGTGGTATTTAGGCGATAACGTTCCTCCCCTGGAAGCGGACCAAAATGAAAATGCAATTTATTAAATGAATACATATTATAAGGTTTTGAAGGCGGTTAAGACCTATTATATATCTTTAGTGGCTCTGTAATTATATATCCTGATGGAATATGTAACAGTGTATAACTAGTTAGAGGTAATCTCATGTTTTCAAAACTTTGTGGGTGGTCGCCAGATTTTAATGCCTGCCAGTGGTCCTGGGAACTTGAGGGAAGGGGGCAATGTCTTGCCCAACAGTTAAAGGGTTAAGGCCACAAATTAAATGTGAGGACAGGTGCCATAGTGACACCTGGTGAATACTTTTGCTTTCATCCTTTCAGCTGTTTTTAGGCTCCTATAAACATTTGTCGCAACCTCTTATCAAACAATACATTGATTTATTAAATGTATTTACTTGAGGGAAGGCAACATTGTTCACAGTTGAGGTAGTATCAGATGATCACTTTCAACATCTTCAATATTTATTTATATAGCGCCAGCAGATTCCGTAGCGCTTTATAGTTGGGAACATTCAGTGATAAAACAATACTGGGTAATACAGACAGACAGAGAGGCAAGAAGGCCCTGCTTGCAAGATAATACACCGTAAGTGTTGTCATGGTTAAAAATAATTATACTATTTATTATTTTTATGATTTACCAACATATGGCTTAGAAGCCTTTGCTGAACTACAATTCCCAGCATGCACCGGACTTGTTGTTTCAATACAGCTAAAGAGCATTAGGTTGGCAAACTGTGAGTGGACAATGTGCTTTATATTGGAAATTCATTTTCTCATTTCAGTGTTTTTGATATTTTATTTTTCTAGTAATAGTTTCTCCCTGGTATAGAATAAAGCAGATTATCTTTAAACAATGACAACACACTTCCCAGTCTCCTGTGATCTGCTTTACAGTACACTTACACTTTCTGGAGCTAAACAATAGACAGACTCCTGTTTCTATTCAGTCTGTCTGATTTGGTTGAGTGTTCAGAGCCTCCTAACTCGATACTTTCCCTTCAGAGGGACCTGCACACAGGGCGGCTGAGTAATCTGCTCCCATCAGATCTTGCAGCCACAACTGATACATGACAAATGGCCACACTTCAAGTAACTTGTATCCATGTATATAGTAATAATGTAAGAACAGATCAGGTAGTCGCATTGTATTGTAAATATTATTTATCCTTTTGGCGAGGAAAAAAAACATTATTACTTTACGGTCTTTAAAAATATCTTTCATTGCTCAAAATACTCAAAAATATTTATATTGTGTGTATGTGCATATATAATATATATGTGTTATATATATATATATATATATATATATATATATATATATATATATATATATTTTCCATAAAGCCTCCACCCCTAGTTAACAAACCAGTCATGGTGTGAATTTTTGATGCACTTTTACATTCTGCTAATTAATAATAATAATAATAATAATAATAATAATAATAATAATAATAATAATACTGCAATAATGATACATAGGTAAAATAGCTGGCTGTGGTATTCACTTGTTAAGTACTTACATACTCAGCACTTAGGTATTTTCTATATATAAAATATATTTATTTAAATTATTTTACTTATATTATATTTGTATTACATTTATCGTAAATGTCTTTTATTGGCTTGAAGTATAGAAATGTGAGCTTGCACGTCTATGTACTGGCAGATGCCTGTGTTAGTCACCCCTCACCTACGCTAATACTGAATATTGAATAATTCATCTAGCGACAGGCAGATGTAGGTCTATTGCCCATCGCCTTGTCCTGGTCATTGATCCACCTCTGATCCGGCCCAGTAACTAAAACAACGATCTATTTAAATACATCGACAGGCTATTTTGTTAGTGTCAAATGTTGCATTGACCTGTTTAGGTTATGTAATTATAGTCGCCCTCTCTAACCCTTTACACTACTTAGAACCACCGAAGAGCGATTTTCCCTAGTGCAGCAGTATTAGGAAATAAATATATCTATCTATCTATCTATCTATCTATCTATCTATCTATCTATCTATCTATCTCTATGGAATGTCTACTACACACGATTGAAGTTCGTGGACGATCGGCCACAAAATAAAATATATAACTACTATTGTCTTTGAATAAACTGAATATAAGACCAGCTTTTATTTTGTCAGCAATGAATGACGTAATCAAACGCATCATCAGCCTCTGTTCTTTGTCATAAACGCAAAGACAGAACATACTACATGCTGTCAATTCCTTGAAAACTTGAATTAAAGATTTATTATGAGTCAATAATAGGATTTTTTTTAATTTTCTCCTTGTGATGTGTTCGTTTATTTACTTCCTTGGCCTGTCCTGTTGTTTGAAACACCCAATTGATGTTAATATAAGAAGACTGGTTTATACTTCAGCATTCAGGAATGAAAGCTACCTTCAGATATTTATCAGTTATGTGTGGGGCTTGGGTGTAGCAAAGAGCTGACCCCCCCCCCCCACCCCAGGTTAAGGCTTCACATAAAATAATAAAGTAAATATAATATCCCCAGATATATGCTGAGTGCATTTTGGAACAGAAAACCTAAACCTCAATAATATATTTCACTAATGATTTAATGAAATAAAAATCTATTGAAGGGCAACACTTTTTAACTTTGGAAAAATCAACGTGTAATATAGATTATAAATGTGGGCTTCATAACCCCAAGCTTGTGTCAAACGAGCTGTTATGTTATTTAATAATGTCAATAGGGTGTTGTACCTCCTATCATCAATTCATTCTCTTGCTTGCGTGCATTTTTGACAACTGTCTAACAGTAAATTTACTGACAGTTGGCAATTAATTACATTTCTGCTCTCTTTACATCATTATTCATTTGATAAGATCTGTCCAGGACTGGTTAATGACACCAGGTTCCAATCACTAGTATTTTTGTGTGTGTGTATTTTGTCCCGCACCTTACCAGGATTGGTGTGACTATTTGGAGTTTACCAGAAAGATGCCATCTCCATCTAAAGCAGCTTATTTGTTTCTAGCATTTAAACATCCATTACGCATACATCGATCCGTTACGATTAAACGATTAGATCAGAGTTAGGCAATATTAAGCTCTCTGTCTGTTCATGCTGGGACTTGTAGTACCACAGCAGCCGTGGAGTCACGAATTGTCTAAGTCTGTGTTTGATAATAAGTAGGTAAAAATCAGTGTAAATGTTGGCCTTAACCTTGGTCTGTTGTTATATTAAAATACACGTTTTTGTTAATTAGGTCCTGAAAGTGCCACTGCATAACATGGATTACACAGCACAGTGTACACGCTGGTCGTTCTATATTCTAAAATATTCTTGTAATTCTGATAATAGGTGTTTTCCAGGGATGCAAAGAAAGTAAATACAACCAGCTCCCTTCTCATTGTTACACACATGTACATATTATATTTCCATTGGATTGCTTATACCACGATAATTGTAATATTATTGGCAAAAGCAACAATAATGCAATAAGAAGCCTCGATTCATAAAACGTATCCTGCAATAGCAACTATGTTCTATGTGTGTGAATATCTACCCTCTGCAAACCATTGTGGACAAAAGTAGTTACCCCACTCTACTGTGAAGAGCGCTGTACTGCAGAAGTAAGTAACTGTGTCCCTCGTGTTGCTGTGGAACTACAAGACCAGGGATGGCTGATATGCTGGGCCCGTGGGCCCAATTGCACAAGAGCCGGTACCACTAGCTGCCTAAACAGGCTTTTCCTAAATATGGCCCTAACCAAAGGTAAATACAATGTATCTGTGTTACTGTAGCGAGTCTTACGCGTCAGTTACTAGAGATTGACTTGTTACCAGCCTACAAACCAGAGTCTAGAGAAGTGTTACTGTGATTCGATCCAAAAATGACGCTACATAGTGTAAAGCTATTGTAAAATAACGTCGCGTTATATGTCTAACGCAACTTGCGGTGAATGTAAATTAAATAAAATCACAGCCGTCTGCATGTGTGTGTGTGTATATGTATGTATATATATATATATATATATATATATATATATATATATATATATATATATAGATCTCATCATCATTTATTTATATAGCGCCAACATATTCCGTAGCACTTTACAATTGGAATAATATATGTATATTGTATAATTTGCAACATATATGTGATCATTCATTAGATTGTTACATTATATATAATGTTCCCCAATCCTCCAGGGTCTACCTGTATCCTACTTTGGACAACCTCAGGCTGTTCCAGCTTTACGTATTTTTTTTGCATTATTTTCTAACATCGCTCCGCTTTTCCTTACAATGTTATAGAGCAGCTGAATTAATATCATTTACAGACTGAAAGGTGTTTTATTCCTGAAACCTCCTGTCCCATTGGTTCACAAACATCCTGAAGGCAGAAAATGTTGAGGTCCCCTGGAATCTGTATGTTACGTGAGTATATATTTGTTTTTCAATTATATTGTTACACTGGTTACTATTACACTGATATATCACGATGGGTAGTTATAATGATTTCATCCCCGTATATGTCTGCATTCATGATCAATGAGAAGGGAAGAACTAATTTTATGGGGCCAAAGTGCTTTTTTAATAATAATTATTTAATCTTTTAGTTAATAACCCCCGATCTTCTGCTCACAAGTCATTGACCCTAGTAGCGAGTGAGTTATTTTAATTGTATTCCTTGTTCCGCTGATCTTTAAATTTTAAAATATTATTCAATTGACACAGAAATCTGGATGTCATATATTTTCCTCGTAAAGTTCAAAAACAGTATTGTTCTAATAAACACAGAAACTAGGATCTCTGTTAATAAATAAAAACATAAAACAAATAAACATATCAATAAATATTAAATATTTTTGCAGAAGAATGATACATACATGCTTGGGATGGTGTCTGTTAATACCGAATATTAAAAGTATCAATTCCACGAAGAAAAGTCCACTGCAATCACGCCATTAACATGGTGGGACAATATCTTACGTGTTGTAGCCAAATTGAGGCATTTTATATAACTGAGATCAATTATGTATATTAATAACGATGAACATTGGGATAGCAGCCGAAACGTTGATACCAATACGCAAAACACACTATATATTCATTGTACTGCACCACCTGAAAAAATAATGTAGTTTTTTCTGCAGATTTTTTTCATCTCTGCATTTAATTATAAAACTCACAACTCAGGAAATTAAATTACGATATATTATTGCATATAGGTGTTGTATGTATTAAAGACATGCTAAACCTGTGGAAGTTCATTGTGCACTTTTGGAGGAAGCGTTTTTTTTCAAGGCATAGACGACTTTCTGCCAGTAAACCTATTAAAGGTAACTATAGCCAGCCTCAATATGTAAATATATCCCAGCTCTGATTGCACTTATTACTCAATTAGGTTAGAGATAATTTGACGAAATGTCATTTTTTTCCCCTCTTAACTTTATTGGGCTTGAAAGTAAACACAGATCCACTAAGCAGGTGTGAAAATGAATTAGTAATTCAACCTATTGATCTGATTGGCTAATCACACAAAGCAATAGCTACATTTTAATTATAAATTCCATGCCAAACATGTTAAGCTCTGGAAACTTTTACAATTACATTTGTGAATGCTACATGATGCTTATTCATATTGGATTTGTTTAAATTACTGATTTAGGGCTCATACACAGGAGAGTTAAATATTTGCCTTTGTCAATCATTCCTTAGGTCTCTAACAAACTGGCATCAAAATACATGCCTGTGCTAGCATTTTATTAACATTAGTAAAAATAATCAAACGGACATGAAATAAAACCCATTGGTTTTAATGACCTTATACCCACTAGCATTTACATTTTTGATTGGAATGGTTGAGTTGGGGTACTGCTTTTTGGGTGTTACCTATTCTGTTTACTTGCATTTACAGTAAGTAGGTTGAGGTAGATAGATTTTCCTCCATTGATCCATCCCAGTCGGAAGTGCAATCACTTGTTACCACGGAATGTCAGACGCTTTTGACATGCTCTGTGACCTGCGTTTTAGGCAACACCAGCAGATAACCATCCTTAAACATTAAACATCCACCTCAGTGCACGATACTGAAAAGTACATGGACAAATATTGAGTAGTATAAATTGGTGTTTTTACATACTTTACAAATCCTTTGCATGTTCATCTTTCCACTGAAGTTAATGGAAATTTCTTACAAATGCAGGTCAACACTTTGAAGTTTTTGTTATGTGTTTACAGTGTACAAACAAAACAAGCTTAGAACACATTTGATTCAAATGCTGACAAAACACATTGCAAGTGCTTCATAATCATGTCGGCAAGGCATTATAAATATGTGTTTGAATGCATCTCAGGGTGTGCATCCCATTGCGCTTGGAAAGATTGACACTGTGTACATACCTTTTGTGACTCTTTAACATCAACATAACAATGAATATACACTATAATCAGATGTGTTAGATAAAAAACCTAAATAAGATCTATACTCCCACATGACATGCATAACTATCATGAATGTGACATTTATGTAAACAGTCATTGTTTGATGAAACTAAATAAATGTTATAATTTTTTTATAAGTTGACCACTTGGACCCTGTTTTACTGAAATCTATACATGGCATTTCTGAGTAGGCTCAAATTCATGTTAAAATGCTAAAAAATACGATTCTCTGGATAGAATGAGTTATAATAATGTGTTTTATGGGATAGTAACGAAAAGAATAGAGGAAATAATCCCTGCAAGTAAATCGGATGCATTTTTTCTTGAAAATTTATGCATGGTCTATACAGTGGGGGCAATACTTTTTCAGACCTTATCAAATATTCATAAGAACGCAGTTTTTCCAATAACTGGAAACCAGAGACAACTGGTTTAGTTTTACCAGTCTTTATACAGTATAATTTGAGGATCTTTTGTGCATTCATTTGTTTGAGGTATATCGATGATATTTTTAATCTTAAACTCTCAAGCTGCAATTTTCCATCAGGTTTGAGAAGTGGAGATGTTGCCTATAGAAAACAAACAAAACAATTCTAGCTGTCATTTTGTAGACTGTACTAGATAAATGATAACTAAAATCTGATTACTTGCTATAGGCAACATCTCCACTTTTCAAACTCGCTTGATACATTTACCCCTAAGTCACATCACTGATGGAATCTGAAACTATACTTTCCAGGAATATATTTTTTCAGGTAACAACTTAAAGTAGGTGTTACTGACAGAAGGGTTTTGGCAGGAAGGTCTTCATTTTAGAGTCCTTTTTGGTGCTGGATAAAACCAAGGGCCTATTAAGGGTGAAGAAGTTTATGGGAATTGATTTTAAACCAATGGAATTTCAGCTCCTAGTGGATAAGTTGGATTTGCACAAACCACCGTCAGCATTCAGGGGCAAAGAAAATGACTATGAAGTTGTACTGAATTGTGATTTAGGCTAACACAAAGGAGTAGACCGAGGCCCTCTTGTGAGCATATGCAGTCTGGCTCAGATGAGTCTTTGGAAAGCAGAGCAATGAGATAGAGGGAGCTTGGGAAAATAGGACCGTGGAGTGGGGAATATTTTTGCAGATGGCTGTTAATGGCTATAGGAGGTGCTCTGGCCCCTCATCATTGGCTTTGCCCAGAACTGATCAGTAGGCATGTGACAGGTTTTTGGTAAGACATTATGAATGCAACGACTGGTCACAAACTTTGACTTGGATTGGTACACTGATGTGGCCGGGTCAGCTGACTTCTGAGCCTACAGTTAGGACCAGGGATGTGCTGGTCATTGGCCTGACAAATGGAAACAGGTTTTCTTTTCCCACTGTTGCTGCAGAGAACTGTAGCGTATGTGTTTTCTGTGACAACAAGGGGGTAATTCAGGCTAGCAATAAAGTCTTAGCTTCATCATTAGCTGTTAAGTTTGCATTGTCTTTCTATGAATTCTGGGTTTCAGGCTTATTGCATTCCTGGGATCAAGAATGAGGCAGCTGATATGCTTTTCATTCTTAGTGGCATTGTTTTAATACATTGGAGGTGAAGAAGAGATGTGCTTTAGTCATTTGTGGAGCTTGGCACTGGAGTGGTCACAGTTCTTGTTCAACGTTCTCTGACCCCTACAACCCTTCCGACGTATTGTACAGTATAGAATGACGTATAGCATGAATGGAGTGCAAAAGGTTGATGTTGAATGGGGTATCGGTTTTGTACATTAATCAGCAGATGGCAGGCCTAGATTCTTTGTTTAAAATATTGGGTCATGGCAGATATAATTAATGTGTCAAGCCCTCAAGGGCATTTTATCCTCTGATTTTAATCCCCTTTGTTCACTTTGGCTTTCTTGCTAACATTTTGAAGTCCTTGGGTAGGGTGCAGTTTTATAATGTCTTGGCAGCAGATAAGGGCTCGGCTTAACAATTTATGGGTCCATGATGGATCAATACAGGCAGTGTATTTGCTTCCATTTATATAAGGCTAGGGGCCTGGCTTGGTGGGTACACTATTTTTATGTGGATGTTTGACATCTGCCAGAATATAGGTCACACTCTTTTAGGATTTCCACTGCTTAGTTACGTTTAGTTTTTATTATTCTATGTTGTGGTTTTTTTCCGCAGGATTGACCAAATGCTTGGTGTATATCTTTGGGCAAGCCTCCATTATTTAGGTGGGGGTGGGGGGTGGGGCTATAGTGCTTGCATTTGTTCAGCTAGCAGGCAGCTTGGTTTTCCACCTATAAATAGTTAATAAATGCCTATAAATGAGTTAATGAAGGATTTCAAGTTCGATTTACTGCATCTTTTGTTGCATTGCCAGTAATGGATGTGGCCTGGTGTCGGAAAGGGTGCCTTGCCGGAAGTGACAGGCTGTTCATTCAGTGGGGAGACTGAACAAAGTGATGATCAAGGTCAATACGGTGCTTTGCAAGTTGGTTCCCAGGAATGGTGGGATGAGTGTGAGATACTCGGGAGAGGAAGTGGGATTAGATTTGAATGGCAGAGAGATGGCACCGTATTAAGAGAAACATCCCCACCTTCGTCATTGCATTTGGCAGGAGGTTGTCAAGACAGTGCCGTGGCAGACGGGTTCTTGTGGTGGTTTTGTCGTGGGGTGAATCATTGATATAGCACCTACATCACCAGGGTTTCCTATGTACTTGGGTGGACTGGTGATGCCAGTTGATGATGTTATGGGTTCTATCCATAAGGCTCTTTGCCAGGTTAAATATTGTATGCTCACTTGTTCTTGTGTGTTTTGTTAATGTTGTTAGTTTTGCATGCTGTCTGAATAAAGAAATAGAACTGTGTTCAATACACTTTAATATATAATATAATGTGACCACTGTGTCTTTAGTTGGGGAAGCAGGAGGTAAGGGGGGCATGAGAGGGACATCCATGTGTTTTCCTCTATGGCAGTTCTCATTATCCTATACCAGGCTTGGCTAACCTGTGACACTACAGGTGTTGTGAAACTATAAGCCCCAGCATGCTTTGCCAATATATAGCAGCTTATTACCGGAAGGGTATGCTGGGACTTGTAGTTTCACAACACCTGGAGTGCCACAGGTTAGCCAAGCCTGTCTTATACCATCTACCTGTGGGATCTTACTGTCTGAAATTCTGTGCTTGATCCTAAAGTAATTATAACACGGTAATCCCAAAAGCTCACAATTTATATGAAGGACTCCAAATTACTGTGACTTGTCCAAGGAACAGCGATTTTGTGCACACACAGAAAATATATCACCAACTATATGCTTTATTAACCGTCTGTCAGTTCCTTGTTTACAGCCTTGAAAAACAAATGGCTTCCTTCCTTGCAGCAATGTGACAAATTTTATTTTACTATCTCTGTCAATCCTGACTTTATAAATCTGTTCTTCATGTAATCTCCAGAGGAAAATTAAAATGGAAATGTTTTTCTCCAAAACTTCTTCTTATAGCATACATGTGCTTATTAATCTGTAGAAACATTTTTAATTCAAAAGTTTCTTTTCAAGCCCAAAAAGTGAAATTACATTAATTTCTTAAATACATCAGATGTCTTTAGTTCGAGAAAGTTTACACTGGAAAACAACGTTATAATATCCATTTCCCACATTCCCAAAGGATCAGGATTTAAGGTAGATGCTTTAAATCTCTAACTGACAGAAGTTTCCATGTTACCCCAGAACTAAAAGGGTCATTTTTTTTTTTTTTTAAGAAGAACTTTTGCCCTTCGAAATCTGAGACACAGTTCTGCTCATCCTGAAAATTACTGGCCTTGTGGGATTATACAGTACATTTAATATACTGCAACAATTTTATTTCATGCTATTTAGTGCCACGATGCCTTATTTATATGACTACATTAATAGACATAACAGGCATTCTGCACATGATAAGTCAATCTCCAGGGGGTCAGTTCACTTGGCTTGAAAATACTTTGCAAGCTGACCTCACCCATTTATAAAATGCAGAATCAGATGTGTTTGTTGCTACAAAATAGATGTTTATCCAGCAACATAAACTTTTCTAGTACCAAACACATCTTATTATAGCTTCCTGCAATTGTAAAAGTAAGTTACAAATGGGCGCTCAGAAAAACTACAATATAACAGCTGCATTAAAAGAATGGACAAGAATTCCCAGCATTTATAAAACCTATAGTGTATATATATATATATATTTATAAATGCTGTCAATATATATGCAGCACAATGGTTTAGTGGTTAGCACTTCTGCCTCACAGCTCTGGGGTCATGAGGTCGATTCCTGACCATGGCCTTATCTGTGTAGAGTTTGTATGTTCTCCCTGTGTCTGTGTGGGTTTCCTCCTACACTCCAAAACATACTAGAAGGTTAATTGGCTAGTATTATATTGACCAGAGTCTCTCTCTCTTTCTCCCTCTGTGTGGTTAGGGAATTTAGATTGTAAGCTCCGATGGGGCAGGGACTGATGTGAATGAGTTCTCTGTACAGTGCTGTGGAATTAGTGGCGCTATATAAATAGATGATGATGATATACTAGAGCTGGTATAGGGCAAATGCATTATTAGCGCAATTTCTTTTTCACTGCAGGCTGTCAACCATTGGTTCTATAGGTAAGCACTACCCCTTTTTTGGGAAAACCCCGTCCCTCTATGGACTGAGTCACAGGAAATGAAAATTTTGTGTACACCCTTCATTATACATGCTCACCAAGTTTTTACTCCTTCCCTACAGTAGATTCCGGAGGGAAGGTGAATTTTGAGGATGAATGGGGTGTGGTGTGGCGAAGCGAATCACACAGCGCAAAGATGCATCATCATTCTGTAGTGGGGGAGCGGGGCCAAAATGATGCGATTGACAGAGAATCTTGTCATGGAGAATGCCATCCTACCTAGGAAGTGAGCAGTACGCGGGAGAATGGCCTGCTCTCCCGGGATTCCGGGAGACCTACCCAGAATTCAGGAGTCTCCCGGACACTCCAGGAGAATGGGCAAGTATGGCGTTATAGACATAGACCGATATTGGACACCATTATTGCTAAATAATTATTATGCAAATCACTTTTGCAAATGTCCTTGAAAATTTGTAACATAGGATAACACTTCTGTAGAGGATTGTAACTTTATTTTTTTTTTACAGATGCAGGAATATCCACAATACACCAGGATATGTATCACACAATATTTTTCTTCAAATCCAAAAATCATACTGAAATCGGCACCCTCTTATGAATTGTTCCATTAATGGTCTTAAGCTGTGGGAAAATACTACTGCTCTTTCTGAATACTAATTAGCAGGATCATGTTTTTTCAGTTTGACCACACATAGGGAGAGTGAAATGAAGGAAAATAAAAATCTGTATAAATATTTGTGCTCACCGTCTTAAAGTGGGGCGGGGATTGCTCGTTAGATGCTATTGGATAAATGTTTCAGACACATGTGAGTCGCATGATGTCATAATTCATCCACTCTACTGCGTTATGTAATCACAAGACAGATAGTGACATAACGTGACATGATGGCATGGAATCCGATATGAAATGAAAATGTAAATATATAAAGAACAGACTGAGCACAATAATAAAATATAAAATTAGAAACAAAAACAAAAATACAAGTAAAAAAGTAATAATGATAATAACAATAAGAAAATTAGATTCGATTGTAGAGGGGGAGAGAGGGGGCACAGGAGGGGAAATGTACGGAATGTTGGTGATTAAATAAACAAATAGGTGTTTTTTTCAAAATAAAAGTTAGGAAAATGAGTGGAATGAGTAGGAAATATGAGTAAAATATAGTAAATAATGTGATCAGCAAGCAGAGCTCTGTAGAAAAAAATAACGGAAAAAATATGCATATGGGGCTAATGTGAAAATGTTTAGAAATAATAGGACTGAAAAGGTAGAAATAAATGGACACAAAAAAAAAAATAACTTGGAAGTTATGTAGGAAATATATAAATAGATAAAGAAATGACTAATAAAAAATACAAAATAAATAAATAAAAAAAATCTAAATAATAAAAACATTAGTAATACATAATAAAAGAAAACATAAGATGTACATTATAAAATGTAAGGTAAAAGATAAGAAATACAAATGAGTAAAGATGAAAAATAACAATGAGAAAATAATACAATAAATCCTCAGCAGAGTTCTGTATAAACAGGTTTATTTTTCAACTTACCCGTTGATGTACAGAAGGATTGGAATATAAATTATTTTTCCCTGTTCCATTGAAGAATGTTCCATTAACTTTAACATCGGTTCTGCTGCCTTCGCCATAGAAAATCTTGGATAACAGTAGGTCTGCGTAGGCTGAGATTCACAGCATTGTGTTCTGCAGATATTGCTGTGTTTAGAACCACCTGTACTTTTAATGATAGAAGAAATGTCTCCATCATTATTTTACTGTCCATTTAGTGAAAATTAAGGTAATGTAAAGGTTTGGTGTTGTCCAAATAATCATTGCCAGCAAAGTTTTATAAATTGGCGACAGAGGTGTTAAATTATTTATTCCAAATCGACCACTTAATAGGCCTGATAAATGAAACGTCAACCGGCTCTGCGTACTTCAGAGTTCTACAAGGAGCCAATCATGTGCTGCTGAATTCAGGTGTAGGTCTGCTGGGCTTTACTACACAAGACACTGCGGTGCATATCAAATACCTATCTGCAAGTGAAATATATATTTACAAAAGAATGCACAGAAAAAAACAACAGTTTTTTAAAAAAAATTATATATTTTATTTCAAAAACATTTTTTTATAATTTCCCCCTTCCCCATGACATACATTTATTAGGATGCAAACACATGTTATAGCATGCAAATCAGACTGTGCACACTAGTATTCAGGACTTAGACTAGCCCTGTAGCTGGAGCAAGGGATACAGCAAAAAAACAAGTAACTTTGAGATGACCAAAGCTTGATTTGGACATAGCTGTGTGTACTCGACTTTGACACGCCCTAATGTACATTGACTACGGGAGAACGCCCCGTCCAATGCACTCCCAGAAATTGTAGGCTGTGTAAGTGTCCTCTGTGTACGTGGATGCAGTGAACGTTGCTGCGTTTAGCTGCATATGGTCCGGTGTGGGGTATGCACAGAGGGAGTTTGTGTACGATTCGCACAAAATTGGTGGTACAGGGCTGGCTGAATCAGACCCAATATGTTTTACATTTTTTCTGTCTGTATGTATGTTTAGTTTGTGCCTATTATTTAGGAGAAAAAACATCAAATTAATAAAAATAATAAAGAATAATACTCTGAATTGTAATATAGAGCAGTAAGGAACAAGATAATTAAATGTGCTACATTTCAGTCCCTGCACACCTTGGTGAAACAACTCCTGATGAAAAATAAATAAATTAGGATTTGCCAACCGAAAGTAGTTTTATAGATGGCACAGTGGTTAGCATTGCTGCCTGACAGTGCTGGGGTCCCGATTTCTATTCCAAATTTTATGTGTAAAGTTCTCTCCGTGTTTGCGTGGGTTACCTCTGGGTGCTCCATTTTCAACCCACAGCCCAAAAATCTACTGGTAGGTTAATCAGCTTCCTAGTATGTGTGCTCATACAAAACTTAGATTGTAAGCTGAAATAGGGCAGGGACTGATTTTACTGACTACATAATTATAGCTGAATACCAAATACATTATTGTTCATATAAGTGTGACGTGTGTCAAAAGTGGAGAGTTTCTATGAGATCACAAATACTTTTAAATATTTTTGGCACAGAAGGTCCAATAGGAGCGTTGGCGTCTATAAGAATATCGGCAAACTCGTACAAATAGTACCATAAATCCCTTTGTGCCCCTTCTGTACACATCCTAAATACTTCTCACTCTCCGTATAACACGTTGCTTTCAGCAATGATGTTCTCACCTACATGTGCTGAATATTTCTGCCTTGATGATATATATATTCTACATACAAGACCTCAAATGCAAAAAGCATGCAAACTTATTGCAACATTATGACATAACACAGCATTCATCAGAGATGAAGGGGTAAATGCATCAAGCTGCGAGTTTCCAGCAGGTTTGATAAGTGCAGATGTTGCCTATGGCAACCAATCAGATTCTACCTGTCATTTTGTAGACTGTACTAATTAAATGATAGCTAGAATCTGATTGGTTGCTATAGGCAACATCTCCACTTCTCAAACTCGCAGCTTGATACATTTATGCTGAAGGCTGTGTTATGTCACATCACAGAGGAGACTATACATTGTAACACTGAGAGACAGATTACTTTTTGTCAAATACCTCACCATAGATATCATAAACACCAGCATATAATATACAGTATTAATACCAAGCTAGTATACTTTATAAATTGTGACATAAATATAAAGATGTTTGATGACTTCCATTAATCAGATAATCGGTATAGCTGGCAGGAAAGAACAGTGAAGCTGGAACCTTGGAATTCCATCAACTAGTATAAATTGAACATCTTACAGCCAGGCCCCGGGAACGAGCAGATATCAGAGGCAGCGGTCAGCAGAGTCGGATTAGGACACCATGGGGCCCTAGGCATTGAGCTGCATTGGCCCCCCCCACTATCCATCAAAACAAATCCAAACATAAAACAGGGAGGGTAATCTGGGCTCCTCAGAACTCACAGGGCATTAGATGGGAGCCTAGGATGCCTAATGAATGATTCAGCTATGGTGATCAGTGCAGGATGGCTGATACAAGGTATGTGTCACGATTCACAGCAGGGAGTATGTTTCCAGGGTTTGTCATGCAGAAATAAAGGAACAGGTAAGGGGACTCTGTGAGCTGGGATCTGTAGATTAGACACACTGGTGCAGCTGAGCTGAGATGCTGGAAAGGATGGTAAACTCTGTGAGCTGGTAACCAGGAGTGAGCTGAGTCAGTCATGCAGAGATCAAGGAACATGTAAGAGAGCTCTGTGAGCTGAGAACTGTAGATAAGACACTGGTGCAGCTGAGCTGAGTTGCTGGAAAGGATGGTAAACTCTGTGAGCTGATATCCAGGAATGAGCTGAGCTGACTCAGTCATGCAGAAATACAGGAAAAAGTAAGAGAGGTTTGTGACCTGAGAACTGTAGATTAGACACACTGGAGCAGCTGAGCTGAGAGTCAGGAAAGAATGGTAACTCTGTGAGTTGGTATCCTGGAGTGAGCAGAGATACAGGAACAGGTAAGCTGGAGCCAAATCTTCACACAGTCAGGACTGACAAACAAAGAACAGGCAACTGAGTTGAGGTGCCTTAAATAGTGAGGTGATGACAGACTGGACTAATGGGAGCAGAGGGGAGGAGTTCTATCTGACAGGACAGATCTGCGCATGTGCAGACCCGGAATCAAGATGACGCCGCCATGGGACGGACGCGGCGCCCGGCGTCGGCGGGGATGTATGGTAACTGTCAGAGGCTGGCTGGACTGGGGGTCAGGAAGGCATCTGCCCCCTCGGGTTGGTCCCATAATGGACGACCTTTTTCCTTTAAAATGTTCTTAATAGGCTGTTTAATCAGTCTTGGCCCCCCAGGCTAAAATTTGCCAGCCCTCCCCTAGTAACTGTATTGTACGTGTACGATACTTGTCAACATTTTAAAACAATTTCCATGGATGGATTGCTTCTCAGTGGATGCATCTAAGCACATCGAGCACAGCACTGTCTAGACTCTAGACACTCATTAATGCTCGTGAATCCCCATCATCGCATTTTTCACTGACCTTGGTTGTAATATATTGTTTGGCATTTTAAGTTCTCCTATTCAATAAATATTAACTTATAAAGGCCAGAAAATAAGACTAAATAATGACAATTGAATTCAATATACAGCAAAAGAGAAACTGTACTCCTCACATATTATGAAAAACAGGGATATTTCCATGGACACATCTTCAAACTGTCCCTCAAAATTATGGGCAACAGGCAACTTTGGTAAAATAAGACTATGGGAGGGGAACCTCAAAAGGGGTGTGGCCTACCTGTAAAGCGGGCGGGAAATTGCACAAAATGGATTTAGTTTAGCGCACAGGAAGTGATTTAGTGTATTTGGAGCGTGTTATAATTTGTGTACATTTTCCAGTGGGGAATGTTGGCAGGTTCGCTGCTGAGCCCTGATGTTCTTCATAGCAGGCCAACAACATATAACATAGACCTCGAGGATACCGCTTGTATTATGACTGAAAAATGTCTCTGTACACAGTTTTTTGTGTTGCTTTTGGCCGTGCCTGAGGTCGTGCTGGCTTTTCCAAAATAGAAGTAAATCAAAGAATATGTTTGTTTTGTGCAACCACAACTTAAGGAAAAGGAGCAATTATTTATATGCATTTTTATTGCTTTCATGGCCACATGTTCAACATTATACCGTCTGTGTATAGAAGAGAAAAAAAAGAACAGCATTTGTGCTTATGATTTAGATGAAAGGCCCAGGAAAGTAAAATTGATTTCCTGATATGTATGTGATCGTCATAGAATTTTTTTTTTTCTTCAGCATAAGATTTTTAGAGATTAAATGGAATAAAAATGGAATTGAGATTGATGTAAACACAGCACGTGGCTATAGGGCCAGTAAGTGGCCTAGGCTAGATCCATTCTAATGTCTTCCTAGTTACCATGGAAACCCATTGGATCATTGCATCTGCTGTCAGCCCTCTCACAATAGTTGGTGTAAGAGAAATCGGTAAATGCTCAACATAGGGACATAGATATTAGCGTGAACAAAAACAAGATTTAACATGTGACCCTTCAAGTAATGTTAAATTATACTTCTGTCTGGTCAGCTGTCATAGACTCTGGAGCATTTATCCTTGTATTCAGAGAACTGGATTTGTTTTACTGGCTAAACATGCTTACAATTAATGCATTTCAAAAAATAAACATAAAGATATAGAATTTCTTTTTTTTTAAGATGAGCCTTAACATTTACTCTTTCAGATTTTGTGTTCCCTGTCTTCCCCTTATTTTGTATCAGGGAAGCTCCATAAAGCAATCAGACCTCCACAAGTACCTGAGCTCAGTTCAAAGGAGCATTTTGTTGGGAGCTATGGAAGCCAGGTCATCATCATCATCAGTTATTTATATAGCGCCACTAATTCCGCAGCGCTGTACAGAGAACTCATTCACAACAGTCCCTGCCCCATTGGAGCTTACAGTCTAAATCCCCTAATATACACACAGACAGAGAGTGAGAGACTAGGGTCAATTTTGATAGCAGCCAATTAACCTACCAGTATGTTTTTTGAGTGTGGGAGGAAACCAGAGCACCCACAGGAAACCCACGCAAACACGGGGAGAACATACAAACTCCACACAGATAAGGCCATGGTTGGGAATCAAACTCACGACCCCAGCTAACCACTGAGCCACCGTGATGCCCAAATGGATGCCAGATAAACTGATGGAAGAATATGGGCACAGGACAATCTACCTTGTCTATGAAAGTTTTGGGATGGGACAATGCAAACTATGACGTGGATGACGAACGATCCACTCACATATACTGCACAGAATACAGCGACGTGTCAGAAGATGTAACATACTATACCGAGCAATAACAGCCTTATCTAGATACTTGTACAGCCCAAATGACTTATATACAACCCGAACGACCAGTGGTACCACAAGAATTGGTAAAAAACCCCATATAATATGAAAGTATATTTATTTAACATCTTTTCAGGTATGCAGTAGTGCCAGTAGGTAGGAATCCCTGGTGGAGGACGGGTCCTCCTGGCCTCAGACATTGAAATGCAGACCCCAGGAGATAAGGCAGAGTGTACAGCTGTATCTTGTAGTAGGACCGCCCAGTTCATACCAGGCATATACAAACATATTGGACACATAAGTTCGCTCCCCACACACAATGTCATAATGGCGGTTATGGCAGTAATGCAAAGACATAATACGGGTTGTGCCCCCAGATTGTATGCCAGCACTATGACTCTAGATAACATACCAACACTGTGTCCCTAGATGGTATGCTGGCACTGTGCCCCAGGTAGTGTGCCACACCTATCTCTTGCTTGCATGATGGGAGGGATCAGGCCGATACTGGGTGGTGATGGAGAAGTACAGCTAGGTACATGGGTGTGATGGAGAAGGGCATCAGCTTCAGCTATTTATATAGAACCACTAATTCTGCAGCGCTGTACAGAGAACTTGCTCATGTCAGTTCCTGCCCCATTGGAGCTTACAGTCTAAATTACCGAACATACACACACAGACAGAGAGAGAGAGAGAGACTATGGACAATGTAATAGCAGCAACATACTAGTATGTTTTTGGAGTGTGGGAGGAAACCGGAGCACCTGGAGGAAACCCACGCAAACACGGGGAGAACATACAAACTCCACACAGATAAGGCCATGGTCAGGAATCGAACTCAAGACCCCAGTGCTGTGAGGCAAAAGTGCTAACCACTGAGCCACAATGCTGCCCATACATAGTGGGTAAAGCACAGACTAGCACATGGTGGGGACAGAGGAGCAGAGGTTATTATGTAAAACCTCAATAATGAATAATATGGGTTGGGTACTATATAACAACTGTTAAAATCCTGACATTACTTACCACGGCACGATAAAACCGAAGACCTCATCGCTGACTGAGTGGAAAGACTGCAGCTTGAAAGAAAGACTTTACTAAATTGCGGCAGCTGAAGATCCCGTCAGTGTCCTATGACATCAGATTAAAGGATCACACTGTTATCTGAGCTCCTAAAGTAGTAATTTAGGGAAATACCGCTTGTACAATGTACATGCCTCCTTAAACAATCTTGTACAGGCTGCTCCTCTTTAATGATGATGTGTGTGTGATGGCATAGGGGGCTTGTGGTAATGTGTGTGTGATGGCACAGTGGGCTTGTGGTAATGTGTGTGTGTGTGATGGCACAGTGGGCTTGTGGTAATGTGTGTGTGTGATGGCATAGGGGGCTTGTGGTAATGTGTGTGTGTGTGATAGCACAGGAGGCTTGTGGTAATGTGTGTGTGTGTGATAGCACAGGAGGCTTGTGGTAATGTGTGTGTGTGTGATGGGACAGTGGGCTTGTGGTAATGTGTGTGTGTGTGTGTGTGATGGCACCGGGGGCTTGTGGTAATGTGTGTGTGTGTGATGGCACCGGGGGCTTGTGGTAATGTGTGTGTGTGATGGCACAGGGGGCTTGTGGTAATGTGTGTGTGTGTGATGGCACCGGGGGCTTGTGGTAATGTGTGTGTGTGTGATGACACATGGGGCTTGTGGTAATATAGTGTGAGGTAGGTGGTGGCTAATTAATGGGTGCAATTTTGTCTGTGGGGTGATGGTGGGACAATTTAATTGCGGGGACTATTAATTTAAGATGGGGTGGTTTGGGAGCTAATGAATATGGGGGTGAGTTTGGGGAGAATGAGGTCTTTTTATTAAATGTGGCTATGAATTATTTAATAGCAGTGATGGTTGCGGGAAGTAGATATATTTATGAAATGTAAATACCATTAATTTATTGCTGAGGCTGTTTGCAGGAAGGGAAATAGGTTTATTTATTAAATGGGAATACTATTTTAATATTGGGGCTGGAGGAAGGCCTAATTATTACTCGTTATTGCTTTAACGCCGGGGCTGGTTTCTAAATGTACCCATTTTTTTTTCTCCAAATAAGGCCCCCAACATTCCAGGATCCAGAGAAGCCGCAACTAAAGAAACCTGCAGACACAAGTGGTGAAAGTGATAAGAACAGGTAGGAAAGAGCAGGACAGTCTGTGAAATGTTGTGATTCTAGTGGGACAATACCAATTTTTGGTGACTGTTCTGCCCAATGTAAAGGGCAGGCCAAGACTGTGAACTCATTATGTACACAGTGCATTCTATATATACTACACTATGGTGCTAGATGTCCTGAAAGTCAGCCCTGAGTTCTTCTTGGCAGCCCTGTTCACTTTCTGCCTAACATATTCCACCCCTTGACAAGTACCAATGTAATGAGTGAATCAATGTTATTCACTTCATTTTTCAGTGGTTTTAATGTTGTAGCTGATCGGTATACCGGTACTTGGAGCTCCAATTTGTTTTAGCTGTGTGGTTGTATGGTATTGAGGAATTTGGCAAATCGTTCTTCTTAGGAGCAAGACCTGTTACATTTAAGGATATAGTTTAATTATAAGAATCAAAAGCACCTTGGATTATTTTCTTTGTGGGTGCACCATTATATCAACTTGTGTTTCAGCAGCCAAAAATGTATCTAAGGGCACTGGAAATTGGATGGTATGAAAAGTCAAAGCACTGTTGGCTTCTGCTTCCTCTTCCTCCGCCTTGTTGTGGCCCTGAACTTAACCCACATGTGAGTTATATTGAAAACTGCCGGAATTGAATGATTCACAATAAACATATTTCTGAACAGTTGAGCTGCTCTCCAGCAGGAACTAGTTGGAGTAATATAAATGGATTCACACCATCATATTGTATACAATAACACCTTTTACAGTATGGAATGTACAGAAAATATTCAGTAAAATAACAATCTGAAACACTTTTGTTTATTGCTCTTGAGATTTTTTTTCTTTGAGGGACTAGGAAAGCATTATTTTTTTTTTTTTGCATAAGTGTTTATATAAATGTTAGCCTATTATCTCAAGTACCAGTACTGCAAGTCAGAATGAAAAACAATGTTCAATGTCAGTTTACACTGGATACAAAATAAATGTGTGTTTTTATACATCTTAACTCACCTGCTACAATGCGACAGAATTGATTCAGTTTGCAAATGTGTGTAGCCCACTCATGTTGCGTTGTTATCTTAGTATGTATTTCACCTTAAAATCCACATGAGTGGGAAGAGTAAAAACAGCCCATGAAAATCCAACCTAAATCCACTTTAGGGTCACCCGCTTATTCATTCCCCCATTTATGTTCTCTTCTAAAAGATTGCTCAGTTAGCCTCATTTATGGTTTGAATGAATAGTGAGTGGACACCGGGACTGGTTTTATTTAAAGCGGCAGATATGTGTGTATGAAGAATTTTATTACATTGGTGGAAGCACGCCTTCAAATTCGCTTTCCAGCAGAAGTGCAAATTGAAGCTGTAAAGTGAGTCCCGTTTACCTTCTTCATCTCATTCAAATAATTTCATCCCACAAAATTAAATCTTAAGTTTGCACGTATGTGCAAGCTTAGGGATATTGTGAATGTTTGTAAATTAAGTTTAGGGGTAAATGTATCAAGGTGCGATTTTGGTACCTTCCATGATTTTCTCGGGCGAGTTTAAATTCGACAGTGTTTTAAAGTGCGAGTTGATAGACAATCACCAGTAAAGCGATTTTTTTCAAAATCAGAGACCTATAAATTGATTGAGCAGCTACCACTTCTGTATTGTTTTCTCAAAAGCGCCATTCCCAAAATCGCTACAAATCACAGTCCCGACGTTTTGCTACTCTACCAACACAAGTCGCCGTATGTATGAAGCTGCGATTTTGCAAACTCACCCAAGATTGCTGTGAAAATCGCCAGATTCAAAATGCTGCTTTGGAGGCAAGATTAGCAAACACATCAGTTTTCCACTGCTGGCCTATGTTAACATAGCAGCAGACACAATACAAGTTTTAGGGTAGTCATGATTTCTTGTATAGAGGGGCAAAAATTATTATTCATTTTTTTACGGGGGTCAAATTATTTTATGAATAAATTTCATTACTGATTACACGTAAGGATTTTTTTTTTAATTTCCTTATATTATAGTGGCTTAGTATTTCATTACCAATGTAGCAATAATTATATTTTTCTGATGTGGCAACACTTAATCTTTCCAGATGGGGATACCATTTAAAGTACATAGGTGTGGCACTACAAGTAACACCATGCACTTGTGCTCATGTGCATTCTGCATCTAAGTTAATTTCACTACATGTGTGGCTAAAGCTTGCAGCAACCACTGATATATCATCAGGGGTACTGGGCAATTCACCTGCAAGCACAGACTGAAACCAGCTTGATGCCCAGAATAATCAAATCAATCTGAATATGCAGGTTAGATGGTGACTGCCATTGGTCTGTGTGTGATTATCATCAGGTCACACTAACAGGCCCCAGAGAAGCCAACAGTGGTCTGCATCTCGCCCAATTTGACCACCCATGATCGTGGCCAAACTGAATGATGATGCTGACAGGTTCACCACCGAAGGCCACTGCTGAGACAGAAAAATGTTTTCTGAAATTTTACCAAAAAGCGATTGAATCTTGCCATGCGTGGCCAACTTGATGCTTCAATTGTGGCTGAGTCAACGCTGTGATGAGGACTTTAGCTGATGTCCACGTAAAATGATCTTGTTGCCCTACCCCTGTATCCCAGGAATAATACTGCCACCATTCCTAATGAATTTATATAACTGCTCCTCTCCTCTCTGGTTTCCACTAACACCTCTATGTGAATAGACGTAGAGGCATGCAATTGATTGCAACACAATTAGACTTGGGCACATCAGTAGAAACCCTTTTGCAAGCACTGGGGCGCTGGTGTAATGATATACAAAGATGATGACTATCTATCTATCCACTTCTGAATGGTTGATTGCATATTAACCCCTGCAGCTAATAATACTTAAACGATTACCATCGTGACCATATCAAGGGGCTGAGGTCTAGCATTTACTACTAACACTATCAAACCACATCTATACGCTATCATGTAGAGTAAGTGTATACACTTGTACACCTGACGTGCGGCTGGCGCAAATGTTACTGTTTTTGAGCTGAATCTATCTAGAGATGCGTTCAACTCTTGATGAGTCCCTTTGTGATGAACAGAGTATGTCTGAAAAATACAGCATATTTGTGTTTGTTACAAAATGGGTTTTTATAGAATGTCAACAAAGGTATCATTGTTCTTAGATTTACCTTTAAATATTTATACATCATTTGTAATTTTAGCTATGCACAATTTCCTTTAAGCAGCCTAGAGTTTGATATTTTCTCCTCTGCACAGGGCTCCGAACCCACGAACCTTAACTGTCAGAATAAAATTAAGACCAGGAGAAATATTTGGCGAAGAGAGGTCACAGCTTTAATTATCTCAGGAATGGTAGCCAAGGATGCACGAGCAAACCATCAGCTCCAGCCAAACAACAAGTGATACATTGGGGTCAGGCGTACACCCCCTGGTACAAAGAGGCTGCGAAGAAGCCACTCTTCCTTCTTAGTACTGAAACCCCCAGCAGGGATGGTATCACAGCCACAGGCACACTTTGAAAGAGAGAGGTTCGCAACTGTCCCTTGAGCCACCCATGGCCGCTGACTGCTGGGATTTTTGGCCTCGCTGTGCCCAGTTTGGCATAAAGATGTTAGTGCAGAACAGGCAAGGGCTGGTGGGCAAATTTGAGCCTGGGGGATAAGACTCAGCTCAACAGCCTATTAGGAACATTTTAAGAAATTGAAGGTGGCCCAGTGCCCCATCCCAGGGTAGGTTTGCGACTACGCCCTCCAGTCCAGCCAGCCCCTGACAACAAATTATATATTATAAATATAATAAAAGTGTGGATGGGTGGAACACTCACGAAGCCAAGAGAAAGTGATCACAGACTCACTCCAATTACAAACTCAGAACTCCCCAAACCCTCCCCACTTCACACCCATTGGTCCTTTCCCATAAATCACCCCAGCACCAGAACATTAACTGCTACAATAACGCCTAACCTCCCAGGCGCAGGAATCCTAACCCTATCAATCTAGTTGTGCCAATAATCCTAATCATATAAATCTATGTGTGCCAGTAACGAGGGAACCTTAGCCGGATGTCTCAAGTTACATTCTTGGGGTGGGAGTAACATTAAGACATTAATTACGAAAATAAAGTAAATACGAAAATGTGCTTAAATTACGAAAATAAAGTATCAAAGTATTACTGCAAATTTTTTTTTGATCCGGTAGACCAAAAAATGATTTAAGTATTCGTATTCGTAATATCTAAGTTGGTTTATGTTAGGGAAAAGAGGGCCCTTTTTACAAAGGTGGTGCACACCACTTTTCCTTATCTTGTAAAATGAATACATTGATCCTATGGCTTAAACTGTTTGTAGCATGGTTCGTGGTGTGCTTCAATCCATCAACACAGGGGCTCTTTACATCTCTAAATTACATCAAATAATGTCACACAATAATTAGTCCAGACGCAGAAAACAGTTGCCACCTTTTTCCCTGTATACTTCCAAGACACACAAACAGTTTGCAGGTTTTAAAATATAACTGAAAGAATTACAAGTAATCAGATCTGGAGAGGGTCAACAGTGCAAACTTTTTAAGACTAATGTTTATTTAGAAAGCTGAGTGATGTCTGTTGCTTTTCTTGTGTCCCTGTGCCAAAATCCTAATGACTTTACCAGACAAAGCAAAGCTTTAGAGAGGGGGGAAAAAAAAATCACAGGACCACCAGAGAAAATCTGTATACGGAGAAATAATAACTTTGCAATATATATCTCACATTCCAGAGGATCGATAACCGTTATATTTATTTATATACATTATATATATATATATATATATATATATATATATATATATGAGAACTATAAATGGGAATCAAACTTACAGATAATTAACAACAATTATGCCAAGTAGTACAAACATATTTTTTTTTTACTTGATCAAAACATTTTAATGTGTGAGGCTGAATTCACATTTTAGTTTTATTTTTTATGGTGTTAAAATTGTCTTTTAAAACACTATTTTGTAGACAAACTTAGAAATAATATATGTTTTGTACATTCAGTTAACAAACAAAAACTGTATGAGAAAAAAATAAGCATGTATACAATAAACAACATATTAGAAGAAAAATATTTTCTACATCGCTTTTTATAACCTTTTGGTGATTTTGGTCCATAATTGTTTCTTTTTTTATTGTAAACAAATAAATATATATCTATATTTTAGTGAGCTGGTGTAATATAAGACAAAGGTATTAAACCCTCCTGGTATTTTACAAAAAATGTTAATTTTTTACAGGTAGTGGGAGAATAGATTAAATTTGTATGTTAGAAAATGCTAATGTCTTTTTTAATAAAATAAAATAAAATCTGGTGATACTATTTCTGCTACAGAAAAGTAAATATTTAAAGGTATGCCTTACAAGATAATTGATTGCCCTTTTTGTCTGATGAAATGGGGGTGTAAAAGGTGGTATTAATGTGTTTGCTTAACTGCCAACCTCATCAGAAAATCCAAGAAGCTTTTCTGGCTCCCAACAAAAGATCCACATGGAAAATCAATTGCAAATAACAGGCTCGCATGGAATCCCTCACACTTTCTGTTGAGTTATTGAGCAAGAGAGATGTGAATGAAATTCAGATTTCGAGAGGTGATTCATTTATTAGCCTCTAAGGCTCGTTACAAACCACAAATTTTGTTTTAGAGCATCCAAATCTGAAGGGAAAAAAAATATGATTTTTTTTTTTAGTTAATTCCACACATTTAAAAGCTAAATAAAATAGGCTGTGTCCCCGCAAACATAATGTGTTAATGTTAAAATATACAAATAAAAATCTGACCATTAACAAAACAAATGTTCTGTTAGATACATTTAAGACTAATAAAATATATACGCTATTCGATTAAATTCACAGTGGCTTTATTATTGCCTGTAAAGATTTTATTAGATCTGGAAAATGAATTTCTTTCAACATTTAGAATGTTTCATGCGCTCAACTCTTTAAAAAAAAAAAGTTCCTCAACTAACAAGTACATGTTAATTAAACTGCATAACACATGTTATAGCAGAAGTCATGATTGGCTCTTATAGCAGTCAGTCAACCAGCTCATTGCTCCATTGGTAATGGTTAATGTACAAGGCTTGTGGCTATTGTCATTATTATTATTATTATTATCATAGAATTGTAAGGCGCCACAGTGCTCCGCAGCGACGTACAGTAGGGAAAACAGTACATACATAAAACAAGGACATACAAGGCAGACAAAATAAATGCAGCCATTGATACGGCCAGGGATGTACTCAATACATTTACACTACCTCAAAGCAGAGCGACATATATGTAGTTTAGCTTACAATTGTAATTAGTCAAGGCATTGTTGTTTTTATTATTATTTATATTTTTAAGATTTATTTAAATGGCGCTAGTATACTCAAACAGCAGTTTACAATTGGAAATAAACACAGTAATCATATTCATTATCATTTATTTATATAGCGCCAGCAAATTCCGTAGCGCTTTACAATTGGGGGCAAACATAGCAATAATGCAATACTGGGTAATACAGACAGACAGAGAGGTAAGAGGGCCCTGCTTGCAAACTTATAATCTATGGGTAATACATGCATTTATTTGTAATAGGGATGTAGGTGGTGGAACATTGAACCATATTATATTCATGTATATATGTGTATATATATATATATATATATATATATATATATATATATATATATATATATATATAAAATGGTCTATATAGGTCCCATCTAATGTTAAGTTTCAGACACCTTTGACCTTTTCACCTTTGGATTTGAAACTCTGCTTGCATGTAATTTGATGATTGTGTCGGTGTGTGTGTTTGTGGGACTGAAAGGTTGGTTCAATGTGGTTACTTATTTATTAACATTGATTTATATACCTTGCTACAAAGTATTGTACAGTTGGGTTGTGTGTATCTGTATGTCAGTATCCCCCCCTATATTGTCTTTCCCTCTGTGTACTTAACATTTACATTTCCAATATCTTTTCTCGTTCCCCCTCCCCACCCCAACCTATATCCGCAGGGTAAATATTAATCTTCACCCCAATAGACCACCATTTCATAGTTACACTACAACAATTACGCAACAACCTTTTGATGCTACAATTATCTTTCACACTCGGCAATGGTCAGATCAGTATTGCCTGTGACAAGGGTCATCTGGACTGCAAAAAATTACCAAGAGACAATTACACAGTAACTTCCAAATTCATGATTAAAGACATAACAACTCTATGTGACTATGAGTCGTTCAGACCTGTCCATACACAACGACATCTGTGCCCAATGTGCTTACGCTCAGGCCTGTATTTATGTAATTTGCTCCCAATGGCTCCTTTTGTGTTGTCCCCCACCTCCACCTCTTTGTGGCAAGTTCCGCTGCACGTTCCTCTACCTTGTCCATTCTGTATAACTGGAATTCCTGCTTTCAGTTGTTTATTAAAGATGATCATAGATATGGTAGACTGATAGGCATGTGTCCAAAACTTCTTCACCCAATGCCCACCAGAAATACAACTACAAATAAAAAAAGTAAAAATGTAAAATCAACACTGATTTATAAAGAATCAGGGGAAAATTAGAGGGCGGCCTCCTGCGCCTGCCAATCTCTCACCATACAGCCAGACCTTTGTCACATGCTTGAGGCAATAGCAGGTCCCACACATTCTGGCTGGCAGATGATTACACATGCATGTCATACATTTCATCATCCTGTCTGGTTATATCCAATCGTAATTCAATTGGGCAGGTCTGATTATGTTGCAAATCACGATCACCAGTAATAACGGCAGCCTGTTTTGACGTAAATTTTAATTTGCGATCTGTATATCAGTATTTTTAAAGCGGCAATGCCTGGTCTGTAACCTTAACCTTATTCCTAACCCTAACTCTAACCCTAACCCTAAGCCTAACCCTATTCCTAACGCTAAGCCTAAGTGTAAGAGTTTGGTCTGATGAGGGGTGACATTGCCGCATTAAAAATAGTGGTATAAAGGTCGCAATTTAAAATTACGTCAAAACAGGCTGCCGTTATTACTGGTGATTGTGATTTGCTAGCACACTGTCTGGGACTTGTCTTGTTATTCTCAAGGTCAGTCAGCATTTATTAGGAGATGGGCAAGTGAGTTTCATTTATTCTTGTTCGTGGTAGTCGCTGTAGGTGTTATCAGTACCGTTAAAGGGACTACCATCGGTTTTACGTCCCTTGATGAACCAGGCCCATAGTCCATAATAAGAATTTACATATATACATAACAATACCTAATCTATGCATATACCTGTAAAGAATCGCTCTGCTCCTCTGCATTTCCTGGCACGGACATAGAAAAAGAAGCTGCGTTCCAGACACCTGATACATAATACATGTTCTGTCTATAGCTCATTTTTAAGTTCTTTAGACTGTTTGATTCCCTTTGGGAGATGCATGCAATAGTAAAAGCTATTTTCTATAAACATAATGCAGCGCACAATTTTGTTGAAAGACGTGTATTACATCTAAGACCTCTGTGTGGCATAACAATTATGCTGAAATCAAACACATTAGCGACGATACTGAGTGATCTTGCCACCAGTCATTCCAGTTGTTGTTGTATATATTTCAATCTCTTGCTCTCTGACATGAATAAACAAATCTACTGGAAAACAGATAAACTCAATGTATAAAATTGCTCAGCCTCGCAACGTGTGACGTCCCTGGAGTGTTGGTCTTGACATTTTGTATTGTTTATGTCACTTACGCAAGATAAATATTTGGGTGTGAGGCAGAACTGTGTGCACAGTGGCATCTGGGAAATCAAGGAATCTGATATAAATGGAGACGTATTTGTGCTTCTCTTGACAGTCTTCAGTTATAATTAGCATCCCTCTGACATCTAGCTCCATTTACATTTAAAGGGAAGTGTACATAATTTTTGTTTAAATTCATATGCCTCATGTTATAAGCTATCTGCTTGGAGATTTCAGCTATTTTCTATCAATTCGTTTTGAAAAGATACTAGTCTGAGCTCTCACAACTCCTCCCTTTGATATTCTTTACAGCAGAACTTGGCAGACAGCCAATACTACTTTTTTTTTATTCATTTGTTGCAACAATGTTGCAGCTGTCTGCAACTCAGTTAGCCCTTGTTGCTGTGCAGAAGCTAATTAAGAAGCTTATATCCTCCTCCCCCCTGGGGGTCTCCCTGTCTTCCGCGCCCTCCTTCTTGGGACCCGTCGTTTGCGGATCCTCCCTCCCCCTTCCCCGCCCTCTCTAGCTGTGCATTGAGCGTACTGAGTTGCTGTGTTTACTGTACTGTGCTGTCTCCCATTGTATTGTGATTTTGTTTGTCTCTGCACGGCGCTGCGGATGCCTTGTGGCGCCTTATAAATAAATATTAATAATAATAATAATAATAATAATATGCCTCCCGGTATTACTGAACTGAAGAATGGGATAAATTAGGCCACACTCTTTATTCATCCGGACCATGGAAGTCGAGTTGGACACAGGTCTGTTCTATTAGAGCAAAATACGCATTTTCTTACTGCACATGCGCTCGTAGGGGGGTATTCAATTGTCAGCGAGTTGTTTTTTTGAGCGTGTTAAGTCATTTTAACGCTGTTTTTTATCGTTTTCGAGCGGGCTAACTTTACCCGCGATTCAATTCACTTTTTAGCGCTATGTTTTTTTTCATGAAACGGTCCTCTCGCGCTCCAGTATAAGGTCTATTGAAAGTATAAGGTGTGTGAGAGGCAGCCGCGTTAAAAGCTATCCAATTGTTTTTTAACGCGTTGGGTAAAACAGGCAAATATGCTGTTTTATCTCGCACCTCCTTGAGGTGTGTTAAAAATAAAAAAACCTCTGAAAAGTATTTGAAATCATGTAAAAATGTTGAAAAAAAGTTAAACTTAGGTTTATCACTAATGCCTAACTTGTGTAAGTTGATTTTCTTGTGAAAAAATATTGAAATAAAAAAAAATAAAAAAAAAAATCACTACTTAATTAGATTTATGTATGTTGTTGGTACAAATATGAATGTAGTCATGTGTTTTGACATCGTGCAGATGATTGTATGGTAAAAAATAGTTCAATAAAAAAAATGCTAAAAGAAAGTACTGTAATGTAGATATTATCAATGTGTATAATGTGTAATGCAATCTAATATATGGAAATGTATGCAAAACCTTTTTATTGTGTTATACATGACAGCGTTAAAACTCCCCTAAAATCTCGCAAACACAATTTTTTAACGCACGGGGGCATCATTCCCTCTTTTTCAATTGAATTGCCCGAGTTTTCCCGCTGCGCTAACTCAAAACTGAAAACGGTCACTATTGCCAGCAAAAACCCGCTGGAGATTTTTTTTTTTTTAAAACGGCGGGGAAAAAACCCCATCTTGCTAACAATTGAATACCCACCCTAAAATGTTTGTATACTTATACATACAGACGCAGATATTGGTGCCTCTACACTTATAACTCCTTCCGCTTGGAGAAGCAGAATGGGGAAAGGGAAAGTCCAGGCATTCATAGGCTGCGTACAGTAGTGGGGTGCTCACGTAATCACAACTCAGACCCATAAATATTCTTTATAACTAAAAGTGAGAAAAAAATGAATAAAATGTCTGCAACTCCTCTAATAGATGAATATGAATACAAATAAAACATCAAGGTCCTGAGTCATTAAGGAGAGCAAAGCATAAAAAAGGAGTAACATTTGCACCTGGGCAAAACCATGTTGCATTGGAGGGGGAGGTAAATTTAAAATGTTGGGACAGATTTATACTTGGGGTAGGACATGTCCTAGATCAAGTTTAAATTTCAGTGTAATAATAAAGCTAGCAAATATTTGTGTGCTAGATGAAAAAACAGCCAGTATTTAACTTATGTGCAAAATAATAAACTAATTTGCACCCCTTAAATTGTAACATGGTTTGTCCCAGAGAACATTTACTCCTTTTTTGCCTTAATGACTCAGGCCCCAAAAGAATAGACGTGCAGATAATCTTATTGGAGGAATATCTCATTTTTTAAATGCTTCTTTAATAAGCAACTGATATCTTTGATGGTCTTTGAATAAAGTACATTTATTTTATTTATTTTATTTAATGGCTGGAGGAGTTTCCCCCATTAAGTTTTATTATATAGGAAAAAATAGGCAAAATTGAGGAAAAAATTCACTTTTTCAAGATTTACTTCTTGGAACTTTTAGTGCAAGCCACTCATTCAAGTAAAAATGTAATCAGCTAAGTCTCCTAAGGGTAATAATATTGTGTAGTTTATTTTAAAGTTGTTAGTTAAAGCTGCTTGTTTATTTAATTATTTAGTTTTTTTTTTTTAATGTATTTTGGAGAAAGTCAGCAAAACAAATAGTGACCCTGTTGAAGACTATCCAAAATATTAAAGAGCAAGATGATAATTGAAACAATACATTATGATAAAAGTGTTTTTTTTATTTACAATTAAATAAATCTGCCTCCCCCCCGACAAAAACTGTGTTGGGTAATTCTGCAAGATTTTAATATACATCAATCTAAGGGGCCGATTCAATTCTGCCGGGAATAACGCGGCGTTAGAAGTTTTACCATTAATACGGTAAAACTGCGCACAATACGGTAACTTCAACGCTGGATTTTTGCTTGCGGCTCCCTGAGGTGCAAGATGAAATCCAGGTTAAAAGTACCTTAGTAACGGTAATTCTGTTAACGCCGTGCTATTTGCGGCAGAATAGAATTGGCCCCTAAGTATCAGTTTTGGGAACACATTCCACTCTAGTTGGACGTAATTACCCTCTATAACGCAGGATCAAGGCAATGTATATGTAAGAAGCGACAGACTCAAGTCTAAGGCTTTTTTGTGGACATGGGCAGAAGTGAAATTTGAATTTTATGTTATGCAAATGGACTTGAGTCCAACACTACATGAGGTTCAGAAAGTAAAAATATATATATTTTTTCAGGTTCCTAATTCCACTGGTATCTCATATTAGCTGAATTTTGCATCCTCTCTTATGTTACAATGTCATAAAGACAAAAAAATAAAGTGTTGTTTTAATTGTTTGCTTAATGCATTAAAGGCTTAACTGCTGACATCCTGGCTTCTTTTACCTTCTTACCCCTAATTAACTATAACTTTAAATAACTTACATGAGACCTGAGTGTAGCAAAATGATTTATTTAAATATGGTGGTGGAGAAGAGAGCAGCCAGTCCGACATCGACCAGGCAAAACCCAACTGTCCCAGCATCAACCATTGGGACCTCATCAAATGGGGGACAACCAATCAAAACCCTGGGTTCAAGTGTTAAAAAACAAATCACACCTATCTACCTAACCATGGCCTTATCTGTGTGGAGTTTGTATGTTCTCCGCGTGTTTGCGTGGGTTTCCTCCAGGTGCTTCGGTTTCCTCCACACTCCAAAGACATATTAATAGGTTAATTGGCTGCTATTGCATTGCCCTTAGTCTCTCTCAGTCTGTGTGTGTGTATGTTAGGGGATTTAGACTATAAGCTCCAATGGGGCAGGGACTGATGTGAATGAGTTCTCTGTGCAGCGCTGCAGAACTAGTGGCGCTATATAAATAAATAGATGATGATGATGAGAATGATCCAGTTTGAAGATACAGCCTCAGCTTTTAAATTGCCTTCAGCTTTACTTTCATCCCTCAGTTCTTATTCCCAGTGTATGTAAATGATGCTTGCACTTTTAGATGCACATGGGAGAGGCGTGAACATAGTTCTCCATGTTTAAAGCTGGCAAGCTGAACTACTGTACAGGAGACCAGTGTGGGACTATTAGAGTCTTGGAAAACAATGCATCGGAGGCAGCTGATCCCCTGAATATAATGGTAACATAATAAACTTCAACCAATACTAGTTTTTACATTTTTGGTGGAGTCCTTATTTAAGCATTAATAAACATTTCTAAAAAAAAATAAAATTGAGTGACAGTAAACCCTAATTAAATTGGGGTATTTATTTGTGTCCCATCTTGTTTTCTGCTTTGACCCTTCCTCTATATAAAAAAAAAAATAATATATATGAATATCAGTGTTTAGCAGGCAGTTTGCAAAGTTTCTGCAAAAAAAAAAAAATCCCAAAAATATAATTTTTCTTTAAAATGTCATTTTTGAACAGAGTTCTTTCAAAAAGGTATTTTTAATAAACATTTTTTGTTAGTTAGGTAATGCACAGTAAGAAATACTTTTTATATCCATGAATCAGCTTTTTAAATTTTTTTTTGTTTTTTTGTTTTTACCATAATCGATTTTGAATCAAATTTATGTCATTGATCAAATATTGTGCATCACTCACCAGTTAATAACGTTCTACCTGAAGAGTTTGGCCAAAGGGTGTATGTGGGAAGCTAAATTCTGATAGCAATCCAAATAACACCTGTGTGTTTAAAGCAGATCTTGTGTATGTGTACGTGTGAGACTGTTGCATTTAAAAATAGATAGCAGATAAACCTTAAATTCCCCCAAGATTTCCTCTTTTATCCTTGTTTTGCCCTTGACAAATCCTTTCAAAATCCTTAAAGCCAGGTCTAGGGCTCAAAATCCAATAAAAAATAACTAAACTTAAGAAAAAGTTGTGAAACCTGTGTTAATCAATGCGACCAAAATGGATAAAATCCTGAAAAACGACAATGCATTATTGACCTGTGTTATCCAGTTGTCACAGGTTTATCTGACATTATATAACTGGCTGAATGACCAATGTGTCCAACACAAATTTCAGTAGCATGACAAAGAGAATAGTACATTTTTTTATACTAACGAAATGCTTCAGGGTGTATGGTTAACTAAAATAGGTGAGTTTAGTGCAGATTCTATAGACATGACTGTTAAAGTTGCAGATGACAATTAACAAACCACTAACATTCCAAATAAGAATCTAGAAATAGCATTGAGACATGAGGTATGATGTATTTTACAGAAAGACACTACTACTTCTTTGCATGTTTGTGGGAGCTGCAATATGTATTACTCTGCTGAGATAAACTGAAATGTCCATCCATAGATCTCAATAACATAATGCCATGGGTTGGCCAAATGATCATGGTGGAACCCTTGTTTGGCATTACTGAGGAATGTCTGTTCTATGGCACATCTCTCAGAGCCAATATCTGCAACTATTTTACCACGACTGGAAGTCCCGATGAATATGCAGATTCATGTGTACACACCTACACGACTTACCTTCAGATCTGTGCTCTTCTTCTGTCATAACCATCTGCTGAAAAGATCGTGACTCTGCCTACTCTGTGGTGATCTATGGACACTGCTGGTCGTGAGTGTACACACACACACTGTAGAATTTGCCCAGCATCCTTCCGTTGATTGTGATTTTTAGTTAGTTTATAGAACCAAATGAAATGATGCGATGTGCTTCTGTATATTAAAACATGAGCAGGGGAAAGTACACACTAATGAAATATCGGACCTAACAGTCGTTTGTCATGTGATTGGCACAATAGTTGGGTGAAGAACCTGTATGTAGTGTGTACCCAGCTTTAAACATCCAGTTTGATTTAAGAGCATTTAGGTTCTCTGTAACTAGAGGCATGTTGGCAAACAATGAGGGTATTGTAATGCAAAGATGTAAACATCTAACCTAAAAGCTTAATATCACTCCCCTTTTAACCTTGCTAAGTTTATTTGCTAATAGAAGCCCCCACCTGACTGCCCTAGTTGTATATGAACTTCTCTCCCTACCCCCACTTCATGGCCTGATGTCAGAGGACTCAAACTGTCACAGTAAAGCTCTATTTCAGTTTGAAATGCTCCCTTCGCTTCATCATTACTCTGATATTTGGTGATTTATGAATCCTGTTGCCAGAACACATTGTTACAGGGGTGGGCGGGTTTGAAAAAGTGGACATGTTGCCTATAGCAACCAATCAGATTCTAGTTATCATTTTGTAGAATGTACTAAATTAATGATAACTAGAATCTGATCAGTTGCTATAGGCAACATCTCTACCTTTTCTAACCCGCAGCTTGATAAATTTACCGCTAAATGTGCGTAGCCAGCATTATAGTTAGCTGATTGGTTGCTATGTACAACATCTCCACTTTTTCAAGCCCGCAGTTTAGTAAATATACCCCTTTGTGTGCACTATTGCAAAAGAAAAAAAAGTTATTTTAACAAGTAGCTGCAGCCATTTACTAAACAGCAGAATAAGGAGAATATGTTTATGGCAGACCTTCTAAAGCCTAGTATTTCCTACTGGTAAACAGACTGCAAGTGCTTTGGCTTTGCTCCAGACACTTGGAGTAAAGCGTTAGCTGGATTTTATTATGTGCATACTATATAATAATCCCGGCTCTTTGTCCAACTTGCAGACTGGTTCAATTTGCTTCTATTTGTCACCAAAATCCTTTGCCAAACATAAAAGCCAAGTGGCGGTCTCTCAATCTAGCTACAAAGTCAAAGATATCTAATGTTTGATGGGGTGTGTTCTGGTTTTAGTCATTTGGATATTTGCAGACACAGGACCCATCACATCCAGAGATATATGTATGTTTCGGTACTTAGCACTGATATTATAACGGTCACTTACAAAATGCAAAAAAATGCCCAAAAAAATTGCAGCCATGCACTGCTTTTATTTGCGCAGATTCGTCTGCTAAGCGCATGTCGAAGTGCAGGAACTGCCCCTGAAAGTGTATGCAATGGAGACAGTAAAAACATCAGTTCAAAGTCCAACCTGCTACCCCTTCAGTAATGTAAAAATGTAAAATTTTCTCTGAAAATACTGCTCACTTTGGGTCCATTTGTGTCTTAAATTAACAATGAAAATGAGGGTGCATTTGTTAAGTCTTTAATATAGGTGTCACTATTGTGCATTTGAATATTTATTTATTGCTTTTATTAAAGTGTGCCTGTAAATAGGCATTCCTGTATAAAGTAGGATTTTGTAGATGCAAAAATGCCTCCCAATGAGATTATAGAATGAGGTGCACTCTCACCACCTCACAGGACATGGCAAAAATAAGTGTTGGGTGTCCCTCCTGAAAACAGGGTACAACCCTAAATGTGCCATCCTCACCCCCTTATTTCATTTAAGTAATCTGGTCCCATAATATGAAATCTCATTTGGACATGTGAACGCATAAGAGGTGCCTAGACCGAACTGAGCAAGGATGAGGGTCTGGCTAGCAACTTTTATCCCAAGGGGGGTGGGGGGGTGGTTTAGGGGGGTCGGCAGTCTTGTCTCAGCAGCCTATTAGGAGCATTTTAAAGGAAATAAAATGTATGAAGCCCAGTGACCCAGCCCAAGGTAGCCCATACTTGCCTACTTTTTTTCTCCTCTAGGAGATCCAAGAGGACAGGTCATGTGACAGGGGTAGGGGGGCATGGTGACGTTGTCACGTCACCATGGCCCCATCCCCTACTATGAAATGGCAAAATTCACGGCATTGACTAGTGGGGGGGCTATCGCGTAATTAAGCCCATTCCGGGAGAGTAGGCAAACATGAAGTAGCCCACTATGGGACCAGCCTAGGGGGAAGTTTCCCCCTCCCCAACCAGCTCCTAATCAACCAATCACCTCCCTGCAGACGCTGCAAAGCTTGGTGGGTGCATTTGCACAAAAATATGCATGTGATATTTCAAAACAACTTTTACACTGCACTTTTTTTTAATTTTTGAAATGAGCTTTTCTCCGTGAATTTAAAGGGATCTAAAGACAGTGTCAGCCTATCTTAATGGACAGTGTCTTAGCACTTTGAATTAACAAGATGTTCCCATATACTGATTTCTAATTGGTCTTGTGACCGCATGTCATCTTTGCATGATGGTGAAGTGCAATCTTTTTTGTAAATGAGGACAGGTGGACACAGCACAACAGTAACAGCATGAATTGCTTCTAGCAGAGAAACAACAAGGAAACAGAACACAGGAAGAGGAAGGAGAAATAATCAGCTATATGTATTTATTAACACATTAGGTGCTGCAGAATAATCTCTGTTTGCGGTAACTAACATCCCCTGTCAACAGTTTGATAATTATGCCACAAGATTAATCTCTTTCATCACTTCCTCATGACCCTCTGAGCAGTCCATCAGGAGTTCATATAACAAGATCGCTTCTTGACAAGCTTATGCTTCAGCGATATATTTAGTTTACACCAATGGAACTGTGACTATTATTTGTTTCGTACTGGTCCAGCCTTGAGTACCATTTCCACATTTAAACCAAAATCATGTGGTTGACTTGTGGTCTTTAGCATCACTGGCCCAGTCTGTATCTACATAACTGGTTAACTTTAAGATAGGCATCGCTGTTAATTTAACAGTCTTATCGACAGTCCGCTTCAGACACCTTATGACATGCTTTAACACATTCTAGTCGTATTGCAACTTTTCTGCACAGTATTTCTAGAACGGCAGCAATATCTGGCCTTGTTGTTGTAGATGTGAACAATGGTTTGCCAATGACCTTTTGCTATCTGCCTCTTCCATTTTGCTTTTCTGAATCAGTAGGAAAATTCCATCTTCATTTCTCTCACTATATATGTTAGACAATAAGTATCATTGTCCAAATCCTTGCTCTCAAAATGTTAGCTCAATTTTTCACTTCTTGATTTTAACATCAACCACACACATTGATTGTTCTCTTGATTAATGTAGACAGGGATCTGGTTTTGTTCCTGGTAAATTCTCCGTGCAGGAGGACTTCATCATCATTTATTTATATAGCTCCACTGATTCCACAGCGCTGTACAGAGAACTCATTCACATCAGTCCCTGACCCATTGGAGCTTACAGTCTAAATTCCCTAATATACACAGACAGACAGACAGAGAGAGACTAGGGTCAATTTGATAGCGGCCAATTAACCTACTAGTATGTTTTTGACGTGTGGGAGGAAACCAGAGTACCCGGAGGAAACCCACGCAAACATGGGGAGAACATACAAACTCCACACAGATAAGGCCATGGTTGGGAATTGAACTCATGACCCCAGCACTGTGATGCAGAAGTGCTAACCACTGAGGCACTGTGCTGCCCCAGGACTTGGTTCACCTCCTAATTGCAGGAGTCCCTTAGAGATGCATCTGATTTTTGGCTTACATGTACATTTGCTTATCCCATAAACCTGGTACAAGTTTCCCAGTTGATGTTTATGTTGAACGCATTTTTGCTCCGGGCAAATCTATATAAATCTTATCTAAAAATAAGTATAGGGAGGCATTTTTCCATGAACGCAAAAGTCACAATTTTATGTTTAAATCTACAACAAATCCTAGTTTATCTTCTAATTTATATATTGTAGTTTGCCAAACTTTGTTGGTTAAGATAGATAAGTGTGTCCACATAGCTGTACAGTCATGGGCAAAAGTTATGAGAATGACACAAATGTTATTTTACACAAAGTTTGCTGCCTCAGTTTTTATGATGGCAATTTGCATTTCCTTCAGATTGTCATGAAGAGTGATCATATGAATTGAAATGAATTTCAAAGTCCTTCTTTGCCATGACAATGAACTTTATCCCAAAAACAAATTTTCCACTGCATTCAGCCCTGCCACAAAAGGACCAGCTGACATCAGATGATTCTCTCGTTAACACAAGTGAGAGTGTTTACGAGGACAAGGATGGAGATCACTCTGTCATGCTGATTGAGTTAGAATAACAGACTGGAAGCTTTAAAAAGAGGGTGGTGCTTGAAATCATTGTTTATCCTCCGTTAACCATGGTTACCTGCAAGAAAACACGTGCAGTCATCATTGCTTTGCACAAAAGGGCTTCACAGGCAAGAATATTGCTTCTAGTAAGATTGCACCTAAATCAACCATTATCGGATCATCAAGAACTTCAAGGAGAGAGGTTCAATAGTTGTGAAGAAGGTTTCAGGAGCGTCCAAGAACATCCAGCAAGCGCTTGGAACGTCTCCTAAAGTTGTTTCAGCTGCAGGATTGGGGCACCACCAGTGCAGAGCTTGCTCAGGAATGACAGCAGGCAGATGTGCATCTGCATGCACAGTGAGGCGAAGAATTGTGGAGGATGGCCTGGTGTCAAAAAGGCCAGCAAATAAACCACTTCTCTCCAGGAAAAACATCAGGGACAGACTGAAATTCTGCAAAAGATACAGGGATTGGACTGCTGAGGACTGGGGTAAAATAATTTTCTCTGATGAATCCCCTTTCAGATTGTAGAGGTCATCTGGAAAAACGCTTGTCCGGAGAAGGAAAGGTGAGCGCTACCATGAGTCCTGTATCATGCTAACAGTAAAGCATCCTGAGACCATTCATGTGTGGGGTTGCTTCTTAGCCAAGGGAGTGGGCTCACTCACAATTTTACCTAAGAACACAGCCATGAATAAAGAATGGTACAAAAACTTCCTCAAAGAAAAACTTCTCCCAGCCATCCAACAACAGTTTGGTGACGAACAATGACTTTTCCAGCATGATGGAGCACCTTGCCACTAGGCAAAAGTGATAATTAAGTGGCTCGGTGATCAAAACATTTAAATTTTGGGTCCATTGCCAGGAAACTCCCCAGTCCTTAATCCCATTGAGAACTTGGGGTCAATCCTCAAGAGGCGGGTGGACAAACAAAATCCCACAAATTCTGACAAACTCCAAGCATTGATTAGGCAAGAATGGGCGACCATCAGTCAGTATGTGGCCCAGAAAATGATTGACAGCATGCCAGGGCGAATTGCAGAGGTCTACAAACAGAAGGGTCAACACTGCAAATATTCACTCTTTGCATAAACCTAATGCAATTGTCAATAAAAGCCTTTGACACTTATGAAATGCTTGTAATTTTACTTCAGTATACCATAGCAACATGTGACAAAAAGTTCTAAAAACACTGAAGCAGCAAACTTTGTGAAAACTAATACTTGTGTCGTTCTCAAAACTTTTGGCCATGACTGTATGTTTTACCATCAGAGCAAATAATTAGTTATAGGGGTAAATGTATCAATCGGCAGTTACTTAAAACCGCAGAATTTCTGCACTTTGCCGTCATTATTTAAAACGGCAATTTTATTAAAGGAAAAAGGAGATCAAGTTTTGCTTTTAATAAAATTTCCGTTTTAAATAATAATGGCAAAATGCAGAGATTCTGCGGTTTTAAGTAACTACCGATTGATACATTTACCCCGTAGTCTTTACCAAATTTTTGCAAGTATCCTTTGGCATCTAGCTTAGGTTTCAATGTCTCCATTTATGTTGTGTTTCATTTACATCTTTTTGCTTTGCGACCTAGGGGTAATTATTTTGTTTTTATACTATGTTATGCTGCGGATCTCATGTGCTGCCCTATAAATAAAGGATAATAATAATAATAATAATAATAATAATAATAATAATAATAATAATACTAGGAATCAAATTCCTGTTGTGCTGTCATTTCTGGTTTCATCCTTTGACAGCTGGCTGATCTCTTCACATGAGTTAGATTCCAATTTTTCTAGTTGTGTTAAAGTCTAATAAGAGGGTCTACGAGCTGGTACTAACTTTGTGATCTGATCTGACTGTCACAGTTTAGTTTCCTCTGTGATTTATGGTTGCTGATCTGTTTCATTGAGTTGTTCAGCTCCTCTTGTCGCACATTCTAGTATAGGACTATGGGGGGTACCAAAGAGTGTTGGGTGTCTGTCAATCAGTCCTCTCTGTCGCTCTGCAAACTGTGGTTGTCTATTTAACAGGTGGAGAAGAGTCAAAATGCCAGTATAAACACCGGTAAAAGGCTCTTTCACCATTTTTTCTTATTTATCAAAGGGTTGACCCTGGAAAAATCACACATTAGCCTAATTAACCTAGTTACCGGCACTTACCGCTGTCCCCATAGAACTCTATGGGGACAGCAGCATTAGGTAATTCATCAAGAAGCGAAAAGCAAAGTGCTGCAGGTATTTTTCACTGGATCCAATTGTAGCCTCTCTGGCTTCAACGATCCCTCCTGGAGAAAGCGCTCTGCGCATAGAACTTTCTCCATTCGCTGTGAGTGTTAGGCTGCTGCATAGAACTTTCTCCATTCGCTGGCAGCATTAGGCTGCTGGTGAACAGATATTTTTTTTCACAGAGGAGTCAGGGCCGCGTTTCCTATAGCAGCATAGTAAATTACAGCGCTGCTTCTTTATATACCACTGTAATGTGAATTACTTTGCTACATATTGATGGCTACCGCTCTGGGGTCATAAATAGACCCCTGTCTCCCTAGGGAATAGATACCTGCAAACATATTACCTTTATTATTATTATTATTATCCTTTCTATATAGGGCACCACAGATGGCCAACAGTGCTGTGTAGATGGCAAAGCAAAAAAAATGGACATGATATTAGAGGAAAGCAAAACAGTAAACATATAACAATGCAAATCTCAACACAGCGAATAATAGTCTAAATGGGCCTAAATACTCAATATCTGTGCCCAAGAGCTTGGGCGGACTAACAACATAGAAACAAATCCATGATAGCTTTTAATTTTGTAGTAAAATAAATGTATATTTAGCTGGGAAGTGCAGGAGATGTAATTTAGTATTCATCATCATCGTTTATTTATTGATATAGCGCCACTAATTCCGCAGCGCTGTACAGAGAACTCACTCACATCAGTCCCTGACCCAATAGAGCTTACAGTCTAAATTCCCTAACACACACACAATTTTGAGAGCATACAAACTCCACACAGATAAGGCCATGTTTGGGAATTGAATTCACGACCCCAATACTGAGAGACAGAGGTGCTAACCACTGAGCCACCGTGCTGCCCAATCACTAGGAACATTTGTCATACCCATAACCAATAACCTATCCCTACTTAGACAGTATAATATTAGACGTCAACTCAGAGTTACTGGCCTAATATAATATCAACCCGTCTGTGGATAAACTAAAATATACTATTCTTTATATTACTGGCAAATGCTGATTTCTAATCAGTCTGAAATCCCATATTCCTCTTACATGTTTGTGTTTTGTATCCCAGGCAGATGTTCAGATGATTGACTATCCTCAGCGCTAAGATCCACTTGTGCAGAGATTTCTGTTTTTGATCTAATGTCTATACTGTTCTCTGACGCATGGACACACTGCTCTTCAAAACTGGTATCACTGGCTGAAACAGTCTGTCCACAATTCAACATTTAAGAGACACTAAATGCAAGGCGTGCACTTCTCTGAAGAGCTGGCAGAATGTGTAAAATTACAGGGATTAATGCAAGGCTAAGGGGGTTAGTGAAACGAAAATACTCCAAAATCAATCGAAAAGCACAATTATTATAATGTGGTGCTCCACAGCTTGCCGTACAATAATTATCACGTTTTGCATATTTGGAAATGAAAAACAGGCTGAGATAGAGTGGTTAACTCTACATATTCTTGGTTTTCCATACCTGTGGAAATGGCAAGTGACAATGTAATGATTTCTGTTGAAACAATCCTTTTTTTAAATGAAGGGAGGCCTGTTTATCAAGCACACATAGCTTCTTTCTTAAGAAATGCTGCTATGAAAACAATTTGGTGCTTTTATAAATGCATTAAATATGAGTGGCAGCACCTGTTTGTTTCTTTTTAAACAACTTTTTATTGACAGCATCAAATAATTACAAACAAAAGCAAATAAGCACAAGGAAAATTGCAATCAAAGTCAAGTTTGTTTTAGTGCAATATTTATAAATAAGTTCAAATGTGCAATAAACATAAGAAGAAAAGGAAAACACTTAAAAATGCCTATTTTTCATTTTAATAAAAGGAAAATAAAATGGTTAGGATGGGGGTGGGGCTGGGAGGAGAAGGGTGGATGGGGTGGAGGGGGGTAGTCGGAGTTTCTCAATGTTACAACGTTAGGTAATTATAAGCTCTGGGTGAGCTTCCTTGCTATGTGGTCTAGAGTTAGAAAAGTGGAGGTGGTATGTTATTAAATTGAGTCCAGATGGCCCAGGTTTTATAGAAAGAAGCAGATGAGTTGCTCGGTTCATTAGTCATAAGTTCCATCTCATAGATATAGCAGTTTTTTTTCCCTAAGGACAGCTATAGTTGGTGGATTCTGATTTTTTTTCAAGGACTGGCTATTAGATCTTAGATGTTTAGGAAGATCAGGAAAAGATAGGTGGAGGTAATAGGTGTTTCAATTTTTATGAAACATCTGCAGCTGTTATACTTAACATTGCTGTATGACCAGGCATGGCCGCCATATATGAAGAAAATATATTGGTTCTTGACAGCCACTCTAGGAAACGGTGGGAGACACTCGATTAAATCTTATGCAGTCTAGTTGGGACAAGGTACCAGCATATAAAACTTATATGCGTTCTCTTTTAAACGCACACTAATAGAATATTTTGCCACTCCCTTCCATATATCCGGATGAGCTTCTGCATCCAGGTACACAGGTACACTTTTTTGGATTATGTAAGATATTAACATTGTATAATGCAAAGATGATGTCAGGTACAAACCCATCTTGGTTGGGATGTACCAATACAAGGAGCCATACTTGCTAGTATTTTAGCAACGGTCTGGAAGGAAATTGGCTTGTAGATCACGCAAGAGATGGAGGTCTTTACCTTCTTTATGGCTCACAGGAATTATGGCTGTTATGCTGGCTGAACCTAAAGAATCCCTATCCTAAATTGAGCTAAAAGGCCCATAAGTTTGGAAGTGAGGATACCCTACAGAGGAAAAGAAAGCCATCTGGCCAGAAACAGAGGCTGACTACATTCAGGAAGGTTGAGAGAGTATTTTCTTCTGTTATTAGGGTGTAAAAAAATGTCAACAGCTTCTAGATTCAATTTAAGGAGCTTACACCTGTTATAAAGCTTACTATAAAAAGATCGGAATACCTTTGTCATTTTCTTGGGATCTTAAGTTAGCTGGCCAGATATCAGGAGCCATTGGGCAACTGAAAGCAGAGCCAGGAACCAGCAGATTTTAGAGGCAAAGCCAGGTATCAGGAACCAGGAGACAAATAACTGCAGAACCAGGAACTACTGATGAAACACAGAACACAGATTCAGGAACCAGGAAGCTAACATTTAAAGCTATCACTGGCAATGAGTGCAGGATAGGTGAGAGTTTATAAAGTGCCAGCCTCCAATCAGCACTCAGAAGGAGATACACCCGAACTACATGCCAGGTCTGAGTAAGAAGCAGAATACACAGCAGATGCAAACTGGTGCAGCCACTTAAGTGCCCTGGAAGCTTTTTCTTAGAGTGCATCTCAGTAAGTAGTCTTCTCAGGGATGTTAAAATTTTGAAATAGGTCATGTTCCCCTTTTTTCTTAGCTGAGGCCAGAATAATTAATTTACCTGTAATGGTAGCTTTGTGGACATCCTTCAAAAAGGGGACTGAAACCTCTTCCGTAACGTTTCTAATGAAAAATTTGTTTAACGTGTCTGCTACCTCAGAACAAACCCATGGACTCAGTAACATGGCATCGTCTAGTCTCCAATACAAATATCTTGAAGGAAGATTTGAAATATCATTGTAATGTTGTGTTTGTTTTCATGGGCTCTGATGACCACATGTAACCACATGTTAAATAGTGAATGCTTCAACAAATTTAGTTTTTTGGGTTAAAAAACAAAATTGGTTAATAATATTCTTGTGGTTATAGACAGAGGTGTAGCTTGGAGCCATGGCCCATGGAACAAGAGCATGCTAAGCGCCCCTTCTCTTCTTTGCCAAGCTAGGATGCGTGGCCAGCACATGGTGGTAGGGGATGGGCATGGCTTCAGTAGCGGTAAATTGAAATGAAAACCCCCCCAGCAGGGGCCTTGTCAGATTAGGCATGCTGGGCCTACTGGGGGAGTGCATTTGTAGGTGACTATGAAACAGTGTTTGTGTATTATGCGGCTGGCTGTATACCAATGTAAACTTTGGCTCTCCAGCTGTTTTGAAATGGCAACTTCCAGCTAGCCTTCTGGCAAGACATGCTGTGCTTTGTAGTTCCACAACACTGAAGAGCCAGAGGCACAGATAAAAATATGCAAAATGCATTGCAAAATTACGCTATTCACTACGAATATTGCATTAGTGTTGGTCAATGGGACAGAAGTATTTACCCATGTATTGTGATAATGCACAATACATTTAATATAAAGATATTTAATAGTGCTGAAGCATGATAGTGAAAATAGCAAAATTGTGGGAGTGTTCGGTAATGTTATTCCACCATCCTGAGGCCTCGGGATCATGGGCCTTCTCATCTACGGGCCATGTAGTGGCCTTAACCCACGTAGTGACAATTCTTCCACCACTGGATTAATAGTAGACATGAAAAATATGTTGAGAGTATTTTTTACATTTTTAATCCCATCTCACTTTTAATCCCATTCAAGTGAATAGAAAGGCATGTTAGGAGTGTTTCGAAGTGTAATATAATGCACACAAAAATACCAGTCTGGGTCTGGACATAGTCTACAGAGATAACAAATAGTTCTCAACATATTATCACAGTTGTTGCCAGGGGGGAAGTGAGACTCGACTCAGCTGTCTATTAGGAACATTTTAAATAAAAAAAAATGCAAGTGGCCCAGTGATCCAGCCCAAGGTAGCCCACCATGGCACCGTCCCAGGGTCCTGATGCTCCCCTGCCCCCTAGCCTGCCCCCTAGCCCAGCCAGCCCCTAGTTGTTACAAAGTACAACGTTGAATGCTGTAGTATTTGTTGAGACAAGGTTCTGAGAGGTCCCTTCTCCCTTCTTCATCTCCCATCGGTAATTAATTACTATATTTTTCCACATACCAGACTGAGTGAGGCTAGATAATCATCAGGCTGCCAGGGCTAGTGTTGAACAGACAGACAATAAAATACAAGCAGATAGATCCAGACATGTGGAAGATACGACGTGGATGTGACTTGCTTGCCTCAAAGGGTGTCTACTAAGGGAATTAAAGGTAACACTGCGATTTTTCTACACAATGCATCCAAACACTTATATTTCTGTGGCTGTATTTTGAGCTCCACGTGTCTTACGATGTGTGCAACTGTAATTTGAGTGTATAGATAAGTCCAGCACAAAAATGTGTCCGTCATCATCTACTTGGAAACATTCTTTAAAGCGTATCTTAAAGATATTTGTAAGTCAAAATTGGACACATCACTAAGAGTTGTGGTTGATTTGCGTTTCCACTTTCTCTTCCTGCACTGACATGTGAACTCCCCTTACTTGCCTCTCCAAGTGCAAGAGGGTGTAAGTATGGGATATGCTCAGTTCAAGTTGTCAGCATGCACAGTGTGCCATATTTTATTCAAGATTAATTTTACATGGCGCAAATGGGCTTACGTCCAACTCTTAATCAGGCCCTCGAAATTCAAATATATTCATGGCAGATCTTCAGGAGAGATTTCTGATCCTCACAAATGTTATCCCTTCACAGATTATTTATTTATAATCTAGAAAAAGGAGGGAAGAACAACTTGGACATTCTCTTAAAGAACTTTGTCAACAGTTACATAAACTGAATCCTCATTTGTATACTGGGCCCCACAAAATATTTAAATGGCAAATAATACACCTCTTTGTACAAAAACCTGACAGAGAAATATAACAGTCCATCGACAAGATAAGAAAGCAGTCAAACTGTCAGACTGTCAGATACCAATGAATAGGTTAAGGTAAGAAGATGAAATATTAAAATAACCTCCTGATTCCAGAAACTAAAATACAGGCAGCAATTATGTGCTCCGAAACAGACACATCCACCTCCGCTCAGCCCCTTATTCAGCTATCTCGCTATTTCAATTATGTTTACTTTGGTTTTTGGCTTTGGTCCAATTTTACAAATTTTTAACAAATGCGTTAGTTTCTTTTAACAACTTGCGCGCTCAAGAGTTCACTATTGTGTTATGTGTCTAAATAACATGTCAAATTCAAGTCTGCAACACAATACTGTGTGTACCGAGGTATTTAAACCAAGCATATTAGGTTTGCTTGTAAATGTTCTAGACATTATCTATGAAAGTACAATCAAACAGTGCATGCCCTAATGTGTACTTCTACAGTGTGACTCATATGCAGAAATACATTTATCCTCTTAATGTCTCAAGAAAACATACAACTCTCAGGCTTATACATTTCATATAGTATTTTTGTACAAGATAAGGTTTTTAAAAAAATATCTTTGTTCCATATACAAAATGTTGTTCTAAAAAATAGAATGCAATATTTGTTTGCAGTTTTTTACATGTTATAGTTGAGAAAACAGTCGTATATACTTTTATTATTATTATTATTATTATTATTATTATTATTATGATTATTGCTTATTTTTTTAGCACCAATCATATTACACAGCGATGTACAGAGAATATTTATTATTCACATCAATCCCTGCCCCATTGGAGCTTACAGACTAAATTTCCTACCATGCGCACACAACTATTAGAGTCAATTTTGCCAGAAGGCAATTAGGGGGGTATTCAATTGTTAGCGTTAACGGGGAAAAACGAGCGCTCAAAAAATCTTAGCGTTAATACGGTAATTACTCGCGGAATTTCAGCTCGCCGCTCCCTGAGCGGACCGTATTAACGCTTTTCTCGCGCAAAATTACCGTATAAACGGTAATATTTTTTGAGCGCTCGTTTTTCCCCGTTAACGCTAACAATTGAATACCCCCCTTAAACTACTAGTATGTTTTTGGAGTGTTGGAGAAAATAGAGCACTGAAATCCGCATCGAAAGCCACATAAGCAAGGGGGAATATACAAACTCCACATGTATAGGTCCATGGTTGTAATTGAAACCATAACCCCAGTGCTGCGAAACAGCAATGCTAACCACCGTGCTGCCTACCATCATCATCATCATCATCAACATTTATTTATATAGCGTCAGAAAATTCCGTAGCGCTTTACAATTGGGAACAAACATTAATAAGACAATACTGGGCAATACATACAGACAGAGAGGACTGTCTATCGATCTATGTACTATTAGAAAAACCTGTATTCTGAGGGAACATTAACATGAAGCATGTTCTAGAACACTGGTTCATACCAGACTGTCACCGATTGTTTTGATGCTAAACACGACTATATTGGGCCAATATTAGCTCCAAGATCGTTACATGAGTGGGCAATAACATTTTTAAATTTGGCCACCAATTAAATTATCTTATCTATGGTCTATGCTCAAAACCTCAAATGTATCATACTTAGATCATTCCTGTGTGTACATTAAACTCAATAATAAGGTCATTTTGTATATTTAATTTTTCAATTAAAGATCTTAAAATCACTGCAAGTGTTGATAGCTATACAAAAATTTACAACTTCTTTTCGATTGTAAAAAGTACAAAGAAACATAAAGTTCCTATGCAGAAGAGTGCTGCCTCATCTTCACTAAAGGTGCCACCCCACCCAAACAACATTACAAGATCCAATTCAGTTGATGTAACTTTTTCATCGATATATCGGTTCCTGGATCTCAGGCAACAAATGTTATTTAATGTTATTTATTATGTACACATATAAATGCACTTTACTGTGTAAAATGTTATGTAAACATATAAATTCACTTTATCATCATCATCACCATTTATTTATATAGCACCACTAATTCCGCAGCGCTGTACAGAGAACTCACTCACATCAGTCCCTGCCCCATTGGGGCTTACAGTCTAAATTCCCTAACACACAGACAGACAGACTAGGGTCAGAGAGAGACTAAGGTCAATTTTGTTAGCAGCCAATTAAGCTACCAGTATGTTTTTGGAGTGTGGGAGGAAACCGGAGCACCCGGAGGAAACCCACGCAAATACGGGGAGAACATACAAACTTCTCACAGATAAGGCCATGGTTGGGAATTGAACTCATGACCCCGGTGCTGTAAGGCAGAAGTGCTAACCACTGAGCCACCGTGCTGCCCACTGTGTAAAATATGCCTAGATGGCACAATCGGAATTAAAAATGGTGGCTTAAACTTTTTTTTACCGCGCAGTAAAAACTCCGGTGCCAGGAATGCTGAAGGGGTGCCAGTCAAGGGAGGGCTGGCAAATTTTAGCCCAGGGAGCAAGACCCAACTCAGCAGCTTATTAGGAACATTTTCAAGGGAAAAAAATGCAGGTGATCCAGTGACCCAGCCCAAGGTAGCCCACTATGGGACTAGCCAAGGGGGCAGATGCCCCCCTCACCCTAACCTAGCCTGCCCCTGGTGCCAGTGTTTGATTGGACCACAGGGGGCAGCAGAGGCAATGGTTTAATAGATCCTTCGTTATAAAAAAATATTTTTAGTTTTCCTTGCTGTAGATGCTTCTTACTATCCCATATAATTAGCCAAGGAAATTTAGGTGTCTTCTTACTAGCAAGAGTTAGTGACCGCTATCACTCGTCGCCACTCATCACTGCTGGGGCAGTTCACTAAACAGCTGTGTACAGGCAGCAATGTGTAATGTGTTTTTAACACTGTAATGTTTAGTGACGACGGCAACCATGGGATGTTCCTCTTATGAAACTCCAATATAATATTTCAGTTTGCTGACAGCACGGCATAACAAAATGTAAGACAAGAAACAAACACTGCAATAACAAATCAGGATGTGGCCAGGGAAGAGCAAATAAATGAATAATACAGCATGTAATAATAATTAGTGCTTGTTGGATACTCTGGCAGGTCTCCAAATAATTGCTCAGATTATTAAACAATATCCCACCACCATCCCAATCACTGCATAATTAAAAGAGGAAGAAAATGTATATCTGAGTGTGATAACTCAATGCTCTTATTTTTGGATTTGCATTGCATTCCTACACTGTTCTTGTATTTCAAGCTGTACTTTGCTATATATAATTATGGAACGAGAGAACTTGGTGCTGTCAAACGACAAGATGATCGTTAGAGCAGCAGATGAGAAAAGAATGACATACATGTCACCAGGACAATTTATTAGGGTATTGTGTTTGCATAGTTAAGCACCACATCCCTTTAAACAGTCATAACATTCTCTGACTATGTAGAGCAACAAACCTAATATAAAACAATAACATATGGAGGACACATTTCTCCTTATCGCACAGTGGTTTGCATACCAGGCCGACTGAATTTGGCTTTGTAAAATTTTTATGTAAAAGTATTCTGTAAAATTATTCTGACCTTTTTATGTAGGTGTGTACTCTCAGGCACCTAGTTCTGGAGATCCCTCTAGGCACCAACCAGGTCCAGCTCATTACGCTTCGTCTCTGAAAGTGTAGGTCTAGGGATTGACTTAGAGTTGAACAGAACGATGTCCTGTCCACGTGTCCAGCTCTACTTGGAGTTGCTGGCAGGAAGAGTGCAACCTTAAATTTAGTGTATGGATGCGTCTGTAGCAAAGATGCGACAATTATCTTCATGAGCTCCAAAACTTACACCTCGTCTATGTTGGTGGTACTCACTATAACGACTGTTTAAATCCCGACACTGCTTACCGCGGCACGATGAGACCGAAGACCTCATTGCCAACTGAGTGGAAAGACTGACAGCTTTAAAGGAGTACTTTATTAAATTGTGGCAGCTGAAGATCCCCTTACAAGGTTGTTTAATAAGCCATGTACATTGTACAGGCGGCTCCACTTTAAATTACTACCTTAGGAGCTCGGATGACAGTGTGTCCCTTCAATCTGACGTCATCGGACGTTGCCGGGATCTTCAGCTGCCGCAATATAGTAAAGTATTCCTTTAAAAATTCATTGTTAATGTTTAATTGCTAATTTTCTTGTAATGTTTTAACTTTTTTAAATTACTTGCTAAGGTCATTTTTCATCCCAAACAACTTTTTAGGAGCATTTTATTTTTTTATTTTTATTCTGGCTTCACTATGCATATGCTGCATACTTGCCAACTCTGCGGGAATGTTCAGGAGACTCCGGAATTCCGAGCAGGGGACTCCCGGGAGAGCTGGCAATTCTCCCGCATCTGCCCACTTCCAAGTGAAGTGGGCAGATTTTAAACCTCCATGACGCGATTCTCCGGGAATCGCTTCATTTTGCGGGGCCAAATATTATACGATTCTACGAGCCCCCGACCCCTTGCACCCACCTCCCCCAGAGACTCCAGGGGGCCAGTCTGGAAAGGTTGGCAACTATGATATGCCACCTTGGGCATACTCACAAGAGGAGAGCCAAGCCTCTACTGACCATGTGTCAATAGGCCCAGTTTCTGACTTCACTATGCATACGCTGGACCCTGCTCATGTTCAGAAGAGCAGAGAGGGGGCAGAGGGAGGGGAGTGTAAGACCAGTAGTGCTGAGACCCCCAAAATTTTTGCGACTGATGGAAATATACATAATGTTGCCCACTATAAGCCCCACCAATGACACTTACTAGATCCCACTCACCTGAAAGATACAGATATAGCATCATACACTTGTTGTACTGATCTCCCTGCTGTCATAACAATCTCACCCATGTAACTCAAGCCGTATGTAACGTATACATTTCTCCTATATATCATTGAGGGTTTTCTTTCACTCTGCAAACCATCTATATTTAGACGCATTGTTTCATGTTTCAAGCGGTCTTAGAAATGATCCAGACCCTTTCAGTGTCATGAAACCCAGCAATTAGATGGCAGCAACTGCTGTGACTAAATAATACTTAATACTGAATGCAGACATATATATACAGATATATATACACAGTCATGTAGCCGCAGCATAACTTACTTGTATTGCAGTATCTTAGGCAGCTGCTGAGAACAGGGTTTGCCAAATACTATTCTCACTGTCTGGTAGGCACTTAATTACCACAATAACCATTTTGTTGTTATGTGTTTTTTAAAGTATTCTTAAGGTTGTGCATGGTTCATACATTGTGCTGTTTACAGGGGCGACATCACTTTGTACATTACCTTCGCTGTTAACAGTTTATTTGAAGGATGTTCTGAAAGCCTCCCTGCAGCATAGTGTACAGTGTACGCAATAAACACCATAGCGCTCTATTATATTATACAGAGAGAATTGCCGCAAACTAAAGTTACTAAAGTTATCAGAAAATGTGTATGTACGGGTCAATGTGCTTACATTATTTTCTGGAGCTCTGGCGTCAGAGAGCGTCTACTAGGCAGTCATAGGCAAACCGAGGGGGGTGGGGGTTTCCTAGTGCCTGGAAAACCCCCTCCAAGCCTGCGGCACTGTATAATTGAGGTGGCTGGACCCTGCTCCCACTTCACACGGCTCTGCTTGAAAAGGGAGAGCTTTGTGCACCTAACAGTAGTGCCCGCAGCATTGCCCATGTATATAATGGGGATAGGAAGAGTTGGAGAGCAGTCAAGCACTGTCTAAAATTATAGCCACGCCCCCAGGTATGCTGGTCACGCCCACTGGTGGCTTAGTGTGGAAACCCCCCTCTACAAATCCTGCGTTTGCCCCTGGCAGTGTTGGTTCTGCGTGCTTTGAGTGCCTGTGTGTACGAGGTATTAGGAGTAAGCTATTTCTAAGGCTGGATACACATTACCGAATTTTCCGACCAATGTGTTAGCTACAACAATTTTACTAACGACTGGGGAAAAAAAGTCCTGATCAGCAGCCGATTCATGCCTACACACTATATACATGTATTAAAAGATTTACTTCAGATCTGTGCTCTTCATCTGTCATAACCATCGGCTGAAAAGATCATGACTCTGTAAACTCTATGGAGATCCTGATTGTGAGTGTACACATTGGAAGGATGTCATTCCATAGCTGAACGAGATTTATATTTCTGCTGAACAATCAAATAAAACGATGATCTGTGCTTTGGAATGATTCTCATTCATCGCTGGCACGTACATACTAATGCAATGTCAGGTCAACCAGTCCTTTATCGGATGATTGGCCCGATTATTAGCTGAAAACTCTTTAGTGTGTACCCAGCCTTACACTACTGGGTATGTAGAGTTTACATAGCTGATCAGGATAGGCTACATTACAAAACAATGAGTAAAAAATTGTAAGTGTTTTGATAGAGATAAAAGACGCAAAAAAAAAGATTATTCAATTATATTTCAGAACTTACAATATAATTAGCTATATATTAGACCAACGGTACCCAGTGTGCTCAGATGACATTTGGGACAGGTGGAAAAAAATGCAGTGGACATTGACAGCAATCTCCTTGTATATGAGGTCATCATCTGAAATCATCATCATTATCCTCAGAATCATCATTTTTATTTAAATAGTGCCAGAGAATCCGCAGCGTAGCACAGTCAACAAAATATAAACAGAAAAAATATAGCTAAGTAAGGGAAAAGAGAAATAATAGAACCGGTAAAAATCAATACAAGAGATTATAAAGAAAACAACTACATAAGAAGACACTAGTAGACCAAAGGATGGCATCACTAGTTATGCCATCGTGCGTCCCAGCCAAACAAGCCAGACCTGTTTAATTCAGCAATACTTGCTTGTGGCAACACTGAAAATAGATCCAATAGCTCGGACCTCGGGGTAAGCAGCTGGATTGTACCGTACATGGGGTTAGAGTCAATAACTATCCTAAATCTGTTACACACACCAAAAACAACACCAGACTCACTAAATACAGGATCACAAACCACAAATTAGAGATTGGGAGTTGCAGACACAAGTCCAACAGGAAACCGCAAGAACATACAGAGCGATAGCGGGGACAGTGAGAGAGGCTGAATGAGGAGGATGAGCACTGCCTAACATAATACAGGTCATATATTGGGAAAACTGGATAACCTGCTTGGAAAAAGGGGGAGCAGCTGCTAAGACTCTACAAAATGTCACACAGTGTGATCAAGACACAATTAAGACATATTATGGCTCATTACACTAAAGTGCTTTCTGATGTCACAACTTTGTTTTTTTAGCTTATGAATACATATTATAATATGTTATAAAATAAATAAAATGTTAAATTTTTTTAAATTAAAAAGTCTGTGCCCCCCCAACAGTTCACTACTCAGCGCTATGAGACCATGCAACAGCATGTTATATATGTGTACATTATTTGTTCTTTCTGTACCACATGTATTATATATGCATATATATATATATTTGTTGATGTTTGTCATAGGTTGAACTTTTTTGCTATTCATTGTACATTGACACTTCTTATGTTTATGCTATTATGTATCGTTCTATTCTCTAAATGTAAGGGATAGCAATACCATGGAGCAGGTTCAGGTATCCATAATATAAATTTGTCCCTCTTACTTTGATACTAGATTTGTCCTCTATAAGTTTATAACTACCATTAGAATTCCAAGTCATTTTAAAGACAATAGGATGTGTGCCATTAGATAACAATTTAAACTAACCTTGACTGATTCCGACACATTAATTTGAAATATACTTGGCTTATATCACAGATACTGAGGGGTTAACAATGCAATTAGAGACATTATAAATAGTGATCACAGACACAACAAACCATCCCCTGGCGACATATAGGATATGCGGAACGCTCCTTATTGTGACTACTTTCCGAATTCTCTGGCGACTTTGATGATGACCATTCGGTCTTCCAAGTCTAATAAGTCCCATTATATGTTGATTCAACCACTATAGCATCAGGGAAACAAGACCTCTAATCAGATATCCTTATACAACCTAACTTCCATCATTATATATTACTATACTGTGCATGCCACTTTGTGTACTTAATTTAAAATTCTGGATCCTTTGGAGGGGGTGGATCTTGTTAGTAGAAGGACATGTGGATATAAATGCTGTATCAACATCTCTATCATGTTACTAAAATATTTATGGTTACAAATACTGTCATATAGAACGTAAACATGTTTTAACTTAAGAAAAAAAATAGTTAACAAAATTACTGGCGTTATATCTCCATTACAGCTTGAGTAAAGTACACATATGTGGCACCATTTAACTCAGGATATAAAGTCAATTAAAATTTAGGGTACATTTTTTCAGGTTCAAGAACGTAACGATTGTTCGGTTTTCCCTATGCAATGACCGTAAAATAATAAGGTTACAAAAAGAGAACACTATAAAAAACCAAAATCAATATAACATTTTCCAGGGTAGACAATGAATTCAAAAATATATTTCCATTACAAATAGCACACACCTCCAAACATGGACTTTAGTTTGGCCACTAAGGGCCTGATTCATTAAGGATCTTAACTTAAGAAACTTGGGCCTGATTCATTATGGATCTTAACTTGAGAAACTTCTTATTTCAGTCTCCTGGACAAAACCATGTTACAATGCAAGGGGTGCAAATTAGTATTCTGTTTTGTACATAAGTTAAATACTGCCTGTTTTTTCATGTAGCACACAAATATCAACTTTAAATTTCAGTCTACAAATAAGCTATCAAGTATTTGTGTGCTACATGAAAAAACAGTCAGTATTTAACTTATGTGCAAAACAGAATACTAATTTGCACCCGTTGCATTATAACATGGTTTTGTCCAGGAGACTGAAATGAGAAGTTTCTCAAGTTAAGGTCCTTAATGAATCAGGTCCCTAAGGTATTAAATAGTTCCAGTGGAACACAGGCTGCTTGTGTGGTCAAATCTGGATATGTTTAGAGTTCTAGATATGGGCGGAAATAGGCTCCTATTTTAAAACCAACTTTGCATCAGTTCTTGGTGATGTCACTATTTCCTAGTGAACTGATTGGCTGAACATTGGTTCAGCCTACAAAATGTCTACCTCCACCATGTGAAGGTGATTGGTGTACTTTAAACCAATAAAACATATCAAACATATATCCCTTTTAAGCAAATCAGTACTATTCCCTATAAAAAACAATCTTTAAAATAAAAATAAATATATATATATATATATATATATATATATATATATACACATCTCCAGTAAAGGCTTCCATTTCAGCTTTAATTCAGTTTTCTAAGATACTTTGTTACATCCGAACTATGAACTTTAGAACACCCAGGTTCAGAGTGAGACAAATCAGAGCGATAAAGTTCTATTAATTGCATAATGCCCACTGGCCTGGGTTACAGATCTTCATTTTCCACACATTGACAGAAAATATTTAAAAAATGGGGAATAGAGCTGAACTTGCTGTCCTGATCCTCTGACCTCTGCTCTGCAAATATTTAGGAACCCACAGTATGTAGCCAAAACCCTTGCTCAGTTTCACTGTGACAACATTTGCTTTAAATTTCAGCTGTCCACCGTATTTCATCCTTCACTTCCTGGGTTTAAGGATGAGCAGAGGATCCCACGCTGCACTACGGTGGTTACTGACAGCAGTGAAATCTCCATAATGTATATCTGCTAACTGCTATTATTGACAATGGCTCCTACCATGACTCCCATAATATCTACTGAAAGACAAAGTTATTTGTGTCTGTGAGAAGCATGAAACTCGAGGAAATGGAAAGTATGCATGTTTGGGACAAAATATGGAACTAAGACCTTCTATTTTTATTGTATTTTATTATTATAATTTTTACTTTTATTATTATTATTATTATTATTATTATTATTAGTTATTGTTGTATATTATATATGAAAGCGTTATGAAAGAACTCACTCACATCAGTCCCTGCCCCATTGGAGCTTACAGTCTAAATTCCCTAACACACACACACACACACACACACACACAGACAGACTAGGGTAAATTTTGATAGCAGCCAATTAACCTACCAATATGTTTTTGGAGTGTGGGAGGAAACTGGAGCACCCGGAGGAAACCCACGCAAACACAGGGAGAACATACAAACTCCACACAGATAAGGCCATGGTCGGGAATTGAACTCATGATCCCAGTGCTGTAAGGCAGAAGTGCTAACCACTTAGCCACCATTAAGGAAAGTAAGGCAAAAAAGGGAGTTCATTTTCTCCTGGACAAACCCTGGTACAATACAAGGGTTGCAAATTAGTTTATTATTTTGCACATACGTTAAATACTGGCTGTTTTTTCATGTAGCACACAAATAGTCGATAGCTTTATTTTTACGTTGAAATTTAAAGTTGATCTAGGACATGCCCTACCCCAGCTATAAATCTGTCCCCACATTATAAATTGACCTCATAATTTAGGTCATTATTTTCATGTTCTCCCTAAGAGCCTTTACTCTTTTAATAGGAAGCTATTTGGGCATCCAGTTGTGTGTAGCAAACACTAAGTTATTTGTTTAATATACACTAATCTGAAATGTATGAAAACTGCTAGGGGTACAGTTGAATTTAGAGGTATTTTTTCTGTATGTTTGTTTTTCTCAGATGTCTCCCGAAGGATTATTAAAATTATTTTTGTCATGAAAGTAAATTTAATATGTAGTCAAATTGTCTGATTTTGTTCTCTGGTTAGCCCTACAGAGAGCACATCTGTGTCATACCCAAGGGCAATAAAAATAAACGACTCATATGTATACACAGTGCCAGCCCAAGCTATGGCAAAAGCCTGTGGCGCATGGAACGTTACAGTATATGCATAATCACTTCACATGCACATGCATCATCACATCACGTGCTACTGATAGAGCTCCTTATGTCAGCTGGCTCCCCAGGAAAATCTCGGGGTTGTGCTATATAGACATGGCTGAAAAACACCTGTCTTGGCCTGTAAGGATAACATATATTCTGTGACACGGGCACCTTCAGGTGATTTATACATGAACAACTTCTTGCTTGGAATGAACGGTACTTTTATTGCTCCGCCACAAGAAACAGCAAACACTATGTCAGGACGACACCAGGCAACCTAACACTGGCTAGCCCCAGTTTCCCTCCCTGGTCACCGGCCACTATCTGGCATCGGTCGTAAAGTACCATTGCACAATTCAGGTTTATATACTTGAGACTCCTGTCACAGCTTAAGCTTGACGGACAGGCGACACTCCCACCTTGCCTTTAGAAGAAAGTCTCCTCCTCAGGTGCTCTGTAATTACTGTTCATTGCAGACACACTTTGTCAGCCTGCTGTGGAAATACACTTTCAAAGCATGTACTTTAAATCACATTTTATACTGTTACTTTGTCACACTTGTCTTACTCCTGTAAACCTAACCTAGTTCCACTGCTATAATGGTATGTGACCGGGTCTGCATTCTTTACCTGCCGACAGTCAGTTGAATATCAGATTCCTCTTTTAGAGGCCTATGGCAGACCCTTCCCTTTATTACAATTCATACACAGAAACAACCACAGGCCCTGTTAGGGATACTTGAGAAGAGGGCTGAGAAATGTATAGCATACATGCCAACTCTCCCGGAATGTCCAGGAGATTCCCAAATTCTTGGTAGGTCTCCCAGAATCCCAGGAGAGTAAGGCATTCTCCCGCATCTGCCCACTTCACTAGTGAAGTGGGTAGTGTAGCAGTTTGTGGGACAATCAAATAGACCTCTTTGAGATGGTGAACTGGCCGAGTGGACTGCATGAGAAAGCCAAATGATGCGCTGGAGTCAGGACACCAGTTAGAGGCTGGGAATGCCGGCAATTCCTGGAGGAATGCGTGGAAAGGCTGCATTAGAAGAGTATGCAGAGGCAGAAGCATGGAAGAGCCTAAGGCAGGAAGCTGAATATATGTTTATATCTAGTAAAACATGATACCTGACAACATGTAGTAAGAATCTCTATAGATAGATGCAATGCAGAATATATGTCCGCAGGACACATGTGACATGAGAACTATCTATTCCAGGCTGTTACACCTAATTGCTCCAAGTGGACAACTGATAACTATAATAAAAATACTTTGTGATAAGTGTTAAAAGTCTTAAACCTACACAGTGCATGACCAACAACAAGGGTGGGAATAAACACATTGGACCTGATTCATGGTCAGACACAACCTGCACGCAACTTAAGTTTAAAAAAGTAGCTACGTAATAGATGGATAACTCTTAATATATTTTTATATTTTTGATTGAGTATTATAATGCACAATTTATTGCTTGATGTGAACTATTCATTTATGAACAACGTCATTAAACTCTGGTAGATTGAATGGAACACAACGTACATGAAAGGAATTTATTAATGAATGAAGTGTCTTTTCCTTTAATTTACTGTAAAGTCCTAAAATCCTTTAGAAGTTGGATTTCTTTTCAACTTTTATCTTCCTGTAAATGTTTAGTAAAGGAAACAGACACGAGTCAGAGAATCATAATTTATTACATGAATATTTTAATTAGAGTGAGTGGCGGCTGCACCACCTAAAAGTATAATCAACATTAAATCATTGGATACTAGGGAACAGTACAACAGGCATCTTATCATGGATATAGGACAGTATTTGACTTACTTTGCACAGTAATGATTCCTTTTATTATTTTTTAAAAAATATTTTATTGATTTTCATAAGTAAACAAACAAATTACATACCAAATATGTATATGTATATATATATCATACAATATCATATCCAAGTATAATATTATACAATATTATATCCAAATAACATATCATACAATATTATATCCAAATATCATTTCATACAATATCATATCCAAGTATCATATCATACAAGATCATATCCAAGTATCATATCATAAAATATTATATCCAAATATCATATCATACAATATCATATCCAAGTATAATTTTATACAATATTATATCCAAATATCATATCATACAATATTATATCCAAATATCATATCATACAATATTATATCCAAATATCATATCATACAATATCATATCCAAGTATCATATCATTTAATATAATATATAAATATCATATCATACAAAATCATATTAAAATATCATATAATACAATATTATATCCAAATATCATATCATACAATATTACATCCAAATATCATATCATACAATATTACATCCAAATAGCATATGCAATATCCTATCCAAATATCATATCATACAAGATCATATCCAAGTATCATATCATGCAATATCATATCCAAGTATCATATCATACAATATTATATTCAAATATCATATGCAATATCCTATCCAAATATCATATCATGCAATATTATATGAACATATCATACAATATCATATCCAAATATCATATCATACAATATCATATCCAAGTATCATATCATTTAATATAATATATAAATATCATATCATACAAAATCATATTAAAATATCATATAATACAATATTATATCCAAATATCATATCATACAATATTACATCCAAATATCATATCATACAATATTACATCCAAATAGCATATGCAATATCCTATCCAAATATCATATCATACAAGATCATATCCAAGTATCATATCATGCAATATCATATCCAAGTATCATATCATAAAATATCCTATCCAAATATCATATGCAATATCCTATCCAAATATCATATCATGCAATATTATATGAACATATCATACAATATCATATCCAAATATCATATCATACAATATCATATCCAAGTATCATATCATTTAATATAATATATAAATATCATATCATACAAAATCATATTAAAATATCATATAATACAATATTATATCCAAATATCATATCATACAATATTACATCCAAATATCATATCATACAATATTACATCCAAATATCATATGCAATATCCTATCCAAGTATCATATCATACAATATCATATCCAAGTATAATATTATACAATATTATATCCAAGTATCATATCATAAAATATCCTATCCAAATATCATATGCAATATCCTATCCAAATATCATATCATGCAATATTATATGAACATATCATACAATATCATATCCAAATATCATATCATACAATATCATATCCAAGTATCATATCATTTAATATAATATATAAATATCATATCATACAAAATCATATTAAAATATCATATAATACAATATTATATCCAAATATCATATCATACAATATTACATCCAAATATCATATCATACAATATTACATCCAAATATCATATGCAATATCCTATCCAAGTATCATATCATACAAGATCATATTCAAGTATAATATTATACAATATTATATCCAAGTATCATATCATAAAATATCCTATCCAAATATCATATGCAATATCCTATCCAAATATCATATCATTCAATATTATATCCAAATATTATATCATACACTATCATCCAAGCACCCCCCGGCTTCACCTGTTCATCTAATTAGAATAATCTCACTATGTGGAATGAGGTTTAATTCTAGGCACCTCGATGAAAATCTAGTTTCTCTGTAGATCCAAAGCTGCTTGTGTACTGCACAGTGGATAATTTGCTCTTCATCAATGACTTCCGTTGACTCTTCACTGCCTGACATCCGTAGACTCTACATTACACGTGTAACGCCTGTGTGACCGGAATGGTTTTGTATTACTTGATGGTGGTGCTGTAACACCTGGTCCAATAACTATGAGGTAGGTTCTACACTCAGCTCAGCAAAGTGGAGAGGCAGGGTTTCCTGGAACAGTACACAATGCATTAGGGCTATACGAAAGAGGAAGTTGGATGGCAAATTAATTCTTTATTTTTATCTTGCTAATTGAGCAGCTGACCTATATTCACAAATGTATTTCCCCAGTTCCAATTAATCTTCAATTCAACACCACAAAACAATCATATTCTCGGAAATAGTAAAAAAAAAAGATTTATAATCTAGTTTCTTTGAGTCAATTCCTTAATCCTGTTAATTAACCTCCAATGTTAATTAACCTCTAACCTCTAAGTTACCCTGCTGATTCTATAGTGCGTCAATGGTGACATCTAACCTCAACGGCTTCCGCTGAATACCGAAGATGGATTTTTTACCTACATCAATTAATAATACATCTATTTACCTATGATTAATCTATGAATGACTATAAAATGCTGTTTCTGTTTATTATTATATATCTAACTCATAATAACTAACTAATTATTAATTATTATCCGATGAGAATCCTACATAAATTTGCCCTATTACCACTTCTACAACAATACATTCATTTATTTTAGATCAGTGGGTAAATGTTCTTACACAATTAAAATATACACATTTTACTCACTGAGCGTTAGTATTTTTTTTTAATTATTATTAATTTTTATTTATAGGGCGCCACTAGGTGTCCGTAGCGCCGTACAGGGACAAACAAGTACAATACAAGGTGGGACGGTACGGTACAGTAAACAGTAAGCACAGTAACTCAGTAAGCTCAAAGCACAGCTAGAGAGAGGGGGAGGGAAGACCAGCAAGCGCTGGAGCCCAAGAGGAAGGGTGCGGATGACGGGGAGACCCCCAGGGGGGTGGGGGGAAAGGTAGCTGGAGAGCAGAGTTAGAAGTGTAGGAAACAGGAGGAGAGATGGCCCTGCTCAAGGGAGTGTACAATCTAAGGGACTGCAATAAACGTACAATCTTAGTAGACTGCAATAAGGTTGGCAGCATGGTGGCTAAGTGGTTAGCTTCTGCCTCACAGCACTGGGGTCATGAGTTCGATTCCCGACCATGGCCTTATCTGTGAGGAGTTTGTATGTTCTCCCTGTGTTTACGTGGTTTTCCTCCGGGTGCTCCAGTTTCCTCTCACACTCCAAAACACATGCTGGTAGGTTAATTGACTGCTATCAAATTGACCGTGTGTCTGTCTGTGTCTGTGTGTGTGTGTGTGTTAGGGAATTTAGACTGTAAGCCCCAATGGGGCAGGGACTGATGTGAGTGAGTTCTCTGTACAGCGCTGCGGAATTAGTGGCGCTATATAAATAAACGGTAATAATAATAATAATAATAATAAGGTTACACATATGACCGTTGTTCCTGTAAGATTCCAGTTTACTGCACAGTTTGTTATGTGATCGGAAATAGTACATGGATTCCAAGTTTATTAAATTAAATAGGGGTCTTTTACATGAATGCTTCAAACCCTCCGCACAGTAACCAATTTATCAGTTCAGTTCAGTTTAAAATTGTTACTGTTCTTAGTATGTATCAATATAGTCTGTGAAACGGTGACTCTCTCCACTGATTGGTTTCTATATCAATATTAGTCTATTACACAGTGTCTGGGGCAATAGAATAATTAGTGGTTCACTTTTCTCTTTTGGAGTCTCTTACAACTTAACCAGGACTGTGTCTAGAAGATTAGTTACCAGGCAGCTCAAAATGAACTGATTAGATAGAGGTAGGTTACTTCATTCCACACTAAATAAAGCAATAAACATTTAAGTATCAGGTATTATAGAAACTGAATCTTAGTAACTCTTTATGGACAACTTCTCTCCTGTATCCATCTTTCTTGCGGTTTGCGTAAACTGTTTCATGAATTCAGCACTTAGCTGATTGTCACTTTATGACGCTCATGTATCTCTATCCTATGTCTCTTTCACGATCTCTCAGCTACTCGGTCTGCCTGCACTCTGCCTGTCTTTTCAGAACTGTTCTTTTAATATGATACGCTTTAACTCTGTTTGCTTCATCTACAAGTGTTTTCTTCCTCACTGCCTCACAGCGGCACATCCGTCTTCCTCTGTCTCTGACTCCCAACGCCACACACCCTACTCCTTCTACTTCCAACTTCCAACTGATTCTTTACAACTGTCCCCATTCTAAACAGCCTCCTCACGGGGCAACAGAAGATTCTAAATATAATTGCTTTATTTGCAAAAAATTAAATATCAGCTTTTCACTTTGCAAGCAGAGCAGTGGCGGAACCACCATTGGTGCGGTAGGTGCCGTGGACCGGGCCCCATGGAGATAATAGGGCCCGCTGCAATGCAGATGCAGAGGGTCAAGAGCCCCGCTTACCCCTTCCCCTCCTCCCTGCACTGGAGCCCTAGTCCCGCCCCTGATGCAGGGCGACCAGCATTGATTACTAGCGTACCACACCGAGCAGGGTATCACACATGTGCCTATTGTTCTGCTTAATCCAGCCATCCTATGCACTGTAATCATCCCTGAAGTTAGTTGGGCATTGGCAGGCACCCAGTTCATGTGTAAATTGTGATCATATACCCATGGAACACCCAATCCTTTAGAGGGCCCAAATTTGTGGTACAAGATGCTGCTCAGGCTCCTCTACTGTCCACAATGTTAGAAGTGACAAGGAAGCCACCACTCTCCCGCTGATCAAAGCCACTTTTAGTCTTCTTATGTTGAAAATATTTTTTTAATTAACGTTGGTTGCAAAAAGTATCAAAGATAAAAATGGCTGAGCAGGTTTGCTGGAGCCCTAACCAGACCTGTGATGGCAATGTCAGTTCCTCAGGGGCGTGAACACATTGCAGCAAATAGTTTTAACATATGAAAACTAAGAGACGCTTTTTTTGGTCAACGTGATTCTGGTCATTTCCTTATTATATTTTGTGTTATCAGTACACAGTCCCTCTACTGAGGCATTTGTGATAAACATTTGAGCTCTTTAATTATACATTGTTTATTGACAGTTGGAGAATATTTATCAATCATTTCAATCCCTGCCCCAGTGGAGCTTACAATCAATATTCCCTACACACTAATTTCGTAAGAAGCCAATTAACCTACCGATATGTTTTTGGACTGTGGGAGGAATCTGGACCACGTGCAAGCTCCACACAGATAGCGCCCTGATTGGAATTGGCCCCAGTACTGTGAGGCAGCAATGCTAATTATTGTGCCACCATGCAAACCAGAAGATTAAACATTAAGAAAAAAAGGCCCTTTCCCCATCATTTCCCTTGGAGCGGGCTTACAATACAGAGTATTCAATACGCTAATAGTTCAAATTTGTATTCTAAGTTAGGTTTGGCTGCCCTCTCCTTTCGCCAGTGCCAGTCCCTTCTATTATACTATGGCTCCCAATACTCATAAGCAGAGATGTTGGAACAGCTCAGTTCAACAACTTTCAAATATTTGGCTGGATCAATCTCAAAAATATTGAAATTCAGTTTTATGTTTCCCACCGTGTTATATAAACATTGCTGTGTTTGAGTTCACTGTTCGCATTGGAAGAATGATACAAATACTATACAATGCAGTTATTTAAGTTCTAAGGAGGTTAAAACTGGCCAAGCTCATTGGCTTTGCTTGAATTTAATTAGAATTTTTTTAGTCTACCTAAAGTTTGAGAATGTATTGCAAACTTTCAAACACCAGTAAAACTAAACTTCGCTTTTGCATACACAAACTTTTTTTAATTTATTTTGCATGTCATTCTTGTTGGGGTATATATGCTGTTGGGCAAGACTTCTCTCCGTACACTGTAACTGGCATCGGAGCTCCAACAGTCATTGTACAACCTTGTAGGGCATTACATCGAGACATACACGGATATTTACAGACATACATGGGAACAGAGAGAACTCCAGTCAATGGGTTTAAGATGTGAACTGATGGTGTTATCATCTAAGGGTTGGGACCTTAAACATAGCATCAATGATACCAGGAGGAAACACTTTTTAGGAGGTGGTAGAAGAAGCACTCGGTCTGTAAACAGACTGAGCTTGGTTATCTCCAAATGAACATGCAGAGAATCTAACATTGTAGTGATGAGACACAGAACCATTGGGACAACCATACGCATGGAGAGAGACTGTAGGCTAGAGGTGGCATCAGAATTCTGCTGTAGGTGATATATTTCACAGGATCTCCCATAGTGACACTGTTGATTAGGCCATTATTTACTGAATACATAATAATGTCCTGATAACTGGCTAAAACATTACGGAACTCATTTAGAGTCGGACGCAAAGTCTGTTTTAGGCGCAAGTGTCCAAGATGCAGGCGGATTTGGTGCTTTCTGCACATGCATGATAATGTTTTTTTGATGGATGCGCCTAAAACGGACTTTGCGTCCGACTCTAAATGAGGTCCTACATGTTTCATTTTCTTTCTAGGACTCATTTATATGAGCGACATGCTTCTAATTTCTATGCGGAGTGTGACTAAAATGACTATCCACTTTCAGACAACCCAAAGAGCCTTCCTTTCCTCTGGAACTTTTTATGTTACCTATGGTAAACTGTGGTTCAACAGCGCTGACTGAATGGAAAGATCGGAGCTGTCATCATCATCATCATCATCATTTATTTATATAGCACCAACATATTCCGTAGCGCTTTCCAATTGGGGACAAACATAGTAAACTAATAAACAAACTGGGTAAGACGGACAAAGAGGTGAGAAGGCCCTGCTCGCAAGCTTACAATCTATGGGGAATGGCTTAGTGAGCTTTTCAATGAACCAGCCATGCGCAGTCTACCCAGCACCTGTTTGGATTGGCCAAAACTTCTGTCCAATCAGGTGTCACATAGGCTACACACCTAAAGTGTGGCATATTTCAACTTGTATAGTTGAATAGAAGTTTATTGGGGGAAGATAGATAACTATGGGGAGCTGTCCAAAAGTGGATAATCCCTGTAATTAGTTTACTGTTATATTACTTGAATTATTTTCAATGTACAGATTGAACTTAATCTACTGATGCACATTTGCTGTCTGGCCTGCTCCAAACTGAAGACCAGTGTTGAAAAATCTTCATTTTAAAGCCATCCAGATCACATAGGTTAATAGTTTGGTGAATTAGGTAAAATCTTTACTTATATTTTGGGGGGGTTGGTCAGTGAACTTGTTTGTTTGATCCTGACTCCAGTGACTCACCAGAACCACACACGACTCAGCCTTTTTCATACATTTTTTGGGTTAGGTGAATCGAGAGCTTTTAATCATCCAGGTTTTTCCAACATATGTCAGACCACACAGACTTCCTAAAATGAAGATCCTCAGACAGTAACGCACATGGTCTTTCCCTGAAGTGGTATCTTTTTTTCCAGTCTGTGGGTGTTGCAAAGATGTTCCTGTAATCAGTTTATTGCTGACACAGCATTTAAAGCATCTGTAATATTCATTCCTTGTCACTGGTAGAGAGCGCAGGACAATTTGGACGTCACTCAGTGGTATTTTCCATTAGTAATTTGCAAGGTGCAGTCTAGTGACCTAACCACGTAACTATGTTTCTGACTTTGACAACAGTGCAAACTCTTATGCCCTTAATTCACCTACAAACTCCAGAGGATGTACAATGTGTATGAGGACCAAGGAAACCTTTTTCCTTTCAAAACTGAGAAAAATCAAAATATTTCACGTTTGGGTACCCAGAAACTAGAGATGAGTGAATCTGGGACCTGATTCATTAATGCTCTTAACTTAAGAAACTTCTTATTTAAGTCTCCTGGACAAAACCATGTTACAATGCAAGGGGTGCAAATTAGTATTCTGTTTTGCACATAAGTTAAATATTGACAGTTTTTTCATGTTGCACACTAATATCAACTTTAAATTTCAGTATACAAATAAGCTATCAAGTATCTGTGTGCTACATGAAAAAACAGTCAGTATTTAACTTATGTGCAAAACAGAAAACTAATTTGCACCCCTTGCATTGTAACATGGTTTTGTCCAGGAGACTTAAGTAAGCAACTTCTTAATTTAAGATCCTTAATGAATCAGGCCCCAGATCTACTGTCAGGCTTTTATAAAAGCCACAAGTCTCTGTCAGAACTATTTTGCCCAGTAATGTCCTATCCATTACTCTGCAGTACAATGTCCTTATTTGTAATTTTTGTTCTTTCTACATGAAGCAACTAAATCAAATTCTAAGTGAATCAAATATGTGTACACTTTCAGCATGATAGCAGTATTTCATAAAATAAACACATGTATTGGAGCGATTCCTTTTCCTCTTTAATTTATCATCACTTAATGAATTTCTCCCAATGCCTTGTGCGGCTAAAGCCGAGATTTCAAAGCTTAAAACCATCAAATTTATTGCAATCCAGCCTCAAAATAAATAATTGTATTAGTTCAGCATTAATGAAACCGTATGTCTGCAAATACTTTGTACACTGTTTATTTTATTCCTCATGTGTGCAATTTATCATACCATGTAAAACAAATCTGCAGCGAAAAATCTGTGTTTAAATGGAAGTCTCTTTCATGTTAAATGATTAGCCCTGAAGAAATGTGATGCTAAATTCTTCTGGAGATCAGTGGCTGCTAATAGGGCATGCAATGTGTAATTTAGCATCTCATTTACCTTGGCTGTCTGTAAGAGGACGCTGCATGGTTACTCTGGACCGAAAAAGTACCAGGGTACAGTTGATAAAGTAGGTCAACAAATCTCAATAAAATATAGAAAATCTATCTTTAAATGTGCGGTCTCTTCAGGTATACTAAGTGATCGCGGTCTATGTTTTCACTAAAAAAAAAATCTGTAACAACAGAACTGGGAGTTGGGATGTTATAAATCTTATATGACCCTTTCTACTATTCTCCAAACGTTTTCAAGATGTTTTTTTTTTTTTTCAGATTATTGAACTCCATGGAAAATAGCAGCCACAACAGTCCTCCTCCTAAATTGATATAACTCCAAAAATGAACATTCCTCTTCTCAAAATATTAACTTTCCTGGATTTGTTTCTTGAGCCTTCATAATCCTTTAGGAAATACTGTACTGACTAGGTCCTTCCTTCCTCATTTTCGGAATAGACAGGTGTAGCATAAGAGTTATTGAAAAGTTAGCGGCTAACTCCAATTTTATGGAGGTTTTGTTACTTGAACTTAAATATATCTCCTCTTTTCTGCAGTGCGAATGTGCCGTGAAACGCGTCAACGCATGTGCAGTGAAACGCGCCTGATATTAGTGTTTAAAGCCACTTGCAGCCCCTTATGCCTGATGAGGCAGATCAGGGCGAGCAAGTTAAGTACAGTGGGGTCATGCATATGTAAGTGTAGCATGTCCCTGGGAGGTGCAGCTTGGGGCAATCTCCAAATGTGCTTCTCAGCTGGTGTATCTATTGTGGGTGCCAATGGCCTGCTGTACAGATACATGGTGATGCTGATGACCCTGATGGTGATGGATGTCAGCAGACCTGCACGTCTGTACAGGTAAGTACAGTGGGCTGTGGGCATGATATGGCAGACGTACATCTGATACACTTACAACCAACCAGATCATAAGCACAAGAACAGTTCTTTTAACATTTGTTTTGATAGCGACAAATTTCATTTTTAGATTTGATATATATTAAAAAAAACATTGTCTTATACAGCAGGTATAATCTTTCTTCTCATATACAAATGAAAGTAGCCAAAAATTAATTCTAATATACATCTACATCTCCATCTCCCTACATCTCCAACCTCATCTCTATTCACATTCCATCCCACCCACTGCGATCGTCCAATGATCGTCACCTCTCTTCCCCTCTGACTACCTCTTCTCACGCATGTATCCAAGACTCCTCCCGCGCAGCTCCCCTTCATTGGAACAAGCTCCCTGGCTCCATCAGAACATCCCCTAATCTGTCCTCTTTCAAATGAACATTAAAAACCCACCGTTTCTTAAAAGCCTTCCAGTCACCTGCCTAACCACCCACCTGTCGGCTACCTCTCCCTGTCTTCCCTTCTTCCCTTCTCATTCCCTCCTCAACCCCGTCTCCATTTCACCCGTTTCTCCGTCTCACCCTAGTGTCTGTGTCTGTCTTCCCCTCCCTTTAGATTGTACGCTCCTTTGAGCAGGGCTCTCCTGCCTCCTGTTTCCACCACTTTTAACTTTGCTCTCCAGCTACTCAGCTCACCTCCTCTCGGACCTTCTGCCCTCTGTCTCCTCTCGCTTCTCTCTGTTCCTCTCAGTGGCTCTTAACCTGTCATTCGCGCCTACACTTTTGGGCTCAAGTTACCAGCCTGAACTGACTATCCCCCACCCTCTCTCTCTAGCTGTGCTTTGAGCTCCCATGGTTAAAGTGCTTACTGTTACTTGTACTGTGCTCTTTCACCTCGTACTGTACCATTGTCTGTCCTTGTACGGCGCTACGGATACTTTGTGACGCCCTATAAATAAAAATTAATAATAATAATAATAATAATAATAATACATCCACAAAATCATATTATATAGGCACGAGCCATGAAGACAGCACTATCAGCTTCAGAGGTCAAGCCACAATCAGCCAATAAGAAGCGGCTAGTTTGCGCTTGCTGCTGTCATTGTCATCAGTGTGTGTATTTGCACCGGTGATACGGCGACTGACAGGTGTATCTGCATCTTTGTGTGGGTCAATTACTGGAACGTGCCTTTACTCAGACTGCATTTGACCTTTCCTTCCCCTGTTACGCCTCTCCAAGGGTAAGGAAGCGAAAGTGTCAGATGTCACCAATCTGCATACAGACGTATGTATACGCCTTTTTTGTGGGCATGCACAGTACAAATTTGAATATTTTAGATTAAACTAACAGTCTTACATCTAACTCAGTATCAGTCTATAAATACTTAGAATGAGTGGGCATCTCCCAGTACAGTTTTTGGGGACTCACTGATCCCAATTAATAATATAACAATGTGAAAAGTTAAGTTTCATTCTGTTCTCATCACTGTGTTCTAATAAGTATCATGACTTCCATGTGTCTGTTCTTCTGAAGTAAGAAGCAATGCATTACTCATGTAGCTTCAATTGGGTTCTGTTCTGTCTAGCCTACTTTGTGACAGTATGGTGACAGCAGTCATAACATTGGCTTTTAAATGTACTGCAATACTCCTGTCTTTCTGAAGCAAATCCGACTTTTGAACAGCAGGGGGTGAGTGCAACGCTCTCGTCAGAAAGGATCGCAGAGTCAGAGGCTGAAACTAATTGTCTGGAAACTGTTCATTGCCAGAGAGTTTCTTATATTCAGGACTCGTGTTGGCGTCTTATCTGCACGGGGGAGCGCCACAGAATGGGAGAAGAAAACATATTTTTTTAAAACAAAATTAAGTAAAACAATAAACAATGTGAATTTTACCCCACACATACAATTAAAAGAAAAACAAGAAAATCTTAAGCTTTCTACTGAGCCCAAAAGGCATTTTGGAAAGCCCTTGTGTTATTAAAAATGCACAATAGTTTTCCTTCACAATACAAACTTGGTCAAGAATGATCTCCCACACATACAGTATATTAAGCAGCTGGAAGTAATAAAATGGTCTAATCGACCCTATTGTTGCTTCGGCTGTGAGGTCGTGAGTTACAACAGACAATTACTTTGACAGCAAGAGATTTCTGGATGTGAATTTCCAGAGTAGGACTATTGACGTCCTTCTTCCAAGCAGGTCGTATGATGACCATTTCAAAGGAGACAGTCAGTGGCGCACGCAGGATTTTGTCATCCCCCCCTCCGGAAAAAAATACAGAGAGCTGCTGCGCATGTGGCCGCAGCTCCATTTCGGCGGCACCGTATTGTACAGCAGCCGTGGCGCTGTCAAAGAAGTGTCCGCGGCGGTGCTGTATTGTATTGTAGTACAATGCAGCACCGCCGCGGAAGCTTCTTTGACAGCTCCGCGGCTGCTGTATAGTAAAGTGCCGCTATGTAGGGGCACTGTTTAACCCCCATTCTTCGCGGAGGGAAGAATGGGTGCGCCCCTGACAGTCATCATCAGCTATTTATATAGCGCCACTAATTCTGCAGCGCTGTACAGAGAACTCACTCGCATCAGTCCCGGCCCCATTGTACCTTACAATCTCCCAATACACACACACAAAGATACTAGAGTCAATTTAATAGCAGCCAATTAACCTACTAGTATGTTTTTGGAGTGTGGGAAGAAACCGGAGCAAACCCACGCAAACATGGGAAGAGCATACAAACTCCACACAGATAAGGCCATGGTTGGGAATCGAACTCATAAACCCAGCACTGAGAGGCAGAAGTGCTAACCACTGAGCCACCAGTGCAGCCCTATACCAATTTGGGTTTATAAACTTCGCTTTCACTTAGACGTAAAATTCAACCCGCAATCTTTCTGCACCTGGTGGACATTTGTACATTTTGCAATATTAACATTGAAATATACAAACTTGATACTGTAATAGAGAGCGACAGTCGTGATATTCCCCCACTCCCATTGCTTAAATGAAGTAATACATGAATGTAAACCAAGCAGTGTTTTAGGAGATAAAAGGAAAAACTTTTAATGAATGAAGGGTCGTAAATCCATAATCCAAAAATCTGCAAAGTTAGGTGCAGATTTATTTTCTGGGGGACTGTTTCAATGACTTGAGGGTAAATGTATTAATCATCGGTTTCTGCAAGTCGCCGGATATTGACGACTTTGCAGAGGAAATTTAAAGCGGCAATGGCTTTAAAGGCAAGTTTTGTCTTGAAAGCCATTGCCGCTTTAAATTTCCCCTGCAAAGTCACCGATATCCAGCGAATTGCAGAAACAGATGCTTAATACATTACCCCCTGAAGTTACCTAACAAATGTGGTGCTTATATGACAAGACCTCAGTGTTTATAAACCATATAGGTATTGAGATCATTAGGCAAAAATGATTCATATTTTGTCCTCTATTAGGGACTCATTCAAAGTGCATCATGAATGAAACGCGTTGCCACAATAACTCTAACATAATGACATGTAAGTGCATATATGGGGAACTAATATAGCAGCCAATAGAGTTGCATCCACAACATTGACACTTAAAATCCTGCACAAAAAAATAAATAAATGGTAAATTCATGCAAAATAGGCATCATAGGCTTGGCCTGCCCAAAAAAAGACAACTACAGCAGAGCAATGTGGACACTTTTTAGAACATGTTGCTTGGCTGATTAAATGACAAGTTTGCTGGTAGGATAGACCCATCACGGGCCCAGGGGGGATATAATCCAACACTGGATGCTGTAAACCATTGACTTCCTATTTAAGGAACAATAAATCTAGTTACTTAGCAGTGAGATTTTGTTTCCTAGAAAACGATCTGTTTAATTTTTTTTGTACCCTGGGGGCTGTTCCACTGATTTTTTTTTTTCTCTTTTATTTTTCTACAAATATTCAGTAAAACCTATGGACATAAGTCCTTGTTTGCATATATAAATGTTTTTCTCTTCCTATTTGCATTTGATAAGGTCACTGACATTTATTTATATAGCACCATCCTACGCCGCAAATTGGGAGCAAATGAAATATCCAGATAATCTGTACTTGTTGGTTTAATGTAAAATCGCATGTCCATTGGCTCAAATGAAACAGCTGAAAGTGGTAAAACAGAGAATAAATTGATCTACCAATTGATTGAACAAAACTCATTAAACTCATCACTGCCTTATGTAACAAATATATTTTTACTCATTTTTTTTCTTAAAATTATTTATACTATTAATCTTCTTTTATTGTTTCTTCTTTAAACTCCACACTATTTCTTCACTCATTTCCCCAACTGATATTAATATGATTTGCCTTGTTTCGTATTTATCCTGTCTTCTGGTCGAAAAATAAGGATAAACCGAGAATCTACAGTTAAATTCTGTTTATTTTAGACATAAGTTACGACAGGGTACCTATTGCCAAGTGACCCAAGAGCCTAGGTCACTAGTAGGCAGTGCAGGGGCAAACGCAGGATTTGTAGAGGGGGGTTTCCACACCACGCCACCAGTGGGCGTGACCAGCATGCATGGGGGAGTGGCTATAATTTTAGACAGTGCTTGGCTGCTCTCCAACTCTTCCTATCCCCATTATATACATGGGTAATGCTGCGTGGAGTACTGTTAGGTGCACGCAGCTCTCCCTTTTCAAGCAGAGCTGTGTGAAGCGGGAGCAGGGTCCAGCCACCTCAATTATACAGTGCCCCAGGCTTGGAGGGGGGGTTTCCAGGCATTAGGAACCCCCCTCCTCATTTTGTCCATACAGTGGGTTCTCCCTCTTCCTTCTGTGTGGCCTTTTTGAAGGCCAAAGGCACTCAAGCTAAGCCAAGTTGCCCATCGCTGGCCTAAGTGCACTCACATAGATGTTTATGCGAGTGGGCAGTGGAAATGTTGAGCGTTCTGGCCTGTATACGTCAACCAGCTATGAAGCAGGTAATTTTCCAAGGCAAACTCCATCTGCATTTGCGTGCTAGAGATTTGACTTGTATCAGTTCTGTTTGAAAAGATACTAGTCTGAGCTCAATCTCACACACCCTCCTGTGTTACATTAACTGTCAAATAACTTGGCAGTCAGCCAGAATACACTCACTTGTTTCTCTTACAACAAAGTTGCAGCTCATTGCAAAACAATGACTCAGAGGAACTGATATGATTGTTTTTCACCCATAAAAGAGCAAAAAATAAACAAAAATGTACACATTCTTTTAAAATCTTGCTATTTTCACACTTTGTTCGATTAAACAGCAATCATCACCATTTATTTATATAGCACCACTGATTCCACAGTGCTGTACAGAGAACTCATTCACATCAGTCCCTGCTCTATTGGAGCTTACAGTCTAAATTCCCTAACATACATACATACACAGATGACAGAGAGAGAAAGAGAGAGACTAGGGTCAATTTTGATAGCAGCCAATTAACCTACTAGTATGTTTTTGGAGTGTGGGAAGAAACCAGAGTACCTGGAGGAAACCCAGGCAAACATGGGGAGAACATACAAACTCCATACAGATAAGGCCATGGTTGGGAATTGAACTCATGACCCCAGCGCTGTGAGACAGACGTGCTAACCACTGAGCCATCATGCTGCCCAGCAGCGCATAACATTTCCAGTGAATAAAACAATACAGCGTAGAAATGGTTTCTCAATATAACTTTCCGAACAGGTTAGACAGAACACAGTGGCTTTTATGATCAATTAGTGAGTGAGTTTTTAAAAAAAAAAAAAAAAATTGAGTGGAAATTTCCATTAGGAACCAAATGATCTTGGTCTTGCAAAGTGGTTGACATTGTAAGCAGGTTGTCTTTTTTTGTTTTGTTTTGTTGTGTTGTGTTTAAATGTTTTTCCACTCTCGCCCTGCACTCCTCCGGTTGTTGAACAATTCAGGACGACAGGACAAGTGTCTACTGTTTCGAAAGGAAATCTCCCCAGTCATTCTGTCAGTGTATACGGATTTGCCAGCTAAGGTGTTACATATTTATCTGTTTTTCTGTTTTCATTTGCATGTAACCGACACGATACATTAAAACGTTGGCGCTTCAGGATAGAGAAATGTCTTTCTTCCCGGTGACTGCAGTAGAATAAAACAACAGTATTCTGCTGTCTTTTGCCTGGGGCAGGAAAACAAGATGAGGTTGAGGGCGAAAAGGAAGAGTTTGTTCATTAGCACCAGAGGTTCATGGCTGAGACAGTCTCATGTGCTTTTCTATGAACTCCTGACCATCTGATAAAGAAAAACACACACACACACACCCGCACTGTGAAGGTTGCCACTTTTTTTTCCAAATGTTATTTTTGGGGAATAAAGTCCCCTTTTCCGGAACAAAGCACCATTAAGAGATTTAAGTTGTAGCCCTGATGACAAAATGGTATAAATCACACGCACACGGTGGCACCGTCTGTACAACACATGTACATGAGTACAACAAAAAGTGTTCAGTAGTAGCATAAGCATATATTCAAGTTCTGGGGAAATTGCTGCAGAGAGAATATCATCATCATCATTTATTTATATAGCGCCACTGATTCCGCAGCGCTGTACAGAGAACTCATTCACATCAATCCCTGCCCTATTGGAGCTTACAGTCTAAATTCCCTAACATACACACACAAGGGTGAATTTTTGATAGCAACCAATTAACCTACTTGTATGTTTTTGGAGTGTGGGAGGAAACTGGAGCACCCAGAGGAAACCCACGCAAACACAGGAAGAACATACAAACTCCTCACAGATAAGGCCATGGTCGAGAATTGAACTCATGACCCCAGCGCTGTTAGGCAGAAGTGCTAACCACTAGGCCACCGTGATTCAATCGGAGAGATTCAACACTAAACAGATCCATCATCAGACAATTAAGATGCTAGTGAAGACCAAATCACACCGAGAAACTGCTAGTGAGGATCGAACTTTGACAGCTTTATGGATTCTCAGAGTATTTGGTATAAAACAATAGGTAGGTTGTCTAACAGTGACAGATCATTGTAGATATAGATTGGGCTACAGTTCAGGGCTCAACCTGTAGGTGGCCAAGCAATCTCCATTAAAATGTAGGGATCACTTGTCACCTACTGTAAAATAACTGATATTGCCATTTATAAAGGTTGGTAAAATAGTGCTAAGAATGTCTCTGAAACATACTAACACAAAATATTTGTCCAAGAATATTCAGGCAAATATTTTTACATTTTACCTAATTATTCAACTGAATAACCAATTTTGATGACATTGTCAACTTGGCTGTACAACATTTGGGGCTAGATTTACTAAACTGCGGGTTTGAAAAAGTGGAGATGTTGCCTATAGCAACCAATCAGATTCTAGCTTTCATTTTGTAGAATGCACTAAATAAATGATAGCTAGAATATGATTGGTTGCTATAGGCAACATCTCCACTTTTTCAAACAGGCCATTTAGTAAATATACCCCTTAATCTCTCTGTTGTATACAGTACAGTTGTGGGATCTATTATCTTTTATATTATTATTATTATATTATTATATTTAAGTGATATGATTTGGATTTCACCAAACCTGAGTCATGGTTTATCTTGTGGTTTGTTTTTCCTATAGGTCCCGGTCACACAAAACCCAAGATGGGAATCGAATACATGATCCCAGCTCTCTGAGGTAGCGATGCTAACCACAGTGCTATCCCAACAAGCTCTGGGTAAAAAAGTCTCAAAGTTTGTTCTAGTGCGTTTAATGAGCAGGGTATTAAGTACAGTTGCAATGAACTTGGACAATAAGCATCTTTAGGTAACCCAGAGATGCGTGTAAGAGAGGAAGAGTCACTAAGGAGTCTTACGTACACACACATTTCCCCTCAGCCCAGTGGGCCCAGATGGCTATAAACTGTTTTTATGTGTGTTTTCTCTTTACAAGCAGATGGGGGAAAGGGGACCAAAACCATTGCTCTGGCTAGGGTCCCATGAGGACTTAATCAGGTTCTGTTGTCAAACAACCAGTATATTTTGAGAAACATGGAAATGTTTCAATTAATGAGGAGGATGGGCCAAAAGTGACAGTAGGCATCTAGTCTTCGAACCTTCAAGCAAGTTTATAAAATTCCTCAACCACCCTCAACCTCTTTAGCAGAGGTGTCCAAACTCAGTCCTCAAGGGCTACCAACAGTTCATGTTTTCAGGATTTCTTTAATCATACACAGGTGAGTTAATCTTTTTGTCACATCTGTTTCTACAGACAGAAATCCAAAAAACATGAACTGTTGGTACTAGGACACCTCTGCTCTATAGGTTACATTATTACCTCTCTTTACACAACCCTTGGACCAACATCATATAACCCACTGGATCATATAACCCACTAAGCACTTTTTACCTTTGCAATCTGGCTGGACCAGTATGCAATATGTAGCACTTAACCTCATGTATCAAACTCCCATTGTCCTATAGATTGTAAGCTTGCGAGTAGGGTGCTCTTACCTCTCTGTATGTATTACCCAGTATTGTTTTATTGTTGTTTGTTCCCAATTGTAAAACGCTATGGAATCTGCTGGCGCTATATAAATAAATGATGATGATGGTTCTGAGATCTTTTACTTATGTAAAACATAACCTTCAAACAGGGATGAATTAGCCATTATATACTACCTTATTATAGTGTATATTATGCATATATACATTATCAGTATATACACTGGAAGAATGAAATAATACTTCAAGTGAACACTTCATCCTGATGTACCGCATATTGCAGACCTGTTCCTTGGTACTATAAAGGAAGGCTTGCGATTCAAATGCATATTCTTCTTTATAGAATAGCACAAATAATCTTCAAGGCTATGAAAACGATTGTCCATTCCAAAAAATATAAATAACTATAGAAGTGGCAATATGCTGCTGGCCATAATATATACACAATAAAACCCAGGTACTGAAAATAGAATCTTCATTGTAAAATCACATTGTCAGGGCAATTTGTAGCCATACCGCACAGATTGCAGTATGTATATATATATATATATATATATATATATACATATATATATATATATATATATATATATATATATACAGGCGCGGGCTGGCCTTCCCGTGGCACCCCGCATCCCTGTTAAGGCCCGCCTTCCGGCCAGCGGTAACAGCGGTGCGACTGAGTGGCCCGGGGGACCGATGCCCCCCTGCCCCCCGGCCCAGCCCGCCCCTGTATATATGTATATATATATATATATATGTATATCATACTTGCCTACTTTCAGTAGGCGACGTCCGAGAAAGGGGCCTGGCTAGAGGGCGGGAGGGCGGGAGGAGGCGTGGCGACTCAAATTGCGTCATTTTGGCCCCACCCCCACGAGTAAAATGACGTTTTTCCGTGGGGGGCGGGGTCAAAATGGTGCGATTCTCGGTGAATCGCGTCATTTTAACAAGAGAAATGCGGGATGCGGGAGAAATGCCAGCTCTCCCGGGAGTCCAGGAGACCGAACCGAATTTCCGACTTTCTGGGAGAGTTGGCAAGTATGATATATTTATATATATATATATATATATATATATCAAGCCCCCTCTTATTTACCCCTGGGCTCTTGCCCTTTCTGCCCAGCCCTAACTACACCCCTGGTCAGCATATTTGTTCACTGATCTGCTGAAATGAAATTCCTGAGAACATATAGTTTGCAAACAAGTGATAATAAGTGTGTGTATTTGCACACAAGTCTTAATAAATGCTACTAGCTGTAAAAAATAATCTCCAACACAATAACGCCTGCACTTCCTAGGCAGAGCTCACACATTTTACACATTTGTCACAGCCTCTGACCCGCCTGCCTGATCTGGTACAAAGGATTGCAAGAGAGATGTCTCGTCCGAGTGGACGGAATCTTGAGTGACGGAACGAGCAGCAGCAGATGACTTCACTTCTAAACTCTATCTCCCTCAGGCTCCTTCTCCGCAAGGAGAAGAAATGAATGGTTTTTCCAGACTGGGTCTGGTGGCCTCACATGTTGACACAGCAATAATTTTTAATGAGAATTTTTTCAGTATTTGTGTGGGGGAGAAGTGAGTGTTGTATACACAGATGCAACTCTGGCCACCATGCTGGGAGAGGGGGGCACTCCTAGCATGCTGAGTTCAGTCCTAAAACAGATTCCTTTCAGGCTAAAAGAAACATTTAGGCTTACTCACCTTTGAACTGCTTGCGATTATGTTTACCTTGGCAAAGCAAAGAGGCAGCTTTACAGATATTAAATACAGTCCAAAGGGGAATCTGGAGGCCTTCCTAAATTTTAATCACCCAATTTAGCAGATTTTAGAGAGGGGTTACTTGTGGAGAGTTGCCTTTCATTGTACCAAAAAGCCTAAGTCTGTGAAGCGTATTTATTTATCTCTGACTAAGCTAGAACCACATTAAAATTCAGGATCACAAATACTTGGATGAAGTAAAGCAGCGAGATGTTATTCTTGGTAACAGTTGTGCGATCGAGTCTTACTCATTTCAGTCTTGTTACATCACTGATCAGGAAGTATACCTATGAAAATACGGTAATCATAGTTACTTCATGCTTACATGTGGGTTGGGGTAACCTTGTACTTTTTAACAACAACACGTTATAGCATAGAGAGAGTAGCCATTATACTGGTAGTTGTGTCATTTGTGTGGCATAGATGTTACGGTGGCTCAGTGGTTAGCATTCCTGCCTCACAGCACTGGGGTCATGAGTTCGATCCCCAACCAGTGCGTGTATGTGTGTAGTTTGTGTGTTCTCTCCGTTTTGCCATGGGGTTTTCTTTGGGTGCTCCAGTTTCCTTCCACATTCCAAAAACATACTAGTAGGTTAATTGGTTGCTGACAAAATTAGCCATAGTCTGCTTTTTTGGTAGGAAATTTGTAAACTGTAAACTCCAGTGGGGCAGGGATAGATATGAATGACAAATATTCACTGTACAGCGCTGCGGAATTGGTGGCGCTATATAAAGAGATGATGACGTTATTTTTGACACTGATTTTGACATCTATTTGAATTTTTCTCAAATTGAAAAGTAATATAAGAAAGATAGTTAATCTGAAATGTTCCTTATGGATTCTGATCGTTTTAAGTCTGTGATTTAAACATGATTTTGGGTCAGTGTTGGGTCTAGATTTTTTTGTGACAATGCGCTGCTACCCATTTGCACTTGCGCCTGCGTATATGAGTGGAGGTGGTAAATTAGAGTCTGTTGGGTGCCACACAGTGCCGTATTAACAGAATTTAAGTCTCCCGGGCAAAGCAGTGCACTGGTACCCTACCTACACAACCACTCACAGGAATAAAAATGTAACTTAGCAATAAAATTAAACTTATATTTATTAGTACCTCCAACAAAATCAGTGTTTAAACATGAAAAAGCATGCTGTACAGCAGAGATGAATCCACACAAACGTTTGGACAATATAACATGAGCCTTAAAGTTGAAAAACAAGAAAATCAACTTAATAATGGTGCTCAGTTGGTAAATCATACAGATGACACAGTGCGAAAGTACTATGAATTATATATTTTTAATCAAGTGTTCAACACAAACATTTCTGAAATTTCTGAGGTGGTTAGTCCACCGAAACATTTTAATAAAGAGGGTTTGAAGGTTCTGAATAAATCTCCCGGAATAATATAGTGAAAAGTTTGCAAGTCTACGTGGCCCCTATGCTCGTGCGGCCCCCGGGCAACGGCCCAACGTGCCTTCGTGTTAAGACGTAACTGGTGTTGCATTCTCAATTTACTTGAGTTTCTTGTAAGTGGATGCAGGAGGGTCCTCCATTAAAACACCCCCTGACCTCAAGCTCTGGTTACCACAGCATGTCAAATGTGATTAGGATTCCCATGCAGCATCACTGGTGTCCTAATGGAGGTGGGTAACCAGCCTTAGTTGCAATAGATAAATGAAATCTCATTGCTGAGTGGTTTCAGTGGAGATTTGCACATTTCACCAATGTTAGTGAAGCCTCAGGGCTTGGTGTAGAGTTGAACACAAATTACCTGCAAAAATCAGATGTAAACTGTGCACGGATAAAAGATGCATTTTGCGTAGTATGTCGAGCCGGACACATGTGTCTAGGTCTACATTGAACACATATGTGCTAGGTTCATGCTGTCATCATCATTGCATATTTTGTCCTCCAGCACCCCAAGAGATACATGTTCTGACAGCTGTGGAGGCATCTGCATCCAGGTCAGACTCAGTTACATTTACGTGAACACTACACTTATATGTAAATATGCTGTTACTGTACTTGTCCTGTGTTCACCAATCCTTTCACTACATTCCATCCATCTCTCTAAGCTGAAGGATTTGGAAGTGTAAGGTGCGTCTGAGTCTATATAGGGACTCGTGCTTGTGGAACGGGGAAGGGCGTACGCATTTAGGCAGCGTACAGTAAGGGCGCGCCAAGGTTGAGTGCACGCATCCATCCGATTCAAGCTCTGGACATCTCTCAGTTACGTGATTTTTAGTTGTATCACTTGCACCAGATACAGGGCAGGTGTAAGTGCTAATTGATAGTGATGGCGGTCTGGTATGCATGCTATAACATGTGTTTGTAATTAAGAGCAACTGTAAAAATGCATTTTATTTACAGTCGTCATTAATAACATCCTGAAATATGTAATTAATTTAATTTTTTTAATGTATTTTTTATTAATGTTTATATTATTGCCTGATTTTAATGTATTTAATAATTACTTTTTTAGCAGTGCATTCTGTTTGAACTTTAACTATACATATACATTGTGCATATCCCACAGTGTCTTCTGTCTGTCTGCAAACGGCAAGTGTGACAGAGTGCGCTTATACCTGTATTCAACTAGAAATGGTTCTTGAGATCCCCTTGAACGTGAATACGGGTGTTCCATGCGTGCAATTTCCGTCCAATTTAAATAACCGCAAATTACATAATTCACTTTGCACTCCATGATGAATCAGGACCTTTATGTTCTTTTCTCAGAAGAAGAAAGAAGGTAGAAAATATAAGGGGAAAAAAACTGATGGAAGAAAGGTTGGAAATCTAGCGAAAAGACCAGGGGGTATATTTGCTTAACTGCGAGTTTGAAAAAGTGGAGATGTTGCCTATAGCAACCAATCAGATTCTAGCTGTCATTTTGTAGAATGCACTAAATAAATGAAAGCTAGAATCTGATTGGTTGCTATAGACAACATCTCCACTTTTTAAAACCCGCAGTTTAGTAAATATACCCCTAGGAGGTACCATGATGCAATTACATTATTACATTGGACCTGTAAAGTCATAACAAGCAATAGCCATCTCAACGTACAGGAAACTGATATAGGTTCTATTGCTGACATATCCTCAAACATTTGTTTTGTTTAAAATCTGCCTGGTCTGCCAACAAACATAAGAGAGTTGACAAACATAATCGCTTATCTTTGCTTGATCATCTTATTCTGTTTACAATTTAAGGTGGATCTATAACAAAGAACTAGCATTTTCTTTTTCAATATTATAAAAATGACCCTTATGTCAGTCTAGCCCCTTCTTTAAGGCTGGGTACACACTACAGAAATTTTCTCCCGATGTGTTATCCGTAATGATTTTACTAATGACCGATAAAAAAACCAGTCCTGATCAGCTGCCGATTCATGTGTACACACTATACACGTTTCACATGACTTACCCTCAGATCTGTGCTCTTCATCTGTCATAACTATCGGCTGAAAAGATCATTACTCTGTTAACTCTATGGAGATCTTGATCGCGAGTCCATTCACACCGCGGGATTGGAACAACATTGTTCCATCGTTGAACGAGATTTTTAGCTTGGTTTAAAAATCAAATAAAACGATACGATGAGCTTTGGATAATTCTGTTCATCGTTGTAGCGTACACACTAATGTGATATCGGGCCTAACTCGTTTATTGGGTGATTGGCCTGTGAACCCTGTAGTGTGTACCCAGCCTAAGGAAAGCATAACTTTTATTAAGCAATAACAATGACATTGTATGCAAATTAGGGAGTAGAAAGGTCCAACAGGCATTCTAGTTGTTAAAAAAACAAAAACATATATTGAGACTGTAATAAAATAAATGAGCAAAGCCATTTGGGGACTTATCACCGTTACAAATCATTATTTAATGTTTTAACAATATCAATGTGGTGTCAGAGTGTATTTCTTCAAAAATAAATAAAAAATGTGTTCTCAGCAAGACACACAAGCAGAAATCTCTGCTGATGTTAAGAAAATATTAGTCTGCCAATTACCCACTCCTACATAGTTACCTCCTCCTCGTGGGTAACTTCTCCTTTGCTGCAGTCGTCTAGGAATTCATAAACAGATCGTAGTTTATCCCAATACAACGGCAGTGGTATTGGGAAAATAATTACAAGTGCAATAACTATAGACTTTTACAGTACACTGCTACAATACTAAGGCATAACTAAGCCAGTAACAATTTAATAAATCATGCTTATGAACAGTCTTTTCCCAAAGTAACTGAAGCTACATCTTATTACAGCAACGTGTTCTATATACTAATATAACTTAATGTCTACAATGACCTGCAAATGTTATTCTGGCAGCTAAAGCATTCATCCAGATTTCTGCAAACTCTGCAGCCCATTTATCTTGTGATTTTATTTTACTTGTCAGTCAGGGACATGGGAGACTAGTTCTGTGTGTCACCAGTCAAGTTTTCTTAAGGTTTCCCAAATAAAGAAAAATCAACTAAAAAGGCGAGTTTTCCATTATTTTCTTATTATACTGTTGCATCTCTTCCAGAGAAAAATAAACCATTTTTTCATGTAGCTTTTTAAATATTGTCAAGGTAAATAGATAGATAGATTGATAGATAGATAGATAGATAGAAAGATAGATAGATAGATAGATAGATAGATAGATAGATAGATAGATAGATAGATAGCTATGACATAGATAGATAGATAGATAGATAGATAGATAGATAGAGTGATATGAGATAGATAGATAGATAAACAGACAGACAGATAGATAGATAGATAATTGATGTGAAATAGATAGATAGTTAATTAGATAGATAGATAGATAGATAGATAGATAGATAGATAGATGATCGATATGAGATAGATAGGTAGATAGGTATAAGATAGATATATAGATAGATAGATAGTTAGATAGATATGACATAGATAGGTAGATAGATAGATGATCCATTTGAGATAGATAGATAGATAGATAGATAGATAGATAGATAGATAGATAGATAGATAGATAGATAGATAGATGATCGATATGAGATAGATAGGTAGATGGATATAAGATAGATAGACAGACAGACAGACAGACAGACAGACAGACAGACAGACAAATAGATAGATAGATATATAGATAGATAGATAGATAGATAGATAGATGCTCCATATGAGATAGATAGATAGATAGATAGATAGATAGATAGATAGATAGATAGATAGATGATCGATATGAGATAGATAGGTAGATAGGTATCAGATAGATAGATGGATAGACAGACAGACAGACAGACAGACAGACAGATAGATAGATAGATAGATACATTTTTGATAATGCATTTATATGTAAGCTCTAAAATAAAGTACAATGTGCATCAGTTAATTGTCTGCCTAGCTCCACTGACCTGTCAATAAATGTGTCACCTTCAAGTTTCTACAATCTCACCATTCAGGATAAAGATATAGAATAATGAATGCATTTTCTAATTAACAGTTTGTCTATAGTATATATAACACAAAGACCCTTCCATCTGAGGTTCTGGACCCAACCTCCTGCCTCCATGATCATACCTTTCTGTATTTTTCTTCTTTGTGTAGGTTGTGTATGTTTCTTAAGGATATTACAATAATAGTTGATAATTGTTTAATCAAAAGAAATGTGTTTGCGTTATGGAAAGTGAGAATGTTATTGTAAAACTCACACAAAGATACATATTTTAAAAGAAACAGAGTATAACAATGTTTTTGCTTCTGTGTATAAATAAATAAAAGGACATATTATCATAGTATTATCAAACACATATAAATAGAATAACAATAAGAGACAGTGGTCTTTTTTCTGTACAATCTAACGTTAACTAGTTTTCTGTTTTGGGTAAAGTTTTATTTTTTATTAAACACATTTTTAGAGGTCAATTCAAATCGCCCGCGTTTTTCAAGGGATAATTCGGCCTGCGCACTATTACCGTTACTACAGTAATTTTAGTGCAGATTTATGCTTGCAGCCCTCGGGACCTCGAGCAAAAGTCCAGGATAAAATTACCGTATTACCAGTAATACTATTAGCTCTGCGTTATTCCTAGAATAGAATGGCAGAATTGATCAGCCCCTTGATATGGCAGTACACGTTACAGTTAGGCAAAACGGACTTTGAGAAATGTCAATTGTTGATTGCTTCAGTTTGTCAAACTGAGTGAAAATAAGAAGACAGTTGATGTTAACAACTTTAACCAATGCAGCAAATCTTCTTTATTAAGGCTTATTAAGCTGTGTCTAGAAGCGCAGTTTGATGCAACGTCACAGGTAAAGAGATGCATGTGGATATAAGTTACAGGCACCGATGCAGGGTGAGCACTACGCAAGTTTGCATAGTGTATCTTGTGCAAAATCTGTCAGTGCATGCCAAGAAATTGGGCTCACACATACGTGTCTATGCAGAATTGTGTGGTTTTGTAACTTACGGAAGCCGATGCCTTGAGAGGTTTATCATGAGTACAGAAAGGGCGTGTGTGCACAATTGTGAACAAATGTAAACAGGGAAAAAGGTGCTAGTCTCAGGCACTAGTGAACCTCTTTTGATTGGCTGTTTGCGATTGTACCGCTGAAGCTGATTTGTGCATACTTCTTCTCTCAGCCAAATATTATAATTTTGTGTGCATATTTAAACAAAACCTTTCTTCTTTTTCTTTTTGTGTGCACAAACATTGTTCCTGCTGTACTAGACAGGTTTTAGCGAATGTGTTTGTTGCATGTAAAACAAATGGACAGAAAAACACTGCCCAAAAATTTCTTAACTTACGTTAATGATGTAAGCAAGATTGATGCAGCTCTTTGCTCTGGATGAAAGGGGGAGACCACGTCAAATTTCAGATATTCTGCTGGTGCGGTTCGACCTGTCTGCATTGTGCGGAGGAGGACAAGTGATGCGGAGAAGGTCATGTGATGCAGAGAAGGTCATGTGATGCGGAGAAGGTCATGTGATGCACAAGTTAGCTGTTCTGCTCACCCATCGCCCCAGCTAGTATTCAATAAGAGCCCGGCCGCTGATCCCCCTTCAGGGCATAAGCCAGAAAATAAGATCAGAGGCCAATGGGGCATAATTCAGAGAACAGGACCAAATAAAGTAGGATGGAGCTTGGGGCCACAGGTGAAGGCACGGTGGGCCATATGTGACCCTTGTGTCACCTATTGCCATTCACTGGCTTAGTTGGTCAAGAATTCAATGACTATTAATGGCCCCAGTACTGCAACCTCTTGGGGCCCCTTCCATAGAAGCTAAGGGAGACGTTTCTACACCAAGGTTAGTGGCCCCTGATACTACACAGGCAGGCCCGGGCCCCGGTACTTTGTACCTGCTCCTCCCTCTCGGTGCCCCTGCTTACATGTCTCAGATTGCCTCCATTTGGGCAGCACGGTGGCTAAGTGGTTAGCACTTCTGCCTCACAGCGCTGGGGTCATGAGTTCAATTCCCGACCATGGCCTTATCTGTGTGGAGTTTGTATGTTCTCCCCGTGTTTGCGTGGGTTTACTCCAGGTGCTCCAGTTTCCTCCCACACCAAAAACATACCAGTAGGTTAATTGGCTGCTACCAAAATTGACCCTAGTCTCTCACTCTCTCTCTCTCTCTGTCTGTGTTAGGGAATTTAGACTGTAAGCTCCAATGGGGCAGGGACTGATGTGAATGAGCTCTCTGTACAGCGCTGCGGAATCAGTGGCGCTATATAAATAAATGGTGATGATGAGCCAAAATAAAGCTAATTTTGAAAGACAACATTTATATATATATATATGTTCCTGGATCAGTGTGTGTGGATTTATATGTATAGATTGGGCCCCCACTTATACTTTTAGTTGATACCTTTAGCGCAATTCATTAGCATTTGGTTGCATTTACCCATCGAACATGTGTATTTCCATCTGAACTCACAATACCACAAACGTTTCATGCAGAACATTTTTATGGGGGTAGTTTGTAACAGCAGAATGTTACAAATTAAATGTGCTGCAGTGTAGCGTTTTTGTTTTTCCGGTTCATAAATAACCCCCGCTGAGTTTATTGTACTAAGTAGCTGTAACAGTTGTGTGTCATCCATAACAGTGTTCACTTATTTTGAAAGCATTACTATAAATCTTTTATACATTTTTTTTTTTTGTTTAATAAAAAAAGTGTAACAAAAATAAAGAATTTTCAAAGAAATTTTGTCGGGATCTGACCCGTATTTGGGTCACGTCTCTTTTATGTTTTCATGAATTTCCTCCAAATTCCACAACCTCAAATTCTTAGTGAATTAACAAAAAAAGTCGCAGATATCTTAAAGGTGAAGACTGGAATTCCAGCATGTGGTGTGAAATGGAATTTTGTGGAAAAAACATTGAAGTCAGGAAAGAGGCAAAAAAAAAAAGATATTTCCTACAAGTCAGAGATCTGGCTGCTCCGAGATTCAGCTTCCCTGTCCTGTCAGGATTTTCTCTGCGGGAACACTATCCATGTTGATTTTACTGAGATGGTTGTTATCCACATTTCACTCCTGATTTATTGGTTTTTAACCAGCTCCTTATGTTGAAATCATAAGAAAACAGCTTGGTGCAACTCAAGAAGATGCCACAAATGGACAGTCGTCACCCTGGAAAGGGCAAAGATAAGAATCGCTTTCACAAAGTGCTGCTGAAGTGAGGAGATTTTTACACGCACACATTAATCCCTTGAGTGAAGAGCTTGCAATCTAATTTATGCTAAGTGCAGGTGGATTGCTGTGAAGTACTGTTTGATGTACTATATTGACATGTTTCAAGCACAGCCTGTTGTTTATGTAAGTAAAGCTGGGTACACACTACAGAAATTTCAACCAACTTTTTATGCCGAGCGATTTTACATGCGATCGATGGTCCGATCGCTCGGTCCATGAACTGCATACACACTAGCCTTGTTTAGGACGATAAAGGGAAGAACGGACGTCCCTTTAGCGACTTTTTACAGCCATGTTGTCGTGAGCAATGATTGCAATTTCGGTTGGTCGGAAGTTTATAAACACTACACAATGGAAACGAGATTGGAACGAAAATATTAAACGGTACGACCAACCAAAGGAGGCAACAATCGTCCATTTGGGCAGACTTTCGACCATCGTGTCACTACATACACTGACCCGACTTTTGAACGAGCGGTCGTATGTCGGCTGATTGAGCTGATTATTGGATGAAAACCGTGTAGTGTGTACCCAGCTTTAGTCTTCGTACGTAGCTGTGTGCAATTAGAAGCCGATCTTTAAACACTTGTTTTACTTTCAGAACATTTTCAGCCCAAGTGATGCTAGCAGGTGAAAAAAAACATTATCTCTACTGTTAATGTACAGGCGACCCAACTCAGACAGAGGTTGATTTATCAGACTTTCTAAAAAGGAAAAGTGGTTGCCTATAGCAACCAATCAGATTCTAGCTATCATTTTCTAGAATTCGCTAGATAAATGCTAGCTAGAATCTGATTGGTTGCTATGGGCAACACCTTCACTTTTCCTTTTTAGAAAGTTTGATAAATCTACCCCTGCAAACACAGAAGAAGCTTTGTGATTTTAAAACCAATTATGCACCCAATTTGTGTTAGCTATGTGGTTTCATGGGATTATATTTGACACAGTGGTTGGTTCAATTCATGGCACATTCCATTCACGGTTCAAATATAAAATAGTTTAATTATTTTCAAATACATTTTAAGGGTCAGCAAAGTAATAAGGTAGAAGGGATCAATTTGTTTTTGCCCCGTTGAAAAGATTTTTGAAAACAATAAAAATAAACAAAAGAAAAACACTTTAGAACATAATTTTGTATAGGATTCTGAAACCTGTTTTCAGTTGATCTACTGAAGTGGATTTGGCAGCTGAGACATTGATATTCATAGTAACGTTTCGCTCATCTGTAGTTAAAACCGTTTCACTTATGTGTGATATAAATATCAGTTACAGGCTTCATGTTAGCCATTAAACCATCCAGTGCATGCTGTGCTTTACACCCAGGGGGTCAAACTGTGCATTTACAAACACAGGTCCAGTATGTTAAAAATTGTGAAGTATTTTTGTCACTTAGTGTCAATATGTCAATATATCGAAGCAGGTTACTTAAAGTGCCTGTAAATGTACCCATAGCAATAAATCAGACATTAGGTTTAATTGAAGGTCATTTATATAGTGCATTTGGGTCCCGTGTCTACAAAATAAAAGTGAGCCTCAGTGTGTAGAGAGCCAGAAAAATCTTTAGATCGTACAAAAAGGCTCTGGTGTTTTTTAAAATCTATTTTACATGCATATTTAATGTTTGCAATATGTATGTTAAAATATTTAGCTTTAGAAACTTCTGTTCTAGTGTTCACATACCCATTGGCGTTTTTACCCATTCGTCCCTTTGAGTTTTTCAGACTGCTTCATGTTCTATGATTTGCATTTCCCACATTTAAGCGTTCCTGGAAGCCTGCAATGATCTCTACAACATTCGCAAATAACATACTTGCCAACTCTCCCGGAATGTCCAGGAGTCTCCCGCATTTCGCGTGAGTCTCATGGACTCCCGGAAGTGTAGGCAAAACTCCCGAAATTTCGCGAAATTCACGCCAGTGAAAGGAGGTGGCGGGGCTTAATCGCGTCATTAAGCTCCGACCCCTCCATTCAATGCCGTGAATATTGGCTTTCTACGGTGGGGACGGGGCTATGGTGTCGCAAAATGTCACCACACCCTCCTTCTACCCCATGTCACATGACTTCTCCCCTGGAGAATTCTTAAAAGTGGGCATGTACGGCAAATATGTACATACAATGGGCCTGAGACATCAAAAACCAGAAAAAAACCATGTTGCATTGGAGGGGGAGGTAAATTTAATATGTGGGGACAGGTTTATAGTTGGGGTAGGGCATGTCCTAGATCAACTTTACATTTCAGTGTAAAAATAAAGCTATGAAATATTTGTGTGCTACATGAGAAAGCAGCCAGTATTTATCTTATGTGCAAAATAATAAAGTATTATACACCCCTTGTATTGTAACATGGTTTCTCTAGGATCAAATTTACTCCTTTATTTTGCCTTGCTCTCCTTAATGACTCAGGCCCAACATTTTCAAATGCTTAATTAAATAAAAGACTCCCCCAAAACCTGGATCACTACTTATATATACAAAAAATTCTTCTTTTTGTCTTTCTTGATCCGATATAGTCCAAATGAAAAAAAAACATACATAAAAATCCCCATAAGAATTGCCATGCCATTTTTAATTATGTTTCTTTTAACATTTTTATTTTTTTTATTGTTCCATCATTGTCCATGAGGATTGTCTTTATTACATGTTTACATTACATTTTTCTAAAATGTAGATATCCCGGCTCTCATGGCCCAGACTGGATGGGGAGGTCTCTAAGAGGAGGAAAAGATGGGGCCTTGTGGTATTGGAGAGTGCTGCAGGAACCTAGGGAAGAGGGGGTGGTGGTGGCTGTGAATAGGTGAACATGGCATTGCTGTGCCCCATAGTGACCACACACCCTGCACCCAGTCCTCTTCACCCTTCAGCGCTCTCCAAGGCCCCCATAGTAGGTAGGAACGATCATGAAAATATACACTTTCCACCCCTGGACTTCACTAAACGAATCCTGCTCAGCAAAATGTAATCTCCTTTCTACACCACTCTGGAAAACAAGAAACCTGTGACTTCCCACATTCATCATCACCATTTATTTATATATTGCCACTAATTCCGCAGCGCTGTACAGAGAACTCACTCTCATCAGTCCCTGTCCCATTGGTACTTACAGTCTAAATTTCCTAACACACACACACATACAGACAGAGACTAGGGTCAATTTGATAGCATCCAATTAACCTACTAGTATGTTTTTGGAGTGTGGGAGGAAACCGGAGCACCCGGAGGAAACCCACGCATACACGGGTAGAACATACAGACTCCACACAGATAAGGCCATGGCTGGGAATTGAACTCATGACCTCAGTGCTGTGAGGCAGAAGTGCTAACCACTGAGCCACCGTGCTGCCCATTCTACTTAAAAAGACTGAGATTGAAAATTATTTGATTTTCTTTACAGAAAAATCTCTCCAGTAAGGCTATATGATCATCAGCTATTTATATAGCGCCAGTAATTCCGCAGCGCGGTACAGAGAACTCACTCACATCAGTCCCTGCCCCATTGGCGCTTCCAGTCTATAAATATGTTTGTATTGTCACTGCTTATTCTATCAGGGGTATTTGTAGTTTATCTACATGAGTCTTTGCTTTCGCCTCAAGCATCAGAAAACTAAGATTGGTTTAAAATGGCCTCTCTACGCCATTAAATATGTGTATATTGGTTTTAAAACTGTACGTTGACATGAGAGCCTACAAATAGGATTTACACATATGCAAGACATTTGGTATTTATGGGAAGCAGTGTCGGGTGAGACACCTAACTTGATGTGTGTCTTGGGACCAGGCATAAAACTTTTGTTCAAGAACTGTCATGTCTTCATTTTGGAAATAAAGTAAGACACGCCGTGGATAAGTGTTAACACTTGGCATTGAATGGAGTGCTTAAATCTTCATAATAAAGAGATACTATCATCATTCATAAATGCTCTAACGCACTTCACTTTCTGCAGCCAAAATGGGATTACATAATAAAAGGAAGAGACACAATATCTAATTAAAATGCACATATGTTTTATATTGAACTTCTAGAAAAGGATAAAGGGTAGTGCCTTTAAGAAGAATATATCCAGATTTCCCAAATATACACAAACAATTATTCTAATTCTCATATGTGGCCTGATTTCATTAAAGAAAGCAAAGCAAGAAAAAAAAGGAGTAACTTTGCACCTTGGCAAAACCATGTTGCATTGGAGGGAGATGTAAATTTAAAATGCAATGGCAGATTTATAGTTGGGGTAGGGCATGTCCTAGATCAACTTTACATTTCAGTGTAAAAATAAAGCTATCAAGTATTTGTGTGCTACATGAAAAAACAGACAGTATTTAACGTATGTGCAAAATAATAAACTAATTTGCACCCTTTGCATTGAAACATGGTTTGTCCAGGAGAAAACTTACTCCTTTTTTTGCCTTACTGAATGAATAAGGCCCCTAGGGTTTTGTTAACCTGGTCATTTCTGGTGACCTCTTATGGCATCCTTTCCATTAGGGATGGAGTCTACTCTACCTCCCAACAGTTCCAGTTGGACAATCGGGACAATTCAGATCATGCCCAATCCAGCCAGGCAGCATGCCTACGCATTCAGCCATAGTATTGGGTACTATTCTGGTTTTCTCTGTAATGTTGATGTATTTATTACTAATCCGGCAAATTGCTCTATGCACTCATCATAGCCCCAGTGATGTCCATTCTTCTCTCTTAATAATTTCTTTTCATGCTTGGTTTCTATTTAGAATGTGCAGTATGACTTCTTTATTTTCTAGTCTGATCCTTAGGGCTAGATTTACTAAGCTGCGGGTTTGAAAATGTGGGGATGTTGCCTATAGCAACCAATCAGATTCTAGCTTTCATTTATTTAGTACTTTCTACAAAATGACAGCTAGAATCTGATTGGTTGCTATAGGCAACATCCCCACTTTTTCAAACCCGCAGCTTAGTAAATCTAGCCCTTAGTCTCCTTCGCTCGTTTCTGTAATCTAATTTCATTTTGTGCAGCTAAAACTCGATGATTGCACTCTATGTTTTAATCCTGAGGAAGGAACATTATAAGTAGAACAAATGAGTATTTCTTAATGCCTAGTGGAAATCAAAGTGTCAAGAGAGTTATTACATAGAACCACAATGATTGTTATGTTTTAGATCAATTTTATCATGTTTCAACAACTTCCAAAGTCACAAAATTACCATCACATCACATCACATCTCATGTAATCCTACCGAACCCCAGATCAGCCCTCAACTCTACCACCTGACTTCCCATCCAAGACACACCAAGATGCTTACATTGTCTACCTTAATATCAGTCAGATCTTCAGCCTGACACTCCTGTGGCAAGCTCACCGGTTCTTTTGCTTCAAACCAGTTGAATATCAGATTAGATTGTAAAAATCAAGTTACATTCAAGAAAGTCACACCGGTTTTGCCATAATCAAACTTGTTCGAACATGTTCCAACTATGTTCAAGACAATTTTCACATAGTTGAGCTGGTTCACACATGTTCATGCCAGTTCACAGATGTGCCAGCAGGTTTGAGCATGTTAAATTGATACATTTTAACAGTTTTTAAATGTAGATGGTGAAGCTCAAACATGACTGGCGCACCTCTAATGCGATATGCGAACTGCGTACACGAGTTTGTAGCCATTGAACCAATTTGACATTTCCAACCATCTCTAGCTAGCGCTTATGCTTGGATTACGGCTTGGGTCAATGTCAAGACCAAAAGTTTGAGGTAGGCTAAGAACGAGAAGTTAGGCTAAAGATTGGGTGATGCAAGTGTTAGGATCAAGACTAATAGGTTGTGTCTGAGATTAGTATACTTTTTAACATTTCTTTATAGGTTGTTAAATTATGTCTGAGTTCATTAGCCAGAAGGTCAATGGTGCGCTCCTCTCCCCTGGTAACCCTGAAATAAATGCGTTTTTGATCCGTTATTAAAATGACCCTTATGTATAAAATGGCATGCAAGAAAAGGAAAAGTTACAATAGATTTATGTCAGCACGGTGGCTCAGTGGTTAGCACTCCTGCCTCACAGCACTGGGATCATGAGTTTGATTCCCGACCATGGCCTTATCTGTGTGGAGTTTGTATGTTCTCCCCGTGTTTGCGTGGGTTTCCTCCTGGTGCTCCGGTTTCCATCCACACTCCAAAAATATACTGGTAGGTTAATTGGCTGCTATTAAATTGACCTTAGTCTCTCTCAGTGTGTGTATGTTAGGGAATTTAGATTGTAAGCTCCAATGGGGGCAGGGAGAGATGTGAATGAGTTCTCTGTACAGCGCTGTGGAATTAGTGGCGCTATATAAATAGATGGTGACGATGATGATGTCATTGTGTCATGAAGTATATTGATTCCACTTGGTGTTTATACATCATCATCATCATCATCATCATCATTTATTTATATAGCGCCAACATATTCCGTAGCGCTTATATTGTATATAAGAGTTTTAGCTTATAAACCATGCAATGTAAGAGAGATAACACCTTTAGAGGGTATGCTTGGCTACAGAACAGACAGGCGTCTTATTAGGAGTATGTCACTTCTGTTATTGGTGCATTCACACCGGTCTATTATTCGCTCGTAGACCCACAATAACAGAGAGGCATTTTAGCAAGGAAATGGTTTCTTGTCAAAGAGACTTGCACGTTTAATTCATTTAAGACAATGTCTGTTAGTCCTTTAATCCCTGCAAAGAAGGACTTGTACCAAGGTTTAAGGTCAAACCCTCTGCTGTAGTAATGGATCATCTGGATAGTTCTATGGTTTCATAAAAACTTCCCACAGCTTCCATTGTAGACATGTACAAAATGAGTCTGCATTGTTGTTTTAGGTTCTTTTTGTCCCTCATGATAAATGCCCTCTCCTTATCCTTGACCTCCGCTTACTGGTCCCAATGACAAGGATGCAAAGCTTTTTATCTTGTATTTATTGTGCTGCCATTGAGGTGGGAAAAACAGGGTAAACAATGAGCGACCCTTTCTCCGAGCTTTTATTGTGAGCTTAAACTTGCAGAAATCGTTTCAAATTCCTTTAAATGGGCAAATATTTTTCTTTCTCTATCGATATAAATGTACCGTATAGATGCCAAGAAAACTCTAGCATAGTCTACCACCTGAAGGGGAGAAGATTTTAGGATAGGTTTTTATTTTCAAAGTCATCTCATAAGGCTACAGGGGCAAACGCTGGATTTCTAAAGCGGGGGCTTACAAATGCTTGGTTTAAAAAAAAATAATAAAAAAAAATAAAAAAATAATAAAAATAGAAAGCTAAAATGTATATAAATGTAAGAATGTATGTTAAAAAGACAGCATGAGGCATAAAGTAAGCTGCACATTAAAATACCCACATTAATATTCATGTCTTTTAAATAAATTGTTCCTGACCATCGTACCAAAATAATATAATGTAATACAAGAAAATTAATGCTAATCTCCCACTCAATTTGCAGTCACTCACCTAGTTCTTCACATCACTCTCAGCAGTAAAAGAAACTGCAGATAACCACAAGCAACTTAATGTTAATGCATTTTGCTTTTCTCTACAGTCACATAAACATTAGAGCCAAAATAAAGAACAATCGCGGTGGCCATTTTGTCGAAGCCACAGTTAATTAAAAACATAGTACAGGTATGGAATCTCTTACCTGGAAACCCATTATTCATAAAGTTCATAAAACCATAAAAAAAAATGATAATTCCTTCTGTTTGGTGATAACGTAATACACAAATATGATCACCAAGTACCTCTCCTTGTAATCACTGTGAGGAGCACTGTTAAGCAATATATTGAGTAGCAGAGATGGCAGTAGAAGCATTGTTAAAAACGGAGATAATTCTTAAACATTATATAGTATTTTTAGATATAGCAATCCGAATTATGGGAAGAAAAATGTATCCGGAGAACTAAATACCAAATATTCTAGGTTATAGATGCTGCACCTGTGATGTATGATTTTAACAAACAGGGCATATAACTGTGGCCTTTAGGTCTTTTTTAGATTATTATTATTATTATTAATATTATTAGTAGTAGTATTAAAATAATACTAATAATAATAATAATAATAATAATAATAATAATAATAATAATAATAATATTACTACTACTACTACTACTAATAATAATAATAATAATAATAATAATAATAATATTACTACTACTACTAATAATAATAATATTATTAATAATAATACAATTTATAAACGAGACCTAAGCCCCCAGGCTACAATTGTACTGGGTAGAATTTCCTTGACTTAATTTTCTTTCTGAAAGACCAATAATTACACAATAAACTGGAATGTGGATCAGCTGGTATGTAGTTTATTAGACTACATTCACCATGGTACATCATAATGCAGAACACTGGTTTTTGTCTGCTATGTAAAATTAATAGAAGAAAACATGCATCCTTGGATCTACAATTCACCTTTTAGTTCTCCCTCTTTTCTTAAGTGACCTTGACAGTTTTCTTTTCTTGTGGTGTGTTCAGTGGGTTGGCCTCCATACAGAGGAACATTGCTGCTCCTATAACCCGAATCTACCCACAGCTCATCACACCCGGAGCATCAATGAAGGGGTTAATTCCTTATTGTGTGTATTACTGCAGGAGCAGAGGGGTAGTAATCAAGATTTCAATAAAGGCAGAACTAGAATTATAGCAAATTTTGGTTGTCACAATGTTTTTAACATTATTATTACTATTATTATTATTATTTTACTTACAATATGCAGAAACGCAAACATGCAGCTAATTAAACATTTGCTTTAATTTTTTTTTATTTGCACTAAACAAAGCAGAGCTAATTGCTGATTGGTTATTACATGTTACTGCCCACTTGTCTTTTTTTAGTAAACCGCCCACATTGTCTTACAATGTTTTTGTGGCATAATCTAAAAAAATCAAAAACAAAAAACACTTTTGTTTGTAAGAATAAGGGATTTGAGTTACTTTACACATTTGCTATTATTTTTCATTTATATTGCATCAATCATATTACCCAGCGCTGTACAGAGAATATGTATTCATTCACATTTGTCCCTAAATTCACTACCATGCACACACACTAAGGTCCATTTTGTCAGAAGCCAGTTAACTTACCAGTATGTTTTCAGAGTTTGTGAGAAAACAGAACAGGAAACCTACACAAACACAGGGAGAACATACATACTCCATACAGGTAGGGCCTTGGTTGGAATTGAACCCCTGACCCCAGAGACAGCAATGCTAACCACTGCACCACCGTGCTGTCCTCAGCGGCACAGTCTATCTATGTCCTATTGGAAACTCCTGTATTCTGAGGGAACATATCACGCTGGTGCATATACCAGACTATCACTGACAGCCTCTGCTTTCCGCACTGTGAACCATTTCATTTAGATGCTGGACTCCAGATCCTACTCTTTCTGAGTGTAGTGTTTTCCAGTGCAGAATGCTCACTCATTAATGTAAGAGAGAGTGCATGTTGGGAGGCCAAGAGGAAACTCACCTCTAACTCTCTACAACCACAACCCCAGCATAGGCAAACCGAGGGGGATTTCCTAGTGCCTCGAAACCCCTCTCCAAGCCTGGAGCACTGTATAGTTGAGGTGACTGGACCCTGCTTCCGCTTCACACGGCTCTGCTTGAAAAGGGAGAGCTGTGTGCACCCAACAGTAGTACATGCAGCATTGCCCATGTATATTGTGGGGATAGGAAGAGTTGGAGAGCAGCCAAGTACGGTCTAAAATTATAGCCAGGCCCCCATGCATGATGGCCACGCCCACTGGTGGCGTGGTGTCGAAACCCCCCTCTACAAATCCTGTGTTTGCCCCTGCCCGGTGCGATAACAGTAGATTCAAGGACTAGAGACTTTATCTGTACGGTTCTAGGTGATCCAATATTCTCTTGTGCCAGCAAGTTCTTTAAGACACGGAGAGAACTGCAATTACCACTCCAGCAAAGTTTGTGCTGTATTTGTTAACAATAAAAAACAGAGATAGCGCTTTTAAACCGTTCTGTGGCATATTCGCCTCATTCTGCGCTTGAGTGCAGAATTTTGCATGTTTCTCCGGTGAAATGTGGCTTTACAATTGATGTGGTGTGGAGTGTCCCAGCATTCATGGTCCAATATCCATTTGGTGAAAATGTCAGTGGTTAGTCCCATTCCACACAGGGCAGTCCCTATATTTAAGTGTATCTTAGCTGTGGTCACAACATTTGGAAAGCTGCAGGAGTCCATCGTCTATCGATTTCTACACAGGCTCTATGTCTAACTGATCATGACCAGATGAGATGTCTACCTCAAGCCTACATCTCACCAATAATTGACTTCAGAGATGAGTTGGCAACCATGGGGACATGAAAAACAGCCGTATGAGCTGTTCTGCTCAGTTCTACTTGACCCATCATGATTCCTGTATGCTCTTCCTTCAAAAACAAATGTTCTTATGAACCAGATGACTGCTCAACCTCAAGGAAAGGGCTGGCTTTATTCAGTCTATCTCCAGCTACCAAAATCTTAATATTCTCCTTAAGTAACCCATGATAATTCCCTCCTTTTTCAATATTTAATACTAACAAAAAAGGTAGCATTTTATTTTGGTTAATGCATAGTTCCCCCCCAATAATATAGATGTCACCTATTATTCAAGGGCTAATAATCTAAGTCATCTCAAAGAGCTAGAAAATGCTGAGTGGGAGTATTGACAAGGCTCTTTTCGCTCACAGTGTGGCTATTTGTGACCCCCATGGCGGCCCTTACTCATTTGGGTAATTGTTGCAACTCAGTGCCGGAAGCAATCAAGAGCCAAGTCCTTATGAAATACTGGTTCAAGCTACATTTCATTTTTCAATTGGGTTTTCTTTAGGGTAGAAAAGGTGGAGCTTGGTAAAAGCAATAATCTAACAGGGCAGACACAGCTGCACATCTTGGTAGATTCGCTAACAGTGGTATGACTAATTAAGTTCATGCAAATAAAAGGGAGATAACTAGCATGATATGCTTTGCTATTTAAGCTTTTTGCTCCGTAATATATTTATTGGTTCCAAGCTGTGGGATGTCTTTTATGATTTGCTTTGGAAGGAAGATTGAAATAATTACAGTTTAGAAAAACAGGGTAAAAACAGTCATGACTCAAATATGAAAAAAATATTTTTTAGGATTTAGAAGCCTATTTATGAACTATAACGATAATTTTTTTTCTGACGCTTAGAGCTATAATAAAAAAACAATCTGGTATCGACACAATCTATCAATAAAATGTGGCCGAGGCAGCTGATCTTTATTCCGTTACCCCGGCAATACTGGATAAGAGAGGTAAGTGTTAACGTAACGCTCCGCCGAGCCGGTCTCTGCATGTGCAGTGGAACTGAAAACCCAGACTTGGAATGTCAACAGTAAAAAAATAAGTAATTAAAAATAAATTGAAAATATTTTTAAAAATAATAATAAAAAAAATACAGCTTGCTAGAAAATAAAAAAATTTAAAATAAAAAAATATTTTACAAATACTGACCATTGATAAAATGGTTTATTGAAATGATAAAGCAATTTTTTGTATTCATTTTCTTCTTGTATTGCTTACCTTTTCTTAAATATGATAGTTTTTATAGTTTTGCACCAACTATCCTTCAGCAGGAGTAAAATAAAATGAATTGTCTGTAGCAAACAATCCACCGGTTGGTACTACAGCAGATTGAAATGTATCCAACCAGGTTCCACAGACTTCCTATGTACACGTGACGGTATCATTCCCAGAAGCCCATCTTCCCAAGTGCATATAATGGCACTGTGTATCTGCCTGTCCATTAATAGCTGCCCACCAACTGCTGGGCCCAGTTGTCTGACCACCTGCAATGTTTGTTTAAAATTTGTCAAAATCCTGAAAGGCGTAGATAATGCGGAATAATAATATATGTGTTCCACATTAAACCGCACCAGTTCGTCACAGACAGGGAACAACAGTTGCCAACATTTCAGAATTCCGCTCAGGAAATACTTTCCCTGCTGTACAAGATAGAAAAACGAGGGACGGGAATAGACTTTTTCCCTAATTGAAGCCCTGATGATATTCACAGCACTGTTTATATATTTGTAGAAGGGAAACAGAGCTCCCTGGATGTAATTACAGTTTGATAATAAGACGCAGAAGACGTGAAGGCCAATGTCAAACATTTCATGCGCCCCTTCATTGAGATTTTAAACAACTTGTGTTCCCTCTTAGGTTGTTTCCTTCTTTCTGAGGGTCTGCGAAATGGCAAAAGGGAATCGCTCTGTGGCATTGTGGCACAGCTGCCAAAGCAGACAAATATTTAGTTTGTTTATTTGCTTGTTGGCTTGTTTTGACTATAAACACAAGCCTGACCCCCTACCTCTTGTGCCAAACAGATTTGTAGCAGAAGTAAAAGCTCTGCTTGCATAATGTCACAAGCTTGGGATGAGCTCATCTTTCCTTACAGGCAGAATTAATTCATTAAGTACAGTTTATTTTCAATTTGTATCTCTGCAAAAAGTAAGTCAATTCATTTACATTATCCAATCTGATTCCATATTAAAAAGTTATTTTCATTCTCAGTTAAGTGTTTTATTAACGCCCCCATTAATCCCTCTAATACTAAGTTTTGGGTCTCTCCTCGGGACCCACGCAGATCTGATGGTTAGGATCAACGTGATTCTGCTGATCAGTTCTACACTTTTTTTTTCCTTTAACACATTTTTTTTTTTGGTTTTGAAAGGTAATAGAGAAATAAATAAATACAAACAAATATACATATACAATCACAACATAAACATAAATAACAAAAAAAAAAGAATATACACATCAATAACATGTATAAGGTAAAATAAAGGGGGGGGGGGCGGGGGTAGGAGAGAGAGGGTGAGGGATAGGGAAATCACAATTATCAACCAAAATCATAACAGTAAAATATAAAGAAAACCAACAAATAAAACAAAATAATCATAAAACCTGTGGGAGTTCTCTCTACTAATGAGAAGGAAAATGGATGTTATTTGGATACAGCTGGGCACTGAGGTAGGGAGAAGTGGGAGAGTCACTGTGGATTAATAAGATGAAGCTCAGAAGAAATCCGAATGGGTTAAATGGAATTCAAGGGTGGTTCATGTGCTTTGGAAGCACGAGGGTGTATTATGTAAGGTGGCAGTGATGCGCTCCATACGGTATGTTCACCAAATTTTATGGATAGTGGTGGCTAATGAAGGAGGGGTAATGTTCTTCCAGGTAGCTCTAAATTTCTATGAGCACCGGACGAAGGAGCAATTCAACTGCAAGTGACGTCTTGCTTCTGATTGGTTGGCCACGCCACTCTTCCAATCAGGAGCTGGCTGTCATTAGACCAGTGTGTCAAATCATTGCTCCTGCTGGTGAGTTCACCGAAGCTTGATAGAAGAGGTCCTTGTTGATTGTAAGGACCAAGACCTTGTTGAATAGAGTAAGTTGGAGGTCCCATAGTGGGAACATCTCCAATATACTAATGGGCGGGAGGGGTTAGTTTAAAATGATAAATTATTATTATTATTTATTATTACCATTTAATTATATAGCGCCACGACTTCTGCAGCGCTGTACAGAGAACTCACTCACATCAGTCCCTGCCCCATTGGGGCTTACAGACTAAATTCCCTAACATAGACACAGACACACACAGCCTCGGACTGGCCTGCCGGCCAGCCGGGCTGTAGACCGGTAGGCCCAGCCGCGATTAAGCCCCGCCCCCTCCGACATTGGGGCGGAGCTTGCAGGGAGCACCTCGTAGACGGTCGTCTGTGTAAGAAACACACTACCGCGCAGGCGCAGAGAGCCGTGCCTTGGCTCTCTGCGCCTGCGCGGTAGTGTTTTGTGAACTTCAGCAGGGGAGGAGGACGGAGTTTCTACCGCGGCTGTCTTCTTGTCACTAGCCGCGCCGCCCAGAGGAGCAGGATGCCGGAGCTTTTCAAGGTAAGGTAAGTGGCAAAAAGAGGGGTTACTATTACTACTCGTTTCCCACAGTGAATGAGGGTTACTTTTCACCTCTTTTTTTTCCCCCTCTTTGTACTGCAGTCTGCAGGTACTGTTAAATTGCACACAGATAGCTGACTAGCATTCACCATAAGTGTGTACAATGCTCTGGATCTTAGGAAAAAGCTATAAAGGGTTAAGTAAAATCAGCAGTGATTAGACTCCTTTGTTGACATTTATTGTGGGAGTCTATTACATTCAGAATTTGTGGAGCAACAACCAATGTGAGGTCCAGAAGTAATGCGTAGCACCTCACTCCCTGCCAATCGAGGAGCCAGAATTGGGAGTGCCCAACCTGTACCCAGAAGCCTCCACAGGAGGGGGATCCAGGTTAACCAGTACTAGCAAGAGGTTACGACTCATGCTGTACCAACAAGATGCAGAGGCTGCAAGGACCAGATATCTTTTTCCTCATTGCCTGTGAGCCTTGTATAAGCATGTGCCCCAAAAACAGGCTGTCATTGGAGCAGGACTGCCTTGCTGGCTGTAAGAGGGGGAGAATGCTAGTAACCACAGGACTGTGCCCAGGGGTTGGCTAAAGAGAGACTGATAATTATAACGTATTCAGTTGTTATGGTATAATTGTTTAACCTTTTAATAAAAAGTACTATAGCTCCGTTGTGTTAAATAAACTTAAGTTTTCATTATTCAGATGTTTGCCTGGATGTGAAAATACCAGTGTACACAATTAATGAAAAACTTTTGTTTTATACATCACGGAAACATTATCATTGTAAAATTCTGTAGATGGTTTAGCCAAACGGTATTGTCACAAGGCTTAGCAAGAGAGTTCCCCTGCTTTGGTTCTATACACTGTTAAAAACACCACAACTCCTGGGAAACAATAAAGAATATATATGTATATATAGTGTGAATTGAGAGTACTATAGCTGCACAGAGAACACTAAATGCTGAGTTGGTTTGGGTCTATAGTTGAATGTGGGGCTGAGTGTGGGGAGGAGGCTGAGTGTGGGGAGGGGGGCTATCTATTAAATGTGAATATTAATTATTTAATGCTAGGAATGGTAGTGGGAAATGGCTGTATTAAACGTAAATGCTATTGATTTATTGCTGGGGCCGTTTGGAGGGAGGGTAATAGGTTTATTTATTAAATGGGAATACTATTAATTTAATGTTGGGGTTGGTTGGACGGAAATAGATCTATTTATCAAATGTGAGTGCTATTACTTTAATGTTGAGGCTGGAGAGAGGCCTAATTATTAAATGTGGGTGCTGTTGATTTAATGGCAGGGATGGTTGGCGTTTCTAAATGTACCAATTATTTTTTCCAAATAGGGCCCTCAACATTCCAGGATGCAGACAAGCCGCAACTAAAGAAACCAGCAGCCACAGGTAGTAAAAGTGACAACAACAGGTAGGACAGTCTGTCAAATGTTCTGAGTCTAGTGTAGGCTTGGCTAACCTGTGGTACTCCAGGTGTTGTGAAACTACAAGTCCCAGCATACCCTTCCAGCAATAAGCTGCTATATATTGGCAAAGCATGCTGGGACTTGTAGTTTCAAAACACCTGGAGTGCCACAGGTTAGCCAAACCTGGTCTAGTGGGACAATCCTGATTTTTGGTGACTGTTCTGCCCAATCTAAGAGGCAGGTCAAGACTGTGTATTCTTTATACACACACTGCATTCTTTATATACTACACTAAGGTGCTAGCTGTCCTTTGTGGGCTGACCGCTCCCCCTCTAGTGTCTGGTCCCGCCTCTATGATGGCTGACCACACCACCTCTGGTGGGCCCCTAGTGTTGCATTCCCGGTGGGCCCTTCATGCCCCAGTCCGACACTGGACACACACACACACACACACACACACACAGACTAGGGTCAATTTGTTAGCGGCCAATTAACCTACCAGTATGTTTTTGGAGTGTGGTAGAAAATTGTAATATAGACAACACATTTAGTTTTTTACTGCAGTAAATAATACATTATTATCATATAGTTTATCCATAGCTACCACAGATGCAGAGCAGGTTAGGTTATCTATGAATACCATCCCTTATGACCCACTTACCCACCAGATAAACTTCCTTTTCCCATTTTGATTGGGAGCATGGGATGCATCAAATTATTGTCATTGAAAAAAAATGAAAGATGTTTAATTAGCCCAGATGAATATAACAGGCCAAAGTAATGAATATTACTGTAAATTATGAGAGAATTTATTTATCAAAGTACTAAACTGTGGTCCCACAGAGCAAATTCTATCTTGTGATATCACATGACTATGTGTCTATGGTGAAGTACATGAATGTGATGGCTTAATGGTTCTGCCTGCCGGTGCGAAATCTGGTTCAAAATGATGGGTGGAGCTAGTGGGATGGGGCATTAATAACTAAATGCCCACTGGGTGCACTTAGTCACCTCATGTTTTGCCCATATACAAAACCAAGACTTTGTTTTGTGCAATTAAATGTTTAAATTAGATCTTCAGGCCACAGATGGTGCATTTACAGGAGCTGTCTATGCTCGGCAGGTCAATGATTTCATTTTAACCAGTCATCGGAGGCGGTAGAGATGGGGTCTTGGCCTTTTTTTTCAATGAGACGCCTTTTGCACATTCCAGTTTATAAGGCTACTTACTGACGACCGGCAGTGTCCATAGATCTCTATGGAATGTGCAGAGTCACCATATTTTCGGCCAATGGTTATGACAGATGAAGAGCACAGATCTGAACTATGTTCAGTGTGTACACAGAAATCTGCAGCTGATCAAGACGCTTTTTTTTTTCAGTCGTTGGTAAAATCGTTAAGGATATCGTATCGGGAGAAATTTAATGTAGTGTGTACCCAGCCTTACTGTGCATTTCAACCAGTGTAGTAAAAACATTCAAACACAAAAATGTGTTTGAATGTAATAACTGCCCCAATGTCACTTCACACTCATGATTAATTTAAGACATAAATTAGACTAAAAAAAGTGTTATCTTTTTTTAGCCAAAATATGTTTGTACGTTTGTACTCTTGCTTCTATGCACATTTTTTAACCAACTTCCCAGTCCTGTAAAGTTGTTGCAGGCTGATTTTAGGGGGGTGTATCAAAAAACGAAATGCTTGTGTGCTTCTCATTATGCAAGAGACTTACAATTAGTCACACTTGCGCAAAAGGAGAGGCGCCCAGAATTCTTTTGGTTCCACAATGGTGTTTATTGCGTGTAGAGGTTGACTTTGTTTGTACAACGGACTAGCACAGTGGCTAGGTGCCACTTTGCGAGATCTCTTGCTTTTTCAGCGCTCAAGAGATAATTGCGCGAGATGGCAACTTCGCATGCGGAGTCGCAGTCATCCACACTTGCGCCTGAAGGGCAGGATGGGAGGAATGTTCCACCGGAGTACGGTAAGGGTGTGTTTGCGCTCTTGCGAACCCATGCAGACCTGAACACAAACACAGATATTCCTTTTACAGCCGTACTAAGTAAATACGCAGTGATGGCGGCAACGGTTGCCAGCAGCATCAAAACGCTTCTGATTGGCTGGTTGCGACTTCTTCTCTGAAACCGCTGGGTGCCTTCTTCAACTCCCGTGCAAATACTACAATATATTGTGTGCGTATTAAAAACAAAACAAACTATTATGCTACTTTCCTTACGATGGAAATAAATGTTTACAAAATTTGATTGCGTTTACAACATCCGGGTGTAAACATGCCTTGCTGTAAACCTGGTGCGTATGCTACAGATGCACATATAGACGCATCTTGCATATGATTAAGGGATTAAATGCATATATTTTTGCATAAATAAATAATACACAATCGCCATGTGAGTGTGCCTTTAAGAAGCTTTCCTATATGTCTTGTGATAACAGTACTGTGTTTGTCTGGCATTTATGGGGGGAACAGCCAAGGAATGCTCATCCTGAGCTGCACAACTTCCGATTGATTGAGATGGGTGCATGGAAGACAGTTAGTTAAAGCCCTGTAGAATTGCTGCAGCCAAATGAGGAGTAGAGGACACATCTGCAGAATTCATTAGCCTGGTTTGATTGGCCCATGTTAAACAAAGATGGGATAGGGTTACATGCGTGTTCTGTGGGAGTCCGGCTTGTGTTTCAGACTGATGATTTAGTCAGGTGTAAGCATGAAGTTTCCAATTTAAAGAAATAAATCTAAAATGATTTTATTACCCTCTGCTTTACCCTGACACCCTGCTTCACCCCAGCTCCCTGTCATAACATATGATGTGTTTATATACATAGGCCACACTGTTTCAGATCGCCCTTCAATATAGCAGAAGCATAAAACGCAGGCGTGCTCCATAGGGCTCCCATATTTCATCATTGCCTCTTTTCATTCCTCCGCAGTCATTTTGTCCTCTTCCTAAATTCTTAGCATTCTGCTTCCTGAAACATGTGTGCTGCCCCACAGCTGGGTATCCCCCACGTAAAATGATTTCACAAGGAAAACAATTTTTCAGGGCCGCAGACACATTTGTTTCAAATCTTTAAGCCATACAGTAAGCCAGTAGCGGACTGTCTTCGGTCTATTACTGTGCGTCTATCTACAGAGTGCGCAAATCAAGAGTACTGTAACAACGAAACAGATTATTGTTTTTGTTAGTTGTGATGTGTTGTAGAGCGGCGCTGTCCAAGTATTTGCTTAAAGAGGACTGTTTATAAGGACTGCCGATTGTCAGTAAATTTACTGAATACGGTAAAATAAGGAAGTTATATTTTTGCAAAATTAGTAGAAAAATATAATGCTCAACACGACACAGGGTGGTGGTATCTCAGACCCCTTTCGTTGTGGGCATGTCTGTGTTCTGGGCAGTATTTGACATAGCAGAATAATGCGTCAGTAAAACTGTTAGATGGCAGTAAGTTTAATTTTATAAGAGAATAGAATTGGTAGCTTTACAATTATGCCAGTAGAAGAAGTGACGTTGTGGCAGTGTGGCGATGTGGCAGTGTGGCGGTGTGGCGATGTGGCTGTGTGGCGGTGTGGCAGTGTGGCTGTGTGGCGCTGTGGCTGTGTGGCTGTGTGGCGGTGTGGCTGTGTGCCGGTGTGGCTGTGTGGCGGTGTGGTGGTGTAGAGGTGTGGCTGTGTGGCGGTGTGGCTGTGTGGCGGTGTGGCGTACCACCGTATACCAGCCCACTTCTACCACTGCTTCCAACATTTCCTGTCCATAAGCTGCAGATTAGATTCTTTTCTGTGGGAGGGGCTGATGGTGAATTTCATTATTACCTTCATTACCATTGACCCAGGGGTGTAATAATAGGGGGTGCAGCGGCTATGGTGCCTGTAGGTGATGAGGCCTGGCAATGCCAGGACAGTGCCCTCCAAGCCAACCGCTGTCCTTGAAGCCTCCATTTGGCTTTAGCATGACCTCTTTTTCCCCCTCCCCTAAAAACACATTTTGAACCGTCAGGCATCCGCAAAAGATTTAGCTACTGACAGGTCCTTCTGGGTGTCTATAAAGGTCAGCGTGGTTCGCAATTACGCGAACACGCCTTAACTGTACTTGGCCTAAGTTTGAATGACCTTTCCCTCCCCCTTCTACCTCTCCAGACGTAAGGAGGCATCACTGTCAAATGCTACCAACTCTGCGTACGGACGTATGCTACGCTATTGTGTGTGGGCAAGTGCAGTACAAAATTAGTGCATTTTACACTAATCAAAAGCTGCACACCCAATCTGCTTGCAAATCTCAACATTCCGAAGAGTTTCAATTCTTTAACTTCTCTTTCCCATAATCTCTTTATCTCCTCCAAGAGTCCAATTTTATTGATATATATACGATCATCTCTCTCACTATATAACATCTTGAGGTGTAGCCTAGTGACAAGTGATTATGTGTGACATAATTGCAGGTGAAATAAGATCATGTTGGGAGCATGGTTGGATCACAAAGGACCAAAAACATAACAAAGAGCAGGCAAAGAGGTAGCATACACAGCCCCCATAGTTTGCCCTTAGCCTACAAACAGCCGTAAGATACAACTATGTCCAGCATATATATTCCGCTTGTTAGGTATACATTTTTAATAAATAAATAAATATACACATCGAAAATAATATTGTATGTACTAACATTAATAATAATATTGATAACAATAATTAATTGGCAGTATGACAGTGACATTGAACATTATGGCATAACAAAACACATAATAACATTGTGTATATTTACTTATAATTAAAATTATTTTTTTTCAGCACCAGTATAACAATGACCCTTTGGCATTTTTACACCCAATGCGGGTATAATAGCGTAAACTAATTATGCCTCGTTTTCAATCAGAAGAAGATGAAACCGGCATCTTTAGAACTGCCTAACACTTCCACTTGAAAGCACCCCCCTTTAAATCTGTATACAACAGGTCCAATAAAACAGGGGGCTTCCACGAAGTGAGGTGTTGCTAAGACCGGTCAGGCATCATATATTTTAACCCTTTTATTGACTAGGGTGCCAACGACATCTGACAAAACTGCCCAAAGAAGCACAAACTGTTTATTGAAGAAGAAGAAAAGAAAGTTACACAAGATATTTTTATTAGATCGTCTCCATGTAGAGGAGGAATGTTCACATCGTGAAACAGTCGTCTCCTTGCTTAATTAAAACTGAAGACCCTAACTAAATGTTTTTCTTTCTTCCTCACCAGTTTTCCTTTCCTCTTCATCCTACAGTGTGTGCCAGTATGTGAAACGTGTTTAGAGACACAGGTCAAGGACGAGAGACTGCTGGATCCCAGCTTCTACAAACACACTGCTTCAATTAGCTTTTGTTTTGTGTTATAAATCAAATGATATTTGCCAACCAAAAGGATTTAGTTTAACATCCATGCAAACAAAAACAATTATAGAGTTGCCATGTTGTAATACTTAGTCTTTCTTTCTTTTTTTTGCAGACAGAACACAAACAATTATGAAATCGGGGCGGCTTGTTACAGCGTTACATTAAAAAAAATAAAAATACAAAAAAACATAATCACAGTCATTATTATTATTATTATTATTATTATGAATAATTTATTTATTTATAAGGCCGCACAGATTCCGTATCGCCGGATTAAGAAGCAAGTAACAAACGTATGAGGTAATACACATAAGTGGCACAGATGAGTATGAGTAATGGTATGGGGACTCACATAGAGGGCAGCAAAAGGCGTGACAGGTCGTACGAGGGACAGTAGACAGACGTGGGACAATAGGTAGAGAGGACCCTACCCGCGGGGGCTTACATTCTAAAGGGAGGGGTGGTGAGAGACAGTAGGACCAACTGGAAGAAAAAATTAGATGGCAGACTAAGAAGAGAAGGTGATGGATAGAATGGTCAGGAGGTGGTAGGATGGGCGAGCTTGAAAAGGTGAGTTTCGAGTGAGCGTTTGAAGGACTGAAGGTTGGGGGAGAGTCGAGTGAGACGGGGTAGGGAGTTCCAAAGATTAGGGGCAGCGCGGTAGAAGTCTTTGAGGTGAGCATGGGAGGAGGTAATGAGAGGTGCATTGAGGTGCAGGTCAGAGGTGGAGCAGAGTGGCTGCGTAGGTATGTACCTCGTGACAAGGTCAGAGATGTCAGGAGGAGAAATGTTGGTAAGGGCTTTGTAAGTGAGGTTAAGGTGCTTTTACTGAATTCTGAAACAGATAGTGAGCCAATAAAGGGATTTACGCAGAGCAGAAGCGGTAGATAAGCGATGAGAGAGGAAGAGGAGCCTAGCCGCAGCATTCTGTATGGATTGAAGGTCAGAAGTGCAAGAGCGAAGAAGGCCATTGAGAAGGAAGTTGCAATAGTTGAGACCACTACAGCTGAAAGCTCATCAGCCTGAATATGATGCTGATTGTAATGTACTATCCTGTGGTAACCCATTATAGCATCCCCCTCAAACTGTCATGTTTTTGGTTGAATATTGCTTATTTATATGGGGCTCATTATGTGGTAAAGGCGCATTGGAGGCACGTAGAATGAAAAACAGATGTGGGACCAAATGTGTTTTTTTACTACCAATATTGTGAGGTCTGTTATAGTGTAGCTCATTTTATAATGCACCTGAATGTACAGTACATTATAATCAGCGTAGGTGTTAGGGGAAGCTGTAAGAGCTTACAGGGATGACTTAAGTACAGCATAGAGCTTGCAGAGGTCAATGAGTACAGAAAGAGGATGGGGTGATATTGGCACAAGAAAAAATTGGAAAGAGTCGAATCCCTCTAAAAAATGTAATATTGAGCGTCCTCATACCCTTTGTTTTGCACTTGGGGGTATATTTACTAAACTGTAGGTTTGAAAAAGTGGAGATGTTGCCTATAGCAACAGTCAGATTCTAGCTGTGATTTTGTAGAATGCACTAAATAAATGAAAGCTAGAATCTGATTGGTTGCTAAAGGCAACGTCTCCACTTTTTTAAACCCGCAGTTTAGTAAATCTAGCCCATAGGAGGGGCACTGTAGAAAAACATATCGCAGCCAATCAGACCAAGGGGCTCACCCTCCTGCAGGAAGACCCTGTAATGATGTCATGCGGATTGTCAAGAGTCCCACATACACTGATAGTGTCTGTGGTTGTTGGTTTTGCCTTATGTGTTTGCATCTCTCCTTGGATTACCTACTCCATTCTGACATGGAATACTGTGAGAGGCAAAATTTCCCTTATTTAAAGTAGTAAAACATTTCTTCCATCACCTTTATAGTAACACTTTTGCTCCATTGTAGCAGCACTTTCCCCTGCACACACACACATACCTGTCCTCACAGCTCCCGGGCAGTGAGACTATGCTCACCACAACAGGGACAGTAGCCAATCAGATTGAAGATCACTCATTTTGATTCGCTACCAGACTGACCTCCCTAAGGAACGGTCGGGTCTCACTGTCTGCTGAGAGGACCAGAACTGGAAGAATCTCCACCCACAGCCAGTGTGAAAAATAATCTACAGTAGTATCTGCCAAGAATCGCCCTATTACCTCTGTGCTATTTGGCTCAAAAATGGGAAGCAGAACAGGTAAATGGAAAATGCATTATTATTAAAAAAACAAGTCCATCTGTGTAGAGAAAAGTGCTCTGTGGGCCACTCTGAGATTTAGGAACTCTCCAACTCCACCACCTAAATATTATTTAAATAATATTGTCCTGCAAAAAAGTTATTGTTTTTGTATGTGGGTCTATAAGACTATACTAACCAGATGCGGCAATAATACCATTTTGAAAAATTCCAGGTAAAATCTGAGCATTATATATACAAAATATCTATCTATCTATCTATCTATCTATCTATCTATCTATCTATCTATCTATCTATCCATCTAATATCTATCTATCTATCTATCTATCTATCCATCTAATATCTATCTATCTATCTATCTATCTATCTATCTATCTATCTATGTCATACCTATCTATCTATCTATCTATCTATCTATCTATCTATCTATCTATCCATCTAATATCTATCTATCTATCTATCTATCTATCTATCTATCTATCTATCTATCTATCTATGTCATACCTATCTATCTATCTATCTATCTATCTATCTATCTATCTATCTATCTATCTATCTATCTATCCATCTAATATCTATATATCTATCTATCTATCTATGTCATACCTATCTATCTATCTATATATCTCATATCTATCTATCTATCTATCTCATATCTATCTATCTATCTATCTCATATCTATCTATCTATCTATCTATCTATCTATGTCATACCTATCTATCTATCTATCTATCTATCTATCTATCTATCTATCTATCTATCTATCTATCTAGTATATGACTTCTGTGTAATGCTGTAGACCATTCCAGCTGGCAAGTCCTACAGCCTTGTAAAGCATTAACTGACAGCTGTTTAGATGCCTATGATAAATGACACTAATGAGCATTAAGATCCCACTGAATGACTGACCTACAGCAGTAATTATTAGCCTGCCTGCCTTGGTTCTCCAGCCAAGAAATGTAAACAGTTGTCCTCTGTATCTGATAGGGGTGGTCCAGGGAAACTTGAAGCTTGGCAGAGGGATCCTTAGTCAACTTGTAGTAGCACCAGTTATGAAACAGAGATTAAGTAACCGCTGATCTTTCACGCTAAGCGAGCGTTGCCTTCCTTATCATTCCTGTGGTCACCGGGGTTCGTGAGAAGATGAATGGCTCGTTTTGTCGGGTAAATGTTTGCCTTTGTAGAAAAACTTGTTATTAGTATATTTTTACCATGGAATAATAATAATAATAATAATAATAATAATAATAATAATAATAATAATAGTAATAATGTATGCTTGTTATGTAAATTACAGTCTACCCTAAAAAATAATTTTGTCCCACAAAACCAAATTCTGTGTTTGCATGCAGAGGAAAAAATAGGTATTTAAAAGTTGTGACATCAATACCATTTTTAAAAAGACCAGGGGTATATTTACTATACTGCGGGCTTGAAAAAGTGGAGATGTTGCCTATTGCAACTAATCAGATTCTAGCTGTCATTTATTTAGGACAGTCTACAAAATGACAGCTAGAATCTGATTGGTTGCTATAGGAAACATCTACTTTTTTAAACCCGCAGTTTAGTTAATATACCCCCAGATCAAATATGAAAGGGTTGGCCCCATCTTTACGTAAAAATAAACACACCTAAAATGCCTATTGTTATGTCACTCTGGTTTCTACATAATGTACATATAAATAACATGCATTAACATTAGTATGGGCTTTTTTGTCTAAATTATGCATTATTGACAAAGTATCTATTTTTTAAATATGACCAATCTATCTTTTATCATTGGCTAGATACACTCTGTGCCTGCGGCTTGTTCCTTCAGAGAACAGGATCACATTCAGTTAGTTAGAGAGGAAAGTTATTTGTGCTGTGATCTCAATCCCTCTCTTTTTATGTAAATACACAGGTCGAATCCAAGCGTATGCAAAGCACTACAAATACAAATAGGAAAACAAAATCTCTTCCATATCACACACCCCGGCCCCTTCTAGATTGTCCTTTCCTATCCTCACACCCCAGCCTCTTCTAGATTTGTCCTTCCATATCCCCACACCCCAGCCTCTTCTAGATTTGTCCTTCCATATCCTCACACCCCAGCCTCTTCTAGATTTGTCCTTCCATATCACACACCCCAGCCTCTTCTAGATTGTCCTTCCATATCACACACCCCAGCCTCTTCTAGATTGTCCTTCCATATCACACACCCCAGCCTCTTCTAGATTGTCCTTCCATATCACACACCCCAGCCTCTTCTAGATTGTCCTTCCATATCCTCACACCCCAGCCTCTTCTAGATTGTCCTTCCATATCCTCACACCCCAGCCCCTTCTAGATTTGTTCTTCCATATCACACACCCCAGCCTCTTCTAGATTTGTCCTTCCATATCCTCACACCACAGCCTCTTCTAGATTTGTCCTTCCATATCCTCACACCCCAGCCTCTTCTAGATTTGATCTTCCATATCACACACCCCAGCCTCTTCTAGATTTGTCCTTCCATATCCTCACACCCCAGACTCTTCTAGATTTGTCCTTCCATATCCTCACACCCCAGCCTCTTCTAGATTTGTCCTTCCATATCCTCACACCCCAGCCTCTTCTAGATTGTCCTTCCATATCACACACCCCAGCCTCTTCTAGATTGTCTTTCCATATCACACACCCCAGCCTCTTCTAGATTGTCCTTCCATATCCTCACACCCCAGTCCCTTCTAGATTTGTCCTTCCATATCCTCACACCCCAGCCCCTTCTAGATTTGTCTTTCCGTATCCTCACACTCCAGCCCCTTCTAGATTTGTCCTTCCATATCACACACCCCAGCCCCTTCTAGATTTGTCCTTCCATATCACACACCCCAGCCTCTTCTAGATTTGTCTTTCCATATCACACACCCCAGCCTCTTCTAGATTGTCCTTTCATATAGTCACACCCCAGCCTCTTCTAGATTGTCCTTCCATATCCTCACACCCCAGCCCCTTCTAGATTGTCCTTCCATATCCTCACACCCCAGCCCCTTCTAGATTTGTCCTTCCATATCCTCACACCCCAGCCTCTTCTAGATTGTCCTTCCATATCCTCACACCCCAGCCCCTTCTAGATTTGTCCTTCCATATCCTTACACCCCAGCCCCTTCTAGATTGTCCTTCCATATCCTCACACCCCAGCCCCTTCTAGATTGTCCTTCTATATCCTCACACCCCAGCCCCTTCTAGATTGTCCTTCCATATCCTCACACCCCAGCCCCTTCTAGATTGTCCTTCCATATCCTCACACCCCAGCCCCTTCTAGATTGTCCTTCCATATCCTCACACCCCAGCCTCTTCTAGATTGTCCTTCCATATCCTCACACCCCAGCCCCTTCTAGATTGTCCTTCCATATCCTCACACCCCAGCCTCTTCTAGATTGTCCTTCCATATCCTCACACCCCAGCCCCTAATAGATTGTCCTTCCATATCCTCACACCCCAGCCCCTTCTAGATTTATCTTTTCATATCTTCACACCCCAGAAAATTTTTGGGATGCAAACATGTGGCAGAGAGCGGTATAAAATTAAATTAAATTTAAAATATAACAGAATAGTTGTTCTCCAAAATAAAAATAAAACATGAAAGAAATTGTACGGGTTTAATCTTGGTGTAGTTAGATTGTAAAGACTGAAGACGAGTGATCCTTGGGCAGGCGCTTGAGGATAAGCGAGTAGGAGAGACAAAGATGGCGACAGGCACAGGTGCGACAGCCTCCTCCACCTTCACTTCTTCACCCACAGCGGTGCTAATCATGCCTCTGTTCTGCTTAACAGTTCTGATTTTAATGATAACAAAATGAGTAACAAAGATTGTTGTGGCCCTTTTAAAAAGCCAAGTTGACCTAAGTTTTAAAAAAGACGGGAACATAAAAATTGTTAGGGGGGTGGGGGGGAGGGGTTGAAGAGAGCTGGATTTAGAAATTATGGATGAGTTCATTTTTGCTTACTGCGTATTAGCCTGTCTCGGAGGGCGATACAAGCATACTAGCCTAAGGCAGCCTGAACCCTTAATCAGCCCTGTTCAATACATCAGTCTGGCCCAAAAAAATATAGGGTCTGGTGTTAGCACTGCAATAGCAAAATACAACAAGCCCCAAAATAGTGCTGTGATCAGAGTCTACCAATCGTATCTGCATTGAGAATTTATTACAGCCCTGTGCTTCTGAGCTTGCTATGGGAAATTTTGATGACGTAATAACTGCAAATCATTTAGCTGGAGAGATTCCAAAATAGACACCATTCACTTAGTGAGTCCCCTTTACACCACAACAAGTAAATCTAATAGGTCTCCAGAAATGAACATAAAACAGAACTAAAAAATATAATTTAATTTTAGTAGATGATATATGACATAGTGTTTCCATATAAAATGGATGTAAGCTCGTATGAGCAGGACCCATTTTCCCTCCTGTCTCCATACCTGTTCTTCCGCTCCGTCTCTACTGTATTTGCCTGCCTGGAGTTTCTGAAGTACTGGTACTTTGTGTTTATTGTTCTGTACTGTTTTACCCTGTATAGTCTACTGTTTGTACCATGTACGGCGCTGCGGAAACCTTGTGGCGCCTTACAAATAAACAATAATAATAATAATAATAATAATAAAAGCATGATATGAGTGGATTAGTTATTTGCTTAAATAAGTCAGAAAAAAAGAATAAGGAGGGAATTCAATTCCCCCCCGAAGTACCGCAGCGTTAACTGTATAACCGTTATTACGGTAATATTAATCCGGCATTCTGCTCGCGGCTCAGGGAGCTGCGAGCAAAAAGTCGGCGTTAAAACTACCGTAATAATGCTAATAGTGCGCAGGCTGCGTTACCTTTTCAAGTAACACGGCCAGTTGAATTCCCCCCTAATTGATAGACATGTTATCGAAAACAATTGGGCCTAATTGAGCTCTATTTACCAACATCAGTCCAATGGAGGGACTGCAAAAAAGGACTGGGGAGCATTTGTCCCTCAGACTATTCTAATTTTTGCAAATGAGGTCTACCCTGGAGACCGGTCCGTGCCAGTAATGCTAAAATACAGCAGCCAAAATAAGATGAGAATTAATTGGACCGACTGAATTGACGGTCTTTCAGAGAGTGGCGGGTTTACTTTTATTGTTCTCTAAATGTTTACAGTCTGGTTATATTTTTTCCATTGGTGTAATATAAATTAAATAAATTCTCTGCCGAGAGAACATTTCCTCTCTTGCTGCTGCTGCCTGGGGCCGTGTGTTCTTTCCGTTAGCACATGTCAGCAAGGGAAACATTAACAAATAAAGTAGAAAAATAATGTCTGTCTTCCCAAACTGGTTGTTTCTACACGGTGGGAATATAAACCTGCTCTGCTGAAAGCCATTTACTGCAAAGTGGGGAAACTGTCACTTTGGTACGAGTTACCTCCAAGACATAAGTCAGAATCATTTGTAGTGGGATTAAAAAACAGTTATTTTCTTTTAAGTAGCTGAAATGGCCCATGTGGGGGCAGTTCCTGTGGGAAGGAGAGTGGTGGGTTTTTTACATTGTCTTAGATGAAAAATACAAGTGCAGAGAGATTAGCAAAACTGTCAGGAAAGCCAATGATGGGACTTCTGCCTCACAGCACTGGGGTCATGAGTTTGATTCCCGACCATGCCCTTATCTGTGTGGAGTTTGTATGTTCTCCCCGTGTTTGCGTGGGCTTCCTCCGGGTGCTCCGGTTTCCTCCTACACTCCAAAAACATACTGATAGGTTAATTGGCTGCTATTATATTGACCCTAGTCTATGTGTACCTATGTTAGGGAATTTAGACTGTAAGCTCCAATGGGGCAGGGACTGATGTGAGTGAGTTCTCTGTATAGCGCTGCGGAATTAGTGGCGCTATATAAATAACTGATGATGAGGACTGAGAGATCAACGCTATAAAGACAATGCAAGGTATTCATTTATTACAGTACAAAAAAATTAGCAATCCACAATCGTCTACCCCCCGGGTATCGATGCTTTATGGAATACACTGTCAAGGAATGTAACTTAGGTCCAAGGATTTCAGTTTTATAAATTTTGTTTTGCCAGTTGGACTGTGATAACCAACCGTTGAGTTATCCAAATGAGAGATGAACAAAATATTTGTAGTGTCTACAGAAGGCAAATGGATTTGGGGATTTTGAAAAAAAACCCCTGTATTTTAAAATGTTGTTTTAGGACAAAATTTAAATTTAAATGTTTTATTTTTAAATTGAACAGTACTGTATACGTGACTTGTATACTCTCAAAACATATTTTAAATGATATTTTATTTTTGAAGCAGTAATGACCAGTAAATCTAGTAGTAACCAGTAATGGCAGAACAACCCTTTCATAGCCTATCAGTCATCTATCTACTTCTACATAAAGTCAGTGCTGTGTACTATTTATCATAGGCTTGTACAGTTCATTCCACAGAGGATTCAATTGCCTCCATAAATTTTACAGTTAAACAGTGCAATTTTATTATTGAGATATACTGTAAATTCTCAAGATCATATAACCCGGCCAGGTCATAAGTTGATTCAAGATACCTCCCCCCCCCCTTCCCCATTACTGATCCAGTCGTTTTGGCTAACTTTTCCTAGAGCATTAACTGGATAAGCTTAGAAGACATAGGAGCTACACATTATTTAAGTTTTGTATTTTAAACACTTATAGCTGTTCTCCGACTTTAAACCAAATATAAGATAAACTTTTGCTATGTGTCACACATTAAGATAGCATCATACATTTCTAAGCCAAACATTCCAAACGCACTCCACCGCCATCAATCCTTTAACTGTATTCACCTTTTGAATTGATCTTATCTGAATTTACATTAGGAGTTTGAGGAAAAGAAAACAGATTTATTTAACAAACTCCTTGTGATTTGAGTCTGAAACCTTTACTGTTCTCATCTTCGTTGACATAAGAAAACATATCCTAATCAGGCCAACTTGTCGAGGAACAATCACGCAGATTGTTTAATGCGATATTATAGGACTTCATGTGAAATAAGGGCAAACAGTGAATGCATTTAATTCATAACAATGGAGTTTTTATGTAAAAACATTCTTTTTTAAAAAAGGAAAGGAACTTGTGATTGAGTACTTAATGTAAATAATTCCTGTAAAGTCTCTGGGGGTCACTTATGAACCAGAAAAGACGAGACACATTGGATATTTATATGTGAAAAAGTGTTCACACTCTGCTTTATGATATTTGCCTTAGCAGACGTCTAGGGTTAAATGTAAAAGGACAGGTGTTGCCAAGAGCAACCAATCACATTATTGCTATCATTTATCTGGTACATTCATCATCATCAGCATCATCATCAACATTTATTTATATAGCGCCAGCAAATTCCACAGCGCTTTACTTTGGGAACAAACAGTAATAAAACAAAACTGGGTAATACATACAGACAGAAAGGTAAGAGGGTCCTGCTTGCAAGCTTAAAATCTATGGGTGTCACAAATCAATACAGGAATACAGCTAAGGAGCCATGAATAAGGTGAAAAAACATTCAAGTTTATTGCTGAAGAGTTAGAACACGTGTTGTAATAATGAGCTTGCAGTAATTACCCAGTATACAGCAGTTGCAGGTAAACAGGAGGTGTGGAAAGAGAGAGTGTCCAGGGGAGCAGGGGTAAATACCAGGTTCACAGGTGAAACAGCTCAGCAGAATGTAAGTAGAGATCTCAAGCAGCATAAACCCAGGAGCAGGGCAGGAGGAAGTGACCACAGAGTGTAACATCAATAACCAGCAATGTGTGCTTGGAGTGACAGTTATATATAAGGGAAATGAGAACACACCCAGGTGCATGGGATAATTGGAGAACGGGTTAACCCCTAATGCAAACATGAAAGGCACGATAGCAGCACCTCTGAAGATCAGAGGTTCTGCTGCAAATACACACTAATAAAGTCTAATAGTCCAGGAGGCAGGAGCTGCCAGGCAAAGCAGTATGCACTGCAAGGGGCTTGCAGGCAGATCCTGACAATAGGACAATGGGAGTTTGATACACAAGGGCATATGCTACAATATGTTGCACATTGAACCAGCTAGAATATAAAGGTAAAAAGTATTGAGTCGGCTGTGTGACCAGTCACACAGCAACGGTGGTCAGAGGGTTGTTATTTTTGGTTAGCTGTGTAGAGGGTGGTAATAGGGTAACCTAGGGAGATTAAGATGCTGGTTGAGGAATATTATAAGCTTGTCTGAAGAGGTGGGTTTTCAGAGAACGCTTGAAGGTTTGAAGACTAGAGGAAAGTCTTATTGTGCGAGGGAATTTCACAAAGTAAGTGGATGCAGCCTGATAAAAGTCCTGTAACCGGGAATGGGAGGAAGTGATGAGTGTGGAAGAGAGACGCAGATCTTGTGCCGAATGGAGGTGTCAAGTTGGGAGATATTTTGAGACAAGTGAAGAGATGTGTGTCGGTGCAATTTTGTTGATGGCCTTGTACATTCTAGAAAATGTTTTATTTTGTAAAGTCTGTGTTCGTTATTATTTAAAACCTCTGATCACTTCCAAACGTAGAGACAAGTGAATGGATTATAAGATTGGCAATGAGTATAAAGAGCTTCATGGCCTTTTCTACTAATTCCCTTGGTAATGGTGCCTTGTCCCAGTATCTAGAAGGGAGTTAGCTTCATGTCCTTTTATAAAACGGTTTTGAACAATAGGTTGAAGTTGGCACCAACCTTATTTACACAATATCTGGCTTCTATTTCATTTGAACACTCGTTTGTTAATCCAGGTCATTGAGCACTGACATTTGGACTGGAACATTCAGACACCAGTTTCTTTAGAATGTGTTAATTTAGGACTGTGATTAGGGATTTAATTTGGTGTTCAAGACTGGAGATAAAGGCATAGGAATTTGGGAACAGGACTAGGACTTTGGAATGAAGGGGGGGGACTGACATTAGGTCAGGGGAAGTTGAAATTGGATTAGCATTTGTGGTTAGAGATCGGAGACTGGTAGAGGGATCTGTGTCAGTGATTCAGGCTTGGTACTGAAATGAACCGGACTCAAATAGGGTGTCTGAATAAATGGTGCACAAATTAACAGGAGTCCAAATTTAGCTTGTTCACCATCAACTGATTACAAAGGGTCATAGTAAGAAAATGCTTTTGGCTGGCAAAATAAGAGAGTCCAACTCATTTGACTTCCACAATCCTATGCACCTCTACTGAAACCTAGTTGCTTTTGTGCAAATTGAGGTACACAGCTGGTCAAAGGTGTATTGGTTCAGTGGAGTGACTGTTTTGCCCTTCATAAATGACCCTCACATTGTTCAATTTGAAATCGGATTGCTGCAGTCAACGTGCCTAAATGAGAAGGAAATTAAACCAAGAAAAGAAGAGTGATCATCTGGCTTACCAAGGATTGAACCTCTGCGCAGTCAGAAAATACTGTCAAATTTTATGATCAGTGAAATTAGTGATAATGTGAAGTGCTTGTTGTACAAGATATCTCCAATCTTTATTAATGACCTGGAAGATAGACATCACTTCAGGGGTTTAAACATTTGTTAAGTTTGTGGCAAGAGCTGCGATTGGAATGATTACTGAAGAATGTGTTTTGTAAGAGATGCTCGGTTGGCTATAAGCCCAATAAGTTGGGAGCAGTTCAGTACTGCAGAAACTTTTTCATAGTCCATTTGAAGGCCAGATTCGGAGATGATGGATGTATCCTAAGAATGGAGTCTGCAACAGTTTGAAGACTAGTGTCACTCACCGGACCGTGAGTGCCTCTTCCCGGACATTTAGGAACCGTGGCCGTCCACCATCCTGAGGGTCTGCGCATGCGCAGCCCTTTTCTATACTTCAGTGTATACCCCTTTAACTTAATTGGCAGATCAGGCAACCTCCCTATATTAAGCACCTGTGGTCACTACCACGTGGCCTGATCTTGGAGTCTCATTCCTCATGAGTCTCTGAAGGTGTTCCTGTATTACTCGTGTATTCAGCGCTGCTGATTCCTGTGGTTTCCAAACCACTTCTACTACTGTGGTTCCATACCACTTCTACCATCAACTGTATCATCATGACTGTTTGCTGATTCCTATCTGCTGCCCCCGTGCACCACAGTCTTCTACACCACTTCAACGTTATTTTATATCAATGTGACTGTTTGCTCATTGCTATCCGCTGCCTCCGTGCACTCCAGCTTTTACCTCACTCACCTGCTTCTCATCAAGTCTGTTTGCTGATTTCTATCCGCTGCCTCCGTGCACTACAGTCTCCTGCTTGCAACTCGCCTGTGTTCAACATCGTGACTGCCAGCTGACTACTATCCGTGGCCTCTGTGCACTACAGTCTCCTGCTTGCAACTTGCCTGTGTTCAACATCGTGACTGCCAGCTGACTACTATCCGCTGCCTCTGTGCACTACAGTCTCCTGCTTGCAACTCGCCTGTGTTCAACATCGTGACTGTCAGCTGACTACTATCCGCTGCCTCTGTGCACTACAGTCTCCTGCTTGCTACTCGCCTGTGTTCAACATCGTGACTGCCAGCTGATTACTATCCGCTGCCTCCGTGCACTACACTCTCATCTCATCTTTGCTGTGCCTTCCTCGAGACTGCCGCTTTTCATTACCATCTGCTACACTTCGTGATCTACAGCTCCTGCCCTGCGCTGCACTCCTGTTTCCCATCGCTGTTGGTTCCTGTGGTTGCTACTGGTTACCTCCGTGTGCCGCTGAGTCCTGCCGCTGTGGTCAGCGCTATCGTCCATCTCCTGCTGATCCACTCTCCACGCCTTCACGTGTTCCACTGGCCTCTACCCTCCTGTCAGCATTGGATTTGTATCTCTTCTACTACCCTCTGCTGGATCATCTCCATTCTCCTGGGTTTCCTATGAGTCCAGTTCCACGTGTTGCTGACTCCTGTGGATTCGTGTCCCTGTCGGTCTACTCACCTGTGCGCTGCACCTGCTAGACCGCTGCTTCTCCTATCCAGGGACTTCCTATCCAGTCGGTCTCCAGCCGCTCAGGTACCGCTGCAATCCCATCTGACTGCTACTGCTGAACCACGGTATGCATACTTCTCATTGACTGTGCTGTGTATTGCATATCTTGCTGGACTGTGTTTGGTTCTCTCTGGAGTCTGCTATCCGCTGAGTCTATTGCCATCATTGACTGTGTTATCATTGTGCTGGACTACTTCAAGAGACTTTCTAGATTGCAGACCTGATCAGTCATTTACATATATATATACCTATATTGTGCATATTACTGTGGATCGTGTATAAGGTGCCTGTGTATATCCTGTGTTGCAGTCTTCCCCCGTGCACCTCCTCTCATATATATGCAGTGGTACAACTTGCTGATGTCAGACCACTGATCCCTGTTTCCGGTATCACCTGTCCCATTATCCTCTCACATAGCAGTGGTACAACTTGCTACCGCAGACCACTGACTACCTGGATACCTCCACTTGGATTCCATTCCTTCACTCAGACAGCGGTACAACTTGCTACCCGCAGACCGCTGACTCTCATCACCTCCTTGTTTCTGTTGGACATTCCTCCTCACTATAGCAGTGGTACAACTTGCTATCGCAGACCACTGACTTCCTTCACGTGTCCTTGTCCATACAGTTCCTTGTGTATCATTACCTCATTATTACCAGTGTTGCTAGTCATAGACTTTCCTGAGCATCCCATCGGTCATCATTTCATGTTCCGTGATCACCCAGCTACCAGAGTACCCTATTACCATCTACATTGCTCTGGTAAGCCTACCATCTGGTGATCCCTGGGTAAAGACTCCTAGTGCCCGTGACAGTAAGATCAGGCCATGACAGACCCAGATGTGGAACCTACCGCCAAAGAGATGCTGCAACATCTGGTTAGCCGTGTGGAGCAACAGGATGCCCGCCAACAGCTGTTACTTCAGTGTTATCAGTCATTAACCGCCCAAGGAACATCTGGACAGACTGTGACAGCTACTACTGAGGCTCCTGTGCTTTCCTCCGTTTCCCCATTGCCATCCCAGGTGTCTATAGCTTCCACGCTTCACCTGCCTACTCCGTCAAAGTACGATGGAGACCCCAAAACTTGTAGGGGTTTCCTTAACCAATGTTCAGTCCATTTTGAGCTCCAACCTCAAAATTTTTCTACCCATCGTTCCAGAGTGGCCTATCTTATCTCTTTGTTTTCAGGACAAGCCCTGGCTTGGGCCTCCCCTCTGTGGGAGAGGAACGATCCAATATTACAAGATAGTGCCAAATTCATTTCTACATTCCGAAGTGTGTTCGATGAACCAGGTCGTGTGACCTCCGCTGCTTCCAGCATCCTCCGTCTGCGACAAGGATCTCATACTGTAGGCCAGTACGTCATTCAATTTAGGATCTTAGCCTCTGAACTTCAGTGGAACACTGAAGCCCTAGTTGCCGCCTTCTGGCAGGGGCTTTCCGATAAAATTAAAGATGCACTGACTACCCAAGAGCTTCCTTCGTCACTTGAAGATTTGATCTCTCTATGCCATCGTGTTGATATGAGATTTCGTGAAAGAGAGGCTGAGAAAACGACTTCTGCTAAAGCACCTTTTCGCTCTAACCCTCAATTTCGTCCAGTGTCACCCGCTGTGATTCCCATGGAGATTGGACGTTCCAAGTTATCTTCTGAGGAGAGGAAACGAAGAGTCAAGAATAGACTCTGTATCTATTGTGCTGATTCCACTCATGTCCTCAGCTCCTGCCCTAAGAGATCGGGAAATGCCAGGCCCTAACTAGTTCTGGAGAGGTGAAGTTAGGGTCCCTGGAGTCCTCTCCATCGTCTATGAAATCTAAAGTCTGCGCTTTTGATGTGACTATTTCCTTTGCTACCAAGACCTTTGAGTCACAGGCATTGATTGATTCCGGAGCAGCAGGAAATTTTATTTCCAAATCGTTAGTTAATCAATGGTCTCTACCAATGATTACCTTAAAAACTCCCATTACTGTGACGGCTATCGATGGATCACGTCTCATCAACGGTCTCATCACCCAGAGTACGTCTCCAGTAACCCTTCAGATTGGTGCTCTGCATCATGAAGAGATATCGTTTTTAATTCTTCCTGTTACGACAAGTCCGATTGTCCTAGGCCTTCCATGGCTTCAGTGTCACTCTCCCCAGATTGACTGGCGCACCCCTCAAGTCACGTCTTGGGGGCCTGAATGTCACCATCATTGCCTTTCCCAAGTCATTCCTCTCAAGGTACAGCAAGCTTCCATTTCAGCTATTTCACCGGGACTCCCTCCTCAATATGCTTCATTTACCGATGTTTTTGATAAAGCTCAGTCTGAACGTCTTCCTCCTCATCGTTCTTGGGATTGTCCGATTGACCTTCTTCCTGGCAAGACTCCTTCCAGGGGCCGGGTCTATCCACTCTCGTTACCTGAAACTCAAGCTACATCTGAATATATACGGGAGAACCTCCAGCGTGGGTTCATTCGACCTTCCACCTCGCCCGCTGGAGCTGGGTTCTTCTTTGTCAAAAAGAAGGATGGATCATTACGCCCTTGTATAGATTTTCGTGGACTCAATGCCATTACTATCAAGAACCGGTATCCCATTCCGTTGATCACTGAGCTATTTGACCGCATCAAGGGAGCCCGTATTTTTACTAAGTTGGATCTTCGTGGTGCTTACAATTTAATCAGAATTCGTTCCGGTGACGAATGGAAGACGGCGTTTAACACCAGAGACGGGCATTACGAATATCTGGTAATGCCTTTCGGGCTATGTAATGCCCCCGCTGTTTTTCAGGGCTTCATTAATGAGATTTTTCGGGACTTATTATATGTATGTGTCGTCGTCTACCTGGACGACATATTGATTTTTTCACAGGACCTGCCTTCTCACCACCAACATGTGGCAGAAGTCCTCTCCAGGCTACGGAAAAATTCATTGTTCTGTAAATTAGAAAAATGTTCATTCGAATTACCCCAGATTCCATTCTTGGGGTATATTGTTTCCGGTGTTGGTCTGAAGATGGATCCTGACAAAGTAAATGCTGTACTACATTGGCCCCAGCCAACTACTCTTCGTGCCATCCAGCGTTTTTTAGGTTTTGCCAATTACTATAGACGCTTCATTCAAGATTTTTCTTCCATTGCATCTCCTATTGTGGCCCTGACTCGTAAAGGGGCTAATCCTAAGCAATGGTCTACTGAGGCTATTCAAGCCTTTCAAACATTAAAAGAGTCCTTCTCTTCGGCTCCAATCCTTCGTCAGCCTGATGTGACACTCCCTTTTTTCCTAGAAGTAGATGCCTTTAATGTGGGCTTAGGAGCTATTCTCTCCCAACGCTCGGAACAGCAAAAATTCCACCCTTGTGCCTTCTATTCTCGGGGTCTCCTACCCGCAGAGAAGAATTATACCATCGGAGACAAGGAATTACTGGCTATCAAAGCCGCATTAGAGGAATGGAGATACTTGTTGGAGGGAGCTCGCCATCCGGTGACGATCTTCACGGATCATAAGAACTTGTCATATCTCCAGTCTGCCCAATGCTTGAACCCTCGTCAAGCAAGATGGTCTCTTTTCTTTTCCCGTTTTGAATTAATAATTACCTTCAAACCAGCTGCCAAGAACAAAAAAGCTGATGCCTTATCTAGAGCCTTTGCTACGTCCTCTGATATAGAAGAGGTTTCCAACCATACCATTCTAGACCCCAAATGTATCTCACTGGCTGCTTCATCCACCAAAACGCTACCATTTGGGAAGACCCTCGTGCCTTCTACTCTAAGGAGGAAAATCCTTTCGTGGTTCCATGCCTCTCGTTTTTCTGGACACGCCGGTGAACACAAGACTTTTGAGATCCTCTCTCGAAGTTACTGGTGGCCTTCAATGAGGAGAGACGTCAAAGAGTTCATTGCTTCCTGTGAATTATGTTCGCAATTCAAATCCTCCCGCAGAACCCCAGCAGGGTTGCTGCGACCACTACCCATTCCGTCCAAACCATGGACCCATATTAGTATGGATTTCGTTACTGACTTACCACCTAGTAAGAACCATAACACTATTTGGGTGGTAGTGGACAGATTTTCGAAGATGGCTCATTTCATCCCTCTGTCTGGTTTGCCTTCCTCGTCTATCCTGGCTGAACATTTCATTAAAGAGATCTTCCGTATCCATGGATGTCCATCTGAGATTGTGTCTGATAGAGGAGTACAATTCGTGTCCAGATTCTGGCGAGCCCTTTGTAAAACCTTGGGCATACGATTAGCACTCTCATCTTCTTACCATCCACAATCCAATGGACAAACCGAACGTGTCAATCAAGATCTTGAGACTTTTATAAGGATATTTTCATCAGCCAATCAAGACAACTGGGTAGAGTTACTCCCTTGGGCTGAGTTCGCCCATAACAACATGTACCATGAGTCATCATCCAAAACTCCATTCTTTGTGGTCTACGGTCACCATCCGTCTTTTCCGGAATTTCCTGCCCTCCCGCCCACCCAAGTTCCTGCGGTGGAGACTGTTTGTCAGACCTTTAAAAATATCTGGTCTCAGGTTAGAACCTGTTTAAAGAAGACATCTGTCAAATATAAATCTTTCGCTGATAAGAAGAGGCGGGCTATTCTACCACTAAAAATTGGAGATCGTGTCTGGTTATCCACAAAAAATATTTGTTTGAAGGTTCCATCCATGAAATTCGCTCCTCGTTTTATTGGTCCATATAGGATCATTCAAGTTATCAATCCAGTATGTGTGAAACTCCTTCTTCCTAAGAGTCTTCGGATTTCTAATGCCTTCCATGTATCTTTGCTCAAACCTCTTATTATCAACCGTTTTTCAACTCCTCCCTCAGCTCCGCAGCCAGTTCAAGTCCATCAGGAGGAGGATTTTGAGATTACCGAGGTACTAGATGCAAAAATTTCGCGAGGAGTCCTCCACTTCCTCGTTCATTGGAAGGGCTTTGGTCCTGAGGAGCGCTCTTGGATCAAAGCTGAAGATCTTAATGCTCCTGCCCTTTTGAAGAAGTTTTACTCCAAAAATCCGGACAAGCCCGGTTCCAGGCGTTCTGTGCCCACCTTTAAAAGGGGGGGTACTGTCACTCACCGGACCGTGAGTGCCTCTTCCCGGACATTTAGGAACCGTGGCCGTCCACCATCCTGAGGGTCTGCGCATGCGCAGCCCTTTTCTATACTTCAGTGTATACCCCTTTAACTTAATTGGCAGATCAGGCAACCTCCCTATATTAAGCACCTGTGGTCACTACCACGTGGCCTGATCTTGGAGTCTCATTCCTCATGAGTCTCTGAAGGTGTTCCTGTATTACTCGTGTATTCAGCGCTGCTGATTCCTGTGGTTTCCAAACCACTTCTACTACTGTGGTTCCATACCACTTCTACCATCAACTGTATCATCATGACTGTTTGCTGATTCCTATCTGCTGCCCCCGTGCACCACAGTCTTCTACACCACTTCAACGTTATTTTATATCAATGTGACTGTTTGCTCATTGCTATCCGCTGCCTCCGTGCACTCCAGCTTTTACCTCACTCACCTGCTTCTCATCAAGTCTGTTTGCTGATTTCTATCCGCTGCCTCCGTGCACTACAGTCTCCTGCTTGCAACTCGCCTGTGTTCAACATCGTGACTGCCAGCTGACTACTATCCGTGGCCTCTGTGCACTACAGTCTCCTGCTTGCAACTTGCCTGTGTTCAACATCGTGACTGCCAGCTGACTACTATCCGCTGCCTCTGTGCACTACAGTCTCCTGCTTGCAACTCGCCTGTGTTCAACATCGTGACTGTCAGCTGACTACTATCCGCTGCCTCTGTGCACTACAGTCTCCTGCTTGCTACTCGCCTGTGTTCAACATCGTGACTGCCAGCTGATTACTATCCGCTGCCTCCGTGCACTACACTCTCATCTCATCTTTGCTGTGCCTTCCTCGAGACTGCCGCTTTTCATTACCATCTGCTACACTTCGTGATCTACAGCTCCTGCCCTGCGCTGCACTCCTGTTTCCCATCGCTGTTGGTTCCTGTGGTTGCTACTGGTTACCTCCGTGTGCCGCTGAGTCCTGCCGCTGTGGTCAGCGCTATCGTCCATCTCCTGCTGATCCACTCTCCACGCCTTCACGTGTTCCACTGGCCTCTACCCTCCTGTCAGCATTGGATTTGTATCTCTTCTACTACCCTCTGCTGGATCATCTCCATTCTCCTGGGTTTCCTATGAGTCCAGTTCCACGTGTTGCTGACTCCTGTGGATTCGTGTCCCTGTCGGTCTACTCACCTGTGCGCTGCACCTGCTAGACCGCTGCTTCTCCTATCCAGGGACTTCCTATCCAGTCGGTCTCCAGCCGCTCAGGTACCGCTGCAATCCCATCTGACTGCTACTGCTGAACCACGGTATGCATACTTCTCATTGACTGTGCTGTGTATTGCATATCTTGCTGGACTGTGTTTGGTTCTCTCTGGAGTCTGCTATCCGCTGAGTCTATTGCCATCATTGACTGTGTTATCATTGTGCTGGACTACTTCAAGAGACTTTCTAGATTGCAGACCTGATCAGTCATTTACATATATATATACCTATATTGTGCATATTACTGTGGATCGTGTATAAGGTGCCTGTGTATATCCTGTGTTGCAGTCTTCCCCCGTGCACCTCCTCTCATATATATGCAGTGGTACAACTTGCTGATGTCAGACCACTGATCCCTGTTTCCGGTATCACCTGTCCCATTATCCTCTCACATAGCAGTGGTACAACTTGCTACCGCAGACCACTGACTACCTGGATACCTCCACTTGGATTCCATTCCTTCACTCAGACAGCGGTACAACTTGCTACCCGCAGACCGCTGACTCTCATCACCTCCTTGTTTCTGTTGGACATTCCTCCTCACTATAGCAGTGGTACAACTTGCTATCGCAGACCACTGACTTCCTTCACGTGTCCTTGTCCATACAGTTCCTTGTGTATCATTACCTCATTATTACCAGTGTTGCTAGTCATAGACTTTCCTGAGCATCCCATCGGTCATCATTTCATGTTCCGTGATCACCCAGCTACCAGAGTACCCTATTACCATCTACATTGCTCTGGTAAGCCTACCATCTGGTGATCCCTGGGTAAAGACTCCTAGTGCCCGTGACAACTAGCCTAGCTTATGCCTAGCTTATGGTCTACTTTCACAAAGATGCTGAAGGACAGATTTGAAATGAGAACAGTGTGCACTAGATCATTAGAAATTATAAAAATATTGGCTAATATATGATAACAAATCGAAGCAACTAATCCCAGAAAACCTTATTAGCTAACTATTAAAAGACCGCTGAGCATGACAAGTTAGTTTTAGTGGCCATAGTGTTTATTGTAAGCAATCGTCCACTCGTCTTATTCTATAATGTGGATGAGATTGTAGCTTCCCCACATATCAAGTTTATAGAATTTTAAGTCTCCTTGTATACGATGAAAGAGTTACAAGATGAATGGAAGATTGAAGCAGCACTTTAATTTTGTTTAACTCTATGTAGCCGATACGATCTGTGGTAGGAATAGAAAAATTGAGAATGAAGCCATTTTTGTAAATTTTCCTTGATGTGTTCAGAAATAGCACTAGTTTCAGGTAGGAACAGAAGGTACACATGACATCTGGGAAAAATCATGGTACAATCAAATGGACTATAGTGGTAAGGTTTTAGTCTAATGTTTGCTGACGACATCAATGGATTTGTAATATTAATAAGAAGATTGAAGATCAGAGATTGCTAAATGAATGGAAGGTGTGCGTACTATCTTGTCAAGACAGATACCAAAAAAGAAGGGTCTCAAGACAGGACCTGAATGGACTTCCAATCAATGATATGAAGCATGGTGGCTAAGTGGTTAGCACTTCTGCCTCACAGCACTGGAGTCATGAGTTTAATTCCCGACCATGGCCTTATCTGTGTGGCGTTTGTATGTTCTCCCCGTGTTTGCGTGGGTTTCCTCCGGGTGCTCCTGTTTCCTCCCACACTCCAAAAACATACTAGTAGGTTAATTGACTGCTATCAAAATTGACCCTCTCGCTCTCTCTGTCTATGTGTGTATGTTAGGGAATTTAGACTGTAAGCTCCAATGGGGCAGGGACTGATGTAAGTGAGTTCTCTGTACAGCGCTGCGGAATCAATGGCGCTATATAAATAAATGATGATGATGATGATATGATGTTGGGGCCAAGGTAATCCTTAAAAAACTGTATTCAGAGATTTTGAAGCTTAGGTCAACTCGGGGATTACACATTCATCAAAGGCAGTCATAATAAAATACTTTTCTATAGGAGAATCTAGTATTTTTCTGCCAAGGTTTGTTCAAAAATGTTACTGGAAGCCCCAAATCCAGGAAAGTGTCAGAGGTGAAGGATGCAACAGAGCACTGGATCAGGGAGGAATATTTTTATTTTTTATTAGTGGTGGATCTGTAGATGTCGCCCAGGGTGGCTTCTATTGAACCAACTAGACCTTGGCATCTACCAGGTTTTTGGGGCACTGACTTACAGCGCTGCCCTTGGTACCACAATATATACACACTCCTAAGGATCATCTGTGGGTGCAGTCCTATTTGGGAATAAAGAAAATATCTACTTGCATAGGATCCTCTTGAGAAAAATGTAATGAGTTATGGAAATGATGAGTCAGTTGAGGATACTGCATCTCCAGGGTAGATTGTCGTTCTTGAGAATGTTTTCTGAAATGGACACGGTCAAGACATGCGAGAACATCATATACTGTCAGTTCATCCTTGATTGACTGAGAGGTCTTGTCAGAAGGTGGTCACCAGGTCTAAAGGTCTAGATGAGAGTGCAGCATTATATGATAAGTATCCAGATTGAACAAAGCAGCTATAAAAACATATCCAGTCCTGTCGCCTTCTTGTCTAGACCACCATACAGTTTCTATATATAGGCATTGGCCTATAGTCCATGGTGGACAATGCTGGTCTGTGTTTCAGTTAAAGGCTCGTGGTTCTCTGTGCAAAATCTGAGCCCCGTCATTGGCTGTATTCACTTACATCATTCCTACAGCTAGTATTGTGTTAACTTTCTATGATACATATTAGCATTACATATATAATGATTATAAGTAGTATTGCAGAGTACTGTATATGTTAAGTATACTGTTATGTTTTACAAACCTCTATTGAATTGCTCCAAAGAATAGCGAAATAGTGGTCATAAAACAGATTATCTCACTAAACGGGACCTGGGGTAGGGTTAATTTTCTGTTACAGCCTGTAAATAGATCAGGGACAGGCAAGACACTCTGTCTGCCTGCTTTATGGCAGTGTCATTGGGTCAATAAAATCCTGAGAATGTTTGTCCTCTTAAACTGAAGGTTAAGTTGACCAAACAGGTGCTAATTTTGTGTTTCTTGCAGAGGTTTGTTCCACTAACAAGCAAGTCAGCAGAGAGTGATACTTAAAATGTAATTGCAATCATGGCCCATACTGTGGTAGTTCAGATCAAGGTCACCCCTACTACCAATGTTTCTTTCCCAGCCTACAAGCTACAGTGTTACACACTAGAAGCCTGGGCTGCACAATGTCATGTGACTAGAATTTCTCAGAAGTCTATTCTTCTAACCAAGAGTTTACTATTTGACTATTGGCCCAAGGCAGTAGCTTTTCCCATTGTTTATGTAAAGACATCTCAATATTTCTTCTCTTGCTGTCCAGTATATTCTGTCCTGCTCTGAGAAGACCTAATAAGGACCAAACAGGCGGTCTGTAGGAGGATATGGTGTGTTAAAAGTTATAAATAGTTCACTGTGTATGCCCTTCATCACCTTCACCATACCTTGAATAAGATAACTGAATTATATAAAATAACGACAGGGAGACTTGAATAAAGTGGCAAACTGACGTAATTTATTGGCCTAATTAAACCTGGTGGCGGAGAAAGAGCACTGCTGATCAGCTCCAGCGATACCCAACCAAGCGTGGACATGGCAATATAGCCTAAAGTCCACCCACTTTTCTCATAACCCCACTGCTTGGCCGGCCCTAACCTGGCATCAGAGTAAACTGCACTCACCTCACTACTTACTCCCCCTCCCTCACTGAGCCGGAGTTACCGATTGCCTTGTAAGGGGACAGATACCTGCGACCAATCACGATAGAGCCGTATATATCAGCCGCTGATCACAGTGCCTTCCTTCCCCACTAAACTACCTAATAAGTCGTAACAACCAAGTTAAACAAACTACCATTCCTTAACATTACAAAATGGCGTGGGTGGGCGGGGATTTTGTCAGCCGAGTGACTCAGACAGGAAATGCAGCATACTATACAAAAACACAAGACCCTCCCCCCAACATCATTGGTCGGGTCTACAGCCCTGTTAACCCCTTCAGGTAAGTGCAAGCTCGAATGCAACACTGTCACTAGTTAATTGCGTTCGTCTATAGGGGACTCTCTTGTAAAAACTCAAGGGCTCATGCTGTCTTGGGCTTATGTCTGTTTGCTTGCTGGCAAAGGAAAACGTACACCTACGTCTGTATGCAGACCTGAAACTTGTAGCTCCTTGAGTTTGGAGAGGGGGAAAGGGGGAGCGTGCAAACGCAGTATAAGTACAGTAAGTGTTTGTGTGATTGTAAACTGAGACAGATCCACACAGAGAGACAGATACGCCTGTCAATGGTGCAAATATACACTGATAATGATGGCTGTGGTTGTCACATGCACTAGCTAGTGGCTTCTGATTGGCTGATTGCTGATTCACCTCTTATTCACTGATTTACCTCTCAATCTTTCTTCATTGCTCCTTTCTACACTGTATGACTTTGTGGGTGTATTTTACAATTCAGGTTTTGCCACTTTCATTCGTACACAGGAAGGTGGATTATACCTGATATATTATAGAGAGTTTACTTTTTATCTAAATCACGTAACCTAATAGCCAGTGCATGTCTCGCTATCAAAGTAAGTGTTAAAATACATTTCTTGTGCTTAGGACCTGATTGAATGTAAGTACGTCTGACGTAAACCTATCGCCTATGCTACTGGAGCAGAGCTGACAGCATCTTGAGATGTATCTGACTCAGCATATGGGGGTAAATATACACTTTACGTCATACTTACCTACTTTCTGTATTCTGATTCTGGGAGATGGGCGTGACTGGAGGGCGGGAGGGGACGGGGCGGGGCAAGGCAAGAGAAATCGCGTCATTTTAGCCCCGCCCCCGCGACGGAAATTACGTTTTTGACGCGGGGGCGGGGCCAAAATGCCGCGATTCTGGCTGAACCGTGTCATTTAGCGGTGGCTGCAGTGGGATGCGGGAGATTTGCCAGCTCTCCCGGGAGCCCGGGAGATTGACCCGAATTTCGGGAGTCTCCCGGACATTCCGGGAGAGTTGGCAAGTATGCTTTACGTCCATATATACGTATTGTTTTCAAAACACAGACTCTAAGGCCTGTAATGTGAAGGACTTTGCGAGCAGGCTAACTTCCTCATAGTAGACAAACAACAAAGGAGGGAGCGCAAAAAACCAAATGAGATCACATATAAAAGTGTGTAAAGAAAACTATTTATAGTTCTTTATAGAACAGTTCTATAAAGAGCTATAAACATTTTTCTATACACACGTTTATATGTGATCTCATATGTTTTTTTGCGCTCCCTCCTTTGTTGTTTGTCTACTATTTCTAAGGAAGCAGCATTGTACCTTACAACCCTAGAAAGCGCTCACTATATATCTGTATCTTCCTCATAGTACTGTCTTATTTGCATATTGTACCTAGGGAATGGCTTAGGCGTATACCTAGTATTTCAAATTGCCCTTTACCCAATGACATTATAAATCATGCTTTTACTGACATTTTCAATGCTAGTAAAAGCATATAAACGGGTTTGGAATTGGAGCCTATTTACCACGGTATGTCAAACCCAATACAATGTAAAATGGTGAAGAAACAGCTGAACTCAAAGATTGTATTTGCTGTTGCGGTTTCCTAACTACTGCCATAAGCTTTTAGAACTAGCGGGAGAGGTCTTCACTTCTAGCAGTCTCCTTTCCCGTAAAGTTAGATGCACTCGCAAGTACTCTGATGCCCCCAGGACTTAACGTAGGAACCAGGAGCATAGAGATAGGAGGCAGGTAGTCAGGCAACATGGTACTCAGAAATCCAGGTACAGGCCAGAGGTCGCGGGTCAGTAGCGGGCAGGGAGCATCCAAAACAGGCCAAAGGGTCAAGGCTGGCGGCAATCAAGGATAATCCAGAAGCTAGAGCCAAAGGGTCAGGTGCAATCAGCGAGCATGCAGAGACCAAGAAACAAGCCAAGGGTTACAACAAGAGTCAATCAGAAGTCAGCAAAGTATCCACAGATACACAGAGCAGGTCAGCAATTGCACAGCCCCAACGCCATAATGCTAAGCTCTCCCTGATTTATATACTGAAGACGGCCAATCAGAATGACAGACCAGGAACTCCTCCTATTGATCCAGGAGGCTGATGATTAATTAGTAAAATCCACGCTCCCCGGCTGAACTAATTGCCGGGACGCAGAGTAAGAGGATACGGTGGCTGGGAGTGACCCGTCTGAGGTCTGAATTTACCCGAACCATCATGGCTAGCGCAGCGGCTCGTAACAATTGACGGAAATTCTCACCTCATAGGCCGCAAAACGTGATTCGCACAAAGTTTTGATGCAATTCACTCACCTCTAATGTAGAGTATGAACGGAGATGGCCATTATCAGATTTTGACATGGGCCTGCATTAGTAACAGTTTTAGTTTTGTTGGTGCATTGTTGTAACAATGTTCTAAAGAAGGTTGACCTATTTGATGGGGAAGAAAAAAATTCCTAAAATGTTTCTATAAATTAAGGATAACAAAGCATTGTACTGTAACACTGTAGAGGACACAAAGGACGTGCATTATATTGATTAGATAAACTTTGTTTTCACAATCCCCCTGCTCTAAGCCTGGCAAAGTTGGGGAGTCCCGCTTCATTCTTAGTACTCTAAGGGGCGTATTCAATTGTGAGCGTTAACGCTGAAAAACGAGCGCTCGTAAAATATTACCGTTTATACGGTAATATTGCTCGTGAAAAGCGTTAATACCGTAGTTTACTCGCGGAATTTCAGCTCGCAGCTCAGGGAGCAGCGAGCTGAAATTCCGCGAGTAATTACCGTATTAACGCTAAGATTTTTCGAGCGCTCGTTTGTTAGCGTTAACGCTAACAATTGAATACGCCCCTAAATGTTGAATTTGTGAACATTTCATAGTTATAATTGCTGAGTCTCCTTGTTGGATTATGAGTCAGTGCCAGACTTTAGTATGAATAGTTGTCTGGGAAATACAGCTACGGGTGATGAAAAATAATAATATTTATTAAAACTATTTTATTTTGTCAGAACTGAATAACACACAATATACAGGTGATTGTGGGATATTTGTGTTGATACATGGTAAACTGAAAGTCTCAATGTCTCCTATATCCTATTGTCTCTCACTTCCCCCTCTCTCCGGAATGTAAGCTTTGACGAGTAGCGCACTCTACCCTATGTCTCTTGTATGACGCCCTTGTTATATATATATATATATATATATATATATATATATATATACTGCTTTCATGTTTGTCATTTTGTGTACGATTATGTCAGATGCTACAGAATCTGTGGTGCCACTTACACAGACACTGATGATGATGGTGTATTATTGTCAGTGTACAGAGTTTTACTTTATTGTTTACAAGCTGATTATCGATAATATATTCAGCTTCTTCTTTCTTCGCCTACACCTGCATTTTAGCCATAAACTGGCAAAATCACATCAATTCATATAGGATCCTCCATAGAGTAGATTAAATTGTAGTTTTATGCAATAATCGTGATGAATCAGAGTTGCAATTTTGCCCCTGGAATAATGCAGGAATAGACTATAGTGCTTTGATACATAGAGATGCAGCTGCTCAGTTATGCGTTGCATATTCCAAGGTCACACTCGCTGTCCCTGAAATAGGCTGTAAAATAATAGATACTGGCTTTATGAGGCTAATCATTTACCATAGCTCTTGTTTATTGGCTGTTATAGTCACAGGAGTTGTGGTTTTTAATTGGATAGGCCACTTGTACGCACACACATAAAAGAACAAGCTTCAGCGCGTTGCTCGGAACTTTACGTCTTCTCAGAGTTAGAATTCTGCTGCCAATGCTGTGCCAATATTTATTTCCATTCAGACACATAGGGCCTGAGTCATTAAGGAAATTAAAGCAAAAAAAAAAAAAGAGTAAATGTTCTTCGGGACAATCCATGTTACAGTGCAATTAGTTTATTATTTTGCACATAAGTTAAATACTGGCTCCTTTTTCATGTAGCACACAAATACTCATTAACTTTATTTTTACACTGAAATGTAAAGTTAATCTAGGACAGTGATGGCTAACCTGTGACACTCCAGGTGTTGTGAAACTACAAGTCCCAGCATGCTCTGCCAGCTATCAGCTAGTTATCTACTGGCAGAGCATGCTGGGACTTGTAGTTTCACAACACCTGGAGTGTCACAGGTTAGCCATCACTGATGTAGGACATGCCCTACCCCAACTATAAATCTATCCCTACATTTTAAATTTACCTCCCCCTCCAATGCAACATGGTTTTGCCCAGATGCAAAGATACTCCTTTTTTATGCTTTGCTCTTCTTAATGACAGGTTAGTCAGCCATGCAACACAATGGGTGGCACATTCTGCTCCGATACTGTATAATTTTTGTTTGTTGCATCGGATCAAATACTAAAGGCAGCTTATTTTCCATAATGGGAAGAGAAGCAACTTAAATAAAAATGTAATGGTTTACAAGTAAGTAAGATTAATTTATGCATTGTTTATACTTTCTTAACACCATCGCTAGACTCTTGGAACGCAAGGCGGAGTTGGCCGTAATCTACGCCCAGCCATAAATTTTGCACACTTACACCCATTTGCTGAGTCGTAGGTATCTCAGGATACATCCAGCTCTGCACCTACAACATAAATCAGGCATAATACGCCCACATACACACAAACAGGTCTTAAACACAAGAAAAGTTTGTTAGCATTTGTTTTGATAGCGAAAAACACTTTTGCTATTTGGCTTGATACAAAACAGCGGATATAATATTGCTTCTCGCGTGCCAATTAAGGTAGTCAAATAATTTTTAAAATACGTCCACAAAATCCTATAATATATGCGCGAACAATACAGAAAGCACCTATCAGCTTCTAAGGTGAATTTGTAACTAGCCAATCAGAAGCAGGCTAGCTAGTGCTGGCGACATCTCTCCTCCGCTCGGCCACTCTAGCCGTGAGGAGCTACAAGCATTTGCGTGCGACTTGTTGTCTGGCCATGTGTACTACAAGTTTGCAGATTTGACGCTATGGAAAAAATCATCAGTCCTAAACCACCATCAGCTTCCTCGGCTGAATTCAGGATTTAGGTAGTGGCTGAGCTGGGAATGACCGAGCATTTCATTTTAGCTTCGTTGAAGATTTTCAAAATACATGACTAGCTTAAACACTTTTATAAACAACCAAGTAACATACAGTTCTAGCGATGTGAAAGAATGACAAAGATAACGATATAATTCATTACAGTCTATATAAGGAGATACCTCATCCATGCTGTGATTGATAAAGATAACAGAATATTACTCAATTATTAATTTGTTACAAAGAGATCTTCTCACAAAGCACAGCTAAGTATAAGTAAGTTACTTTGTAATAACATTGTAATACAAATACGAACGTGTTTAGTTCCTTTGGTCAGAATTACTATTCATGTATTGTAAGAAAGAATGAACCTTTCGGTGTGAAAGATAGAGATTTTAGAAGTCACATCAGTTTTCAGGGGAGACATTGGTGCCCATGGGCTAGATTTACTAAGCTGCGGGTTTGGAAAAGTGGGGATGTTGCCTATAGCAACCAATCAGATTCTAGCTGTCATTTTGTAGAAAGTACTAAATAAATGAAAGCTAGAATCTGATTGGTTGCTATAGGCAACATCCCCACTTTGTCAAACCCGCAGCTTAGTAAATCTAGCCTTATGTCTCTGCTCCAGGCTGGACCTACATATACTTAATTATGATTGTAAAGTTCCTTATAATTCTCCTTGCACAGTTAAACAATTATGGAATGTGTCACAAATCAAATGCCATATTGTGCTTATTTATTATCTATCTGAGAACACATCTAGATCTAAGCTGGCCCCACACATTAAGATCTAGACGTGTTGCTTGGCCACTAAATGTTCCAAATTGGATAAAATTTGATTACCAAATTAGGCGGATCTGGATGTTTGTCGGTCGAATTGTCCTGAACTGAACCCATGTTATCCAGGAACAATTAAATTTATAGTGGTTCAATCATTCTTGGCAATCTTTATTGGTCGGTGAAATTCCCAACAGGTGACAATATTGGCCTAATATGGTCTTAATTGGCTAAAATGGCTGACAAATCGCTACTTGTGTGGCCAGCTTTAGTTTTAAATGCCAGTGCATTGGTTCATTTAATATATATGGGAAAAATTTCTAATCAGCTTTTTTAGTTTTTATTCCTTCTTTCTGAAGCGACAGTGTGATTATCTTTCTTGTTACATAAAAGCAGAGTTGCCAACATGAAACATTTATGTAAAGCAAGGTCATAAGGAAATTAGCACCAACTAGTTGCACTGCAAACAATCACTTGGTACTTGGCATGATGCAAAATTTATATAATAAGTTAGTTATTTTCTTTAAATAAAAAAAAAACTAAAGAACTGGTTGAAACAGATCTTATGAAAATATGTCAAAAAGTTTTGCTGTAACAACAACATAAACATTACAGTATACAGTATATACTACACTTGGTAAAATTCAGCATAGAAAGGAACAAAGGGGAAAATGCACATATATAATGCACAGTGTATGGCGAAAGTAATACCATGCGCATCATATGCAGCTGTCCCTTCAAATGCCTCCATATAACCTCACATACACCCATCTAACCAATGTCCGACACACACACACAGCCAGTATACCTCCATATAACCTCACATACACTCATCTATCCAATATGCCAACACACACAGCCAGTATACCTCCATATAACCTCACATACACTCATCTATCCAATATCCGACACACCCCCAGTATACCTCTATATAACCTCACATACACCCATCTAACAAATATCCGACACACACAGCCAATATACCTCCATATAACCTCACATACACCCATCTATCCAATATCCGACACACACAGCCAGTATACATCCATATAACCTCACATTCACCAATCTATCCAATATGCCAACCCACACCCAGAATACCTCCATATAACCTCACATACACCCATATAACAATATGCCAACACACAGCCAGTATACCTCCATATAACCACACAAATACACTTCTAACCAATATGCAAACACACAGCTGCAGGGGCGCACGCAGGATTGTCAGGGGAGGGTCTCCCCCCCATACCAAAAAAACCCCAAAACAACCACGAGAGAGAGCTGCTGCGCATGCGCCCGCACTCTGTTTTGGCAGCGATGTCCTATACAGCAGCCGCGGCGCTGCCAAGGAGGCATCCGCGTGCGCCACTGAGCTGGTATCCTGTACCTCCATATAACCTCACATACACCCATATAATCAATATGCCAACACACAGCCAGTATACTGTACCTCCATATAAACTCACATGCAACCAGATAGCCAGTGTGCTCACTAAAGCCAAAATACCTGCATGCAGCATCATATGCTAGTAAATAGCCAATATGCCCACATAATTGTTTATGTATAATATAATGTAATTTATAGTATGAGGAAGAATATGAGAGTGTGTGATGTACGCCCCTGTCACTCCCCATCATCCAGAGTTCTCACCTCATCTGTGCCAGGTGGGGTCCTCTTGAGAAATCCTGCAAAACAAACTTTTATTTTTGCATTACTAGAGGTGTGCTATTCTCCCCATTTCCCCAAACTCTTCAACAGTTCAAATAACGCACTTTGCACCCCAGGTAAGTAACATTCATCTTAACATCTTAATATGTTGAACCCAACACTAACGTTTTATGTTAGACTGAGTTTTTTTTAATATAGTTTTTTTTAAACCTCAATAAAACAAATGCTTTGAGTTAAAAAAAAAACACACAGAGTTATTCTAGTAACTGAAGTTTCTTAGGTTTTTGCTAACATAAAATTTTTGCTATTTTGTAAGGTTCTAAACAGAGGCCGTGACACTTGGTTCAAGTTTCCTAGGATTGTGAATTTAGAAGATGGGATCTCAAAAGTTCTCTGTTCCGCGGCTGTGTTAAACCATAGATACGTGTTCAGCACAGAGACCCTCATGTCTTGCTCTTTGGGTGGTCCCAGCTAGATGTGGAGTAGCCTTCGGTAGCCTGCAGGCATAATTGCCATGCATGCTGTTGTATCAAAGATAGCTTAATAAAGCATTACATATATCAGTGCTCCCATATTTTATTACCTAACCCAGTGCATATGGTCAGCCTGTAATTAGCTTCAGCTGTGTTTTTGCTTGCTGTTAAAGGATAAAGTATGAGTTTCGCTGTGAATTCTTTGAAATGGAATAATGTGATGCACAGAGAGATAAAGGGGGGAGTAATTAATCCCAGAAGTCTAGTGGGTGATTGCAATGTTCCAGGTGCTATGCAGCCCCTACATTATGTATTATTTCAATGTAAATAGTTCTCGTGTCAGAGCCTTGAGATGAATGTTGGTTTTTGATACATGTGCTGTGTGTCTATTTTTATACGGCTTCCACTGGCGAAAAACAGCGGAGGGGGCAACGTACAGGAAGGCTCAAGGACCCAGATAAAAAGTAAAGGTTACGGGCTAAGGATAAGGTCTTTGAAACGCAGCCTATAAAGGCTGTGATGTACTAAAACAGGAGTTGAAATAAATTGGAAAAATAAAACAATTATATCATGCTTGTAGTCTAGATTTACTAAATCGGAGGTTAAATCCAGTGGCATGATACACTTTTGTAGGGGTATATGCAGGGAGACGGGGGATGTGTTGTTGGTGGTTGCCGAATTTATTGTAATAATTGTATATATCAGTGTTGAATACCCGGCAATATGACTCATTCCACACGGTACAACATGCTCTGCTCATAACATCATTTAGTGTTGCAGTCACCTGTGCGTAATGAATTAATTACTGAGAAGGGTGATATGAAACAGCAATGGTAATAGTATATTAAGTGGCAGCTCCATAGCAGAGCACTTTGAAGTGTGTTGGAGAGTCTGAGGTTATATATACCACCAAACAAGAGTAAACTTGCCTGCTGGATAAGTCTACACGTACAGTTACTAGCGTCTCAATTAAATAAATGAATCTTTCTATATTTCCCCTTTAACAACGAATTAGACACAATGAACATGTCAGCATTTAAGTCAGGTCACTGTTTGACAGTAATGTATATGAAAGGCTGTGTATTACATAGCCACATGTGTCCAGCACCCTGTACTTCATCACCCTTCATTAGATTGTCATGTTAGTAGGGAGAGGTTTATCTATTTGATATTAATCTAAACTAATAGAATGTGACGGACTTGCTCTACATAACTGCACTGTGAGCATTGGTGGATGTATACAGAGGTATAAGAGTCCATCGCTGGGTCCGATAGCAAAACTTAGGGGAACGGCCTGGTAAAGCTGGTCCATCCGCTATGGAACAGGCGAAGGGAACAGCCATGGAACTCAAAGCTTAAACAGTGTTTCAATTTGCAGACCCGTCTATTTCCACCGCATTGGGATATGATCAGGGGGGTAGGAATCAGGGGAGCAGTTGCCCCCCATGATTTCTTTTAGCTGGGCATAGACTGTGTTTTGCCCCCCCTCCCCCAGGGGCGCACCCCAAAAAAAAAAAGCGAGATTTCGGCAGCGGCGCTGTCAAAGAAGCGTACAGCACCGCCGCGGACGCTTCCTTGACAGCGCCGCAGCTGCTATATAGTGCAGTGCCACTATGTGGGGCACTTCGTTAGCGGAGAGTAGGGGTTTCTGGAGACCCAGAAACCCCCCCCCCCCGCGTGCGCCCCTGCTCCCCCATTAACTTCTACATAAAAGCCTTCATGCTACTTTCTGAAGTCATGGTATCTGTTCTAAACTTGAGACACTTTTTTAAATTGTAGTTTGTCTTAGTATAACTACCAAATGTTCTTTAATATAGATTGCCTTAGTTTAGATTTAATACAGATTGATTGATTTGTTTATTTTAAAAAAAACCTGTGTGTTCCGCTCATAAACACTTAATAAATAACCTGTATTGATGATGAACAACTATTCACTTTACTTTTATTCTGAATTTCGTGCGGTGCGTCCAGTAACAAACATGAGATGTAGCAATTTCTATTTATAGCACAGACCATAACCAGTGAGGCAGTGACTATAGATTTAAAAATACTCCCAATCCAATGAGGTTATGCTGTCAACGAAATCTGAATAAAAACTAGGTTAAGGACTATGAAAAATTTAATTTTGTAAGATGAACAATTGAATTTATCTATCTTTCTAACAGCTATTGTACTAATTGGTAATTAATATTAATAATAATATTTATTTAATAATGTATAAATAAATTTTTGGCCAACCACTGATAAAAAGTAACATAGGATGGGGAATCTTTGTATATCTACAGTCACTGTTACAACTGTCGTAAACAAGATACCAAAGACGAGAATAAGGGGCTCCAAGCCCTGTAGTCCTTGGCCTTTTGCCCCCCCTTGAAAATTTTCTTTCTTACTCCCCTGGATATGACATAGAGTTGCTTTATATAATTGCTCTACAATGAAGAGGACATATAGAAGCCAAGAAATGAGATCATCATCATCATCATTTACATTTATTTATATAGCGCCAGCAAATTCCATAGCGCTTTACAATTGGGAACAAACATTAATAAGACAATACTGGGTAATACATACAGACAGAGAGGTAAGAGAACCCTGCTCGCAAGCTTACAGATCCACCAGAAACCAACCAGTCTCCTCCTGTTCATACAGCCCAAGTTATGTCTTATATCAAGCAAACTGGAAGACTATTTGTCAGGACAGATTCATTGGTCAAATAACAACTTTCTCATATTATTAGCATATACTTTCCTAGGGGGAAACTTTTTCTTGTAACAATAATTGCAGTCTTTCATCATTAGCACTTTGTAGCACTTTGTAGAGCACATGTTGACTTATTTACTTGGATTTCATTCATTTTTAGGTCAAAGGAGGAATATCCCCGACATTCACTATTGACAAGCAGATATACATAGACTTAGGTAATATATGTACACACATTGTTATAATTTGTTTAGCTGGCACTGGAGTTGCTGCCCTACCGATGCTCAAAGTTGTGTTTGACAGATTGACCACTCCCACCAAGCTTATGAATATGTAAATATGCAGATTAGGCACGTTTCAGGAAATGTATGCTGTCCGTATGTTTACCTGCACAGTTAGGAAAAACAAAGCTCAATTATAGACACTTGGGTGGTGGTTTAGTAAAGCGTGCTACATTCCGACAGCTTGACAGATCCATGTGCACAACAAATAAGCTTAGGGGAAATTATATTTAAAAAAAAAATTTTATTTATATTTTATTTTTATTTTTTTATTTTTTTAAGCTAATTGTACAAGATGGAGGAGAACACAGATCCGCCAAACTGCTTGAAATATCTGTGCTTCACTAAATCAGCCTCTTAGTTTTATATCACTTAGTAAGAAGATCTCATCAGCCTTAAACTATTACACTGTTTTTTAAAGCACCATGTCAAAATAGATAGAAATATGCCTTTATTTTGCTGTAGTTATAATAATGATGATGATAATAATAATAATAATAATAATAATAATAATAATAATATGGCTTTGTTAAGAAAAAATCAAACACGTTCAAAATGTATACTACAGTTTGTAAATCTTGATCATTGGAAAGACCAGTGTTCAAATCTTAGAGTAATTAAGGACATTTTGCCCAAAATTAAGTAGTGCACTCAATTTGGAAATTTATAATTCTAAATGAAAAGAGAAGCATTGGGGGTTATTTTAATAAAATACAGCCGGCAAAGAGTGAAAATATTTCGCCCAATATAAGAAAGGGGTTATTGCTTTTGTCATTTCTTAGTATGGCAAATATAGACCAAAAAGTATTAAAATCACTTAGAATAAAGCATTTTCAAAATGCAATACTGTTTATAGCTATTTTATTTCATTATTAAAGAATCTTACACCACCGATATTTTTCTTCATAAATACTGGGATAAAAGATTTTAATGCGATGAGAAAATTTTTCCATCTTCCCATCGTAGCAAGATTTTATCAGCCAAGTGTAGTGAGATTAATGTAACCTTATATCTGATTTTTGTGGGTTATAGATTGTGTTCTTTGTTGCACTGTTTTATCAATAAGCCCTATTGTCTAACTTCCTGTCGACCAATCAAAACAAACTTCCAAATGATTGCTTTGGGTTACTGCATTTGAACCTTTTGAATCTTAGTAAATAATCTGTTTGCATTGAAGTATTTAGCGTTACTGAATTAGAATGTATAAAACGCATAGGATAGAAGAGCGCTAGTATTTTGTTTTGTAGACTAGGACATGAACCTAATCATCAACTGACATATTCGTACAATTAAACGAAACGAAAAGAGAAAAGAAGTGTATATAGGGGCACTCTGGGACGTAAGGGCAAATTGTGATGAAAAGTAAACTTTATTAATTCACTTAAAATATCAGATCATCCTAATCAATGAATTAAAGTATTAAAAAAGGGAAAAGAAAGGGAAGGTGTGCAAAATGAAAAATTGCAGATTAACATCAATAGCCCTGCTGTCCTGAATAATGAATTGATGTATGGATATTAAAGACTGTTGTAGGGACATAGGGATGTATTTACTAAACTGCAGGTTTGAAAATGTGGAGATGTTGCCTATAGCAACCAATCAGATTCTAGTTATCATTTATTTAGTACATTCTACAAAATGACAGCTAGAATCTGATTGGTTGCTATAGGCAACATCTCCACTTTTTCAAACCTGCAGTTTAGTAAATATACTCCACAGTGTTGTTTGTTTGACCAATCCTTTTATTAAGTTGTACAATACTATCACATAAGAGTAGTTAGCCAAAATAGATGCTAAGGGCATATTTACTAAACTGTGGTATTGAAAAAGTGGAGATGTTGCCTATAGCAACCAATCAGATTCTAGCTGTCATTTTGTAGAATGTACTAAATAAATGATAACTAGAATCTGGTTGCTATATGTAACATCTCCACTTCTTCAATCCCACAGTTTAGTAAATATAGCCCTAGGAGTGATTCAATGCACATCACTATGTTTTCACATATAATACTATGATATCTGACTATATCGTTTCCTCCACAAGAGTAAGTTGGAATTCAATTCTTCTATAAAGTGAGAGATTATATTGCTAATAAGTGTTTAGTAGCACACAGGCTAAATCTCCTCTAGATGTCAGATATCTGTTTGAAAGTCTGACTATATATCCCCCACCCTATCTATTTGTATAATTGTTTACAATTAGCAAGCTACCTCGTTAGCACATAAAATTTAAACAGATTTTAAAAATCAACACAAGATGCATATTTTTATTTTACTAACACTGATAGTAATCAAGTACAGCTAAAAACAAAATTCTAAGAATGCAATCTCTGAATCATCGTCATCATCATCATCATCATCATCATCATCATTTATTTATTCATGTAGCGCCAGCAAATTCTGTAGCGCTTTACAATTGGGAACAAACTCAGTAATAAAACAATACTGGATAATACAGACAAATGGGGTAAGATGGTGAATAAAATTATCTGATCATTGAAAGCAATTGGTGACGTTTCTATAAAATGTCCTTTGATTTGCATGTTGTAAGTGTATGTACATTTTATATTAAGAATGCAAATTTCGCATTTAATTAATAACTGTCAAGGAAATATTCCCTCTTATATACATGACACTTCATTCTAATACTAGTTTGTGTACAAACAAGGTTATGCAATGTTAGGACTTGCTAATTAACTAAAACTGATAAGCCACATTTCTGCACTATCTCACTATCTTACTAAGTGTACTGTTTTTGAGCTGGATGTATCCAACTAAACATATACATGTTAGTATTAATAAATGAAATATGCAAGCCCCCCTTGAAACCCCCCTTGAAACTATAAATGTAGACGGCTTAAGTTGTAAGATTTTTTTTTTTTCAAATTTCGTCGTTCCCCTTTGTTGACCCGTCCACAATTGGTATATATCTAAAACATAGATAAGAGAGAAAGAAGGGGCACAGAATAGTGTAATACTGTTTATAGCAATATTAAATAACAAATAAGGAAAACGTGCATTTATAAAACCATAAAATCACTTATCAAAGATTCAAAAGACCAATAGTGCAGTCACTTGTTATTTGCTGTTTAGTTACCAGTTTTCTTGAGGCATTGCACAGTGATAGATAGCTTCCTTGTTGGGTGCAAGCTTCACTCTGGTCTGGCCGAAGTCCCTTGGTGACAAAACGCGTAGGGGTGGGCTAAGGACGGTGCACCAGCAGTTGGCTGAATGAAGTGGAAGTTATCTATTGCTGTGCAATGCCGTACATTGTATAAATGTAAGGTTTTCTTATTTGGTTTGTGCTATTGACATACATGGTAACGTACTGTTTTCGTAACGTATCCTACAGGAAATTGCTCTGCACATGCTCAGAAATCGACCTTACACAAAAGAACGAAATTGCATGTAAGTCATGTCCGAATGAATGCAAATGACACGACTTGTGAGGTGAATGCAGTAAGGGCACCCGACGCATATGCTGCCGATTCAAGTCATGGGTTTCTCGCAAGCAACGCTTGGTTTCACCATTTGCACCCACTAAAGTGCCGACGGATAGTGATGACTGACACGGTAAGGTCCGTAACTACGGTTGTGCGAGAGGGGCGACCGCCCGGGGCGCAACACTGAAGGGGGGCACAGTTTATGAATATTTTATTCTGGTAAAATTGAGGGTGGGGGGGGCGGCAGTTTTCCTTCTCGCTCAGGTGCTAAAACTTTAAGTTACGGCTCTGCACACGGCATAGTCTTTGAATTAGACATGTATGTGTGACACTAGCATAGGCAAACCGAGGGGGAGGGGGGTTCCTAGTGCCTGGAAAACCCCCTCCAAGGCTGGGGCACTGTATAATTGAGGTGGCTGAACCCTGCTCCTACTTCACACAGCTCTGCTTGAAAAGGGAGAGCTGTGTGCACCTAACAGTAGTGCCCGCAGCATTGCCCATGTATATTATGGAGATAGGAAGAGTTGGAGAGCAGCCAAGCACTGTCTAAAATTATAGCCACGCCCACATGCATGCTGGATACGCCCACTGGTGGCGTGGTGTGGAAACCCCCCTCTACAAATCCTGCGTTTGCCCCTGACTAGCTATCACTGAGCATAACTAAGATTTAATCTATAATCGCATTATTACAGTGCCCATTAAAGCATCTTTATTTATGTAATTGATGTAAAAAACAAAATTTATATTTGAAATGTAATATTTATATAAATTATTACACTGGTAACAATTGTTATTTTGTTTTATGTAAATATTTTTTTATTCTGGTGTGACCTTTTATTGTACATACACCTGTGCATATACTGCCGCCTGTTCTGTGTATCTACGTACGGCAAGCACTGTTTAGGCAGAGCGCACTTACACCCAGATTCAGACAACACCCAGATTCAGACAGAAACTTATGTTGAGATGATTTGAATACAGTCGGTTAGCGCACAAGTTCCGTGCTCTCTTTTTCCTATGCAACTTATGTGCAAGTTGTGTTTGGCCAGGATTCAAGTCCTCAGACCTTCCATCTCTACATGAGCCTTTATATGTGTTGCGAAGAGCTGACAAATGCACCTTATTGGAAAAAACAAATTACTGTCTATCCAGCATCTTTCTGGTCACTGCACAGCACAGTCATAACCCAAAATGCTGAGGGCCTGGATCATTATTATCATGCACTGGTAAGCGTGAATATTTCCCAAACTGCAATGATCCTGGGCATTGTGTCCCAACCATTCTACTAATTTGGGATTGGGAGACTATAAAATCACTTACTCTTCCTAAAACTGTGATGGACAAGATACCATTAGATTAGTAAGGCAATTCCATAAAGGCTTTTTTCTTTTACTTTAAATTGCACATTAAGTACCTTTTAAAAATGCATCTGATAGTCATTTTTTTATTAGCTATACTCCTACAAAATAGTATTTCCTTTTCAGAATTTCTCTGGGAGGGAAAAAAAGTACAACTGCCGGACACAGGCTCTCATATTCTTTACATGTCATGTGATGGCAGAGGGGGGAGGAGGATATCACAGTGTAGACAGAGCTCAGAGGGGCGTTCCAAAGCATTTTAGTTCACGACATTGTGTGCCATTTGACTGTGGTTGCCATGGTAGTCACATCACACTGTGAAAAGTTTGCAGAATTATAAACCACAAGCAGGGTCACACGGTGTTGCACTGGTCTGAGTTGTAATGTGTAGCAGTTTTTATATATTAGCAAATTATTTGTTAAATAGACCAAAAATGCTATTTAGAAAACGTGGCGTTGTCGTTATGTCGTGATGTTACAAGGTTTCCATCCAGCAGTCAGACGATTTACAACCCAAAAATGATGTTTTCGATATTTGTCACTCTGTCGCATTGTCGCTATGTGGTCTAATAACTTACTTTGAGAGCTGTGGAAAACATTCGCCAACCAACAAACGAACAAACAAACAAGCAAAGAAACAAACTTCTTTTATATATATAGAGAGATTAATAGCAGACTGAAGAAACAAACCATGGAAAAAAGACAACTACCAAGCTGCTCCTTATTGCTTGACACATTCATTTATATGTTTCATGGGATTACTGCTTTAACTGTGAAATGCCTGATTGTGTGTACTTTCTGTCCATTTGTGTTTTACAATTATGCGATGTTGAATACTTTTGTGTCAAAAAAGACAAAAATATTATAGGAGTGATACCTTTACTGGCTAACCAAAATAAATTTTTATATTTGCTAGCTTTCAGAGCGCAGAGGCCCCTTCATCAGACAAGTTTACAAATGAATGACTGAGAAAAGAGCACATTTCAGAGATTTTACATCAAGCAATATAAAAATTTATTTTGGTTAGTCAATAAAGGTATCACTCCTATAATACTTTTGTCTTTTTTGACATGAAAGTATTCAACATCACATAGATTTTTCTGGCTGACACGGTGCTGCAATAAAAAATATTATTTTTTTTGCTACACATTCTGTTTTGCAATTAAAAAGTTAAATATTTGTGCACCATTGAAATGTACGTAAATAAGGTCATTTTTAAATATTATCTTTCTTGATGATATTATTTTTCCAAAGATGAGATGCTTTATTTATTTATTTTTGTAAGTGTGGGCCTGGCATTTGACTATTAAAAACTTCAGGGGGTATATTTACTAAAGTGCGGGTTTCATATAAGTGGAGATGTTGCCTATAGCAACCAATCAGATTCTAGCATTCATTTATTTAGTGCAGTCTATAAAATGACAGCTAGGATCTGATTGGTTGCTATAGGCAACATCTCCACTTTTTCAAACCCGCAGTTTAGTAAATCTAGCCCCAGAAGTGATCCTTCGAAAACGCCATTTGGATTCCCTGCGCATCATCCTGCACCTCCTGTTTGATTGACGTGTATATTCTCCCTTCCTTGACCCAGAACACACAAATCTCACAACTACTGAGGCGGTTGCACAATCTTGAAGCATTTATTCCAAAAGTTTGCTTTTCCCTGAGGGGGAAACTCTGCTCCGGCCCCGATTCAAAGTCAGATGAAAAGAAAACAAACAAATAATCTGTTCGCAGGCATTTCCAGAGCAGAGCGCTCTGCTAGGACCCACCAGCAGTCTATGGTTGGAGGTTTGCCGGAGCCGGGGGCTGTGAGCTGGACTGCATGTGTTTACAACCGTTTCACATTCACAGGCCAAGCAGGAAAACAAGGAAAATGTCAAAGAATTATAAATAAAACAGTTGACCATCAAAGTCAGCGAGGCCTGCAAATGAATAATTTTTAGACGGGAGGTATCAGGTTTCTTAAATATTTGTCACAGCTGTGCGAGGAAACAGCTCTGTTCAAAGGTGCAGCCACACACAGCTTAGTCCAAAAATGTATTTATTTAACATTATTTTGGCCTATGTGGCGTGTGGCTGCAACTTTAACTGTTTTGCTTTCAACTCATCATCCATTTTTTTTGTTTTGCAAATGCCCAACGTTACGTTTTAGTTTTAGGCTGAGATGTTTAACAACACAGATAGCAAAGAACTGAAATCATCATCATCACCATTTATTTATATAGCGCCACTAATTCCACAGCGCTGTACAGAGAACTCATTCTCATTAGTCCCTGCCCCATTGGGGCTTACAGTCTAAGTTCCCTAACATACACACACACATACACTAGGGTCAATTTGATAGCAGCTGATTAACCTACCAGTATGTTTTTGGAGTGTGGGAGGAAACCGGAGCACCTAGAGGAAACCCACGCAAACACGGGGAGAACATACAAACTCCACACAGATAAGGCCAATGTCAGGAATTGAACTCATGACCCCAGTGCTGTGAGGCAGAAGTGCTAACCACTGAGCCACCATGCTGCCCAAATGATTTACTTTTTTGGTGTTTCGTTCAAATAGAGCCTCATGTACAATTGGACCCGGGTTCCATCTAAAACACAGATGTAAACTGCAAAAAAGACATGCCTTACATGGATGTATTGAAGTAGGTGAATTTCAGCTGATTAATGTAATTATCAGTTCATGACTTGGCTGGGTTAATGATTTTACTAACTGGAAAAAAAAATGTCCCAATCAGCATGTCGATTCCTGTGTACACATTATACCCAGTTATCTTCTTCTATCATAACCTTCTGCTGAAAAGAACGTGACTCTGCACACTCCATAGAGATCTATGGACGCTGCCGGTGCTGAGTGCAGACACACTGCAGGATTGGAACGACATCGTTCCATAGTTGAATGAGATTTTCAGTTTGGTTTGGAATGATAATCGCTCATCGTTGGAGCGCACACACTAATGCGATATTGGGCTGAACCGTCACTTATATGTGAATTTACCCGATAATCTGCTGAAGACCCTGTAGTGTGTACCCAGCCTTACACCAGTGGTCAAACACCTGCAAGTTTCCCATCTCCTAACATGCACATGTGCATCCGAGTCTCAGTCTGTACAACTTGTATTTACACCAACATGCACATAATGTAATCTGGCAACCGTTACATGCCGTCTTCTTCCCATGTCCCGCCCCTTCAATCGGAATAAGCAACTCTCTGAACCTTCTTCAGTGTCCCCAGATTATTTTTGATTTATGCCATGTCGCTCCTTTTTTCTGCTTTGTGCCCCATCACACCAGGGGGTAAATGTATCATACTCCGATTTGTACAAGTCGCCAGAAATCGGCGAGCATTTTTGTTTCTCGCCTCAGGCGCTAAAATTTTAAGATACGTCTCTGTACCCCAAGGGCCATCTTAACAACATTTTGGGCCCCAGGGCAAAGCAGTGAACCTGGGGCCTTTATATAAAGATATCTCACTTTTTTTTACATGTGTTCACTCAGCGTCCCTTCAACTAGGGAATCAAATCCCCCTTAACTTACCTTTCAATCGCCTTGTTCTCCGAGTCCGATCCCCATCTCTTCTTTTTTCTGAGTCCTCACTGAGTCAGTGTCACTGTTCTCTGTGCTGCGCTCCTCCGTGCTGTGCTCGCAGTGAATGGGGAGGGGACCAGGGAGGGAGCTGGATCGTCACCTGATCTTACCACCTGACCGCGAATGCGGTCAGTGGACCGCGAAAGGTAAGTTGTTTTTTTTGGGTTTTTTTCTTGCAGTATTTTTTATTTTCATTGAGAGTCCTGCCTGGGGACCCCTTGCACGCTTGGCCCCCGGGTGCCTTCCCATCGTGCCCAGTCGGAAAGACGGCCCTGTGTACCCCCACTCAGCCAAGACCATGCCCCAATCCAGCCTGGTAACTCCCCTATTCCACAAGGCCAGACTCCCTTTCCAATAGATCATAGTCATTTCGGCCACCAGAACTATTGTGTGTAGGTGATAGACTTTAGGGCGTAAATGTATCAAGCTGCGAGTTTTTGGCAGATTTGAAAAGTGGAGATGTTGCCTATAGCAACCAGTCAGATTCTAGTTATCATTTATTTAGTACATTCTACAAAGTGATAGCTAGAATCTGATTGGTTGCTATAGGTAACATCTCCACTTTTCAAACCCGCTGAAAACTCGCAGCTTGTTACATTTCCCAAAATCCTAGGTCAGACAGGGGATAATGAACAAGGTTTAAACCTGTTTTGCAACCCTGCACACCGCACAGTGGTCCTGGGTATATCCCAGGTCACAGCCTTTAACACTGTCTCCATGCCTCTGTGTGAAAGGGGTATATGTGTACAGCATGTAACAAACTGAATATCAGTTTATTGACTCCCCAGTAATACTTGCTTCCTCTCGTAAAATGCCCTTGAGACACCCGAATTTCTGGAAGGTCTCCCAGACTCCTAGAAAAGCATGCTGCACTCCCGGATCCCATGTATCCTTCTTGTAAAGAGGGTGGAGCCTTGATGAAGCAATTCGGAATGTTCAAACAATCGGCAGCATGCCCGCAATACAGATAAAAAAATCTCAAGCTTTAGGATTCAGACCATATAATCAGAACACATCAGACTCACGTTGCAACTGATACAAACTTAAAATCCACATAAAGTATGAAAAAAATAAACTAAAAAAAAGCTACCTGCTAAATAAATAGACCGCTGTACCACCATTACGCACATGAAAAAAGAAAAGTTACATTGTGCCAGAATTTCCCCAGAAAATCAATTCAAAGTGAAACGTGTTTCCTTGCATCTGGCAGGTTTCCTTTAATCAAATACAAATTACTGCCTGGCGGATGAATATTTGGTATAATATTATGCATCCTGATTACAGACATCAGAGGCTGGGCATATATTACAATGGCAATTCTTCAGGGCAGACTTTCCTAGTAATCTGCTTAAACCCAAGGAAAGGTGAGACATACTGTAGCTGTGATGTGCCAGCATACATTAACATCTCTGTCTAGTGCGTCCAATTAGTCTTATTAGATTTATAATTTACATGTAAATGAGCTAGACCAGAAGGATGTCGTCTAACAAGACCTGCATATGTGGAGGCTTTGTAATGCAAATCCTATAGTAATGATATAATGCTGATTTTAATAGATCAATATTTTCTCAACCTACAGTGAAGTTTGCAGTTTTGGAAAATCTAACATAAGCCTGAGTAAGTCTGCTGCCAATAACACAAATACTAGTCTTAAGAAAACCAGATATAAAACGTCTCCCTCCCTGCTCCATCTAATACCGTCTGCTAGAATGTCTTAGATTGTTGGTGTGGGCTATCCTTTGGTCCGAAGATCCAGTGACACTAATGTCATGTGATCACTGGGAGCCAATGGGCTGAAAGCTGGAAGACTTTGTACAGTTGCATGACATCCCAGAGTATAGACATATAGAATATATACATAGGTATAAATATATCAGCTTATAAGCTTTTTATAGATAGGTCTGAAAAATTTGGGTTTGAGAATATCAAACATATTCCATGATATTCGCTGATTTGATATTGGGGTTTGAAATTTTCCGTTCTTGTATCAAGTGCTAAAATAAGGTATTAATAAAGAATTTTAATATTTTTTTAATTCAAACATGACTGTGATAAAAGTTTGCCAATCATGTGACAAAATGTTAAAATGTATCCATTTAACCCCTTCACCAGTGAGGCATTTCCTACCCCAGTGCTGAGCCTATTTTGGAACTTTTTGGGCTGCTCACATTCCGGGCAGTACCCTCTTTCAAATGAGGATACGCCTGATTTTATTAAAGCCAGGATGGGGGGAAATCATTCCCTATCCCTGGACTTCTTAATTATTTCTGTGGTGTAGGGGAATAACTTCTCAGGGGCCACATTGTTTAAAAGAAGGGTCTTCCCTCTTTAAAGCAAGGTCTTTAGGGTCTCTAAGAGCCAGTATGGGGAAAATCGGGCACTTTTAGTGCCCGCCCCCATCTCCTGGTTCTTCAAATATTGTGGCAGAGCACTGGCACGCTCTGTAACGTGATCATGTACACCATCACAATGATATCTTTATGTGCAATCCCTTCTCACTGCGCCCACCAGCAGTATATACTGGAGGAGGGACTGGCAAGTTTAATTTTCATTATTTTGAGCCTTATATCCCATCCCTAAGACGTTTGGGGTATATGTGCAGGACAAGTCCCATTTGTCCTTAGCACTGAAGGCATTGATGTGCAAATCAGCTCATTCATCTGCAAACCAACCTCGGCCATGGTCGAACCAGCTGGAACATTTTCGCATTGCTCAAATTTTCGACTTAATTATTTCCGTTGAGTTTTCGAACTTAGATCCTTTTAAGCAAACTTGTTCAAGGATTAGCTTAAAAAATAATTGGGCATCTCTAGACTAGAACATGTTAACTTATGAACTTCATGAGCTCCAGAAAATTAACTTCTTATACCTAGAACTGCAACATATTGACTTATGAACATCTTATAATAAATAACTCCAGAAAATGTTCCTTTATGCTCTCTATATACATAGATCTGCAACATTTTAACTTATGAACTTCTTGTAATAGTTACAAAACATGTTATCTTAGGAATGTCTAAGATGTCTGTAACATGTTACTATCCAAACTTCGTATACATAGCTTCAGAACATGTTAATCTATGAAGTTATTGTACATATGTCTAGAACATGTTAATCTATGAAGATGCAACATACAAAGCCTCATTTGCACATTGCCCTTTTTTATAAAGAACATTGCACTGTTTAAGTAATATTCCTGACACTCATTTTCATCTAGTTTTGCAGAGTTGACACAAGCTGGATTTTATAGTCAGTTCTTTCTTGGGGAAAAAAATTAATTTGTTTTTAATTGATCCCTGTTCCTTCATATACTTTCCGACAGGTAATTTAATAGCTGGAAAAAAATAATTAATCAGTTGAAATTAATTAAAAAAATAATTTGATATTAAATACTTATGTTGCAACATCTTTCAACATCTATGGAATTAGTTAGACATTACATTGTATTATTTGTAGAAATCCTTTAAGGTTTTACACTAATACATTGACTGAGCATTTTGTTATACTAGTACCACAGTGAAGTGGGCACCTACCACGTGGGGACGTTGTCACTTCACCCCAGGCAGAACCATTTAAGGATTTTACAGGGGCAGCAGGAGGTGTGTAATATTTATTATCTATGTAATTGGTTAGAGACTGCAGCTACGGCTTGGTGTCATTACATAATACAGGCCACTGACTTCACCTGCAAGCAGTAAACCAAAGACTGTATGCTGTGGGAGGCCATCTATGTGAGGGGCTGAAGGAGGCAGAGCTGAACAATCTTGAAATGCTCAAAGTTCCCAACCAGACCCCAAGAGCATTGCACAGACCGGCGGAGGTTGAAGAGTGGGTGGATTTCAGTTTGACTCCTCCCCCAGAGAAGGCTTACTGAGTGTCAGTACCTATATGGAACTAGATAAAACACTGAATGGTTTTACATTGCAATATGCACTGAGATGTAAAGGTCCCGGGCAGTGTGCTTATAATATAAATCTCTCTGGGTAACACTGAGTTTTTTTGGCAGGGGATAGTGTGCTCAAATAAATGGCTTTTGACAATGCTAATGTTTCGGCTGTGTGAACACATGATAAATGGCAGGGTGTAATACTGATATTTTGACTGGGGTAGTTGCTCATATTATTAATGTCTGGAAGCGGGGGTTAAACAATGCATTGCTGGGCCCTATATCAAAATTTGGGTAGGGGCCCAGCAATTTACTATAGCTTTCCAGATTCTTCTGAGCATGAGAGGTGACATTGTGGGTTGGAGGTGGGGTGGGGGGTTATCGCTGGGTCCCCCTGACCTCTGGGCCCTGTACTGGCCCTGTACCTACTGAAGCTCTGCCCATGTTTGGGAGCAATTCCAGTTAGGGTAAATGTGCTAATATTATAACTATCTGTGGACAATACTGATATTTGCCATTATAGTGTGCTCACATAAGTATTTGGGGGTAATGCTAATATTTTGGCGGGGGGCATTGTCATCGTATTATAGCTGTCTATGCATAGGTGTAAGGCAATGTTGGCTAACCTGTGACACTCCAGGTGTTGTGAAACTACAAGTCCCAGCATGTTTTGCCAATATATAGCAGCTTATTGCTGGAAGGGTATGCTGGGACTTGTAGTTTCACAACAACTGGAGTGTCACAGGTTAGCCAACACTGGTCTAGGGTAATGTTGAGTTTTAAATTAGCTGGGAACAAGTCTCAGATTTTGAACCTTTCTCCCTGGAAATTGCGCTACATGAAAATGTCCCAGGGTTTTTGTTTTACCGGTGGTCGAAGTAGAAATTCAGAAGTGGCGATATGGAAAATGTAAGTGAATTGAATTTGAAAGGTTCACAATGAAGGCAGTAGGAGAAGTGACGGTATAATATAATGTCATGTTATATTATAGGTGGACTATAAAGGACAGGCGGATCATTTCAAACTTTGCCTCGGGCAGCTGAAAAGCTAGTATAACCCCAGACAATACACATTCTATATGGATGGTTAACCTGCCTACCATACTAATAGATTCACACAGATGAATGAACGTTCTAGCAATTTCCAACCCTCTTGTTCAGATGCGACAATTGTCACACGCGCCCCGTTTTTGTTTTTTTTAATCAGGGGCCATGTGCAGCTATAAGACAATTTTTACCAAATCCATATATAATTACACCCATGCTCGATCTGATGAACAGCCAAAAACTTCTAACCCAGACCATTTTTGCATTTCAGCAGCATCATATCCGATTGTCAATTGAATGCACCCAAAGCGATAATGATCCAAGCTGATACAAAATGGACGTGTTGAATGAGACAATCTATATATTTATGGCCAACTTTACCTCAGAAATCGTCTTTAGCATTCACAATAAATGATGTTGCTTTGGAATTAAACTTTCCCTGCTGTATCTATAATGACTACTGGTATTAATTTGTACACTATACCCCTGTAAACCAAAGAGATTTAACAGCAGAACACAATAATAATAATACAAAGTACAACCGATACCTACGCTGCGCAGCCCTGGATCCAGGAACAGTCCGTAAAAGCTGATGTTTGCTAGCAAAGAGACCGTTCCTGAGTTAGAGGCTGTTATATGCTATTAGGTTTATAAAAAACAGTGATGATGTCACAAATATACAGAGATAACACTAATACCCCATTCACACTGCCTAAAAAACCTGGGTTTTTGCCGGGGAGATCTCCGACGACCCGGGGTGAGGCTCCGTGTGAAAGGGGGTCAGTGCAAAATCCCGGGTCTGATGACCTGGGACTTTTGGAGGATTATTCCCGTGTCAGTCCCGGGTTGCCTGTCGCGTGGACGGTGCAAACCTGGTTTTTCAACCCGGGTCGCACATAAAGAAGCTGATTGGGGGATTAGGGACGCTGTAGGATGATGTCATTTCAATGCTGCAGAGAAGAGAGAAAGGAGCAAACATCACACACTGGCTAGATGACGAGGTACGAGAGCTGTTGACTGTTAGAGGAAGGGAGGAGATCAAAAAACTGGTTACAGCCACTGTAAAGGATGCAGCAGTGTACTATAACATAGCAAAAATACTAACAGATAATATAATTATAAAATACAATAATAAAATAAAATAGTACTAATAGATCTGGCCATGATTAAAGCAATGCTGTGAACAGTCACCACCCACTTTGGCCTCATCTTTGTCTGCAAAAAAAGGTCCCCTTTAAATGACCTCACCATTTTTCAGCCAATCAAAGCTCCTCTTCTGATGACTCATACTTATTGCCAGGGCAGACCCGGGTTCAGTATGAACGGGGTCAACCCGGGAAATTCCCGGGACCAAGGTGCAGTGTGAGCGGGATCTCTGAGCCTGAATGCTCTGTGGCACGGCAAAAACCCAGCTTGAAAAACCCAGGACATTGCAGGGGCGGCAATGTGAAAGTGGTATAAGAAAGTTCTTCATTGGTCCAAGGTTTAAGATGTTCCGGTAAACTGCTGGTCATAGGTCAGCTCATTTTCTCTTCTTCTGAAGGTGGGGGCAACTCACTCCAAATGTTGCCTACGTGTCTGCTGAAAAAACAGCTTAAACTGCCCCATAAACAGAGTGCTTTTGAGTATTAATCTCATACTATTCATAACTAGCGAACGCTAGGTGCGGTCGCTTCTCTGTTGATACCGGGTTTCTGCTGGTAAAATATGGATTAATTTAAGACCAAACTTCATACATTTCTGAGGATCTGAACCATAAATACCTTTACTGTAATATCCTCTATGCATAAATAATCTTTAATTCATTTACTAATAATCGAGTGTGGATTGGAACTTTAGAAAATGTGTCCTATTTACAAGTGTTAATGTAAGTGTGTATGTTGTTTACCTGTGCGATTGTGCCATTAGACGTAGCATACTAATGGCAACCGCACTGTAAACCGCTATCAATCAATTTAGCTGACTTTATCCAATTATTCGTCTTCAACATCCCTTAGAAATATAGTGTTATAGGTTTGGTGTGTGCATTCTGCTTTCCATACTGAATGAACGTTGGAGCCATTGACGTTTGAGCTCGTCCCTCTCAGCCAGTCTAGAATGTTCTGTGCAATTACAGCCTCTTACGCTGTGCAGTGCGATACTTCCATTCAGGCATGAAATAAGCCACAGAGCTGCTAATCAGCCAGCACAAGAGGCGTACTCACCAGTATAATGTTGTATTTACTGCATTTGCATGTCTGGCTGCTTAATTTTGCAAGATTAAAGGCAGGTTCCCAAAGCTATATCTGCCCATTACTTTTCCTGTTATCAAGATAAATTGCAGACACCCATAGTTACTGGTAATGGATCTAACCTTTAGGACCCAATTAAAACAAACTTTTATGTGTGCTGATTTTTTTAATCTTTTCCAAAAGACTTGAAGAATGCCAGCCAAATGGCCTTTACCGCTATGGAAATTATTTAGCTGGTTCATTTAACCCTTTTAGTCCATGTCCAGGATTTAAATAACTGTGTAATAGTCCATTTCTGGAGACGGACTACGTTATAAACAGGTTGTGATGCCTTTCAGTGCATTAAAGTTACATTTTTTTTTTTGACCGTTCCTGTTTCTTGCGTTCTGTAGAGTTTACATTACATTTCGCACCTTCTGTGATTAACCCATGCACGGTGAGAATCTGCTAATTTATGGTAATCTTCACGCCACTCGACATAAGGACCACCTATGCAGTTCAGCTGTCCCTGATGAACTACAGAACCTCTTGAAGGCATAACAGTGTGAAAAGAAAATATTTGGTGTGTAAGTGTGTGCTGGGAAAGAAGGATGCAGATTTCGGGTTGGGACAGTTTAATGTTGCACGGTGTATGCATTGTTTCATTGGCAAATGGTTTTAAAATAATACTTCTTGCTGTAAACCTTCAATTGGACTGTGTCCTTTGCCGCTCGCTGTAATAAAACAACAACACAGCTTTGTCCTATAACTTCAGCTTGATGGCTGTAAATATTAGTTATCTAACTTAGGCTGGGTACACACTACAGTGTGCATTGGGTCAATCAAACGATAAACGACCATTCGGCCCAATATTGCATTAGTGTGTGCGCTCCAGCGCTGAAGGCGGATCTTTCCAAAGCACCGATCATCGTTTTATTTGATTGTTTTGCAGAACTATAAATATTGTTCAGCTACGGAGCGACGTCCTTCCGATCCTGCAGTGTGTATGCACTCACGATCGGGATCTCCATAGAGTTAACAGAGTCACTATCTTTTCAGCCGACAGATATGACAGATGAAGAGCACAGATCTGAGGGTAAATCTTTTAAAATTTCAGGGGCAAACGCAGGATTTGTAGAGAGGGGTTTCCATGCCACACTGCCAGTGGGTGTGGCCAGCATGCTTCGGGGTGTGGCTATAATTTTAGATTCCTATCCCCATCATATACACGTATAATGCTGCGTGCACTACTGTTAGGGGCACACAGCTCTCCCTTTTCGAGCATACCCGTGTGAAGCGAGACATACCTCCCAAATGTCCCTACAATCAGGACAAAGTCCTGACTGAGTGTGTCATAACAGTTGACAGACCGTCCTGCTCCCTCCTATCTGTTCTTGCTGCTTTCAATACTTGTTGGGGAGAGATGGCTATGAACAGTGCAGACAGAAATGATCTGCACACAAGCTGCAAAGTGGCTGGTCCCGGGGCAGGGTCCAGCCAACTCAAGCATACAGTACCTCAGGTTGGGAGGGGGGTTTCCAGGCACTAGGTAACCCCCCCCCCCCCCCCCCCCCCCCCGCGTGTTTGCCTATGAATGTGTATAGTGTGTACACATGAATCAGCATGCTGGTCGGGACTTTTTCTTTCCCATTTGTAGATTCGTTGTAGATAACACAGCGATCGGAAAATTTTGTGTTGTGCACCCAGCCTCATGGCGTAAGGGACTGAACAACACATTATACTGACAGATGAGTGAGTTGGTTGGACAAATATCAAGATTTTTTTGACTTTGGCTGAATCTGAACCATGGATCCACTTTACGCATGGCAACAATAGTTTGGTTGAGCATTTCATCAAACCAGCCAAATTTTAAAGCATATTGCATACTATTTGCTAATAAATAGCAGACAAGATACAGAACTCCCACCCTATTAACACACCGTTCACCCCTCTCACATATGTTACACTCCCTTCAACCCACATCAAAACCCTTTTCTGTCTCCTTTTATGTTTACCTCAATCCTTATCTCTGTCAGGAACAATGGACACAGACAATCCAGATTCCTTGTTTCCCGTTGGCTGGTCGATTGTTATGGACGCCTCCGAGCAGCCTATCGGGTAATGCATGTGCAATCATGTGATCTCACTAGAGTCAAAACTGGCTGCAGGGGCTTGGCTCCTAGGGGCATTTTGATTGGCTGCTTGCACCTTTAAAGTGCAGACAGCTGCACTTCTCACTGCTCACAGCCTGTGTGGATCTGTTTGTTGCTCATTGCCCTGACTCTGAATGGCCATCTAACCTGACCAAGGGTCACCGCCAGGAGAAGGCTGGCAAATTTTAGCCTCTGGGACAAGACTCGACTCAGCAGCATATTAGCAACATTTTAAAGGAAAAAAAAATGCAGGTGACACAACCCAAGGTAGCCCACTATGGGATCTGCTCTGGGGCAGATGGCCCCCCTGCCCCCCTGCCCCCCAGCCTGCCCCTGGCCATCGTCAAGTCCGATTTATTTGAGTGGAACTCATTTGTCATCAGTTCTCCACTGAGCAAGTTTAAATCAAGCCCATGGAGTCCGTTGTAAAGCAATCATATCATGGAATATCACAAGCTAACGTATTTATAGCATTTATCACAAAACAACACAGATTAAGCTCACACTTGGAGTCAGTTACTGACTGCTCTTGTGACTATTAGCAGCTCCCGTTATAACCAAGTTCTTGTTTGTTTGCAGCGTTCAGTTCCTCAATCCCCAGTGATGAGTTCTGGGTTGCAGAAACTGTGATTTTGTCAACACACACCTGTAGAAGAAGAAAGGAGACCAGACTAAAGCTGGGTACACACTACAGAAATTTCGACCAACTTTTTATGCCGAGCGATTTTACATGCGATCGATGGTCCGATCGCTCGGTCCATGGACTGCATACACACTAGCCTTGTTTAGGACGATAAAGGGAAGAGCGGACGTCCCTTTAGCGACTTTTTACAGCCATGTTGTCGTGAGCAATGACTGTAATTTCGTACTCACTTTTGTGGATCGGTCGGAAGTTTATACATACTACACAACGGAAACGAGATTGGACCGAAAATATTAAACGGTGCGACCAACTAAATAAGGCGACAATCGTCCATTTGGGCAGACTTTCGACCATCGTGTCACTACACACACTGACCCGACTTTTGAACGAGCGGTCGTATGTCGGCTGTTTGAGCCGATTATTGGATGAAAACAGTGTAGTGTGTACCCAGCTTTACATTCTTTATTTACATCATCTGAATTTGAGTTGAGGTTAAATGACACAAAAGATGGGTCATTGTAAATATTTGCCACTGCTATGGGATAGGCACTTGATAAACAAAAATGTAATTTCTGTATATAAAAGATCAGAAAGAGGTGGAAATTGTGTATATTTGAAATCCAGGGGGTAAATGTATCCAGCTGCGACTTTCCGGAGGGTTTGAAAAGTGGAGATGTTGCCTATAGCAACCAATCAGATTCTAGTTATCATTTAGTTAGTACATTCTACAGCTAGAATCTGATTGGTTACTATAAGTAACATCTCCATTTTTCAAACCCGCCAGAAGCTCGCAGCTTGATACATTTACCCCCAGGGTTGTGGAAAGAACCACATTGGACAGCAGAAGGGGACGAATTGATCTGAAAGATCCACCTTGGAGATGCTGGTAATTATATTAAGGTCCACTAGCCAGAAATAAGAGATGTATAAGAGCGTAAGGAACATATATATGAGTATATAAACCAATGTAATTAAAAAAATAAATAGATTAAAATACGTCATTTAAAATAAAAGCACCCCATTGTCTCTCCCTGTAACTTGGGCACCAGAGACACAATACAGCATGTTTTTTGGGGCACTGTACCTAAAAAAATGTGTAACTGCCCTTTACACTACATAGGAAACACAAGTCATTTTTTACTGCTAATATCGCCCTACTGGCTTAATGCATCGGAGGAATAATACACACAATCTATTAATATCCGTCCCTCCCACATTTGCAGCCACACTTTTAAAATCTGCTAATCAATGCATCTAAAACAAGACCCTTTTAAGTGTTTTTATAAGGCCAGATACGTGTAAAGCAGACTTATTAGATGTGAAGGGAATGGTTATTTGCACAAAGTGAGCCGAACATGTGCAATAATATTGTAAAATGTTTATGAGTCTAGAGTGTGTTAGATTTTCCTAAAATACATCAGCTTCTCAGCTTGCAGTTAATATAGTGTTGTGTGTTATGTCATATCCTTCCCAGACTATTTTCAGTTTGAGTTATACTTTTTCCTTGGTAAATTACAGTATTATATTATTAATAAAAATAAAATAAAAAAATCAAGAAAGCAAATGGCCAGGAAAGGAAAAGGCGTATATTTCCATCTTACTCTAAGCTTGCGGGTTGACACTCCATTCTCTCCTATTCGTGTTCCCTCTCGCTCTCCCGAGATGGAGCTGTTTATAAGAAGCATTGTTAAGTCATGCTTTGCCGTAATACTTCCCTTCCACTCTACAGTTAATACAGCTTAATTTTCTTGGTGTTAATGCTAAACAAATATATATCTTTAAGCTCCGGTTGCTAAGCAGAAAAACCCTGGATCTCCTGCTCTGTGGCTCTTTTGTAGGCGAAAGAAGAGGTGGGTCATTTGACTGCCTGGCATTAAATTGGGATTTAAATAAACAGTGTTTAAAAAAAAAAAAAAAAAAGGGATTTCATAAAACAGACCGCAACGAAAGTCTGCCCAGAATTGTGGATTGGTGTTTAGGAATTGCTTTAATTGATGGAAAATAGAAATAAATAATACATGATTTCAAAAGAGTAACATGCTGTGGTATATTTATATATATATATATATATATATATATATATATATATATATATATATATATATATATATATATATAGACTGCTGTGTTTCCTATAAGGGTAAGGGGAAATTCAAACTGGGTGTGTTTTATTACAAAAGTTTTTATCATAGAGAAAGAAAGTAGAAAGACATTTTTTGTACATGCAATATTCAAAAAGTAAAACATGGGATAGTTAAATGGTAGATAGACGGGTAAATTTATCAAACTGTGGGTTTGAAAAAAGTGGAGCTGTTGCCTATAGCAACCAATCAGATTCTAGCTGTCATTTTGTAGAATGTACTAAAAAATGGTAACTGGAATATGATTGGTTGCTCTAGGCAACATCTACACTTTTTCAAACCCGCAGTTTAGTAAATATATCCCTAAATATCCCGTCACCTCACATGCTTCCAGTTCATCACTTTTTCGTGTGGTGATTACAAATGATCACCAGACATGAAGTAAAAAAGGGGCACACTAGTTTGAAGGAGGAGACACCCCTGGTTAAAATGATGTAAACTCTGTCTATTTTGGACTTGGGGATAGTGAAATCTAAGCTTCTTTACGTTCCCATTGTTCTAACTTCTATAATTTTATTTATTGACTGCCGATCAAGCCATAATTAAACTGGAGAATCCTTGTTTGACTTTCCTCTTCCAAATGTGGGTGCCCCAAAGCTTTTCTGAGGCAGGAATATGGAGATTGAGGCTCTCAACTTTTTTATTTGATTTTATATGAATTGTAAGCTTGCATAGGCTGGCCCATCTTGAATATCTGATTCCCTTCTGATTCTTTGGGTCTCCTTTACAAAGTGTAAAATGGTCCAAACAGAACACAATCCTGTTTGGTGGTGCTGGGCACCTCATTTTTTACAGGTTACCTCCAAAGTACGCAGGTTTGTGGCACAAGATGGCGACAGGAGTTGAGGTTTTCACCGGACGATGGAGGGGTTGGGCAGAGTGAAGGTGTTTCCACAAAGTATGGAGAAGGACTTAAACAAAACAGTATTTCAGGAGAAAAATGTGGGACTTTTTTTTTTAATGACAGGGGTAGTTCTAAAGTGGTAGGGGCTTGCACTCTTCATGTGACATTGACAGATTTGCACGGTTCAACCCTTCACATTTTCCACCTATTTGCAAACCTCTGAGCCTCTAGCAGGCCCGGCCAACCCGTGGCTCTCCAGTTGTTGTGAAACTACAAGCCCCAGCAAGCTTTAACAGTAGATAGCCACCTGAAACCTGGCAGGGCATGCTGGGACTTGTAGTTTCACAACACCTAGAGAGCCATAGGTTGGCCAGGCCTGCTCTGTAGTCTGGTGACCAGTTTCCCAAGAGCAAAAAAAGTGATATGGGCTGGGTGCTTTATCCACTGTGCATCCAGTGCGCTTCATAAATTATGTCAACCGTCCCACACAGCTGTGTCCAGGTAATACCCCATTCATACTGCACCGAACACCCGGGTTTTTGCAGAGGCACGCTGAAAAACCCGGGTCTTGGTGCAGTATGAATAGTCCAACCACAAAATCCCGGGTCTAAAATCCCGGGACTTAGACCCGGGATTTTGCGAGGGGTAATTCCCGTGTTGGACCCCGCTCGCTTGCAGTATGAATGGTGCAACCCGTGTATTTCCCGGGTCTCACCATTCATACTGTAAAAAAAAAAAATGGGAAAGTAAAAAAAAAAGATTTTAATTACTAAAAAATACAAAACAAATGTTTACTTAACTTATTTTCAGCCAGCGGTGTCTCCGGTGCGTTGCCGGCTGTCAGGGGGACCTCTGGGTTCAAAAATGACGTAATTTCTAATGGACTAGAAATGACGTCATTTTAGTACCCAGAGGTTCCCCTGACAGCTGGCAACGCACCGGAGACACCGCTGGCTCAAAATAAGTTGAGTAAACATTTGTTTTGTATTTTTTAGTAATTAAAATCTTTTTTTTCACTTTTTTTTTTCTAAAACCCGGGTCGGGCAGGTGCAGTATGAACCCGCCCGACCAGGGAATCTTCTTAGCTATAGTGCCCTGTGCCCCGGCAATATCCCGGGTTGTTGCCGGGGCGGCAGTATGAAAGTGGTATTATTAATAACCCACATTACAGAGAAGCAGCGGCAGAACTCCTGAGTGAGAGATGAATGTCTAGGTAAGTTGTTCTTGTCATTTCATCCCAGTCATGCAAATGAAAACAGCGACAAACAAACAACAAAGATTAACACATCCAGTCGCTGGGACTCTGTTCAGCGCCGCTGTATTGCTGTCTCTCCGTGCATCTCATAGTAGCAGGATGAGAACGGTGACAGGCTTCATACAGCCAGCAATCTGCTGCTTTTCTTGAAATGCTCTTTGTTGCAAACTTCTCTCTTTACCTCATGGTTGGCTCAGCCCTGGAACTCACACATTGAAATTCAAATTGCTATGGAAAAATAAATGCCCCCCCCCCCAAATTACATTACGGTGTAAAAGTAACGCGCCACAAATTGTCAAATTATAATTATGAGGAAATTCTAGAGGTCTTTCTTCTTGGTTTATTATATGTGAAATGAAATAATAGTGTGTGTGCGTCTGTGTCTGTCTGTCTGCCATGAAAACATATTGGCGAAACCGGATTAGTAGATGTTTTTAGTTCGGAATTCTATGGAGTGATGTCATCGCACAGGGCTCTCGATTTATTACACTCCTGCATAGGTTTACAGGGCATCCAACCCTAACATTGTGCATGGTGTGATTTATTAAGAGGTTTTGTCAACTACTCTGTGTTTGCAGCAGATCATTCGGCATAAGTATTGCAATTTACTATCCTAGGGCCTGATTCATTAGTGATCTTATCTTGTGCAAAAGTTAAGATGCTTATTTTTAAGAAGAAACGGGGAGTTAAGAGTGAAGTTAAGATGGATTTTCATCTTAACTTAAGAAATTCTTCACTTACGCAGTGGATTTGGCTTCTTTTCTGACATGCACAGATTGGATTTGCTTAAGATAAGCAAAAAATGGCAGATAAGATCACTAATGAATCAGGCCCCTACTTATGATCCACCATGTAACAATTAAAAACTTTTTGGTCTCCTCCATGTTTTCTAAGCTTATTCGGTTCTATAAACCATGTGGATATATTGTGTCTTGTAAGACAGAACAGGAGAGGTGTCACATTTCTTCCACATGTTAACGCGAAACATTGTAACCAGTTCTGTCAGATTTCTTTGGCACATAAGGGGTTACTTCATTTTGCTTCTCTAATATAAACCTAATATGACATAATGTATAATCTAATTTGGAAATTACAGTTTGCTTGAAAGGATTACGCGGCTCGCCAATACCAACATGGGAGAGCAGTGATTGAGAAAAAGTTTCTTTTCCTTGGTTATAGTGCGGATAATTTATTTTTCCTCTAGAAGATTACTTTTTATTCTTTACGACATTTCCTTCCAATGTGATTTCTTGCTTTGCGATTAAATAAACTTTTCCATGCTTATGCAATAAAGTAAGCAGAGTTTTCCTTGCATTAAACAAAGGTGCAAATGATTTTCTAATTATGGAACGGTGTCTGGATTTTAACTGAAGTGTTATAAAGACTTTCATTTGTTTTTAATAATTACAAAGCTGCAGTTAAAGCTGTAGTGCCTACTAGACTACAGAGCCGTAAAAGATTGAAATCTCTCAACTCATTTACCCCTGTTCTCTCTTAAAGACAAAGGGCTCTCGGTTGAGTACCAGGAACCTAAAACTGCTTCTGGCTGGCCAAGAGTTTAAGAGAAAATAAACATAATCTAGAGCAGCACACCAAATGGGACTCCAGAAGTTGTTTTTAGGGTTCCCTGATTGACATGAGTGCAATACATTAGTTTGTGAAACTGATATAGTCCTAAAACATTGACACACTGAGACTGGGTACACACTACAGTGTTTTCAGCTGATTATCGGGCCAATCACACAATAGACGACTGTTCGGCCCGATACTCCATTAGTGTGTACACTAAAACGATGAACGATGGATGTTCCAAAGTTCATCGTATCGTTTCATTTGATTCGTAAATGGAACTAAAACTCTCGTTCAGCGATGGAACAATGTCATGCCGATTTCTGCGGTGTGTATGCACGGGCGTAGTATATATTCACGATGCTGTAAACACTGAAAATGTTTACAGCGCCATAAATAATCCAAATGAGAACACAGCGACATGTGAAAAACATAGACTTACGTATACACAGACACAGCACAGATCCGATGTGAGGGGAGCCCGACACTTTAAAATGACGTCACATTGAACCACAACTTGCATATTTAAAGCGGCAATGCAATGGACCCGACGTAGGCTCATGTAATGTAAGTGTGAACTTTAATCCTAACCCTAACCCTAATCCTAACCCTAATACTGGTATGGTAAAGTTCATACTTAGATTACATGTTGGTACGGCGGATCCATTGCATTGCCGCTTCAAATATGCAAGTTGTCAGTGTTTACAGCATTGGTAAAGTAACTACCACCGGTATGCACTCTCGATCAGGTTCTCCGTAGAGTTTACAGAGTCATAATCTTTTCAGCCAATGGTTAAGACAGATGAAGAGCACAGATCTGAGGCTAAATCCTTCAAAACATGTTTAGGGTGTAGAGATGAATCGGCATGCTGATCGGGACTTTTTTTTCAGTCGTTGGTAAAATCGCTACTGATATGGCACTGGGAGAAATTTTATGTAGTGTGTACCCAGCCTTATGCTTGGGTCCCCAGAACAATGGTTATGGTCAGCACGGGGACTTAGTGGTTAGCACTTCTGCCTCACAACACTGCAGTCATGAGGTCTATTCCCAACCATGGCCTTATCTGTGTGGAGTTTGTATGTTCTCCCCGTGTTTGCCTGGGTTATCTCCGGGTGCTCCGGTTTCCTCCCACACTTCGAAAACATACTGGTAGGTTAATTGGCTGCTATCAAATTGCCGTTATTCTCTCTCAGTATGTGTATGTTATGGGATTTAGATTGTAATGGAGCAGGGACTGATGTGAATGAATTCTCTGTACAGCGCTGCGGAATTAGTGGCGCTATATAAATAAATAGATGATGATGATGATGATGATGATGATGATGAATGGTACACTGACACTTGGGGTCCTAGCTGAAAAGTTTGTTCACTATTGATATAGCACCTATAATGTCTTGTTTTCTGACTAAAAGTTAATTGCAACTTTTTGGGTGGTGACTTTGGGAAGCACAGGATTGTGGACCAGGTGGAATTTATCTGGATTCCACCTGAGATAAATATCTTATTCATTCTGCTTGAAGAAAACAAATTGGTTTACATGCCCCATTTACAATACCACAACCTAATCTTGTTTTGGTATTAAAGTGTGTGATTGTTACGTATGTGGTATCTGGTGACAAACATTTTAGAGGATCAATAGACTGAACTTCTTGCTGTGTGATGTGTTGTGGGACTTCCTGTATTGTGAGTTTATTAGAGAAAAGTAGAACAGATGTGGAAGGCCAATAGTGATTGCAATACATAAACAAATATTTAGAATTAAAAATGAATGAACAAGCACAGTGGTGCAATAAAGCTACACTGAGCGTTGACCAAGCCATGAATTCCCAAGTCCACCAACTTTTCCATCAATGACCATCCACCAAAACACTAATGCTAATAATAATGTCAACTATGGACCATGTCTAAATTTAAATGTTCATCCCAAGGCCTTATTATACACACCCCAAATTCTTTACAAGGATCAGCAAAAACAACCCCAAAGTTTATTTAAACATCCATCAAGCTCCTTGCACAAAGCTCATTTTGTCTGTTGCCAAGTTGATAACTGCACCACAAAATTTGAATACAGAAAGTCCCCTAAGAGCCCTGTGCCCAAGGCAACTATCTAAAAGGTCTTATCATATCCCCCCATATATTTATTTATCTGAATTTGAAGGATAACATGTTTGAGGTGGTGGCAGCGTAGCATTAGGATTAGGTGCTGATGGGAGAACCAGTATATACAGTCTAGACACACTGAAATACAGGATTGTACTAGGGCTGAGGTTGCCACAGTAAAGTATTCCATGTAGGTCACCGAATCTATACTAGAGCAAAACAGACCCATGTGTTATAGATCATCACCCTCCCTGCCTGAACTGAGATATAGCTTTAGTAGAGATACTCGGGCATTGGTTTTCTGTAAACTGAGCCCACCCAAACTTAGAGGATCCAAGTAGTCTCGCGAGCCGGCTCGTTACTTTTGCACATCCTCGGATCACCCTCCCCAGGAGATCCAGCACCATTGCTCACACAGAAACAGGGGTAGCAGTGTTCTTGTCACTCTCCATTCTCCAGTGACATTGCTCAGTGCCACTGCTCACACATAAACAGGGGTAGCAGTGTTCTTGTCACTCTCCATTCTCCAGTGACATTACTCAGTGCCATTGCTCACACATAAACAGGGGTAGCAGTGTTCTTGTCACTCTCCATTCTCCAGTGACATTGCTCAGTGCCGTTGCTCATACAGAAACAGGAGGGGTAGCAGTGTTCTTGTCACTTGACAACAATTGACTGGAAATGACTGGAAATTAATGTTATTGAGGTTAATAATAATGTAGGAACAAAAAAGAGCCAACATATGTGGATTTAGGGGAAAAAAATAGGGATTTTAGGAAAAAATAGTGATACACAGCCAAAACCAAAACACGTGAGGGTGGTTTTGCCAAAACCAAAACCAAAACACGAAGTTAATCCAGATCCAAAACCAAAACACGGGGGTCAGTGAACATCTCTAATCTTTAATTGGGTGGAATTAGTTATATTTTGCAAAAAGAAGGGGGTGGTTGTATTCCTTTTTTTTAAACCGGCTTTGCATTTCTTTTTTTTATAGGTTCAATTACCCGTAAATAAGACTAGGCAGATTGATAGGCACATTCCATGAGCATTGTAGCATTTAGATTATTTAAGTATTTTTATTAAAATGCTTAACGGCTGATAACCTTTCCTTACATTATACTTTTATCGTTTTAACCATAACCATAATAAAGACACTGCAACTTAAATATGGGGAAAGTAACACAGGATTTATTGCCAGGTATGGTGGTGGAGACGGAGCAGTCCGAGTCGACATCCGCCAGGCCAACCAGGATGCCCCAAGCCTTCCAGGGGGCATCCGCAAATGGGGGACAACCACACACCCCAAGGCGCACATATCTACCTAAACGGGGCTACCGCCCCGGGCCCTACGGAACCCTCCCCTTTTCTAGGCTAACGGAAGCAACCACAAGTCAACCCGGTCGGGAAGTACTTGGACCGAGACTAATAGCCTATTCCATTTGAAAACAGGTGGGTTAAGCGTGCCCGATACCATCATGTGCCCTTACCACTGGCCGTCGACTGTACTGCGATTTTCGGCCACTGCTACTCCAAGATAGCCACCACCACCAAAATTGTACCGGTACAGGATCACTGCAGATGACCATCTTTGTCGATCCATAGGGAGGGAGGGTGGGCAACGTCCAGCAGTCTAAGAGAGTGATTCTTCTCCGCCCATTCCATATATAACCTCCGTAACTCCTCCCCATGACTCATCCGGACGTCATGAGCAGACCACCCAAATTAACCCCCAGAGTACCAATACAGTTCAATACAGCCTTAGCTTTTATTATCCCTTGAGCTTATATACAGCCCTCTGTTCTTAATTCACTTACAAATTGAAGGGTTTGTTATTGTGTGTGCCTAAGGGCCAAAACACACAGGCGTTTTGTTTCTATTTAAAAAAAAGAAAAAGGAAAAAAACGAAGCTACGACAGCAAAAAAAACATTTGCAAAAATATGGAGAAGTTCAGCTTCAAGCTCTAAAGACTTCAATAGTCAACGTCTAATGGAGGAAGAATCAAAACCTCCAAGTGCCTTGGCCTCAATGTTTCTCATTCAATCGGACAACTTATTTTCACCAGAGCAGTTAATGATTTGCAAAAGATCTTCCAGTTAGTTGCTGCTACAATTGGATGAGCGCCTTTACAGTACATTGTTACGTTGATTACAGTGGTAGCGTTGTTACAAATCTCCCATGTGTCGTAGAGTAGACGCAGCCAGAGCTATTGTGCTCCATGTTTTAGCTATTAAGTGCTAAATGTAAATATAATACAAAGTAATGTGAAAAATAAAACATGGCATACGGATGTATTTACATAGCTAAAATGGCTCCAACAGCCTCTATGCTAAGTTACAAAAACGCTAACAATAAATACTGTTGCACTAAAATGAATGGAGACTCATCTCTAGGTGTCACACAAAGCTTTTAATCTCGGTAACAGAGAGTTTTTCAGCCACGCTGAAGTAATTAACATTTAACCTTTTGGATTAGGTGGAGAGATGAAGAAACGCTGAGTGAATTTCAGCTGGTGTTTTTCTGCGGAGTTTGTTAGAGGAAAAAAAAAAAGCTCAGAGAAAATATGCTCACGAAATGTAACTTAAGCCTTTTTCAGGCAGCTGGAGAGCTAGCGTCTAATGCTAGCTTAATGGCGGGGGTCCCACTGGCGCTTTCTGCCCTCGGATCCTGGAAAAGAAAAGACCCTGGAGGAAAAAATGCAGCGTTCTTGGGGCAATTATCATGTTTGTTATATGCCACACAAAAGCATTTGCTATACATTTAGGTGTTCTATATAGATAGCGTTTTATAGAAAACAGGAGGCAGATTTGCAAAGCCAAATTAAAGAACTCCAAAATATTTAATTCAGGTTTGGATGGAGTATGGGCAGCACTGGGGTCATGAGTTCAATTTCCGACCATGGCCTTATCTGTGAGGAGTTTATATATTCTCCCAGCGTTTGTGTGGGTTTCCTCCGGGTGCTCCAGTTTCCTCTTACACTCCCAAAAAATATTAGTAGGCTAATTGGCTGCTATTGAATTGACCCTAGTCTGTGTATATTAGAGAATTTAGACTGTAAGCTCCAATGGGGCAGGGACTGATGTGAGTTCTCTGTACAGCTCTGTGGAATTAGTGGCGCTATATAAATAAATGGTGATGATGATGATGAGTTCATTAACTTATGATACAATAGAGAGTCCGATTTACTGTACTTGGGGTGCAGTGTTCCTACGATCTGGTGAGTGTCCGCTAAGCTTCAATTGCTCCATCATGTTGTCGAAGCCCCTCCCCCAATGAACTTTCCATTTATAACACTTGGGGGGGTCTATATAATAAGTGATAAAGAGCCAAAATGCCTGCAAAAGGCTCTTTCACTGATTTTTGTTATTTAACAAAGGATTAAAGGGTTATCAGAGATATCTCCAGCATTAACCTAATTACCGGAGCTTACCACTGTCTCTATAGACCTCTATGGCTACAGCAGCACTAACAAAGTTATCAAAACAAGGATGGCGTTACTTGTCTATTACAATGGCGTCCAGCAAAAGCCTCTCCCCACAAGCAAAGACATTATTCTCATACGCATAGCACTACCTATATTCGCTGCAGCATTAGGCTGCTGTTGTACAAGAAAAAATGTTTGTTGAGTAGCGACAGTACTTAATTATGATTCGCAGCAATGCATAATGATGATTAGTGGCCATAAAAAATAGACCTCTTAGTCTGGGAAGAATATGGCGTTATTGGAATGAAGGCTTTGAGATCAATAGTTCACGCTGTGTCCTAAATGCGTCATAATGTTCGATTACTTCTATGATCATGTATGCACAATTTATTTATGTGCCTAAGGGGCCTATTTAAAAATTATCGGGTTCTTGGGCAGCTAAGTATTATCTGTCATCGCAACATTGAGAAATGACGCTTCAGGGCAATTTAATATACAATTCCTGTCGGGACCGATAGGCGGTTGTCCCAACGATGACTCTTTTCTAATGCAGACTTCTGTATCTGACTCAGAGGGGTATATTTACTAAGCTGCGGGTTTCAAAAAGTGGAGATGTTGCCTATAACAACCAATCGGATTCTAGCTGTCATTTATTTAGTACTTTCTACAAAATGACAGCTAGAATCTGATTGGTTGCTATAGGCAACATCTCCACTTTTTTAAACCCGCAGTTTAGTAAATCTAGCCCAGAGTCTTTACTGCACATGTGCGATCTAGGGTCGATTTGCCATTTGCGGTAAACAGCGCAGGGGAGAGCAGCAAGGCTCTAGGAGAAGGATCCAAAGATCTCTCGCCTGCGATGCTCTCCCCATAGGATTGAATGGCTATCGCCATTTTCAGATGGAATTAGCCGTCAGTGTCAAGCTCCGAAAAGCTAAGCTTTTCAGAGCTAAATAAAATTGTCCAGACTGCAGTGCTCATTACGTTTTATGTTGACAGGGGTTGAATGCGGTACTTTGCCTAATGCAGGAGATGTCTCCGATATTTCCTGCATTAGGGTTTTCTTACATTAACATTTTACTGAAAAATGCATAAACCATGAAAAAAAAACTTGTAGAGAAGAATACCACAACTGTCAATAAGACACATACAAGCACCATCATCAGTGTTCTGTATATTCAAAATATTCTAACAGTGGGGTAGATTAAATTGGCTGCGGTGTTCCTCGGAACATATCGACCGCGCATTTTTACCGTTACTATGGTAAAAAATAATGCTCGTACTGCTTGGACCTCTACGGGGTGTTAGCAAAAAAAAAAAGCGCTTTTCCTGTAAAAAAAAAAATCTGCGCAAGTTGTCTTGCAGCCGTGCCGGTAGGAATCTCACGTGATTTTTTTTACAATCGAATTATCCCCCGTTGTGTTTCATTTGGAACGTGACATCAACAAAATCCCTTAAAGCGCTTATCTGAATGAGCCCTTAGAGACACAGTAACGTTTTAATTTATACAAGTGCCTCCCATGATTGCACTGAATAGCAAAGTGTCATTTTGGTGTTATCTAGATTAAAGTTATAAAGTCTGTCCCCCTTGGAGCCTTATTCCACTGTCTTTTCTTATAATTAACCGAAGATTGCAAAAACATTTGTGGCAGCGTCAACAATACACTATTTAAAGTTAATTGGGTCACACTTATCTTTGGGTGTATTTCCTCTTTAGCGATTTGTTTTTGCAAATAAAGAAGGAAAATTTCTCATGGAAAAAAAAAATATAATGTATGTCTGGGCTGCAAAACAGCTGCTAGTGTTTGTCTGGAGTGCTAACGATCAGGTTGATAGCGTGGAGCTCCGCACCTCTGTCCTGTGAGTTCACATGAGGTCAGCAGAGACTGAGAAATCACTTCCATGTGGAGGGGTCTCAGATACGCAGCGAACTGCAAGAAGCTGGTTGGTGGTCTATGTCCCTTGGTCTATGTCCCTTTCTCACTTGCATTGTTACTTTTAACATGATTCCCTCACTCTATAAACTATTACACAATAAGCAATAGGATAAGGGAGAGAATATTCTATAAGCTCAATGAGTAGACACAGGATGGAATATTATGTAGTCAGATGCTTGGGCGTATAGGTAAATACTGAGTGTGTTTTCCAGACGTTACAGTAGGTCACAAATCATCATCATCATTTATTTATATAGCGCCACTAATTCCGCAGCGCTGTACAGAGAACTCACCCACATCAGTCCCTGCCCCATTGGGCTTACAGTCTAAATTCCCTAACACACACACACACACAGACAGACTAGGGTCAATTCCATTTCTTAATCCAATACGTTCCCAAACTGTGTGCCGCGGCGATCTCACAGGGGTGCTGCGCCCCAGGGCTAGTGGTAAGCGAGGCGGTGGACTACTTGGTAATGTTTTTGGCTAAGGGTGCCTCGAACTGCGAACGTATGGGATCCACTGTATCTAATCGGTATTCGTGTGCTGTCAACCAATTTGGTTTATGATAACTTTGGGTCACGGGAGATCATTTGCTTATGATAACTCTCATTAAAGTAAATCAGCTTAGAACCAAAGACTTCCTGATTAAGAGCATCAGCTTTTCAAATCAAACCTTGATGGCGGCAAATTTGGTAAGACAAGAGTTAGTGGGTCTGATTCATTATGGAAATTAAGTAAAAAAAATGAGTTTTTTTCTGCTGGGCAAAACCATGTTACAATACAATGGGTGCAAATTAGTATATTATTTTGCACATAAGATAAATAATGGCTGTTTTTTTCATGTAGCACACAATATTTGATAGCTTTATTGTTACCCTGAAACTTAAAGTTGATCTAGGACCAACTATAAATCTGCCATCGCATTTTAAATTTCGCTCCCTCTCCAATGCAACATGGTTGTGCCCAGGTGCAAAGTTGCTCCTTTTTTTATTTACTTTCCTTAATGACTGAGGCTCAGTGTGTGGGATAGACAGTCCAGAGTTTTAATAATTTTAAAACAAACCAGGTGGTTGTTTTAGTTTAAACCTGTCACACAGATCCAGGTGGTTACTGGATCGTGACGGTTTTGCCCATAGCAACCAATCAGATTCTACCTATCATTTATCGAGTACATTCTAACAAATGGTAGCTGGAATCTGATTGGTTGCTATTGTCAACACCTCCACTTTTCATTTTTAGAAGTTTTAGGATATCTTCACCTGGCTGTCTAACATTTGATTTTGTGACATCGCAGAGCACCCCCCTAAGGTGGCACCAGTCATAATTGAGAAGCATCATCTGAGACATGACAGAAGTAACAAAAGTAATGTATGTTTGCCTACATGCATGCCTCTATCACCCTGTACTGGTGGGAAATGATACCAAAATCTATCTAGAGCAATGACAACCTTTTCAGGCTTGGTTATGTTCCTTTGCAACAATGTTTTTATATCAGCCGGACCACTTGGATGACCAAGTGCACTTGGACATGACACATAGTTGTGGTGCTCTGTATATTGGATACAAAAAGAACAGAGACTTAATTACCCTTTGTTTCAGATATAAGTCATGTCTATATACCATTAACTGATTTTACAACAGTGTGCTAAATATTCAATTTTAATAATAATAATAATAATAATAATAATAAATTATTATTATTAATAATAATAATAATAACTCTTCCTAGCTGATATATAGTCCTTCCAACATGCCAGAAAAATAAAGCAAAGTATTTAGTTAAAGTTACATAAGCCACAAGTCGTCTGAAGGTAGATAACGCCTTAAAGTAGTCTTTGGGTACCGGATCATAATGGGGGTCCAACAGTAACCAAAGACCTACATGCATCTAGCTTTAACTAATATCTCACGTGTAGCCCTCTCTCCTTATTGCCTATTGCTGGAACATGTAAATTAAATGCTGGTCACCGCTGGTGGGCTGTGAACTGACCAGAACAACTGATTAATCAGCAGCACCTGTTAAAACACAGGGCCGCAGAGCAGCATGAGAATGACATCTAGACTATAAAGTCGTGGAGACAAGAAAACCATTCACTGATTGTTTACGTTTTCAAGAGCAGATCCAATATGAGTCCGGTGTCGTCAGGTGACCAGAACAAAACATAATCATCATTTATCATTTTTTACATTACGTTCCTGCAAACATCTTAGGAACCTTAACCACTTGCCGACCGTCTAAAGTAGAAGACTGTTCCACTTCCGACAGCCTGCACTGGAGCTTGTCTGTCTTTTTATACATAGAGAGATCTTCCTGCACATGCTCTAAGCTTATATAATTGCTGCAGTAAAAAAAATAAAAGAAAATAAAACCAACCAAACAAAAAACAACCCTTAATAAATAATAAAGCAAACACTAAACAAAAAAGTAATAAAAAATAACAACCAAACAAAGAAAATAAAAACGAAAAGCACACTGAACACTTTGAAGGTAATTATTATTTTTGGCTCACTAAACTATGCTGAACCTCTAAAGTTCATGTATGGTACCCCTATAAACATTAGTAATTGCATAATAACTTAAGGGGTCAATTTCTAGTTTTAACTACTTGCATGGAAGTAGCTAAGGAGAGAATCATAGAAAAGTATATTTTTGATATGTTTGCCTGATTATTTTAAATTCCACAGCACAAGTTCTGCATGTTATGGTCTTCACTTTATCAGGTTCAGCTACCTGTTAGATACATCCAATAAAAAGTGTATCTAACCAGTGGTATCTAACCCTATGCATCTACCACATTTAATTACAAAGGGGAAAATGTCCAGAAAGGTTGTCTGTTTTTTTATGTTTTTTAGGATAAAAATAGTTACTGTGGATTAACTAGAATTAAAATTTCAAAGGTGAGTTTAACTAAGGTAAGCGGGAGTGCCAGGAGGAGGGTGAGGCATTTCCCAGGTCTGTGCTTTCCTTGGGGGTCAAGTGGTGGAGATCTGGATTATAGCCTGGGGATAGTGACTACATAGACCAATAGCCTCCTATAGGATGAGGTTTATGTCAGGCTAATGCAGGGCCATTGTGGAGCTAGATGTATTTTTATATGAGATAAAGATCATACATTCAACTTGTTGCAAAGATATAATGTGCAGCAGTTTCCAACAATCTATTCCTACCAATGAGGGAAGCATTATTAAATCACTTTTCTGACCTTCAATCCATACAGAATGCTGCGGGTAGACTGATCTTCCTCTCCTATCGCTTCTCTTCTGCTACTCCTCTGTGTAAATCCCTTCATTAGCTCCCTATCTGTTCTAGAATTAATTTCAAGCTCATTACCCTCACTTACAAAAGTCCTTACCAACTCTTCACCCCTTATATCTCTGACCTTGTCTCGAGGTACATACCTACCCAGCAACTCCGCTCCGCCTCTGACCTCCGCCTCAATTCACCTCTCATTACTTCCTCCCATGTTTGCCTCAAAGACTTCCGCCGTGCTGCCCCCAATCTTTGGTACTCTCTACCCCGTCTCACTCAAGCCTCCCCCAACCCTCAGTCCTTCAAACGTTCACCCAAAACTCACCTTTACAAGCTCGCTTATCCTACCACTTCCTGACCATCTTATTCATGAACTTCTCCTTCTTGTCTGCCATCTACATTTTATCCCAGTTGCTCTTACTATCTATAACCGCCCCTCCCCTTAGAATATAAGCTCTTGCGGTCAGGGTCCTCTCTACATATTGTTCCATGTCTGTCTACTGTCTGACTCCCTCGTACATCCTGCCATGTCTTTTGCTGCACTCTGTGTGAGTCCCCATACCTTTACTCACACTCATCTGTGCTACTTACGTGTATTACCTCATGTATTTGTTACTTGCTTCTCTATCTGGCCCTACGGAATCTGTGGCGCTTTATAAATAAATAAATAAATAATAATAAAGTTATTGAAGAACTGAAGGCTGAATTAAGCAATAATAAAATCTACATGCTGTGTCACTAGGCTTTAGTTAGTACTAAGGGGTCAAAATGTTTAACTGAGGGGAGTAGGACCATCTGATGTCACAGGGGAGGGGAGGATGGGCGGAGAGAAAATCACTCTCTGGAGTTCCTGGTGTTGATGGTTGACTGTATATGTGTCTGCGGTCAGAGGCAGGCTGTTCAGGATTGATGTACAATACCTGGTATTCATGGACGTGACGGTGGAAATAGTGAATGGAGAGATTCCGGAATACGCAGTGCAGTCGACGCCCAGTGGTCGGGCACACAGTTCGGTAGTGGGCACACAGAACCCGCCTCTTAGAGAAGTCAGTTATAGTTTCGGTCCAAGTAGGGTAGACTTGTGGGTGCGTTCCTTTAACACAGAGAGGTTGTGGTTTCGGTAGTGCCCAGGACAGATGGAGGAGGTAGATATGTGCGCCCGGGGTGATAGTCCCCATTTTTGGCGGTTGTCCCTTGGTTGCTGCTGGGACTTCCTGGTTTGACTGGCGGAAGTCGTGCTCACTGCTCCTTCTCCACCACCATACTTGAATAAAGTTCTCTAATTTTCCACACTCAGGTCTTATGTCAATTATAGAAGAGGTTAAGTGAAGGAAGAGATATCAGCCATTAAGCATTTTACGCCATTTCTCAATGTCGCAGTACTTTCTACAATCTACAGAGGTAAGTATGTCTCCATTGACATCAAAAGCATGCAGTCCCATCTAAAGGTCGTTGTTAGGTATCTGTGCTATGCGCTACATTTTAGTGAAGCACTTTTGAATAATGCACTTTTACTGATCAGAGCTCATGTTTGAGAAAAGTGATAACTGTATTAGATTTTATTTTTTGCAGATGGTCTGTTTAATTCAGAAACATGAAGTGAGTATAAATAAGAGTTGATGTGATTTCCAGGTAGTGTAATAAAGACACAATCTAAGAGGGGTTATTGTTCTATTGGGGGACACTTGTTACCTCTCCACGACTGAGAATCCATTTCTGTACTAAGCAGGCGTTGTCTATAAACTTGGCTCTTTTAGTCTACACAGCAGAACTACATCTGAGTAGCTTCTATAAATAAGAGGAAAGGCCTGAAATATCTGCCCCCAATTTACTCCTGGTTGACCTGTAGTCCTGTTCTGTCACATCAACACATAACCTAGCCCACCCGAGCAGACTCGCAGGAGTTCAAAGGCCAGATTGTGACTATATGGCCTCATTCACAGCTATTTGCGTTCTCCATGCAAAGGCAGACAGTATTTTCCCGGCATGCAAAATAAAAATTGCATTTGCAAACTTTGCATTACAAGATAGTAAGACCAGGTGCCCCCTTGATTCTTATTCTAAAGTTCTGATTTATTGAAGAGCGAAAAGCTCTATTGCTGGTGAAAACAGATTTCCACGACGGTGATAGAGCGTTTTCTAGCTTCATCCAGTACATCAAAGGGTTACAGCCAGCGATAGCCCTGATACCTTCAATCTTTCAATGTGGTTCATTAATACAATTTATGAATGAACCACCTTGATACAACTATGGTCATTGAGATCCCATGCCAGGTCTATATGCAAATAGAGCAGCTTCCTCTGTCTCTGGATTGGTTATCTGCGGACAGACCCTTGGGTACAAGTGCATGCTGCCACTTGTAGTGCCACAACTTTGTATTTTAATGATGTCCCCATCTGGAAATATTAAGTGATGCCACATGAGAAAAACATATTATTGCCCCACTGGTAACGAAATAGTATGTCACTAAAATATAATAAAATAAAAAAATGTCCCTTACATATAACCATTAATGATATTTGACCCACTAACTTATTCATAAAATAATTTAGCCCCTGTTAGATAATTAAAATTAAAGATTTTTTTCCCCTCTAAACAAGAAATGACGATTGCCCTCATAATTAAACTTGTATTGTGTGTTATTTTAAGAATGGCCAGATAGCTCTAACAACATGCGTTTTTGTTCCCGTCGAATCTGGGGCGAGTTTCTGTATCTGTTCAATCTCTGCTGAGTTTAAATAAGCCACCGCCAGGAAAAGTGTTGTAAAATTGACACACATCGCCGGAGATTGGATTATGAAATGTCAAAATCCCAGGTTAATACATATGACAACTTTGCGCATAAATTCGCTGGTGATCTCGAGCAATTTACAGCAGTTTGAAACTGCTGAAAAAAAAAATCGCAGTTTGCTGCTAACCACTGAGCCACGGTTTCTGCCCTAATATAATATAATATGATATAATATAATATATATAATATAATATAAAATAATATAATCAGTGGAGAGCAAGTGCTTCATGTTAAATTAAAGGACTTTTACAATGACGTGGGTGTTTTTTTAAAAAAAAAAAAAGTATTTTGCAATGAGGCTCTTCAGATTATCACAGGCCAGGGCATACTTGCACATGTAGTTCTACAAGCTCTAGAATACTCTGATAGCCACGGGTATGCTGGCACTTGTAGTTCTCCCGAAATTCAGGGACACGCCCACATTTGTGACGTCACAGGATATCCGGTCCATGCGTTCCACTGTGGAACGCACGCCAGGCTCTCCATCATCACACTGCAGCATCGCTAGGGACACAGTTGATATCTGTTCCCGTGAGCTCCACCGCTAGCCTTCCTGTTTTCATCCTGTCTACTATAGTGATATTCGCCGGATAACCGCAGCACACATCAGGTATCTGGACAGTTTTTGTACCCCCATTTGGATTATTGCTTTTTGCGTTATCAGGTCATTTCTTTAGTTATTTTTCCACCAGGACTTTCATGAGTGCTTCTATTTGGACTGTATTTTTGCACTTTCCGGATTTTCTACTTTTATTTTAATTTTATTGTATTTTTATTCTCTTATTTCATTTATTTTAATCCTATTGTTATTTCTATTTTATTCCATGCATGTGTTCATGTACTAATGTCATCATCGTTGGAATCATTCATTCCTCCTATTTCTCTGGAACTGTTTATTTATTTATACTAATTAAATTCACTGTTTTTACTAATCTGCACTATTTCATGGTAAATATCTATTTCTATAAATAGTTTCCACTTATATTATAGGTTTGTTCTAGGCAATTTGAGCGCATTAATTTATTATACACTACAAACAGTTTATGGCTTGCTGGAACAAATAGTTCTAAAGATTAAAATACTTTTTTTTTTTTTTTTACGCTAAACACTAATAACCATCGGCCAGGGGTATTAGGATGAGCCCAAGTGCTATTAGGACAGGACTCCATACTGTCATAGTCTCACCAGCCTGGTTGGCGGCATTTGTGGATGGACCCCGCGCTGTTCGTCCCGATGCATCAGTGTTAATCAGTGCAAGCTATGAGCGCTGATGCTTGGTTCATTTTTTTTTGGGGGGGGGGGGAGGGGGAGACAACACTAATTTATTTGTTTATTTTCTTTTTTTAAAATCTGCATTAAAACGTCAATCAGCATGATAATGTTGATGACTGACGTCTATAGTATGTGGTTGCATCATCGTATGCTTAAAGCAGGAGTTTTAAATGTATCTTAACGCGGGCGCATTCTAATACACTATTGTAAGCTGCAAGTAGCGCCATCTAGTTGCAACTCAAAATAACCACAAAATTGCACCGCGCATTTTATGCTTACACTTTGTACCTAATTGCATTCCAACTTTAAATGACCCCTCTAAGATGTCACAAAAGAGTATGTACACTGTGGTTTTGTAAGTTTGTAAATGAGCCTTACTGTTCTACCTTTTGCAAAATATAAATTTAAATAAACTACCTCATCCTTTCTGGCCTTGCCTAGGGATTATCCTTTCATGGCATTGTAAAGAAAATAAAATATTTTACTATATTTGCTGTGTTTTTCCTGGCAGAGGAGGAAAATGAAGAAACACAAAATAAATCCATGGTGTGTAATTATCCCCCTAGTTAACACATATTTGCTCTGACCTCAAAGTCAGCAACAGAGAAAATCCCTAAATCAGCTACTATCAATTAAATGTCAGCTTGTCTAAGTGCCTGTAATTACCATTAACCTCTAGAAAAGAATCCAATCTACTCTCACATTTGCTGATAAACTAATCTTTACAGGCTGATTATTATCACCATGCTGTTTGAGACCAGTTTTTACCGTTTAGGACTGTGAGAAGCCGCTGTCAATGTATGTGACAAGGATGGTTTAGCGGCTAATGTGACTGTCAATGACTGGTCACACTGAATTGTGGATTCCATTAATGTTATTACACATACAAAGATGTCAAAACAGAAGTGAGCTGCAGAATAGTTAGCAGACGTTTATAGGATATTGAGGCTGATCAAAAAGCGAAAAATGCTTTTTTTAATGTTGCACTACACATCAAAAAGGAAGTTGTATCTTGCATGGAGAAGCCTATTTAACAAGTATATCGACAGTCCTCTTAAGAGGACGACAACAGAACTTTACTCAGGTACAGTCCATGTTCCAGTGGTTATTGCAATCTAATTTTTCTACCATGAGCACACACATAACAGGCCCAATTGTACCTGTATTCTACACACACAGTGAAGACAGCCATTCTATGAGCTGAACATTATTCATGAGAATTCAATATGAGGCTTGAGGCACATTATAACATATGCCTCATATCACTTGATGCTAATGAATTGGTAGGCTGAATATTGGTTCAGGGTGCCTCCACTGTGTGTAGATGACGGGTACATCACACATCACCTGAAATTATTGTTCAGTGTCAATAGACAGGGTGAACTTTCAAACTCTGCTCTGCGGAAGTAATTTGTCACTTATGATTGGACAGCCATAGTGAATTTGCATCCAATCACAAGCGGCGGATTATTATTTCTGTGTCCCAGATATGTGTAACGGATTACTGGATACCCTACTAATCTTGATTAACGCTGGCTTACCTGAGGTGCGGATTCTAACGATCTCCCCGGTATTCACCAAGAACCGCCGCAAGGCGGGATGGGCTTTGCTGCCAGGAGTCGCAGGTCGCGGTCCTCAGGTTTGCCCCAAGATGTAGTACAGCGGAATAGGAGCAATATGAGAATAGTCGGACAGGCCGGGTAGGTACACAGGCAGGCAATGCAGACAGAATCAGGAGACAATCTCGCAGTCAATCAAACCGGGTTGGTACACGGGTCACCAGAACAGATGCGTGGTCAGCTAGCCGGGTCGGTACACAGGAAGGGCAGATAAAAGTATAGAGAGAGGAGTGTGACACAATCTGGGTCAGGAGCACAGGCAATAAGGAAGGTCAGCAAGCCGGGTCGGTACACAGGAGAAACGGAATCCAGAAGGGTTAACAAGCCGGGTCGGTACACAGGAGGTCAAACACACAGGAAGCAGGAACAAGGAGGACACAGGAATCAGGAGCCAGGGACTGGTAAGTTGCTCTGACACTCAGCAAGTGTCAGAGCTATGTTTTTATACTGTGTCACATTTGAATTCCCTGCCCTAGGTAGCGATCATGTGACCGCCGAACCCGGAAGTGCGGCTTCCGGGTCCGACGGAGCGGCAGGGGAACGCGGAGGGGTAAGTATTGGTAACAATATAGAATGAATGAAACTTTATGTCGATATCTATTGGAGATGTTTACAAATGGTGAGCAAGAATATTACTGCATTCTTATATTAAACATTAATTGCAATATACATAGTTGCAGCAATGGGGGATTAAACTAACCGGTATGAACTGTTTGAGGGGAAATAACCTAATGAACTGAGTGGGTTCATTCCTGCACCTTCCTATCCTAAAAATCAGACGCTCAGTCATTTTTCACATTTTTATCCTGTGCTAGGACACATGTTTGCATTTTAAAGTGCTAGTCTGTCCTGCATCCACCCCACTTACACTGATCTGGGAAATGTCATGTTTTTCTCACAGACTTCAACATCAGGTGCAGGAGTTGGAGGTATCAGCCTTAAAAACCATGGGAACTTTTGTATCTATGTGTGTTCATGCCTATGCATTGATCTAAAGGAAACCAGACGGAGAAAATGGAAATCAGTGATTCCAGTAGTAATTGGATGTGCATGTGTGAAATCAGACCACAGAGTAAATGTATTATGCACAATTTGTACCCTGACCAGTTGTGTTACCAGATGGGGAAGTAATATTTAGGTTGTACAACTTCAGCTTCTGTGACGCTCCGTCTTGCGCACAGAACAGATATAGGACACAATGGATACAGCACAGTGGTTAAGTGGTTAGCACTTCTGCCTCACAGCGCCGGGGTCATGAGTTCAATTCCCGACCATGGTCTTATCTGTGTGGAGTTTGTATGGGTTTCCTCCAGGTGCTCCGGTTTCCTCCCACACTCCAAAAACATACTGGTAGGTTAATTGGCTGCTATCAAAAATTGACCCTAGTCTCTCTGTCTCTGTGTCTATATTAGGGAATTTAGACTGTAAGCTCCAATGGGGCAGGGACTGATGTGAATGATCTCTTTGTACAGCGCGTGGAATCGGTGGCGCTATATAAATAAATGGTGATGATGATGAAGGGATGTGACAGTTTGGGTAAAAAGACTTTCAGTTGGTAACACGAATGAATACTCTTTCTTGCTGTACCCCTCCCAAATAGTCGCGATTTCGGTGGCACAGTCCCAATTTATGAACCGCAAAAGGAGTGTGGCTAATCCGGCTGGAGAAGTAGCTTCAGCAGAAGGGGGTGCAACTGGGGAGATCTATGGCGCTTAGTGTATAAATACACAGATTACGGATGTGGCTTGAGCGCAAGTTTTCTTGTTGTCAGATGGGAGTCAGGAGATTTGACTAAATATTTAACTTCTGGCATCAAAGCATTTCAATATATAGGGGCCATTGTATCATAGTGTGTTAGAGCTTGTTTTCATTACTGCCGGGGATTAACCTATTATCTCTGGTGCCTCCTGGTGTTAAGTATCTTTTGGAGGAGTCTATTAATGAAGTATCGCAGCAGTACTTGTACCGCCACAATGCCTGTTCCGTTAATGCAATTTCAGGACGGTGTTTTCAGGTGACACCACTGAAAAAATAATATTGATTAAATCATTTAAAAAATATCTTCTGGGGTGGTGGGGAGTTAGTAGATATTACCTAGAAACTACATCTACTGCTACTTTTTTATGTATAAATATATTTAATTAAAACAATCGCTTTTTCATTTTATTTGCAATTGCGGTGGACCTGGAAGGTCAAACCAGACTTCCAGTTCCAGACATGCACCGAACCTCCGTTCATTCTCCAGAGAAGATACAGGAGTCATAGGCAAACTGACGGGGGGTTTCCTAGTGCCTGGAAACCCCCCATCCAAGCCTGGGGCACTGTATAATTGAGGTGGCTGGAATCTGCTTGAAAAGGGAGAGCTGCGTGCCCCTAACAGCATTGCCCATGTATATTATGGGGATAGGAAGAGTTGGAGAGCAGCCAAGAACAGTCTAAAATTATAGCTACGCCCCCATGCATGCTGGTCATGCCCACTGGTGGTATGGTGTGGAAACCCCCCCTCTACAAATCCTGTGTTTGCCCCTGGGAGTCTTCAGAGCGATAGTGTCAATGACTTTTGCTCAGCTGCCACTGCGATAAAGTCTTGTTGCCATGATAAATGGTGATAACAAAAAAACACTTATTGCTGTAATAGCTGTAATTTTACTAAATAGGCCCCTATGTACATGACAAAGTAATTAAAATTCTGTATGGTGATTTATTTCATTATACATTTACATGTAATTAGTAAAGAACCATTTGCAATCTCTTATTCTAATAAGCAATTTTGTGCTAGGTATGTGAGCCAGTACATCAAGTGCAGTATTGGAAAGGACATTGAACTTTTTGGTCTGCATTGGCTTCCTTACTATTATCCACGTCCATGTTCCACGTATGGTTCAATGGCACCTTGAGTGACAGAGAAGAGTGAACACAGGGAGCCGGCAAACACCTCTAAAGAAGCAGGGGTGGACCTTGGCTTTTTCTTAGGGGTGGAGGAAATTTAGCATAGCCACACCTCTCAATTGCTCTGATTGATTGGCCCCATCACCTCCTTTGCCTTGTTGGGACCTCTCGTCCACCATGCAAAGGTATGTCTGTAGTATGCTGCTACGGCGAGCAATTGACCCAGCTTCCCCTCCCCCAGGTCCATCATGGTCAAGAAGCCAACTACAACACTGGGTGGAAGACAGAGAGGATGCAATAGGGAGAATCTATAGGGTAAGACCTATTTCTGTATCCGCGTCTATTACAGTTTTTCGGCTCCACCCCAACTTATATCCCGGAAAGAGCTCTAAACATTGTCTGCCTGTTTATAAGTCACACTCATCACATTTCATGGGTGTGATACATATGTTTTATAGTTACATGATCGACATTTATATGGTCAATACCATACTATAGACTGGGTTGGAAAGTCAGCAATAGCGCCATCAACAGTATTATTAGTATTACTGTCAACAATCCAAATGTTGACAGTATTATTAGGTCGACAATAATATCCCTAACCCTAACCCTAGGTATCCCTAATCCTAACCCAACCGCTAGCCTTAGCCTATCCCTAACGCTATCCCTAACCCTAACCTTATGCCTTAAATTATCCCTAACCCTATCCCTAACCTTAACCCTATCCCTAACCATATAATACTCTGTATATTGGAATTATCGACCTTACAATACTGTCGACATTGAAATTGTCGACCTAATGTTGTCGACTTTGTGAATGTCGACCAAATTAATGTCTAGCTGTCGACTGTATAACTATTTCACTCACCTAATACCTTTGTTACATATAATTCTTTTCATAGCACCAATCAATACTGTGCCTCTTACCCCCTTTTCCATCAATATATGTCTTTATAGATTATAGAAGCATCTAACACAATTCATAGAGTCAATACAATATATCATATATGTGTTTATATAGTCGGGTTATATTTTTTTTTACACTTAATGTCAAGTTAAAGATCCAAATGCAATGAACCAGTGGCACTCATTCGTTTATTTCCCAATACCTAGCATCTGACTTTAGACTTATCAGCAACAAATAATAAAGTTTAAGTTCACATACCCACCGACATTCTACTTTGAATTGTTTTTTCTAGAAAAACGCTGTGTTTGATTGCACTGGAAAAGCATTTTACTAGCATTTAATAGATCACTGCATGCACTGAACGCAAAAACAAGATGCACTTCAAAAACCAGAAGACAATGGAATGCGACACGAAGCAAGTAAAAGCGCTAGTTGGTATGTTGACACTAGAAGACGTGTAAAACTCAGCATTGTGTATTATCCGTTATGGTGTAGTAGGGAGTGATAGAGAAGAGTGTAGGAAGGTGGCATTGAGAGGAACAAGGACTGTCCATATGTAGAAATACAAGATGGAATATACAAACAGACAAGTGTAATGCTTGTATAAATGTTTGTATGTTGAAAACATCATTCCGTACTGTTCAGTACTTTGTTCTCCTCTGTGAAAGAAGTAACACAACACAAAAAGTCATTGTTAAATGAAACCTCTAAAAGGTAAACCCGTTCTCCTGCAATGGCATGCAAATGCGTCCTTGACAAATCTAATTTTCAACCCCGGTAAGCTCTTCAGTAAATTTGCCAACATTTGTGTAACATTTAAAAAATGTGACATTTCAAAATGAGGGGTGGCTGTCCTTTAAATCCCGCAGTCAATTCTAGCATAGAAAAAGCTCATGGGGGAACAAAGGAAAATAAAATGAAAAACTCAAGGGAAGGCGGATTATCATGGGATTCGGCTAAGAACAATGTAATTTTCTGAAGACAGAAATACCTACATGAAGTACAAGTTTATCTGACAATCTGAGATCAAGGTAACAGAACATGACAGAGGGGAAATAAAGGAGAGAATGAGAGGAGAGGATAAATGGCTTTGTTTGGCACACTTGAAACCATAGTCATTATTAGGTGGAATTTACATTTAATTTGATTCCTTTATAACAGATTTCTTGTCTTGACGCTGCATTGTTATGCTTGATGTGTTTAATACAGCGGTACAACCTGCTACCAATGTGCTGTGAGCGGACTGGGCTCTCTGTGAGGTATGCGGTGTCCTTGTGTATTCTGTAATCTCGGAGAGACTTGTGTCTGTCAGCTGAACCTCCTCCAAACTTTTCCTTCCACTTCCCTTCTGTCATTTGAAATTCTTGACCATTAGATATATATTTGCTTTCTGATTAAGTTGCTCAAAGCCCGTCCAGATGTCCCTTAACTTTCATAAGTTAGTAAAGGATAACTTATTATAATTATTATTATTATTGTACGTTTGTAGCCACAGTGCTCCGCAGCGCCATACAGTAGGGAAAACAGGACATACATAAAACAGGGACACACAAGGCAAACAAAATAAACGCAGACATGAAAACAAAGGGTATGGAGGACCCTGCTCATTAGAGAGCTTACATTCTAAGTAGAAGAGGGCACAGCTGAAACAAGAGGAGAGAGTGTGGTTCAGAGTGGAGATTGGGACAGTTGTGAGGGTGCATTAGTGTGAATAATGTTATCGTGATAAGATCACCTCTAAAAAAGAGATGGGTTTTCAAAGAGGGTCTAAAGATTTGAAGGATGTGGGAAAGTCTGATTGAGCGCGGTAGGGAATTCCATAAGTGTGGGGAGCAGCACGGTAGAAGTCTTGAAAGCGGGAGTGAGAGGTGGTTACCAGAGATGAGACAAGACGCAGGTCAGAGATAGATCTAAGAGGGCGGGAGGGAGAGTATTTTGATATGAGATTTGAGATGTATGCAGGGGTGGTGTTGTTGAGGACTTTGAAGGTAAGGGTGAGTTATTTGAATTTGATTCTAGAGGACAAAGGAAGCCAGTGTAGGGATTTGCAAAGTAGAGCAGCAGATGTGGAGTGGTGAGAGAGGAAGATCAGTCTTGCAGCAGCATTTAGGATAGATAGAAGTGTGGATATATGGGTGTCAGGAATGCCAGATAGCAGGAGGTTGCAGTAGTCAAGACGGGAGATGATGAGAGAATGGATAAGAGTTTTGGTAGCATGTTGAGTAAGAAAAGGGCGTATTCTGACAATGCTTTTAAGGTGGAGTCAACAGGACTGGGAGAGAGTCTGGATGTGAGGAATACAACAGAGGGTGGAGTTAAGTGTCACACCAAGGCAGTGGGCTTGGGAGACTGAGGTAATTGTGCTGTTATTGACCCAAAATTGAAAATTCAGTTCTGATTGAAACATCTGACATTAAAACTGACACCAGTGATTATTTACCTTGGGTCCAGAAACCAGAGTACTACTTGCTCACATCTGCTTGCAGTGTTTTCAGTGGTCAATATGCTGTCTGTATAAAACAGAGCCCCCAGACATTGGGGGGGTCCACTGGATATTGTGATCGCGAACCCCAGGTAAGTAATCTTGTAATTCATCTCCAGCAGGATATTGTTATCACATATAACAGACATTTGTACTGCACTATTTATTTATTTATTTTTGGTCTCTAGACAATCCCTACCTTTTTTTTTTCATAAATGACTTTTGCAAAAATGGGGAATATCGGCATAACAAATGAGACAAAGGAAAACTCACCCATATTTTATTCATTCACCACAATACAATTCTCCCCAATCATACCCTTCTGGCTTCTGCCAGGAAGAGTCCTTCAGCTGTGTATGCCACACAATCATGGGAAAAAAAATCTTATAAAACTTAAAAAATATATATTCTGGATCGTGTAAGTGTGTAAGAAGTTAAGTAAAAAATTACATGTTTGATATTGTTATATCTTTTTTTGTCTAGAAATAAATATTGCTACCATAAGAAAAATGCAGTTTCTAAAAATGTATAAAGTTATCTTAGCTACACTAGTAACCATGGGTGGAACCAATATGTTTTAAGGAGTGCAGCATATATGGGGCTCGTAGATGAAAAACAGAATTACTGCACATAAGTGGACTGATTGCATCAACAGATTCCCCCCATGTAAAGAAAAATGTACTGTATTTATCTCCACATCAAAAACAGTTCTAGTCATAAATGTACAAATCTCTTCTGGGGGTAGATTTATCGAGCCGTTCAAAAAGTAAAATTGGTGGTGTTGCCTCTAGCAAGCAATCAGATTCTAACTATAATTTATCTAGTATATTATATTATTTAGCTAGAATCTGATTGGTTGCTATGGGCAACACCTCCAATTTTCCTGTTTAGGTTTTAAAGAGGCTAAAAATTTTCTGCTCTAGCTGACACCCAAATATATTATGCTCCTTTGTGGCACTCAATGCCCCCCACTTTTTACAAACCTGCCACTGAAATTATTAATGGCTAGGGAGGGTGTACAACTTTTAATGATACACTAATTCACTGCCATTATAAAATGCGCCCATCTGCAATAATCATATTTATATTTTCTTTTACTGTTTGATAATCAAAATAATAAAGGGGATAAATATTATTTAATTTTCCCGTAACTAAAATTGCATATGCATATATGTCTATTTGACTTATTTAAAATATTGCAGGTCTCTCTCTTATTATAAAACAGGGAACAGGGATACTTACCATGCAAAAGTTAATCGAAATAAAAAAGCATTTGGCTAAAATTGGAAACGTATGTGGATTTCATATCATAATTGCCTATGAGTACAAGTCTAGATGATCTTAAACCATTAAGGAAGCATTGGGATGCATCTCGGTTTTACAAACCTTAACAAAAACAAAATGACCTAACCTAAAACACCTCCACATCTGAAAAGCCTGTATGAATTATTGCACGCACGCATAAATTCAGCAGAATTATTATTAAGCCCCTGAAATGAGCAACTGTGTTGTGTAAATTAAAAATATGATTATTTCACAATGTGAAAACATCCACCAGGCATTTCGTGGAATTCCTCTTGATTTCCATAAAGAGAAACATATTAAAACTCCAAGGCCAAATGCTTTTTTCTTCTCTGTAGGAAACACAGATCCTAAAGTATCCTTGTGACAACACAATTAATTACATTTGTGTGCAGTCTGCAAAGTCCTAACAATTACCATTATGTAGCAAAGCGCGTCTGTCTGCTAATGTGATCATCTGAAAGAGGTAAAAGTCATTTACATTTCATAACTACTTAGTAAATATGTTAATGTTGTATTTGAATATACGCAAGACAATGCCTCTGCTTTACAACATCAGCTTAAAACACAGACTGGTGTTATAACAAGGGTGGTTTATAAAAGTGGGTGATATATAACGGAGCTGACATATTTTAATGCAGCTCTGTGTTTATGTGTGAATAGGAATAGATAGTGAAAGTTACTTGGATATATATACAGGTTAGGCGGAATTGTAAAGTGCAGGTGGTCAATCCTAAGAAACGTGGACAATTCCAGGAACGGATCCCTAAAATCTGGAACTGTCCAAGGAAAATAGGAAAAATTGGCAACTGTGGTACTGGAGGTAAATTGGAAGGAGGGGAGGAGGTTGGGTGATTTGTGGTGATCACACGAGATATCATTTAGTGACTTTGCAATTAGGTGCAAAATCTGATCTGCAACCAATCAGTGAATAGATTTCATCTTTTAAGTGCAAGCTAGAAAATGAAATGAATGACATTAATTGCTGAAGTCTTGGGTTTGACTAGGGCCCTATCCAGGGGCAGACTGGGCTGGGGGGCAGAGAGGCATCTGCTCCGAGGGCCGGTCCCATAGTGGGCTACCTTGGGCTGGGTCACTGGGCCACCTGCATTTGTTTCCTATAAAATGTTCCTAATAGGCTGCTGAGTTGAGTCTTGCCCCCCCCCCAGGATAAAATTTTCCAGCCCTCTCCTGGCCCCATCTCTGTGGATTTAGTGTGTTCTCTCTGTGTTTGTTGGTGATAGTTACATCCGCAACTATCACCAACGATAAAGATTCTCCAATGCGATCGCTGTGGTTACAAAGCACAAAGGTTTTATTAGCAAAGTTTGGTATATATACATGTGCACTCGTTGGCACCAACTCAAGCTTCAATCAGAACACTCTGGTTTTCATAGCCAGAGGTGAACAATTTATACACAGTACTGTTGTAAAAAGCAGTGACATCACAAACATTTACACAGTTGCAGTATTAAGGTCTTCATTCATAGGTCGAGGGGTCTTGACCTTCCAGGAACTCGAAGTGGCATTGGTGGATTCCTCTGGTCACTGTTCCTTGACATTGCCAGGTGTTCTTCTCCAGTTTCCCTCCTCTAGACCTGTGTAAGCTGATCCCTGTGAGCTGACTATTTAGTGTATGAAAAACTGATATTATTTATAACAAAAATAACACTGTAAAATGTTCTCATAAAATTGTGAGCAAAATTATACCAAACTCGATGTAATTCAGATGTCTGAAACATTACTTAGCTTCTTGACCACTGTATATTTTATATTAAAACACATACTTGCCAACCTTTGAATAATGAATTCTGGGAGATCCTGGGCAGGGGACATGGTTGGAGGTGGAGACCGGTGAATCGCGTCATTTTGGCCCCGCCCCACAACAAAAACATAATTTTGTGTCGGGGGCGGGGCCAAAATGATGCAATTCACTGTTAATCGCGTCATTTTGGCTAGTAAATTACAGTATGCGGGATACTTGCCCGCTACCGGATTCATTGGCAAAGTGTTAAGCAGAAGTTAACTGCATATCTCTAATTTGCAGATATCTGTTTAGTTTTCACCTTATGAAACCATGGCAATCCTCCCTCAGACTGTGTCTCTCTTCTATTACTCAATATAATACAGACAGCACCTTCTCCACTTCCAAAAACATAAACACCACAGGTCAAATGCACCAACAAGATGGCAACTTTACTAGCAGACGTATCATACCTATTTTTACAGGCTGTAGTAACCATTCTGGACCTCTACCCCTTAATAGCAGTGACTCCAAAAATGTGGTGCCTAAGTAGAATACTTATGAAGACACAATGGGCCTGAGTCATTATGGAAAATAAGGGAAAAAAAAGGAGTAAATGATCTCCGGGACAAACCATGTCACTATGCAAGGGGTGCAAATGAGTTTATTATTTTGCACATAAGTTAAAAATTGGCTGTTTTTTTCATCTAGCACACAAATACTTGATAGTTTTATTTATACACTGAAATTTAAAGTTGATCTAAGACATGCCCTTGGGCAGCACGGTGGCTAAGTGGTTAGCACTTCTGCCTCACAGCGCTGGGGTCATGAGTTCAATTCCCGACCATGGCCTTATCTGTGTGGAGTTTGTATGTTCTCCCCGCGTTTGCGTGGGTTTCCTCCGGGTGCTCCGGTTTCCTCCCACACTCCAAAAAAAAAAACATACTAGTAGGTTATTTGGCTGCTATCTAAATTGACCTTAGTCTCTCTCTCTTTGTGTGTGTGTGTGTGTGTGTGTGTGTGTTAGGGAATTTAGACTGTAAGCTCCAATAGGGCAGGGACTGATGTGAATGAGTTCTCTGTACAGTGCTGCGGAATCAGTGGCGCTATATAAATAAATGTTGATGATGATGATGATGATGCCCTACCCCAGCTATAAATCTGCCATCACATTTTAAATTTACCTCCCCCTCCAATGCAACATGGTTTTGCCCAGGTGTAATGTTACTCCTTTTTAATGCTTTGCTCTCCTTAAAGACTCAGGTCCTATTAGTTCAACTAGTTTTTTTCTAGCATCAAACGTAGATGTGCCAATAAAAATATAAAATAATGTACACACATAGAACTGAAATATAATCAGGCAGGTGGACGGGTCTCAACCTCCCATTAGATCAGCACACTTTCCTTCTGAACTGCTCCTGTACTACACTGTGCTGCTGTGAACATTATAAGGACCTAATTGGTTATAAGATGTTTTATCTCTGCTCTTTTTAAAACTAGGGACAAAACCCCCGAGCAGGAGATAAAGAATGAAAACTGGGGATGCGTGATACTCAATACATTCACATCATATTCGTGATAGACTAACCTGGATCTACAGTAAATGACTTTGCTTGTGTCCACTGTCTTTTAGACTCAGCAAATAAATAAACTCAGAAACATTTGGAGAGGACATCAGCTTGGAGAATTAATATAACCTAAGAATCCTGACGCCAGCAGAGAAAATCCATCATCCTATATTATTCAGGGTAAGATTTAAAGTATTAAACATTAAACCTGGAGCATAGTCTGATATGGCAGAATGAATAATTACTGTTGCAATCCTTTCGCCATACATAGAGATACACACAAGCATTGTTTCATGGCCCAGATGTCTTTCTTGTCTCAACGATAATTATTTTTAGAAGAATTGCATGAATGTTTTGTGCAATTAATCTATATGGCCAGAAGAAAATCTCTATATATTGTACAATAGACGTGGTAAAGGAATCAAAGTTCAGGCTGATTGTGGAGCCCCAAATCTTTTATTTCTTTTTACCATTAGTAAAATAATTTTATATTGATAATTATAACTATACAAAATTTTATTTTCAACAACAGAACTTTATAAAAGATTAGATCGTAACAAAATCTGAGCAAGGGATTTTAATTTGCATTATTTAGTTGCACTTTAAAAAGATCACTAAATCTGATCTTCCGTCTCTTGATGGTATAACAAAACATGTTCTCTTATGGGCATGTACACAACGGACGTTGGAAAAAACCCCACTAGTGGGAACATGAACAAAACCATGCACGTTGTGCTCTCTTTAACATAGTGTTTGAAGTGTGCTCATTAATGTGTCCCAAAGCTGTCCCATAGTGTATTAGCATTGGTATAGAATGCCACTGTATTTTATTTATCTTCTCATCGGAAGTCATTAGGCCATGCTCCAGATCCACCCAAGCCACGCGTTTCATTAGTTAAAACAATACATTTAATTAGAGAAATGAGCATGAAGGAGTTGGGGGCCGCAGGGGACGGCTCTTAGGGCCGCCTGTTGTCCATTACTGCTTTAAAGTATGATATAGAACTAATCATATCTAAGGATTTGCCCAAACAAATTTAAATCTGTTTTTAATATCTGTTTTAGTAGATATTACAATCTTATTTTTGGTGCTTCAGACATATAAGGAGACAACATTGATTGTCCAAGGTTGCAAGTGGTCGATTCTGTACAATGTATAATCCTTTCTAACACACATTGTACATGGGTGCATACTTACCTCACCCCCTTAACAACAGTGATAATGCCGTCACCATGCTCAATGACGTCATCAGCTGCAGCCGCCTTCTTGCTTCATCGTCATTGGCTGCTGTTGTGGTGAAGAGGAGTCGTCATGGGGCAGGGTCGGGAACAGAAGTATAATAAACCAAATGTCTTTATTGAAGCAAAATACATAAACAAGCATTCAGTTTGTGGGATATGCAGATTTCCAGGTAGCAGTATAAACAGGTATAACTCAAATCCACAGATATGAACAGGTGTGATCAATGGCAGGAAAGTCCTCAGAGCAACAAATTCCAAGTAATGACAGATACAGTAAAATAGCAGGGACAAGTATAATGAGTTACTCCAGTCCAGGAGGCACGAGGCTGTCCAGGGAAACAGACAAACTGAGTCCAGTGATCAAGCAGAGATCAGGGTAAGCAGAATCCAATAGCCAGGCAGAGGTCAGGGTCACAAGCATAGTCCAGAAATCAAGCCGAGGTCAGGGCAACAGGCAAACAAGCAGGGTCCAGGAATAAGGCAGAGGGTCACAACAGGAGGTCAAACAGCAGCAAAGCAAACACTGTAATAGGGATCAACAGGAGACCAGTAGCAGCCAGGTAAAAATGATGAACTGCACTGAGCACAGGTTGAGGCAGGTATTTGAAGATATGAGACAGGTGCAGTTCTAATTAGGCAAGGAAGTTAACTCATACAGTCATGGCATAAATTTCATGAGCAGAACAGCAGCACATATGGTGGATTAAAGGTACTGCTGCCACAAATAAAATATAGGCAGAGTCGTAGCAATGACACAATAAATGATATCGCATGTGTGTGCGCTTCCACGATCATATTTTATCATATCAAAGCACATCATATCATTTGATTTGGTTTTATAAACTTCCTAAAAATCACGATCAACGATCAAGATGAGGAGCACAGATTTGAAGTTTAATCGTGTAGGTGTGTAAACATAAATGTGCATGCTCATTGGAATTTTCAGTCATTGGTAAAATCACTACAGATATCACATCTACAGTAATTTTAGTAATGTGTACCCAGCATTATAGTTAATACAGTATGCATTTGAAACATTAGGGATACAAACAGTATAATGTATAAATCAGCATGGCAGAGTAAGAGTTAATACACAATGCAGCTACAGGCTGCAGAGTTAGTTAAAAGTATCTGGAGCATACAGAGTGCACAGAAAAGTGTGCTGAAGGTGTCCTTGAGGAAGGTAAGTATTTTCTGTAGTGCAGTGGTTTAGAGACTAAATTGATATAGGATTATATTTCTTTTATAGCCCAGGCCTCATTCTCCCAGGCTATATCGGTACCTAGATGGTTGTGGTAATCTTCACTGCCCCCCGCCAACTTCACGTTGCCCGGAATGAAGTATCACTCCTGGCTTATGCTGACATGGCTATACAGGTATGATCTGACTTCCAGACAGCTCACACCTTGTCCTGTGCGCCCGTCATCTGGTGCCTACACAGGGCATAGTTGTCAATGTGCATGCAAAGATGCTCGCGCACAGGCGGCAGCCTGATAAAATCAACCATTATGGGAATCCCTGCAGGACTGCTGTGGCCTAAGTTTTACCCCTGAGATGCTGTCGTTATGAGGCGGCAGACACAGATGCTAGAACTTCATTTTCGAGCTCTCACAGTCCCCCTGTTGTCGGAAACACCTATAAGTTGGAATTTGACGTAATATTGCTTATCCCTATATCAGTGTTTTCAGTTCTATCAAACACTTCTGTAGTGCTTTAATGGGAATAGGAAAATATTAAGTTACACTAGGGGCAGTCTTTTAGCGATTTTAAGGTTGGAAGAGTATTTTAAAAGTCTATAGAAACAAGGTGTAATCTTCAAGTCCACAAGCAGAATCGTTGAAAAGTCAATGAACAGAAAATCCTTGAGAAAGTCCATAAATATATCATCCATTAGAAAGTCCATAAATAGAAGAAATAAAAAGTCAATGAAAAGCTCTTAGAAAATTCACTCAAAGTCCTTAGAAATTCAGTAAAATCTTTGAAAGTTCTTTTAGTATCAAGTTGAGATCGATAAGAATCTAGGAAAAGGGAGAGAGGGGGACCCCAATGATCACCAACTCTCACCAACTTGTCCTCTTCCAACCAATTATGGAGGAGATAAATAGCCTATTTGCAATTGACAACATCTCAGGTAAAACCCCTAGAGAGATCCATAGTGGAAAAAGTATCCCCTCTTGCAAATTATATTCTATAAAAATAAATAAATCTTATAATGGAGTCTATAAATATGTAGAATCTTGCTCTGTTCTTGGCCCTTATCTTGGTGAATAATATTCTATTTTGGCCTGCACTACCACTTCTATGTAGATAACACACAAATCTAGCTGTCCTTCATATCCTCTCTTCTTTACTTTTAGCTGGTGTGTTCAACTGCCTTTCCACCATCTCCACTTGAATGTCCCAACGTTACCTAAAGTTCAACATGTCCAAAACAGAGCTCATCATCTTCCCTCCCCGTGTCTTCTTCACCGTTGCAGTCCCTTGCACTGTCATGTTGTCTTCTCCTTTGAAACATTGCCGGCATACAATCTTTTCTCATCAAAACCTTATCCATTTTCTCATGATCTCCTACCTTGACTACTGCAACCTCCTCCTATCTCGTCTTCCCAATCTATCACCACTCCAACCCATTGTAACTGATGCTGTGAGCCTGATCTTCCTCTCTCACTATTCCACATCCATTGCAGCACTCTTCAAATTCCTATAACAGCTCCCGATGACCTCCAGAATCCAATTGAAGCTGCTCCCCCACATATTCAGAGCCTTCAACAATACCTCCCACCAAACTTCTCTAAACTTGGCATGAGATATTCTCCCTCATGCCTTCTTAGACCTGCCTCTGACCTGCACTCAGCCACCACTCTGATTACCACCTCTCACTCCCGAGTCTCCCTTTACCTTTGATGCTCCCCTACCCAGCCTGATCAGACTCTCCCCAACTTACAATCTTTCAAGTGCTCTCTGAAAACCCACTTCTTTGCTACAGCCTATCCTATCCACAAATGATACTATTTCCTCTGTACTCTACCAGCTACCATTGCATCCCTCTAGCTCCTATATTCTCAGCATTACACTTTCCCTCTAGATTGTTAGCCCTCGTGAACAGGGCCCTCTCTAATCTCTGTCTCATTTCTGCAACATACCAGTCTACCTCAAATATCCTTGTTCTGTCTCTGTGTATGATTTGTATTTTGTATGAATTTTTATACAGACTATCCTCTGCATCAGAATTTTGTTGAGAATTATAAATAAACAATGAGGATGATACCATTTTTAGCATTTTTAGTGTAGTTGCATTTTCATTTGTAAGGGTAAGTTGATTTTATATTGTCTTTTCTAGTCTGTGGGAGGCTGACAAGATCTCTATGTTCTCATTATTTTGTTGGGCCAATCCCATAACTACAAAATCAAGAGAGGTTACAAGATTGTCTTTGGGCTGGTTAGGGTCATCGCTGTTTTTGTTTTAGAATGCAATAAACACCATCTAATGTATGACGACGGCATCTGCTATAAGTAAATTAATAATTGCAGTTCCTTTTTTATTTCTATTCAGGGATATATCATGGTGAGTTTCTTACCATCCCACATGCCATTAATGTAACTTGTAATAACATATCATTTCCCTGTGGATAAGTTATGAATCACACAGAAGTAAGGACATAAACACTCCATTAATAATGTATGTATACTGAACAGAAAATACTAGAGAGCTCCCAAGCAGAAGAATTGTAACAGCTATTTCAATTAAAATGTCACAAATTATTCTGTAAATAATGTTAGATTGATGGAATTCAAGTGGATCTGATACATGATAGAATGTTCCATCCTGTATTCTCTGTCCTCAGGGCCATGTCATTTTAAGTGTTTCTGCAATTCAAAACAACAGCTTCAGCTTAAGGTCATCACTCATATGCAAGGAAACCAGTGTTCCTGCCTTGATACTAGCATGAAAATTAACCTCTCATGTTATCCCTTTTATAATAATCAGAGGTTTCTTGAATGATTCCAGAAGAACTGACGTGTCAACCAATTAAGTCTATTAAAGGGGGAGTCCAGTTCTATTTTAAATATTTATGTTATCCTTTTATACCCAGTCTAGTGATTTTGGTGTTTTGTAGAATGTACATAGTTAGCTCCCTGTAAGCACATACACTATATTCACAAAAGTATTTGGCCACACCTGTTAATTATTGAATTGAGGTGTTTCAATCAGACCCGTTGCCAGAGGTGTATAGAATCAAGCACCTAGCCGGACAGTCTCCATTTGCAAACATTTGTGATATGGGTCGTTCTGAAGAGCTCAGTGACTTCAGGCGTTGTAGTGTGATAGGATGCCACCTTTGCAATGAGACGGTTTGTGACATTTCATCCCTGCTGGATATTCAACGGTCAACTGTAAGTGATATTATTAGAAACTGGAAGAATTTAGGAACAACAGCAACTCAGCAATGAAGTGGAAGACCATGTAAAATCACAGAGTGAAGTCAATGACTGCTAAGGCGCAGGGTGTGTAAAAGTCGCCAATGCTCTGCTGATTCAATAGCTGAAGCGTTCTGAACTTTTACAGGTATTAATGTAAGCACATAAAATATTCGGCGGGAGTTTATTGGAATGGGTTTCCATGGCCGAGCAGCTGCATGCAAGGGTCACAACACCAAAATCAATTCCAAGTATTGGATGGAGTGGTGTAAAGCACAATGACACTGGGCTGTGGAGCAGTGGAAACATGTTCTGTGGAATGACGAATCACGCTTTTCTGTTTGGCAGTCAGATGGGCAAGTCTGCATTTGGCAGATGCTGGGCGAAAGTTACCCGCCTGACTGCATTATTCAACTGTGAAGTTTGGTGGAGGGAGGGATAATGGTAAGGGGCTGTTTTTCAGGGATTCGGTTAGGCCCCTTACCTCCAGTGAAGGACAGTTTTAATGCTTCAGCATGCCAAGTCGTTTTGGACAATGCTATGTTTCCAAATTTGTGACAACAGTTTGGGGAAGGCCCTTTTCTATTCCAGCATGACTGTGTCCCAGTGCACAAAGCAAGGACTACAAAGACATAGTTTGATGAGTTTGGTGTGGAAGAACTTGACTGGCCGCACAGAGCCCTGACCTCAACCCCATCGAACACCTTTAGGATGAACTGGAGTGGAGATTGTGAGCCAGGCCTTCATGTCCAACATCAGTGCCTGACCTCATAAATGCTCTACAGAATGAATGAGCACAAATTCCCACAGCAACACTACAACATCTTGTGGAAGCCTTCCAAGAAGAGTAGAAGCTGTTATCACTGCAAAAGGGGGACCAACTCCATATTAAAGTATATGTATTTGAATACAATGTCATTACAGTCCCTGTTGGTGTAATGGTCAAGCGTCCGAATACTTTTGTTCATATTGAATAGCTTGCTCACTGTAGGCAGTAAGCAACCATTTATGATAATCGTTTTTAAAGACCAAGATGCTACAAAATGTAGAATTCTTAGCTTTCCACCTTGCACCAACTGTTGTATTAACAACTGCTGCCTATTAACTTGATTATATAAGTCTCTGATAGTTGGATCCCATGGCTGGTTGCTGAAAGGACCTGAAATCAGTGATCATAATGGTCTCAAGGTGTTCCAATGCTGGTTTAAAAGATATACAGGTCATCCTTTATCATGCTGGAACACAAGATAGCAGAAGGTAAGCAAGGTACCCAATGGTTAAATCAGAAATCAGAATCCAATAGTTGAGCCAGGTCAGCACATAGATAAGCTGGTTCTACAGGCAAGATACTAAGGGAGTAGTGCGGTCATGAATTCCAGAAGTTCAGAGACGGGACAGTACAGAGAGCATTAGGCAGAAATAAAAACACAAGTTCAAAGAGGATGGAAGAGTTAAACATAATTATCTAGAATCATTTGACATGAAGAGGTCCCTAGTATAGTACCTGTTACATGCATCTTGATGACATCAGTAAAAAGGTTCAAAGTCTGTGTCCGTATGCCTGAGCATGCGCAGAACCAATGGAATGGGTTGCCAGAAGAGCTTGAGCCAGCTGGGACAAGGCTGAAGATTTATATAGGTGGGCAAGCCATAAGAAATGGCTTGCCGATACAGGTAAGTTGCGCCATATCCGGGCTGAGGACTGTGCCACCTATAATGAGATAAACGCCACTGTAATGTTTGGCCACACTATCTGCGGGAAGTAAAATAATACTTGCAGTTGCTTTTTCTACTTCCATCCAGAGATATATCATGGTGAGTTTCTTACCATACCACATGCCATTAATATAACTTGTAATAACATCATTTCAGCGTGAATAAGCTATGAATCACACAGAAGTAACACCATAAACATTCCATTAATGATGTAACTATACTCAAAAATATACTGAATAGAAAATATGCAGAGAGCTCACAAGCAGAAGAATTGTAACAACTATTTCAATTAAAATGTTACAAATAATTCCGTAAATAGTGTTTGATTTGAGGGCATTCAAGTGGATTTGATACGACAGAGTGTTTCATCCTTTATTCTCTGTCCTCAGGGCCATGTCATTCTAAGTGTTTCAGCAATTCAAAACACCAGCTTCAGCTTAAGGTCATCACCAATGTCCCTGCATTGCTAGATACTGAGATGCTAGCATGATAACTAACCTCTCCTGTTATCTATATATATAAAAGAAGAAGTTTATTTGTTTGTTTGTTGGTGAACATCTTTCGCAGCTCTCATGGTAAAGCTGCCAAATGTTACATAGTTATTTAGTATCGAAAAATTAACCCGTTAGACCACATAAAAACAATGCAGTCATATGACAGAGTGACAAATCTGGAAAATATCATTTTTTGGTTGTAAACAATTGTTTGACTGCTGGATGGAAACCTTGCCACAACACGACAAAACAACAACGCGACAAAGCAACAAATCTTATTTACTAAATAGCATTTTTAAGCTATTTACCAAATAATTTGCTAATATATAAAAACTGCTACACATTACAAATCGGACCCGTAGTTCGCTGGGTGACCCCTTTACTCTCCTTTAAAATCAGAGGTTTCTTGGATTATTTCAGTCTAATTAAGTCTATTAAAGGGGAGTCCAGTCCTATTTAAAAAATGTATTTATCAAGTAATACCCAGTCTAGAGTTGTTGGTGTTTTGTTGAATGTACATAGCTCACTGTCACCACATGGCTAGCTCACTATAAGCACATAGCTAGCTCATTATAAGCAAATAGCTAGCTTATTGTAAGCACATAGCTATCTTAATGTAAGCACTTAGCTAGCTCACTGTAACCACATAGCTATCTCAATGTAAGCACTTAGCTAGCTCACTGTAACCACATAGTTAGCTCATTGTAATCACATAGCTAGCTCACTGTCACCACATGGCTAGCTCACTGGCAATGGTACGCTTCTTTCCCCTGTTTATCGAAGGTCTGGTGCATCTGACCGCCAAAATCCACTGCCACCAATCAGGGGCCACTAGCAGATATTTCTAGATCCTCTCTCACGAGTCTGGTGCCAGAGTACTGGTTTCACCAGCTCCAGTGTTCTGTTCCCTGCTTCCTCCTGTATATTGTCTTTGGTTCCTGACTCATTGGCTTCGTTCCTGACTACTCTCTACCCTGCGATTTGGCTTTGTTGATACCCCGTATTTGACAACGGCGGGCAGAACCCTTAATCCTTTTTTTGCCTTAAGCTGGGTACACACTACACTGTTTTCGTCCAATAATCGGCTCAAACAGCCGACATACAACCGCTCGTTCAAAAGTCGGGTCAGTGTGTGCAGTGACACAATAGTCAAAAGTCTGCCCAAATGGACAATTATTGCCTCATTTGGTTGGTCGTACTGTTTAATATTTTCGTTCCAATCTCGTTTCCGTTGTGTAGTGTGTATAAACTTCCGACCGATCCACAACAGTGAGTACGAAATTGCAGTCATTGCTCATGACAACATGGCTGTAAAAAGTTGCTAAAGGGACGTCTGCTCTTCCCTTTATCGTCCTAAACAAGGCTAGTGTGTATTCAGTCCATGGACCGAGCGATCAGAACATCGATCGCATGTAAAATCGCTTGGCATAAAAAGTTGGTCGAAATTTCTGTAGTGTGTACCCAGCTTTACTCTCCTTAATGACTCAAGCCCTATATGTTTAATTTTCGCAGAGAACCATTCCATTCACTTATTATGCCTTAGTGAATTTAATCAAATTAATTTAATTATTTGCACCAGTTTTTTGCAGCACTGTATTTTTTAGTTTTTCTGTCTTGAGTTGGGACATAGAGCTGATTGTAATCATTATTGGTCTATATCTTACGCCAGGGGTTTAGCACCCGCGACCGATACATTTCCTGACAGGTATACTCGAACACGCCCTTATTGTACTTTCTCTTGCACGCTCTATGATCCGGGGAGGTCCATGACTGAAGACATTTTTTCAGTACGCAAATGGACTTGGTTCAACTCTATCTTTCCCAGAGGGGAGATCCTAAAAGTTGGCAACCAGTCACATGTTAGCTTTCACTTGCTCAACTGTGCTAGGAACTTGTCATCTGTAATGTGATTGGTTGATAGGTTATAGCACAGTACTCCATTAGAAAACAAGCAAAACATAAGATCAGTGTGTTTTTCATTAATTACAAAGTCATGCTGTTAAGCGTTGATTATGACACAGTTGAAAACTAAGGCAGCTCAATCTTTCGTGTTACGCTTCAGCAACTTCAGTTTCTTCTGAAAATAATTCCTTTTTTTTTTTTTCTTTACAGGAAAAAGCTGTCCCAAGGAAAGCAACATCACTGCTGGTGTTTTGAAAGAAGTCCAGAGGCAACAATCTCGTCCCTCCCATACAAGTTTCACCCCGTGTGAGTTTACCCAGCATGGCTGGGAGAATAACAAACCTCGTTCTTACACCTACAACGCTGTTGTGTCATATGCAGAGAGCCGGCAATGTCGTTGGTGGCGGACATAAATTCTCAACATTTTCCATACACAGTCATTAAGTTTCCTATATTGTAGTCATTGCAAATTAATTTTACTCAAGGATTCTTTGAGCTGACAGAAAGTTAAATAATACTGGCTACAATATACTTTCAAATATTTTAATTTACTTGCAAGTGGAAACTTTGCTACCTGACGTTATTTATTTCAGAAGACTGGTGCCAATGCCAATGAAGAATTAATCGATGCAGGTAGGGCAAACTGACTAAGGCACCGCTGCCCCATGGTTGAGTGACTCAGGACCCCCCAGTGGAGAACTGCTGATTTTTACCATGTCTCCCCACACACCCTCAATTTACCATTTACCGGTGCTGTATGCAGTGTCATTGGTAGGGGTGGAGGTGTTTTCTTTATCAGTTCACTTACAACTATTGCAACATTGCAAAAAAAAACAGTTGCAGCTCTATTACAACAAAACAATATATATTTTTTTTACAAATTATGATTAGTTATGTCCTGCACTTAGGAGTGGGGATCACCTGAGGATCTGGTAAGTTTAATGGACCCTCTGACCCTGCCCTGCATATAGGGACAAATGCAGGATTTACAGAGGGAGGTTTCCACATCATGCCGCCAGTGGGCATGACCATTATGCATTGGGGCATGGCTATAATTTCAGAGAGTGCTTGGCTGCTCTCCAACTCTCCCTATCCCCATAATATACATGGGCAATGCTGCGTGCACTACTGTTAGGTGCATGCAGCTCTCTCTTTTCGAGCAGAGCCGTGTTAAGTGGGGACAAGATCCAGCCACCTCAATTATACAGTGCCCCAGGCTTGGAGGAGGGTTTCCAGGCACTAGGTAACCCCCCCCCCTCAGTTTGCCTATGGCATGATAAATAGGAGCTGACTTGGAACTTACAAGGGGAAGGCCCACTGTAGCTAGCCCACCCAAATGTCACTCTCCAGGAGCCTGCTTCTTTGAATTTTTAATGAAATAAACTATAATCTCCTCTATAGACAGCAATATGGTAGTATCACATCTACAGAACAGAGCCACCTTCATAATATTTGAGAACATATGAAGAGCCAGAAAAACCTTATTTTGGAATTAATATGTATGGAAACCTGTTTATCAGAGTTAAATAAGATACCTAACAAAATTATAATGAAAGCACATTATAGTGTAAGTCTACTGTTATAATGAGATACATATGCAACACATTAAAGTGTAACAAGGAAGCTTCTGAGCACTATGGAAATGCAGGTTTGTAGCCCACCATATATGTTACCTATAGACTGGGAACATGGTGCGTAGCAGTGGGAACATCAAATGATCACCACTAAAAGCACCATCTGTATAAATATAGATAAACACCTTTAAAGAAGGTTATAAGTGGGACAGTTAAGACAGTCATTAGTTTGGCTGGAGAAACCTTCCAATTATATTTTTACTATATAGTATCTGTTCTATTCTCTAAAGAGAGCAGACCTTAGCAAAATCTGTATATTATCTCAGTTGCTAGCTCCTATTAGGCAAGGTTAGGCAGTTGCCTAGGGCGCCGGGCTCTGGAGGGCACCACAGAATAAAAATTACTTTAAAACTGTGCGGCAACCGCTGACCATACCTTCCACGGCCGCCACACAGCTTCCGATAAATCCACGGGGAGGGGGGAGGGGCTATGGATCACCACTGCCGCCTCTCTGCTCCGTCGGGCGTGACATCATCATCACGGCCCGACAGTGTCAGTGAGTGGAGGGGAGGAGACGGAGCAGAGAGGAGCAGCTTTATGGCGGCAAGTAAAGGTAAGGAAAGACGTGGGGAGGGGGGGCGCGGATTGTGAAAGTGTGCCTGGGGGGGGTGCGGATTGTGAAAGTGTGCCTGGGGGGGGGGGGGGGCGCGGATTGTGAAAGTGTGCCTGGGGAGGGGGAGGGGCGCGGATGTGAAAGTGTGCCTAGGGCGCCAAGGACCCTAGCACCAGCCTTGGTTGCTAGAGTCGTAGCTAACAGAGATGCTCTGTAAGGATTGAGAAATGGTGATTTCACATAAATGACAAAAAGCTCAAATGATAAAGCTCGGCATGGCAATTAGGTCATAGCAAGCATAATTGCCATGCAGAGCTTTATCATTTGAGCTTTTTGTCCTTTATCAAAACCACATATCAGTATCAGGAGGATGGCAGGCAAAGCTATGTATCATGTGGTGCTTTTGATGGTGAGTAGCTATAGTCAAAGCATGCTTGATACATGCCAATATCAGGAGGTCCAGGATCAAACAGAATTAGCCCTGCTAACTTCACATAGAGACAAACACATGCCTATTACGCTCAGTTCTCTTTTGCCTGAAGGTAAAGGCTTTTCTTATCCTGCAAAACACTGTTCGCTTTGTTCCCACCCGAGGAAACTTAAGGATAACCAAATACACGTCGTGCAAAGCAGAAGAAAACACTTTGGGAGGAGGGATGTAAAAAAAAGACAGGGGTTACAGGAAATGGCAGACATTTTTCGTTGAATTAAATCATTAAGACTGACCTGAAAAGCTAAGAGTGAAAGAGGAAACAACTGGTTACATTTAGGTCACAAGAAACAGCCAAGTGGGGAGCTGAAAGCAATTATCATAAATGAATGTTGCTCTTTTATGCCTGACCACCATGCACGCTCCCATGATGCTCTCTGGCGATTGTAAAAACAGATGCATTATTTAGGCTTCCTTCACGGAGTTATTAGCTAATACAATTGTCAGGACATTTATAAACCAACATCTGTTATGATTAATGTAAACTGAGGATTAATCAGTTTTTTTTGGGGAAAAAATAACAATAATAATAATGTTACCACACGATGAACAATAAAACATAGGAGTTTGGTTCTATTTGCGGTCAAGCGTTCTCATAATAATGTTTTCAGGGAATTATTTCCGTGCGTTTGATAAAACTTGGCGTTTGTGGTGTTTTCTTTTAACACAGCGGGGCTTTTTGTCATCCTGCCATCGGAATGATCTGTTCGCTGTGACATTTGGGAATATCTTATGAGGGAATGCCGTATTAAAACAGATATTTTGTTATAGTTAAATTTGGACAACTGAAATAACAAGCATTGTTACTGTGCAACAAGGGTGTGAAATCACAATGAATAGGCTTATGTATTGCAGTGTTGGTTTCAAAGGCTCGTCTTCAATTAGCAAAATCTGTTGTGGAAGTGATATTAACCAGTGTTACTCAGAAAGCGTTACAAAGAACTAATTGGAAGTTTCGTGTTGTACAGAAATGTATCTGTCTATAACAGGGGCGGATCTAGGAAACTGCTATACCCGAGGCGATGTAAGGGGGGCGATTTAGGCCCCGCCCCCTTTCCGACTTCTAAGGCTACCGGCGGCTGCAAAGTATGTGCAGGTCCGCTCGGCAGTGACAGTGTGCTGCCCCGCTGCTCTGATTGTGTTTAAAACACAATCAGAGCAGCCGGACAGCATACTGTCACTGCCGAGCGGACCTGCACAGTGTGCAGCTGTCGCCCCCGATCGCCCCCCCCCCTGGATCCGCCACTGGTCTAAAACAAAACACAGTCAAAGGGCTAGATTTACTAAGCTGCGGGTTTGAAAAAGTGAGGATGTTGCCTATAGCAACCAATCAGATTCTAGCTATCATTTTGTAGAAAGTACTAACTAAATGAAAGCTAGAATCTGATTGGTTGCTATAGGCAACATCCCAACTTTTTCAAACTCGCAGCTTAGTAAATCTAGCCAAAAAGGTTTAATATTTTGCCACATCTGTGGCCTGATTCATTAAGGATCTTAACTTAAGAAACTTCTTATTTAAGTCTCCTGGACAAAACCATGTTACAATGCAAGAGGTGCAAATTAGTATTCTGTTTTGCACATAAGTTAAATACTGACTGTTTTTTCACGTAGTACACAAATATCAACTTTAAATTTCAGTGTATAAATAAGTTATCAAGTATTTGTGTGCTACATGAAAAAACTGACAGTATTTAACTTATGTGCAAAACAGAATACTAATTTGCAACCCTTGGATTGTAACATGGTTTTGTCCAGGAGACTTATATAAGAAGTTTCTTAATTTAAGATCCGTAACGAATCAGGCCCCTAGTGTGGATTCCTGCCTTTATTTTAAGTTATCCTCAGGAACATCATGGATTTTTATGGATCTTTAAAAAGACAAGTTGGACGTATGACCTTAGTTTCTATAGAAGTGTGATTGACACCATAATCTTACAATATTGACGGAGCTTCTCACCATTACTCATCATGGCTGGAGGGCCTGATCCTTGTACTATTGATGCTGTGACTTCCTGCTAGCCCCCAATTTATTCCCCTTGCCCCTGTTTCACGCAGCCCCGTCCTCACGTAATTGCAGGAGTGGACAGATCACTGTCTCCCCACAAGATCAGCCTGCTCAATTCTTAAAATACTCAGAGGATCTTTTTGGCTACAAGTTTTCCTATCCTCACCCACTTCAAAATTGGATACCAACCAAATAAAGAGCGGGGCTCTGTTAGAATGATAATAATTATTAATAGAGTTAAATTTCAGTACAGATACTGCGGAGCTTGAATACAAGTATAATGTTTAAAAAAGATTTGACACAATAATAACATAAAAATATTACACAAGAATAGCAATAAAAAGTAAGTAAAAAACAACATTGGTAATGATACCACTATCAGTAAAAAAATGATATATCTAACATATCCAAAATTAAATGGGTTAGTCTTAAAGAGCAGCTTAATATTTGGTGTGTTCCTGTTATATGTACTCCACAAACAACATCTTAACCCAAAATGGAAAAGGAACAATCCTAAAGTGAATGGCCAGTTCACTAAATAGGTTGCGATAATGAGAGTACTTAGAATTAGAATTGCTCAGGCTTGGTTCCTCGCGAACTGAACACACCTGAACTTAGGGATCCGCTCGCGCCCTCGGAATTGAAAACGAGGCAAAACGTCATTGTTACATCGTTGGATCTCGGGAGTTTTGAATTTCTTTTTAAGATCCAACATATTGAGGGGTGGGAGGGAGGGCGGATCCCCATTTCTCTTTTCTGCCACTGCTTTGTGGCAATGTTTCCTAGATGTGCTAGGTACTGTCGTGTGTTTGAGTCATTGCTCTGTCGCTTACCATCCAGCCAGGTCGCTGCAGTATTTGTCCAAAAGTGTATGAAAATAATATTGTGATCTGTGAGGTCGCCAAAATTGACTGCAAATGACTTGAAATTAGTGTTATTGAGGTTAATAACAATGTAGGAACAACAAAAGAGCAAAATTATTTGATTTTAGCATATTTTAGGATTTTTTCTAAAAAATACAAAACCAAAACCAAAACACACGATGCCGGTTTTGCCTAAACCAAAACCAAAACACAAAGCTAATCCAGATCCAAAACCAAAACCATTTCACGGGGGTCAGTGAGCATCTCTACTTAGATTGTCTCTTACTCAAATATCCATCGTGTCCAGACTGATTTCTTAATGATCTGATTCTGCTTTCTCGATCGTGCACAATTTAAAGTTTTTCAAAATTGTATACCTAATGGATGAGCAGGTAATTAAGACAGAATGCAAACGGGGTGCCCCGAGCCTAGTCAAAATGATGCTGATAAATGTTAACACGTAAAGATTGAATACAGCACTGATATTATCATTTATTTATAAGGCGCTGACATATTACTGTGCATTGGGGGGATAACAACACAAACAAATAACATGCAAAGATGTGGAACAGAAGGTGAAGACAGCCCTGTCCCAAGGAGCTTACAATCTAAGAGGTGTGGGGAACACTTGATACATAAAGTAGCGGTATAACAATTGTGACTGCAGGTGGGGAAAGTGGGTGTGGCTAGTGTAGGGCAGCAGTATCATCAGCCACCAATAATAAAGCAGCGATTGGTGACTGGTGCGTCACTGTTGGAATGATCACAGACTGCAGAAAGCGAAGAAGTGAAACATGAACCAGTCACCGTAGGCACCTTGAAACAGTCAGCTGATGTCATCCATAACTGTCACTATATATCCCAACTGTACCTCCGGCCTCTCCTGGTTCTATTAAAAGGCTTTTACTTTCTGGCAACAGACACTATGGTATTTATCCATCAGTTTGGAGTAGCTGTGTGCCTGATATTTTTCTTTACAATCAGTCTCGCTGCTGGAAACAGAGCCGGGACCGTTGCTCCCCATGATGTTTGGCGGAAGCTGCTGTTGCATAAACATATTCTGCAAATCTGTGCATATATTGGACAGGTAGCATTTACAAAGATATCCGGATCTATGTATAACTTACTGTGGCATGGGGAATGAAAGGAGTCGGGGTGTCCCAAGTGTGAATAATTAGCTATCTACGGGGTACTTCTGTTTGTACTAGTCTGGAGGGAGGGTGTTTCTACAAAGCAGAAAGGATTCTTCTACTTTAACTTCTTGCTGGTCATAATTCATTTTTCAGCATTACCCCAAATTCTATACTTTTCCCGTTATGGAACTTCATACCTACACGTAACATTAGTCCAAGCAGTCTAAACTTTAGGTTAAACCCAAATTCTAACGTTAAACTTAGTCCAAGCTCCGGGTTAGCATTTAGGACAAAGAAGGGAAATTATCTTGTGCCCAAACTCTTGGATTCCTTTATGTTGAGGGGAATTCTGATGAGGCAGCTCTGCTGGATGAATGTTTCTGTCTAGATGAGCATTGACCAGTGGTGTTATACAGGTAGTATAATGTACAGTAGCCCCTGTGGGACTGCTGTCCATTACTCCATGACTCCAGGCCAACGGAGTCACTACTCCAGGGCTGGCATAATGTAATGTAATTGCTTGTGATGGATTCTGCTTTGCTGATAAACTTCCTGGGCCCTAATCATCCTCGGACATAAGTCCTGTAGCCGTATATTGCGTGAAATTGCTCTGTTCACGCTCAGAAATGGACTTTGCGCCAAGGAACGCAATTGCATCCAATTCACGTCCAAACGCAAATGACATTTCAGACAACCTACGACTTGAATGGCGAATGGGGGTAGGCAGGGGCGGACGCACATAGACAATGTACAGTAAGAACGAGCCGATGTCGGGTGCACACACACTTATCCGAGTCAAGTTCTGAGCATCTTTTAGGTGCGTGTTTTTTAGCTGTATCACTTGCACCCGCTACACGTATGTATGCCAGAACACGTGTTTGCAAGTAAGAGAAACTATGAAAATGCACTTTATGTATAGTGCGCATTGAGAACATCCTGTTTATGTATTTCATGTTGCAAAAAAATTTCAAACAAAGAATTTTATTCACATATATTAGTAATAATGATTACAGTATTAATAGTTGTAAATTCATTTTAGAAACGTTTTTTGTTGCATGCGTTGTGATTAGACTTAATAATGTACATATGTATGTGTGTATCCTGATCTGTGTTCTGTCTGTCTGCATAAGGCAAGTAACAGAAAGTAACGTATAGCCAGAGCTCACTTATACCCATATTGAACTGGAAACGTTACTTGAGATCCTATTGTACTGCAATACGTATGTGCAAGTTACGTCTGATTTTTTTAAACGCAAATTGCATTCATATTACGTTCGTAGATGAATCAGGCACCTCCTGTGTGCCGACTTCTGCTTTTTTCCTGACTCTGAAAGCTCCCTATGACATTTTGATCTCGACCTGACCATTCTTCAGCTGTGATTCTGACCTTTGCTGCTCAATTGTTGCTTATTTTGGCTGGTTGACTACTCATCCTCTTTTTGGCCTAATATTGAACATCTGGGACTGCATGTTTTAGAATCATGGACAGCCAAATACCAGGAAGCGTGCTTGTTTTCTGGGAAAGGAGGTTGTTATAAATCATCATCATCACCATTTATTTATATAGCGCCACTGATTCCACAGCACTGTACAGAGAACTCACTCACATCAGTCCCTGCCCCATTGGGGCTTACAGTCTAAATTCCCTAATACACACACACACAGACACACATAGACTAGGGTCAATTTGTTAGTAGCCAATTAACCTACCAGTTTGTTTTTGGAGTGTGGGAGAAAACCAGAGCACCTGGAGGAAACCCACGCAAACACGGGGAAAACATACAAACTCCTCACAGATAAGACCATGGTCGGGAATTGAACTCATGACCCCAGTGCTGTAAAGCAGAAGTGCTAACCACTTAGCCACCGTGCTGCCCGACAATGAAGACAATGCTAGACCGGACCCAGGCCAGAACTGTGGAACTTTTGCAGCGACTTATAAATAAAAGATAACAATAATTGTGGGTCCAAACATTGCCCATCTTCTGTGCCATAAAAGAGGCCACTCCATATAGTAAAAAGAATGTTTAATGCATTTTGCGTACAAAAGTTAATTTTGTGCACATTAGACATAACTGTCCAGCATATTATATAGCCCCATTATATGCATCCCAGTGTTAAAAATTGTCTCAACAATATACAGTGCCCACAATTTATACCCCTATCATGCCATAATCTAACTCTATGATGCCACCATATGGCTCTATGTGATCAGGCCACCATATCGCAGCTCTATGTCTAAATTAATATGAAACCCCGGAACCCACAATGCTGGTGTCATTGATCATAAAACTAAGATGCATCCTTAGTGTTGTCACTGGCGGCCGAGCTAAGGCTGCAAGCAACAGTGAACTCTGGTTGTCTAGACATCACAATAGGAAGTACAATCTTAGTTCAATGTCTGTCTATGTATTTGTTATGGTGTGTGTGACTGGGGTTCGAGCATCTTATTATATTTAATCTTAAGCACCTGTTTATCCAGAATGGTCACAGTAGCTGGATGTGAGTGAGCTGATCGTGTTCAAGGCAGTGAATTGCCCATTCATGTGATGATATCAATGAGGACAAGGCTGTATATGAGTGTCTTGATGGAGATAGTAAGGGTGCACGAGGAGGACAATAGAGCAGGTAGTTATACACTCAGATGTACAGTCATGGACAAAAGTTTTGAGAATTACTTTTTTTTTTTTTGGTTTTCACAAAGTTTGCTTCTTCAGTGTATTTACACCTTTTTGTCAGATGTTGGTATGGTATACTGAAGTAAAATTGCATTTCATAAGTGTAAAATGCTTTTATTAACAAGTACATTAAGTTTAAGCAAAGAGTCAACATTTGCAGTGTTGACCCTTCTTTTTGAAGACCTCTGCAATTCGCCCTGGCATGCTGTCAATCAACTTCTGGGCCACATACTGACTGATGACCGCCCATTCTTGCCCAATCAATGCTTGGAGTTTGTCAGAATGTGTGGGTTTTTGTTTGTCCACCCGTCTGTTGAGGATTGACCACAAGTTCTCAATGGAATTAAGGTCTGGGGAGTTTCCTGGCCATGGACCCAAAATGTCGATGTTTTGGTCCCAGCCACTTAGTTATCACTTTTGCCTTATGGCAAAATGCTCCATCATGCTGGAGAAGACATTGTTCATCACCAAACTGTTCTTGGATGGTTGGGAGAAGTTGCTCTTGGAGGATGTTTTGGTACCATTCTTTATGTGTACACACGATTCATGTTTTACAAGATTTACCTTCAGATCTGTGCTCTATTTATCTGTCACAACCCTCTGCTGACAAGATCTCTGTAAACTCTACGGAGATCTGGTCCTGAGTGCATACACACTGCAGAATTGGAACGACATCGTTCCAAAGTTGAATGAGAATTTTAATCTGTTTATAAAATCAAATGAAACGATACAAAGTGCTTTAGAACGATAATTGTTCATCGCTGGAGTGTACACACTGATGCAACATCCGGGCCGAACAGTCATTTATTGCGTGATTGGCCCGATAGTCTGGTGGAAAACCTGTAGTGTTTACCCAGTTTAAGATTACAAAGTGCTGCTGTGTGGGATTGCTGGTGTAACAGCAAAATTTAAGGCATAAAGATAATTGTAACATTTCTCTGTACTATTGGCAACCGTAACGTCTGTTTGGTCTGTGAAGGCGAAGAAGAGACCTGCATTAGTAATATCTGCTAAACAGACCACATAATTGCACTCATCTGTTTAGTATACAAATGTTTGTGTATGTGCTCGTAAAACAGACGCAATTGTTATTGAGTTTAATGCATATTGCTAGTTAGAAGTATTGTGGCTAGAGTAATTTTAGAAGATAGCAATTAAATGGGTTAGAGGTACCTCTTAGTGGTATAGAACAAGTGAGACAAGTTTAAAGTTTATTTAGTATTAGTTAGTCCTTTTATTCAGTACTCTGCAGACTATATAGAACCTGCTTTTTATGATTATTTTACAGAAATATTTTATGCTCTCAGGTCTCCAATGTGTTGCCACTATAAGCTATGATTTATTTGGTCCTTTAAAACAAACTGTTGCAAGTTAGGTTGAAAAAACAAATATTTAAGAAAAACGTGCAAGAAAAATACACACTGCAAAATATTAAACAACAGTTTTTAAGAAAAACATTAATAAAACATTATTACACATTCTTTTAGCAGTCAAAAATCCTAAAAATGTTACAGGGATTCTTCTGTTAAAATTCTTGTGTCCCTGAGTTACAGTGTTACAAACAACATCTGGAGGTAAATGTATCAAGCTGCGAGTTTTCCGGCGGGTTTGAAAAGTGGAGATGTTGCCTATAGCAACCATTTAGATTCTAGCTATCATTTTGTAGAATGTACTAAGTAAATGACAGCTAGAATCTGATTGGGTTTTCAAACCCACCGGAAAACTCTCAGCTTGATACAAGTACACCATGTTCTCTTGTATTCCTCTGCAGCAGATTGCTATGTTAGAGGGAGGATCGTTTTTAATAAAGTAGACAGAGAGTGACTGATGGACGTGCAGCCTTGTTGGATTAATACATGGGTGGTATGAATGACAGGAATCTCTTCTCTTTGATCTGTGTCAGATCCTATTAGGTTACTGTCCTAACGACATGGGAGGGTATTCAGCTGTTGGTTATGGATGAGAAGGTAAAACGCTAGGTACAGAGGAATTTCAGATTAGTACAGAACGATATATTTTGTTTTCATTGTCCATATCAGAAAATTTAAATGTCAGGGTTTAGTGGCCTTTCTTTCCAAAAATTACCTTTTGATAAAAGAGCTACTATTAACATTTATAAAATCAGACCGAATAATAGCTAGATTATAACCTTACATTGAATATGATATTTCTAAATTCCTTCCAATGTATGTAACAGGCATATTGCAATGGAACGCCCGAAAATGCAGGTTACTACATCCAGTTGAGTGTTGGGTGACAAGAACATCATTGACGAGAATAAAACGCAGTAGAAGATGACGTTGCGGAAGTTGGTGAAGAACTAGCAGCCATGGCATACAGCTAACATCTATGTATCCTTCAAGCCTGTAGAAATGATTAAGATGATTAGCTAGATGGATTCAGCAATCCTGGATCCATACTACAAGGGTGAGATTGGGGAATTTTTAGCAAATCAGAAAGGGAGCCTCTGTTTGTGTATGTAGAAAGTATATAGGCGCATGATTGTTGATTCCAATTCAGTAGACCATGAAATGTATATATGTGTGTATACAATATTTTTATAAGCTGCTTTTATGTATTTAAAAGATATTTACTTAGTTAGTGTGTAGAAGTCCATATGAACTGCCTGCTGGAACAGAGATATTACTTTTAAGGAAGGATATTCATTGTTGATAACTCATTTACAAATTGCAATTTCTGTTGTTAATTTTTCCCCTCTGTAGAGAGGACAGATTGAAGATTTTTATTTCCGTACATTTGAAACCCATTTAAAGGGATATTTATCAGATGCACTTTTGTTTTTGGGAAGTCCTTTCTGGAAATAAAGTGATATTACAACCTGCTTCTGTTTAAGACACTATAAATAGTAACACATAATCTATTTTTTTTTATTTTTTGAAAACTAATAAAAACTGCAAACCAAACTATAAACTTCATAAAACAGTAATAATATATCCAATTTTTTTTTAGTTTTTTTAAAAACCCTCAGAAATCATGTTATAAGCTTTATAAATCAGTAACACCTAAATTAATTTTTTTAAACGCCCTCCGAAACCAAACTGTAAAATATATGAACTACCTAAAACATTCACACACACAAGAAAGAATAAGTGGAGGTAAAATTGATGCTGCCCATAGCCTAATAATGGCCATTTTCTCTCTGGCCCTGACTCTGTAACGGGGGCTACCGGAAAGACAGCAGGAAAAGCAGCCATGCGACAAGCCTGACAACAATGCAGTGACTCATGTAATGACAGAGACAGACACATTGCCCGTATTGTCTACTGGCTAAATGAAGCCGAGCGCCAGGGATAAAAAAATGATGGAAGATTAATTAGCCAAAGCCAGAAGTCCCCTCTTACATGTCCATGGTTGCACTGATGAGGAGGGTGGACCTCCAGCATAAGAGCATGCAGATGCAAAAAAGAAAACACAGACTAAAACAAGTAAGTCTGAAAATGCTGCAATATTGTTAAACTAGGTGATTCTTGAAAAAAAATTAGGTTCTTTGTAAAATAAAATGTGCAATGTTGATTTCTGTAATTCTTGCTTAAGAACCGAGGTGAACAGATCACCATGGAGAGGTCAACAAGAAGCAGTGTATAAGCTTTAACATTTTGATCAAATTGCCAAGTAGGAAACTCTTTTTAAAGGACTGCCTAGTCTATAGATATTGCAGCATTTCCAGATGTCTTTTACTAAATTCAAATCCCACTATTGAATCTTAACAGGCACCACAGTCGCAGGCTGCCCAGTCATGTACCACAAAACTTTTTTTAGGTACAAAAAGTTGCAGCACCCTCTCTAGTCCTGACACTGAGTGTGGACACATCTGCTGCAACTTCAGGGAATGTAAGATGGGTTGTGGTTAGAGGCATAACAATAGGGGATGCAGTGATTATGGTTCTCCTACCACAAGTCCCTCACTCCCCCTGAGGCTCTCCAGAGAACAGAGCAGAGACCTCTTCTGTGTGGTGCACATGCCCTGGACTGCTCATGTTCAAAAGAGGCCCCCTGCTCTATTGAGAGCAGAGTGTGGGCCTGGGAGGTAGAGAGGGCATCATCCTGACCATACTTTGCTGTGATGCCCAGCAATGCACTGTTTCCCCCTGTTGTAGGTGGTGATGGGACAGAGTGTGGGTGCTGGTGGGGATGGGTATGGGTGGTGACGGGGAAGGGTGTGGGTGGTGATGGGGAATGGTATGGGTGGTGATGGGGAAGGGTGTGTGTGGTGATGGGGAAGGGTATGGGTGGTGACGGGGAAGGGTGTGGGTGGTGACGGGGAAGGGTGTGGGTGGTGATGGGGAATGGTATGGGTGGTAATGGGGAAGGGTGTGGGTTGGTGATGGGGAATGGTATGGGTGGTGATGGGGAAGGGTGTGGGTGGTGACAGGGAAGAGTGTTGGAAGTGACGAGGAAGGGTGTGGGTGGTGATGGGGAATAGTGCAAGTGGTAATGGGGAAGGGTGTGGGTGGTGATGCATAGTGGTATGGGTGGTGATGGGGAAGGATGTGGGTGGTGACGGGGAAGGGTGTGGGTGGTGATGGGGAATAGTGTGGGTGGTAATGGGGAAGGGTGTGGGTGGTGATGGGGAAGGGTGTGGGTGGTGATGGATAGCGGTATGGGTGGTTATGGGGAAGGATGTGGGTGGTGATGGGGAAGGGTGTGGGTGGTGACGGGGAATGGTGTGGGTGGTGATGGGAAATGGTATGGGTGGTGATGGGGAAAAGTGTGGGTGGTGATGGGAAATAGTGTTAGTGGTGATGGGGAAAAGTGTGGGTGGTGATGGGGAACGTTATGGGTGGTGATGGGGAAGGGTGGGAGTGAGGAATAGTGGAGACAAATTCTGGAGCAACCAAAATATAAGCGACACAGGAAATTACATATATACTGAATGTCTGGCTATAGATAGTCTGCATATTATCAGTCTGCAATTCATAATTCTCATAAAAAGTGTGCAAGTCAGCATATCTCAGGGAGTTGTACTGGAAATTTAAACTGCTATGGCAAAATAATTATATTTGTAGTTTAATATGTTATGGAGTCTAGTTTGTACTTATTGCAGAATATTTCTTTGTTTCCCGTCAGTGTAATGTTACACCCATACACAGTAAATAAGTGCACCTTGAGCGGAGGAGGATGTAGGGGTTATACATTGTTGACTTATTTTTATGAATGTCTGCATTTCTGCATTCCCCCTTTTTGGGGATAACTGATTGGACATTCTGGATACAATCACTCCAGCAGCAGTGAATACATTCAGACAATATAGAATACCTTCAGCCCTCAGGAACATGGACAGGAGAGCGTTTCAGTGGCAAATCGTATAATTCTGGCCACTGGACAATCAAAACACCATCAAATAATTTTTGGGGGATTACTAGTGTAGATGATCTATTTCCCTGGGAGATAGTTTTGCTGGATTTCATTATTATACTCATTACCACTGACATGAGGTAGTTGTGAACACACTGAGTCATTTTTTATTTTTTCTCTGGCATATTCATGTGTCTCGCTGTATGAATGACTAAAGAATTTGTGCAAGTAATTCTTAGTAATACACCGCCTCCCTTTCTGCTTGTAGCACCGATCCAGCAGGACTAAGATTATTATTAACATTATTATTATTAACATTTCTTTACATACCGCCAAGACTGGGTATTTCAGAAAGATAGAGAAGTAAGAGGCACTCTTCCCAAGCTTACAATCTATAGCCTTAAATACTTGTCTCTGGACCTGATTCATTAAGGAAAGTAAGGCAACAAAAATGATTAGGTTTTCTCCTGGACAAAACCATGTTACAAATCAAGGGGTGCAAATGAGTTTATTATTTTGCACATAAGATATATACTGTTTGTCTTTTCATGTAGCACACAAATACTTGATAGATTATTTACACACTGAAATTTAAGGTGGATCTAGGACATGTCCTACCCCAATTATAAATCTGTCCTCACATTTTAAATTTACCTCCCCCTCCAAAGCAACATGGTTTTGCCAAGGTTCAAAGTTACTCAATTTTTTTGCTTTACTCTCCTTAATGAATCAGGCCCTCTTTTATTAGCATTTAGCATGCCATATTACATGCAGTTGGGAGGTATGTTGGAAGGTATGTCATATGCCGTGCACACCTATCACTGATGTGCGTGACAATTCAAGGGGAGGGGAAGTAACAATCTAGCGCTGATTCCAAGAAGACCAGGTTGTTATGGGAGGTTATTATGGAGTTCAGCAGCGGGTCTAGGTGCAATAAGCCAGTTCATACATAGAAGTGGATTATCAGATGAAAGCTGTGAATGGTACACAGGGCAGGTAAACCAGGTCATACACAGTGGGGTCCTCACAACAATAGACAGACATAAACAGGATCAGGTACAGGATCAGGGATACAATACAGCTAAGTATAACAAGTATTAACAATCTGAACACAGGTGTCAGGACTACCTACAGAATCCTTTTCAATCTCCTCACTCTGACTTACAAGGCCCTCGCCAACTCCACTGCTCCCTACATCTCTAACCTTATCTCTATTCACACTCCCTCCCGCTCACTGCGATCGTCCAACGATCGTCGCCTCTCTTCCCCTCTGATTACCTCCTCTCACGCACGTATCCAAGACTTCTCCCGCGCCGCTCCCCTCCATTGGAACAAGCTCCCCCGCTCCATCAGAACTTCCCCTAATCTGTCCTCTTTCAAACGAACATTAAAAACCCACCTTTTCCTTAATGCCTTCCAGTCTCATGCCTAAACTCCCACCGGTCAGCTACCTCTCTTTCTCATCCCTTCTTCCCTTCTCCCCCTTCCTCCCGTCTCTCCGTCTCATCCATGTGTCTGTCTGTCTTCCCCTCCCTTTAGATTGTTCGCTCCTTTGAGCAGGGCTCTCCTACCTTCTGTTTCCATCACTTTTAACTGCGCTCTCCAGCTACTCAGCTCACCTCCTCTCAGTCCCTCTGCCCTCTGTCTCCTCTCGCTTCTCTCCGCTCCCCTCAGTGACTCTCAACCTGTCATCCGTGCCCACCCTCTTGGGCCATAGTTACCTGCCTGTACTCACTTTTCCCCTCCCTCCCTCTCTTTCATGCTGTGCCTGAGCCCCCAGAGTTATAGTGCTTACTGTTACTTGTACTGTGCTGTTTCACCTTGTACTGTGCCATTGTTTGTCCTTGTACGGCGCTACAGATACTTTGTGGCACCCTATAAATAAAAATTAATAATAATAATAATAATAATAATAATAATAATAATAATACCTGGCTTATATAGGCAGACAGTACAATCAACATACATAGTGTCTGATTTACTTGCGTAAAATTCCATTCACTGCACACAACTTGCGGCCATACTTTTTGAGTCTATCCTATACTTGTGGCTCCTTGCATTTGGAGAAGCATGTCATGGGGTGTTCACATGTATGATCTGTACAGTAAGGGAATGGAAAGACAAGTCATGGGGTGTTCACATGTATGATCTGTACAGTAAGGGCATGGAAAAGCAAGTCATGGGGTGTTCACATGTATGTTCAGTACAGTAAAATCATGCACATGCAAGACAGTCATGTAACCTAAAGATGCGTCTGTTTTTTAATTACACGTATTTTTAACATATACATTAGGACGCATATCTTTGCGCATATCATTGGCATGAGCTGATGCCCGCATCTTACGATACATGCAACACAAAATACAAATGCAGAAACATAAAGTTATAGTTGGATTTTTATGTGTACCCAAAATTTGCATCTTTATGTTCAACTCTTAATCAGGCCCAAAGTGTCAGGTAATCCATGGGGTATATTTACTAAACTGTGGGTTTGAAAAAGTGGAGATGTTGCCTATAGCAACCAATCAGATTCTAGCTGTCATTTTCTAGAATGTACTAAATAAATGATAACTAGAACACAGTCCCGTTCAACTTTGAGCGCAAAGGACACTTACTGCAGCCTACCAGGGGTTCAGGTGAGAGAGAGAACTGCAAGCTGGCAGCAAAACAAAAGCACCTTTGCAGGGGAGCTACAATGCTGCTATGACGTCCAGGTTTTAAACCCTTAGTTTCTTTAGTTCACCTGAATATCTGATTTTTAATATCATTATAATTTACAGTAGGGGATGGCTTATACCCTTTATTGTTCATTCGGAATGTTGTGTGCACAATGTAGAAGAGCCACAATGATTATACATATACAAGATATAGACTTTGTACAATGTTATTATTAGTAATAATAGTCATTTATATAGCACATATATATTATGCAGTAGAAAATATTTAATCATTTGCATCAGTCCTTGCCCAGTAGCTCTTACAATCTAACCACCCTATCACACGGAAACACACTCTAAGGTTAATTTTGTCACAAGCCAATTAGCTTATCAGTATGTCTTTGGAGTGTGGGAGGAAACCGGAGCACCTGGAGGAAACCCACGCAAACATGGGGAGAACATACTAACTCCACACAAATAGGGATCTGGTTAAAATTGATCCCATGACCCTAGTACTGTGAGGCAGCAATTCTAACCACCGTGCCACCATGCTGCCCTAGAGAAATCATGGGAATGGTCTGAGATAAAGACATGATACAGTGATCTCACAATATTTATTATTTTATTCCCATGGTTCTAGGACAGAATGAAGTCTCAATCCTGCACTGAGGTCTGGGGGGTCTGCAGGTATAAGTCTGGTTCACAGGTGTTGTGTTGCAATATGTGGGAAGAAACTGCGTATTTAGCATCAGGCCAAGTTCTATCAAACATGTTGACGGAAACAAAGCTTCTTGGCCAGTCAAAACAATTCACTGAAATAAAACTTTAAGGTGTTTGTTCACCTCTAGCTCCGACTGATATCACTGTCTCAAATACACAAACTAAATGGCAATTGTCTCTTATCTGTCTTTAAATTATGCTCTTAGTCTTCTTACAACAGTTTCCTCTGCTACTGGCAAACTCTCCTCTAATCTCCCGGGATGATTGCCATTTGCACTGTCCTTGAGGTCAAAAGCCACTTACAAGTTCCTTGTATTAACCTTGGGCATGTTTGTAAATAGCAATCATCCCCCTCTAAGAATCCTCTTTTGTAAAGTAAACATGTCTAATGGAGCCTTTCCTCTGACCATCCTTCATCCTCTTTATTACAGAGGTGGTTTATTCACTGCACTTTGTCCAGTTCCATAATGATGTTTTATGGGGAGGTGCATAAAACTCTGCTCCCTGGCTAAGGTGTAGTTTTACTAAGTACTTTTACAGGGGCCACTTGGCTTTTTTTTTACTCTGTTTTATTTTTTATCTTGATGCCTTCTTGGGACAAATCACAGTCCATGTTGTTTCCATCACACACTTTTGAACTTATTATAGTTTTATCATAAGTTTTAAGATATACCAGCATAAAACTGGGTATATTAAAATAGACAACATTGTCTTAATAAGTCTCCAGCAAAACAACCATCTATTACAAACTAAAACGGAGTTGCAACAAACTGTGAGATATGAACAGCAGAGATGCAGATTGTACACATCTGACCATGTGCTACATTGTAGCAAGAATCAGAGAGGTACAGTGTGTAATATTGTTCAAGAGTAACACAAAGAAAAAGCCTATCACCATTTATTTATATAGCGCCACTGATTCCGCAGCGCTGTACAGAGAACTCACTCACATCAGTCCCTGCCCCATTGGAGCTTACAGTCTAAATTCCCTAACATACACACACACACACACAGACAGACAGACAGACAGACAGACTAGGGTCAATTTTGATAGCAGCCAATTAACCTACTAGTATGTTTTTGGAGTGTGGAAGGAAACCGGAGCACCCGGAGGAAACCCACGCAAACACGGGGGGAACATACAAACAAACATGGTTGAGTATTGAACTCATGACCTCAGCGCTGTGAGGCAGAAGTGCTAACTACTGAGCCACCGTGCTGTAGTCCACCAGGACACTAATGTTTACCCACTAGGGAAGGGCTGGCAAATTTTATCTTGGGGAGGCAGGACTCGACTCAGCAGCCTATTAGGAACATTTTTAAAAAAAAAAAATGCAGGTGGCCCAGCGTGCCAGCCCAAGGTAGCCCCCTATGGGACCAGCCCGGATGGCAGATACCCCCCAGCCCAGCCTGCCCCGGTACCCACATACTTATTTATATAAATGTAACTATGAATTATGTTCGTTTCCGCAGGAAGAATAGGAATGTATCCTACAATAGGGATGAAGGAGAATCCTCTATATGGTAATTCCCCTGATATGATTGGAACATCACACATCAAAGCTGACTGCGCTGGTTGGTTCTCCTGATGACTCGTTTCCTCTGCCCCTGCAGATTGTTCAGTGGTGATATTGCTGTTCCTCCTGAACCACATATAATGCCTACAAATTTACATAAACAGGAATAGCAACAGTGACACCTGCAGGTCATAAGAATGAGTGAGTCAAAAGACAGCTGTAGACGTCTTATGCAGGCATTAATAGTAAAATAACAGTGCATGGATGTGACATACTAATTCTACCTATGTGTATGTCCCCCACACCTATACATTTGCTGCAGGGACAAGTTGGGTGGTGATACTTCCTTTCACACAGTTGTGTTTCATTTCATAGCTGTTCTATTGCATTGGGTGGAGGTAAATTAGGTGTTATGAACATTCTAATGCTCTGATTGATCTAGAAGTGTGAACATTCTTATGCTGTCATCGGCTTCAGGTTGGTTCTAACACTGCCCACTTCAAGGCCATTTAAACATGGATGGAAAAAAAAAAGAAAAGAAAAGGTAAAACACTCTCGTAAAACACACTTAAAAGGACACCTATCAGTGTCATCATGCCTATAACTTGTAATTACATAAAGAAATGTGTGCATCGGTTAATGTTTTTTATACATTTATGTTAAATGTTGAGGTCAGGGGGCTGAGACTGGACTTCTTTTTGACCCTCATTATTCAGAGTCTATTACTAGGGAGTCTAATGGTGGGGCTCCTCTCCTGGTGGGCAGCACAGTGGCTTAGTGGTTAGCACTTCTGCCTCACAGCACTGGGGTCATGAGTTTGATTCTCTACCATGGCCTTATCTGTGGGGAGTTTGTATGTTCTCCCCGTGTTTGCGTGGGTTTTCTCCGGGTGCTCCGGTTTCCTCCCACACTCCAAAAACATACTGATAGGTTAATTGTCTTGTATCAAATTGACCGTAGTCTGTGTGTGTATGTTTGTTAGGGAATTTAGACTGTAAGCTTCAATGCAGCTTCAAAAAAAGAATGTAAAAAAATAATAAAAAAAAAAATTGTTCTTATCCCCCCACCCCCCAAACAGCACAAGGGTTTGCTATTCTGTTTGGTTGGGGATGTACACATTTTTTAAATGTTTTAAATTTCTTTTACTTTGTTTTTAATACACCAAAGTCTCTTGCACCAGCTGAAAGCACTCGCAAATGATACGTCTTGTAGAGACCTATCTGCAGCTGCTTTCAACTCATCATAGCATGTAAAGTGCGTGAACACGCCTTTACATTGCTAGGCTCGCTCACTACCTCCCCCGTTACACCTCTGTAAACGCAGAGAGGTGCAAGAGGGAGATCTGTCTCAGTCGGAGTGCAAACTGAGACGGATCTTTGGCCAAAAGTGCTTTTTGCACTGATCAGAAGATCTTGTGTTTCGCCTCTAAATCAGGCCCTAAGCATTCATTTATATTTAGCTTGAAAACCGAAACATGTCAGTTCACTTATGTTACATTGAATTGGTCCATATTCTTTCCTGTCACCACGCAACAATATTTGTAAATGTAACAAGGAAAGAAGTATTGTTTATGAAGATTATTTCCTCCTGCCCAACTGCTCTCTCTAGACAAGGCAAAGTGATGGTGCTGGGGCTCTCTGCCAAACTGCATTCTCTGTAGTATCAACAAATATAGTTATCTATCATGCTGTGTAAGGCCTGATTTAACCCTTCAGCATCCAGTGTGCTTGAATTACAAGGAACACTGATTCAACCCAACCATTGACCCTATTCACCAATCGTGCTGACTTTGGAGGGCGCACCCTACTGGTGGAAAACTATGAAGCTGCTTAAATTGTAAACAGCACCAATGGCTGACCTGTGAGGCAATGTACCCCTGACCACTTCACCAGAAACACATAGGTTAGCTAACTAATTGATTTAAATCAACCTAAACATTTTCGACATTGCCTTCACACCCTCTACAGTACTACCCTAGGCATGTGCCTAGTTTGCCTACAAGATAGCTCCAGCTTTGGGGGGAAATCAATCCTCCCCTTAACACCACAGCGTTAAACCTATTACCATTAATACAGTAAGTGGCCTAGTGGTTAGCACTTCTGCCTCACAGCACTGGGGTCATGAGTTCGATTCCCAACCATGGCCTTATCTGTGTGGAGTTTGTATGTTCTCCCTGTGTTTGCGTGGGTTTCCTCCGGGTGCTCCGGTTTCCTCCCACACTCCAAAAACATACTGGTAGGTTAATTGGCTGCTATCAAAAATTGACCCTAGTCTCTGTCTGTCTCCCTCTCTGTGTGTGAGTGTGTGTCTATATTAGGGAATTTAGACTGTAAGCTCCAATGGGGCAGGGACTGATGTGAATGAGTTCTCTGTACAGCGCAGCGGAATTAGTGGTGCTATATAAATAAATGGTGATGATGATGATGATGATTTTAACACTGACTTCCACTTGCTGCTCAGGGAGCCGTAAGCCAAAAGCCTGCGTTGAAATTACCGTATTAACAGCAATAATGCGCACTACTACCGTAATATCGGTAATAAAGCACAGAGAACGTTACCTTTGACAGTAACGCGGCCAATTGAATATGCCCCTTTGTGTGCATCCCTGGGCAAACCCCTTCTAATATTAACTGATACGACGTCCATTGATCTTTGCTTTGTTTTATTTTGCTCTAAATGCTACCTTTTTTATCTTTACATGTTATGAGCTGTATTACAGCACAGAGGTCACATCTGTTCCTAATCCTCCCTCCAGCGAGGAGGACCTTCTCTCCTTGGAAGTGAGAAGAGGTTATATAGTGGCAGCCTGATGACTTTCTTCAACTGTCTGAGTGGGCTTAGCAGATAAGCACACGAGGGCAGCTATTAATAATGCACGTATTAGCCAAGACTTAGCAGGCACTCACAAATACAGTCATTCACGGACAGGATTAAGACTCCTAACGGCCCTGGTGGGCAGGGGCCAGGGGGCTGGGCTAACGCTGTAACTGTAAACCACCACACATGTTTTCACTTTCCTCCCTTCAGCACAGTCCCCGTGTGGCACTTCAGGGAGAATTATGAAAGTGGCGTGTAATTCAGAGAACTAATGTCTTTTTCTCCGGGAATAATGAAAACGGTTGTGGTAGATTGTTTTCTATTGAAGGGAAATATCAGATTCAGTTTGCTATGTATTCTGTTTAGATAACTACATCCTTATTAACCGCTTCACTACTAGCGGGTACCTCAGTGCCGTATGGAGCAACGATTAGGGATTATTTTTTTTTTAACAATATGTCTTTGTCGTTGAAAAGCAGTCATGGGCCTGACAGCGAGCGTGTGATTGAGATATTTGTATATTGAAAGTTAAGGCAACTTCTGAGAGGAAGGGCTGGCTTTGAACTGACTTGACAGAAATCTGAGTGAAATCCCAATGGTAACAGTTCCTGAAGAGCTCCTAGACTGAGCAATGCAGCGAGCTTTCTACTTGGGAATATCAAATGCACAAAATGTCTAGGCCGAGAAGTAGTTATGTGGCTCCAGCGGCAAGTCAATCTCACACAGGAAAAATTCTGCCTTTCAACCTTTGCTACTGTAGGTAAATGAGCTACAAAACGATAAAGAATCCAGTCATTCTTATCAACGACCGTGATCTGAAATCATTCCTGTCAGCTGCACACGGTGGAGGTAGCCATTTTGTGGGCAGGGGAAATATTTATGGTAATGCAGCATACCAACTCAGCAGGAGCTGGTCATATCCAAGTGGCTGGTGACAGGCTCCCATTATATAAAAAATGTAAATCTGGGGCACCCATGCGACCTAAAGCTTGGTCTGCACCATACTTCCTTTTCAGTCCCAAATAAGGTAAAATTTGTATAGGATTATAATATGTACTTCTAGTTTGGGTTCCCCATAATGCCTCAGTAATATCACTGGTCCCTACTCAATCATTTCATAGAACATGGGACATATCTAAATCGGGACATGGCTATGAAAAGGATCCTGTCTGCGACAAGTTCCAGGGCACATTGGGCTTAGTCATGGGATCTATGTAGCGCTCTGAAGCCATAGGCGGTCCCAACATCCCTTCCTCCCCTAAAATCACCATGTAATTGCCGTGGGCACCAGTACTAACTGCCTCCAGTGCTCACAGCATACACCGACACTGGTGAGTGGGGAAATACTTTCCAACTTTCTGCAAGAAGGGACAAATATGCTGATGACTGGACGGTTCCAATTTGGGAAATCAGAACTGAATTGATAGGTTGAATTCTTGTGAGTTTTTGGTGCCTCATGTTTCAGAAATGTCATTCTCGTGAATCACAAAATGGCTGCCTCCACTGAGGGAAGGTGATAGGCACACTTTAAAGGACTTTTGGAAACTTTCCATGTCAAATATTTTGCAAAAACATTTCCCTAACCTGTACACACACCGCTGTTGGTGACTGAAAATGAATAAAAAAGAAGATAGTTGGACCTTGTGATGTTAGTGAATGCCATATAACTTGATCCGAGCATTGAACATTGAACATTATTGAACATTGAACATTGAACATTATGCTGATCTTCTGCAATGGTTAATAATAAATACAATACAAATACAGACCATTCTCAATTTTGATCTAAACTATTAGATATTAATGGAGGACACATCTAGCCGAGGGGGGGGGCAAGACTCAACTCAGTATGAACATATTAAAGAAAAAAAATGCAGATGGCCCAGTGACCCAGGCAAGGTTAGACCACTATGGGACCGGCCCCGGGGGGGGGGGGGGGGGGGGAAGAGGACCCCCTGCTCCCAGGCCCAGCCTGCCCCGGGTGCATTTATTCATGTACACTTGTCTTTTATGTGTATCTATACATAAATGACAGCTTGGGAAGTGACAACTGTTGTGCATTCAGTTCCGAGAGTACAACTCTTCCCAGGAACTGCCTGGCAAATGAATTCACGTCTATACTGAGCAACAGCGTGTAATGTAAAGTAGGGAGTTCTGAGATACATAAGTTCCACCATTTTTACTACTGTTAGGCACACTCCTTCCACTCTGCCAACAACCGCCGCCTCACGTCCTCACTGATTACCTCTTCCCACTCCCACCTCCAAGATTTTGCTCAGGCTGCTCCCCAGCGGTGGAATGATCTCCCACGCCCCGTCAGATTAGCCTCTACTCTCCAAGGCTTCAAGCATGCCCTTAAAACTAATATCTTTATTCAAGCAGCCCTCCTTCTAACTTCTTTGTCTCTGCTTTCGCCTTCATTCCCCCACTCAGTGCCACCCTATTTGTGTCTTCTCTTTCCCTTTAGGATGTATGTTTTCACGGGCAGGACCCTATTTCCGCGTGTTCTCTTTATAATACTCCGTCGTCACCCTCTGTACAGCACTGCAGACCTTTTGTGGCGCCTTATAACTAAAAGATAATATTAATAATAATATTGGATGCTGCTGTGAGGACAAGATTGAATCTAGAGTGGGCCCAGAGCAGGGGAGTCTGCTCAGGTCTTTGTGAGACGTCCATCTTACTGAGTCTGTATGATGAACAGACTCTGTGCTGGAGCACCACAGTACAGGTAAGGGTTAGTCCTAGTAGCAGAACAGGCAATCACACGTCTCTATTAAGCTTGAATGTGTATGTGGGTATTGGCCAATGGAAAATATAGCCCTTGGCACTGGACCCAGATATGGGAGTATCTTTGTGGCTTCCTATTAGTTGGCTGCTTCCTAGTCCCCAAATGAGGCAAAAACCCTGAGCTGATTTTTTTTTTTAAATCCACTAAATGGACCTGATAAAAGTAATTTACAGACAGGGTAAGAGTCCCATAGTAATATTCACTGTCAAGACTTATAATATATATTATCAATATATTATGCCTGCGGTGAAGTGGCACCTATGGGAAAATTACAGACGCCAACAGAGTTCTTACCAGACTATAAGACACCACTATAAAATGTCCACCAGGGATTAAGCTGGCAACTAGGGTCAGACCGGGCACCGTCTCTCAATGACAGGGCTACATGCTACTGGTGCCAGGTCTAGTGCCAAGATTAACTTTGCCCACAGGCTATTCCCCACAAGTGTCTACAAACAAAATGTGTCCACAGGCTTCTAAGCCTGATTTTTTTGCGCCCAATGAGGGAAATAAGGCTCACAATAATCTACTTGGCACCACAGACCTTGTTGCCCAAAAGTGTATGAAGAAAGACCTTACTCTGGCAGAGGGAACCGTTAAAGCTTAGTGGCATCCCTCTGCTGCATCACCTATTAATGGTTTCACGCAATCTTCTATGTTGATCTTGATGTTCCCTGGCTCTTTGCTGCCTGTTGCCATCTTTAATCTTCCATGGGAACTCTTCTGGGGGGATCACGTGGTGAGCACTGATTGGCTCGCCACTTCACCAAAAATTTAAATTACCAAAGGCGAACCCTGATTGGCTCATCGTTCTGCCGACTGATTGGGTGACAGCGAATCTATACAGATTCGGAAAGCGCAGAAGGAACAAAAAAAGTATCAGTTTTCCTGACGTAGATGATCCGGTAAGTAAAATCTTCTTTTCTTCTTATCTTGGCCAGCTCCACAGTTGTCCTCCTCTATGTGGGCGCTGCTCCAGGGGGCCACACTGTCACAGTGACACAAACTAAAGAGGCAACATGACTCACCAACAATTTTAGTAATGGAAAGACACGGGCTATTCTGCTCATTGCCAATTCCCTGTGGCACATTGGGGGCATTAGGGGCTTAAATCATGCCACCAACTGAGATTCTTGCTTGTATAATGTGCATCAAATTGCCAAACAATTGAAAATCAGATTTCTTCTAATTTGTGACTTTCCAAAACTTTTAGCAAAAGGTGTTACAATTTTTTTATCACCAAATTTATGTGTAGAGTGCAAGGTGGTTATTAAAATTTCTTAATAAACGTAACCACAGCAATTAAGTTTTCCTCTTCACATTCTCCAGAGTAAAATGCAATAAAAAGTATATTGGGTGGAAATTTTATTAATATATAAACATAAAATTTATGACTGGGCCAAGCAAGTTAATATGAACATTTAAAGTGAAAGGAAAAAATAAAATTGCAGCAGAAGTGCCCAAAGGGTTAAGAGATTGTGCGTGGGAGGTCCGGCCGTCTTTATGCGGTACTGGTATTGTGGTTCTTAACATGTTTAAGGCGTGACGTCATGTTTGTGGAACAGAGCAGTAAATGTATGCCTTCTGCTGTGGTAGCCCTTATAAAATACGGCCGCAAGTATGCAAAGGAAACTTGTATGCTTGTATTACATACGGCTGGGAAGACCACGCTGTGAACTCACAAAGCACTCGGGATAATGTGTGTGTGCTGAGCGTAATATATGTCTGTGTAGAAATGCGATATTTACAATGGGGTTCCATCCAACGGAAATTCCGACCAGCAGACAATTCCCTGCAAAGCCATGAAAAATGCCACTTGCCCTGCATGTAATGATAAATAGCAAAGCGGGAGCTGGGGTTTCAGTTTTACGATGATTTTGGAGGGGGCAAGAGGGACTTTGGTAAAAAAAAAATAAAAAAAATTAAAAAAATGATCCCGTTATGAATTGGGACAATTACCTAATGCGTACTTAATCGCTTAATGTTCACAGGGAGTCGTTGCAAACAGACAGGGTGGATAGCAACATTACTGGGGTAGGAAGCACTAAAATAAAGAAGGTCTGGTCTATTGGCATAAGAGAAAACAATACAATCCCTTTTCATTTGTATAATCGCAGTCTTTAACTTTATTGTGTAAATTTAATATAAACACAAAAAAAACACGGATTCAAATACTTACATAAGAAGCGGCTATTGAGTTTGTAAGTCCTAATGGATTAAATTTGAGATAATGTACTCATTATTGTAAATTATATAGTGAGAAATCACGTGACCATATAAATGCATGAGGCCGTTAAGTCATGTACTATACAGGTCACAGATCTTCTAATATAAATAATAATTAACAGTAAGGAGTGCATTATTCCTTCGAATACTGAAGCGATGACATCAGCACTAACTGATTTTAAATACTAGCATCAGTTAATGGTAATTATTCTATACTATGTCCCAGTTATCTTTAATGTGATCTGATGTGCTGTTCTTTTATTAAGTTAGTGGTATGACAATTTTCTTTACATTATTTGTTTGTTTAAGCATTTCATTTGTCTTTGTAGTTTGAGGTAATTGGGGGTTAATTTCAGTCACTCATCACATGTCTCTGTTATCCTTCATATTCAGTCTTTATAGGCTGTATAGCCAGTGTCTTCGTGTTCGTTTGTTCTAAGCAGAGCTGTAACTAAAAATGTTGGGACAACAAGGAAAACTGACGCCCCCTATCCCTGAACTGTAACCTTTCATCTATGCCCGGGGTAGTTGCCCCTCTCACACAGCCCTGGTTTAAAGTGTGGGGTGTATATTTACTAAACTGTGGGTTTGAAAAAGTGGAGATGCTGCCCATAGCAACCAATCAGATTCTAGCTGTCATTTTGTAGAATGTACTAAATAAAGGATAACTAGAATCTGATTGGTTGCTATAGGCAACATCTGCACTTTCTTAAACCTGCAGTTTAGAAAAAATATACCCCTGGGTTTGTTATACTGTATATGTACTGAATCCTCTATCCATTCGCTGAGAGGATTAAATATTTTTTTTAGCAGAAGTTATGTGCTTATTCATGAGCATATTGACCCAGATTCATTAAGGCATGTAATTGCAACAGCAATTTTGTGCGTATAATGCGTACAATCACTGTGCGCATGCCCAGAAGTGGACAATACGCCATAAAACGCAGCCACGTTCAGTTCATCTTCGAGCGCAAAGAACGTTTACTGCAGCCTATGATTTCAGGCTGGGGAAGGGCCATTTGTCAATGTACAGTAAGGGCGTGCCAATCTCCAGCGTACGCAGCCACATCCGATTCAAGCTCTGGGCATCTTTCAGGTACTTGGTTTTCAGCCGTATCTCCTACTCCACCTACAGGGCTGGTCTAAGGGCAGTTTACTAGTAATGACAGCTGAGCATGCATGCTATTACATGTGTTTGCAAACAGGAGCAACTGTAAGATGACATTCTATGTACAGTAGACGCAGGCGCGGGCTAGCAGATGTCAGCCTGGGGGGCGCACAGGCGGCCGCATCGCGTGTCACACGATGCGGCTGCGTCACATCAGGAGATCATTTATCCGGGGGGGGGCGGCCAGCCGGCCTACCGCCCGGCCCTATCAGCGGTAAGACTGAGCGGCCCCTCTGCCCCCCGGGCCAGCCCGCCCCTGAGTAGACATTCATAACATACTAATAAATGTATTTCATGGAAAAAATAAATAACTTTTATTTTTTAATGTTTTATCATTAATGCCTATATTGTTAATTGAATAATTGTTTTTTTCTGTGCGCACTTTTGTGATTTTATATTCCATATCAGTGCGGGTAGTATCCTGCAATGTGGTAGAATAGAGCAGACCTACACCCGTATTCATCACCCCACGTGTCTTCAGATCCTCTCCTTGTTGAATTCGGGCCTATACCCGATTCACGTGCGTTTTAAAACAAGCACACATTGCGCTCAGTATGTGTGCCTTAAAGAATCGGGATACTGTGTGCTAAACGGATGCTTCTACCTTTATTTAGGTGCGTTGTGGGTGGGAGATGAATCACAAATCAATGAGAGATGAATACAAACAAAGGACGGTGGCTAAGTGGTTAGCACTTCTGCCTTACAGCACTGGGGTCATGAGTTTGATTCCCAACCAAGTCCTTATCTGTGAGGAGTTTGTTTGTTCTCCCCGTGTTTGCGGGGTTTTCCACCAGGTACTCCGGTTTCTTCCCACACTCCAAAAAAACCCCATACTGGTAGGTTAATTGGCTGCTAACAAATTGACCCTAATCTGTGTGTGTGTGTCTATATTAGGGAATTTAGACTGTAAGCTACAATGGGGCAGGGACTGATGTGAGTTCTCTGTACAGCGCTGTGGAATTAGTGGCGCTATATATATAAATGATGATTAAAGGACTGCAGAATGTTTCTCATTTTTGCAGACCCATCTCCCACATCTCTGTGCGATATTATCACAAGAACAAAACTTTTGACTAGTAGGTTATACAATCCTCATTACTTCACTACCCTAGTTGCAAGTGAAGACTCCAAGGTGCCACCTTGAAAGATTATGTGCACGTAATTACTGCTTTATTGTTCACAGATTGATCCAGAATTTTGACAAAACAGCAAATCTCGTTTATTGTTTTCTTCTTTATAATACTGGTTTCTGTTTTCAAAAACAGCCTATTTATACGTATGCACCGTATAGGCTATCATTCCCACAACATTATTATAGCAACCTTTTACACAGTTGTATCGTATTCTATTATATTTTAGGTCTGGATTACTTTTTTGTGAAAAGTTGGTAAGTGTGTTTGACATTTTTATATTTGTTAGCAAATGACCTTCCCATCAACGAGGAATACTGTTTCTAAAACCGCCTGTGTGGTATTCACCCCACCCCGGAGTTGTGTGTGGGAAATTATATAATTACTTTGTGTCTTTACTGTTACAGTAATTTGTTTTTTATTTGCAATACCGACAATATATCAGTGATTTGAAAGAAGTACTTGGGACAGAGTGCAGCAAACTGCTACAAAACTAAAGGCTGCGTTCCCAAAGTAAGTGGATATAAAAACTGTTTTAGAATATTACCTAGTACCAGAATTGCAAATGTCACTATTTTTACCTAGGAATTTATTGTTAATTACAAAATGCGTCATATGGCTTCTGGAGCACATTTCTCAAAGGACTGGCTATAGGCCATCGCCTTTTAAAAAACAGGATTAATTTGATCACCTCTTCCACAGATTACTAAAATTTGACAATTTAGTCTAACCATAGACTGACTTTTAGATAATAAAAGTGTAACTTGACGCTAGAACACTGCTCCGCTCATATGCCGCACTATATTACTAGGGATATTGTGTTACACAAACCACAGCCTCGTTCAGCCATAAAAAGTACACGGCTGCATAGGAAAAGAAACATGAAACTCAATTTCTTTCTCATTGTTTTAATAAAAATTCCACCATTTATAAGGCAAATTGGAAAAACAGTTCCCTTTTAAAGCAGGTATCTTAGCACATATACGAGGCCACACAAAAGCCAAGCTAAACTAAAATGACTCTTTGGTTTACAGAAGGAAACTTTGATAAAGAATCTTGGCGTATAGGGCTGTTACTGTGGTACCACTGGCTGGTGGGTTGAAATGGTCGATGTAGACGGCCTTGAGCATAGTGATTGACAAGCATACCTGCCAATTGTATGGATATGGGCGGGACAGTCCACTCTTAAAGGCCAGTGGATTGTGAGAGTGGGCTAGGCTTAATCAGAAAATAGGCGTGGTTGGGTGAAATGGGGCATGCTTTATATATTTCAGGAGTGGGGTTTATTTAGACACAATTTAAACTATGTAAATGTTGGGAGGTATGGATATGGCCCCCCCAAATCCTCCCTCAACTCAACTGGTAACTCGCAGCCATTATAACTCAATGTTTCAATGAGATATTTTACTGCCTGAAACATACAGATACAAGCAGAAGCTGCACCTCTTAACTAGGGATGTTCACTGACACCCGTGTTTTGGCGTTGGTTTTGGATCTGTATTAACTTCGTGTTTTGGTTTTTGCAAAACTGCTCTCACGTATCTGTATTTTTTTAAAACTTTTTAAAAATTGCTAAAAAATGTTAAAATCTTATCATTTGGCTTTTTTTTTGTTTCTACATTATTGGTAACCTCAGTACCATTAATTTCCAGTTAATTTTTGTCAAGTGACAAGAACACTACTACCCCTCCTGTTTCTGTATGAGCAATGGCACTGAGCAATGTCACTGAAGACTGGAGAGTGACAAGAACACTACTACCCCTCCTGTTTCTGTATGAGCAATGGCACTGAGCAATGGCACTGGAGACTGGAGAGTGACAAGAACACTGCTACCCCTCCTGTTTCTGTGTGAGCAATGGTACTGAGCAATGTGACTGGAGAGTGACAGGAACACTGCTACCCCTGTTTCAATGGCGCTGGATCTCCTGGGGAGGGAGGCACTTAACGAGAGATCCGATGACGCAACAATGACGTTTTGCCTCGATTCAGATCCAAGGAAGCGGGAAAGTACCGAGCCAGCTCGGCTCGTTACTCGGATTGGCGATGGTCCGGGGGGAATTTGGTTTTTCGGAAACCGAGCCTGAGCATCTCTATTCTTAACATATATTCCCGATTTTAATGTGGGAAAAAAAGGCCGTGCTTAATTCGGGAGGGACCATACCCATTTTCTGACAGACCACATCCCTTTGGGTTGCTGAAAATCATGACTGACCCAAGAAGAGTATTATTACTAATAATAATAATGATCTTAAAATAAAAATTTACAAGATAAGTTAACAATAAAACGTTCCTGTTAGTCATTAGATTATGCTATGTTTTTCAGCTTTGTCAATGGCCACATGGAATCTTTAATTGTTTCAATTAACAACACAAGGGCTGGTTTTAATTAGTTAATAGTTATTTCAATGACTGAAAACTGATACCCTATTACCCAAATATCACACAATCTTAGCGGTACAAGTCATACGTATTTGAAATTTACACCCCAAAAAATAAACTACTAGATCAGTCCAGCTGCAATGTATTTTTTTCACATATGCACAATAAGATGATGATTTTCTTTACCGTTCCAGTGCACAGGTGTCTAGAAAAAGAGATTGAAGATAAATCACAATTGACGGCCAAGTTGGCAGCCTGTGAAACTAAGGTCAAGAGTTGAATTAGCGCTGGAATTAACCTCTAGAATTATCGTAAGGGGTGGTCCCTTCAGCTCAGCTATTAAGCACATTTCTGAGTAATTTTAAGCCGTCAGCATTAAGTGCTTTAAATATAATACTTTTCATGAGTCTGAGCCTGCTGGACAGATAGTAAATGTATATACCCCAAAGTGTCCGTAGCTCTTGAAGTACATGGTAAGATTACAGAGCATGGAGAACTGTGTTCTAGAATATCAGAGCCACGGGCAGGCTGCCAAAACGTAAAATTGTGATGTTACCAAATTCTTAAAAAAATGTAAACCTAATACTTCACGAATTTTTAAATATGTGTTTGCATATTCCTGATTTAAGGTACACCAGATGCTTTTAAGAAAATTGTGGTTAGAGCTGGTGGAAATGTCTCTGCGGCTCCGTACAACTAACCTTACAAACTTACACACCTTGGACATATTCTGTACATAACCTAAAAAGTATTTCCTCACTACACTGCAATTCATGATGCTGTGTGTCCCTTTCTCCCCACTAATGCAGGCAGACTTTGGGGTAGATTTACTAAACCTTGTAAAAAGGAATAGTGGACGTGTTGCCCATAGCAACCAATCAGATTCTAGCTGTCATCTTCGTTAATGTACTAGATATAATAACTAGAATCTGATTGGTTGTTATGGGCAACACCTCCACTTTTCTATTTAGAAGGTTTAGTAACGCTACTTCTTCGTGCTTATTGCATTGAAGCCAGGGCGACCAGCAAAGGAATATGGGGAGTTCAACTGTAAGGGAGTGACTGAGGGGTCCAGAGTGAACTGCTTGCATAGGCAAACCGAGGGGGGGGGGGTTCCTAGTGCCTGGAAACCCCCCTCCAAGCCTGAGGCACTGTATAATTGAGGTGGCCGGTCCCTGCCTCCGCTTCACACGGCTCTGCTCAAAAAGAGAGAGCTGCACTTAACAGTAGTGCACGCAGCATTGCCCATGTATATTATGGGGATAGGAAGAGTTGGAGAGCAGCCAAGCTCTCTCTAAAATAATAGCCTCGCCCACATGCATGTTGGCCACGCCCACTGGTGGCGTGGTGTGGAAACCCCCCTCTGCAAATCCTGCATTTGCCCCTGGCTTGATTTTTGGTAAAATTACATTTCTTTTACTTTGGTGATGTGGTGGTTCCCAGTCACGCCACTAATTCCGCAGCGCTGTACAGAGAACTCACTCACATCAGTCCCTGCCCCATTGGAGCTTACAGTCTAAATCCCCTAACATACACACAGACCAAGAGGGACTAAGGGCAATTTAATAGCAGCCAATTAGAGGTGTTAGTGCCATTTAGATTAATTCCCAAAATAAACCCATCTAATAATTATTGCAGGAGATACCATTTATTTTAGGAAATCCACTTTTAAATCTGTTTAATGAATCGCCCATTAATTTCCTCCTTGGTGAAGCCATAGTCTGAAAAAATTACATTGAATAAACCCTTTCTATGCAGATAGTGAATAGTCCTGTTGAAATGGTTGTCTGTCCCCTTGTCACCTGCACAGTTTTCTGTATGATACGCTCATTAGATACATTTTTCAATTGACCTGAAATTGCATTGAAATTTAGAAGTGGCAGTACGGAAAATATAAGTAAATGGAATTTAATAGTTTTACAATGATAGTAGTAGGAGAAGTGGTGGTATGGCAAACCACTGAGTACATCCCCTACTTTGACCACTGCTTATACATAGTATTTAAATGATCTCTAAGGTGCCTTTTTCAAAATGTAAACAAATCCGATTTGTCAATCCTATCCAGGGATGCCATCAAAAATTGTGGGGACCAGTACAAATGAAACGGGCAGGACCCCCTCCCCCGCCTCTAAATATTGCTCTGGCACACTCAAATCCCCCATCCCAAAATTCTTCCACATGCCCCTCACTCACTCCAAAATTCTACCGTATGAATGACAAGGACCTTTTAAGTCTTTCATGTTTTTATATTTAATTATTTATTTGACTTATTTTTCTGGTGTGGCAATATATTTCCCTCTTTTAACTACTATTGTGATGGGGAAATAGATTGGTGGTTTCCTCCGGGTGCACAGGTTTCCTCCCACCCTCAAAAAACATACTAGTAGGCTAATTGGCTGCTATCAAAAGTGACCCTAGTCTCTGTCTCTTTGTGTATGTTGTGGAATTTAGACTGTAAGCTCCAATGGGGCAGGGACTGATGTGAGTGATTTCTCTGTACAGCGCTGCGGAATTAGTGGCGCTATATAAATAAATGGTCATAATAATAATTTTTATTATAATGTAAGTATCAACGCCCCATGTTGACCACGTCCCCAACACAATGTGGCTACGCCCTTGGCAGCGTCGCCACTCCGCGGTGGCACACAGTTTATTCCCTGCTCATCAACAGAGGTGGGCCTGTGTGCTTTAAATGCCAGGGCCAATTTTTAGTCCCAGTCCCGCCCTGCTATAGTGTGTACCCAGCTGTACACTTGAAAGAAGAACTCCATCCAAAATAGTTTTCAAGGAGTTAAATTCAAAATGATATATACCTAGCGTGCATCATTCTCTGAATTCATCCAAGGTCCCGTACATACACTGCTTTCTTCTCTTTCAGTTTGATAAATAGACCCCTCAGAATACTGAGACGTGCCCTTGTTCACAGCAGCGAAATTCATGTCTGTAATATTAATATCACTAACAGTACAATGAACAACATTAACAATCTAGCAGAGAAATACGAATCAGAATCAGGCGATCTGTATTCCTAATAACACTATTAATTGGTTTCAAGGTCTTCAGTCCCATTATTCTGCTGAAGTCCCTGCCAGAGCCTGCGTTAATGTGAAGGTTATACTTTATTCTGATGCTTTCAAAAAATGAACATAAATAAAACAAACATTTGACACTTATGCTAACTTACTCTTTTAATCAATATGAATTGAACCCATCATAGAACGGGCTTTGTTATTAATGGCTGGTGACCTTGTGAAATTGCCGAATAATAAAAATAAATAAATAATATTTTACATGAAAAGGTGTTTGTGTTCTAATCATTTCATTAAAGAAAAACATAGACCCAACGGAGTATTCAGCCTGAGTCAATATACTTAAACAGTATTGTGATGCGACGTGAGTGTCATCAAGCACAAACGCATTTGTCAAGCAGTTTATTTTGAAGGAACTACCTTTATATTATTGCGAGAGAGGTTTTTATTATATCAAATGAACGGGATGGGGTACCTAATTCCCATAGCGGAAATATCGGCACTTAACTTGATCATGAACATGTCGGCAGGCTAAACACCAACACTTCATTTGTGCTGACAGTTCACAATGTCGATAGTGTGATTGGCGACACTGTGTCATACATCGTAATTCAGCAGATGCTTTTAAAACTTGCTGTCTGGCACGCTCACTCTATTCGTTCGTCCCTCTGCTCTAGGCGCAGAACCTTGTGCCATAATTATCTTAGGGTTTAAGGTTAAGGTTAGGGTTAGGATTAGGGTTAGGGTTAACCCTAACTCCTAACCCTAACACCCCTAACCCGTAAGATAATACTTACAGGAAATAAATAACAGGCGGGTCCGTCTAGCGCCGCTTTAAGGGAAGTCAGTGTTTGTAATCACGTCATTTTCAGCAGTCTACAAGACAGCCAATCGGAATATGAAGTCATCTAGATTGCTATCAGTAGTTATCTTGGTAGGTCGGTGTACTAAGTAATCGCACTCCTCATGTCGTTCTGTCCTCTGTCGGGGTAGTCAGTATCGTAAAACTGACTACCACTGGACTGTCCTGCTCTCTCCTACCTGTTCTTCTCACTTTCACCACCTGTGGCTGCTGGTGTCTTTAGCTCAGTTGCTGCTTGTCTGGATCCTGGAATGTTGGAGGCCCTTTTTAGCAAAAAAATTGGTACATGAAATTTAGAAAACTCCAACGAGCCATGGTGTTAAATCAATAAAACCCACGTATAATAATTAGGACTCTCTTAATCCTCAACATTGACATAATAATATTCACATATGATAAATATATCTATTTCCCTCCAATCAGCCCTGACATTAAATTAATAGCATAGACATTTAATAAATAAACCTTTTGCCCTCCCTTCAAACAGCCCCACCAATAAATTAATAGCATTTACATTTAATAAATATAATCATTTTCCACAACCATCCCTGGCATTAACTAATAAATATTCAAATTTAATAAACACCGCTCCTCTCCAAACTCAGCTGCACATTCAATCAATAGCCCCAAACCACCCAGCTTTAAATTAAAGCTCTCATTTCCCCTTCTTAAATTAAGTTGCCTCACCAATAAATTAAATTGCTCTACCATCACCTCAGAAATAAAATAGCACCCATAAAATAATTAGTCCCCACCTACAGTCCATTAAATTAATAGCCTACTTCCTACCCACTCCCTTCCCTTCCACATTATATTGACATACACCCCCTACCACACACATTATATAAGCATACCCCACTCTCTTTCCTCACAAAGCTTTAATCATACATGCCCCCCTCTGCCCACCAGCTTTAAACACACAAGCCCCCCTCTGTCCAGCAGCTTTAATCACACATGCCCCAACTCTGTCCAGCAGCTTTAATCACACACCGCCTCTGCCCAGCAGCTTTAATCACACATGCCCCCCCCCCTCTGTCCAGCAGCTGTAATCACACATGGCCACCCTCTGCCCAGTAGTTCTAGTCACACATGGTCCATCTGCCCAGCAGCTTTAATCACACAGGCTCCCTCTTTGCCCAGCAGCTTTAATCATACATGCCCCCTCTCTGGCCAGCAGCTTTAATCACACATGTCCCCCCTCTGCACAGCAGCTTTAGTCCCACATGGCCCCCTCTGCCCACATGCCCCAGCATCACATTACTCCTTCTTACCTTTTTCTCCACTAGTTACTCACAGGAAGAATTGCAGCAGCCCGCCAGTACTGTGTATCATGTGATGGCTGCAGGGAATTTAACCACTACACTGTCTTCACTTGATAAAAGTTTGAACCCTCATCCCACCCTTCCCCGTTTGCAGCGTGCCGAGAAATGCATTTGCTAGGGCGGCCGGATCGGCTCATTTAGCTATCGGCCCTTCTGGCATTTACCAGACATGCCAGGTGGCCAATCTGCCCCTGCTCTATAGCAAATTACTTCAGATACAATTTCTGTGACGATTTTACCAATGACTGAAAGTCTCGATGAGCATGCCGATTCAGGCGTTCACACCTACACAATTTATCTTCAGATCTGTGCTCTTAATCTATCATAACCATCTGCTGAAAAGTCTGCAGCGAGCTGGCTGGCTAAAATTAGTGACAGGGTAGCGGTGAAAATACGACAGTTTACTTATCACTTCACCTGGACAGCCTCAGGCGATATGCATGTGTGTGACCCGTAGAGCCGGTACAGCCGTATAGCCGGGTCACGCATGCTCAGTGGTACTGAAAGCCAAGGCTTCGGACTTTAAGTTCCACTTATTAAAAAAAAAAAAAAAAGTAAAAAAAATTTATAAAAATATTTTTTTTTCTTAAAAAAATCAACAAATATTCTAATAGTTGAACATTGAAAAAAATGTTTAAACAATGTTTTCATTCATTTTCTTATGTTATCACCATGCAGAGAAGCTGATAACAGAATAAATGTGATGCTTACTAAATAGGCTTCAGGAAAACCCGACAAATCTTAGCGCCAGCGGTAACTGATTGATGTATTCACTCATGGTTTAGAATTGAAGGACCAGTGTGTCATTGTTCTGGAACGTCAACTAAGGCTCTCTGTGGACACCAAAGTATGAGTGGCTTTCCTTATGTATTTTGGATCAGAATTCGCACATATCTCACACAAGACACTGCAAAAACCTTAATTCATGCATCATCATCTCCCGCATCGACTATTGCAATTACCTCCTTACTGATCTTCCCCAAAACAGACTCAAACCCCTACAATCTATTTTGGACACTGCGGCAAGATTGATTTTCCTTGCAAATCGTTATTCCTCTGTTGAATCACTCTGTATGTCTCTACACTGGCTGCCTGTTTTCTACCGAATCCAATATAAAATACTTTTACTAACCTACAAGGCCATCAACAAAGCTGCACCAACATACATCTCCTCTCTTGTCTCAAAATATCTCCCAACTCGGCAACTCCGTTCTGCACTAGATCTGTGTCTCTCATCCACCCTCATTACATCCTCCCATTCCCGGTTACAGGACTTTTGTCGGGCTGCACCCACTCTATGTAATTCTCTCCCTTGCACAATAAGACTCTCCTCTGGTCTACAAACTTTCAAGCGTTCTCTGAAAACCCACCTCTTCAGACAAGCTTATAATATTCCTCAACCACCCTCTTAACCTCACTACATTACCCTATCACCATCCGTTACACAATTTCACACAAGACAACTGCCTCTTGATCAACATTGTTGTGTGACAGGATCATTTAGCTTATGAGTCACTTTAACCTTTGAAGTCTGGCTGGGCCAAAATGCAAAATGTAGACTTAACCTCATGTGTCAAACTCCCATTGTCCCATAGATTGTAAGCTTGCCAGCAGAGCCTTCTCACCTCTTTGTCTGCTTTACCCAGTTTGTTTATTAGTTTACTATGTTTGTCCCCAATTGTAAAGCGCTACGGAATATGTTGGCGCTATATAAATAAATGATGATGATGATGATGATTTTGGATATTTGGATCTATTATAATCTTCCATTTTATTGATCGAATTTTGCGTACGCTTTTTGTACTTTCTCTACACACCTCCTGTGTAAAATAAAGTAAAATCACGCACACAATCATACATATCTTAAAGATTGACCGTCCCTTCAGAAAGGGACAACTGAGAGTTATGGCTTTTATTGTGCATCATATATACAAGGAGGTCTGTAGCGCTATTAATCTCAGGATCTTGTTAAGATTAGAAAAATGCCTCTCACTGTGTTTATAGGTATGTATTTACACAAAGTTGGAATGATTGATATTTGAAATTAATGTAAAAAATGTTATCAGCTGGAAAGCGAGCCGGCCGGGTATCTCTGAATCTCATTAGCTGGGTCACATGCCCCGGTAGCCACCCAACATATGTTCTCTGCGTTTATTATTGTTTGCGTAAGATTTATGGAAACTCCATGACTGGTGTCTGCTAGCTTTGAAAGTGAAATAAGAGAAGTTGTGGAGTTTATGTAATGTTTAGAACTAAATAAACAAAGGACCGGCAACTTCCATCACTGTAACACAATCCAGACACAATAAGGGACTGTAGATGAAAGGAGTGTTACAATGACTGACACACAGGGATGATGAATGGAGAGAACAGTTCCTCCTACCTGCTAATATGACAAACCGTAATATTAATTGCAAAAATATATAATTTTTAATTTCCATTTTCTTCTTAAAATCTATTACCAACTTCTCATACTTGTATTGTGGTTGTCCTACTATTGGAGCTGCTTTCATTTGTCCTGGGGGTGGGGTGGACTCCTATTGTCCTATAGATTGTAAGCTTGCGAGCAGGGTTCTCTTACCTCTCTGTCTGTATGTATTACCCAGTATTGTCTTATTAATGTTTGTTCCCAATTGTAAAGCGCTACGGAATTTGCTGGCGCTATATAAATAAATGTTGATGATGATGATGATTGATCTAAGACCAAACTCGACAATATTCCAGGGTTCATCCCTAAAGTATTGATATAATAGTGAAAAATTACCCTGAAGACATTTAATTTATTATTATTATCTTTTATTTATAAGGCGTTGTACATGAAATTTTACAGTAGTGTGCAATACTCAGACAGCGACGATCCATAATACATTTCATAACACATTATAAAACTAAATATAACTATACAAAGACCAGACATCTACTAACTAACATTACATACAGACAACTTGGTTCCATGTCCAACATGAAGTAGGCCTGGGCTCAAGATGACAGAGCGAGGGAAACAGGCCTGGAGGTACAGAGGGTGATAGAATAGAGGCAGGAGAACACGAGGAAAGAGCGGGGGCGCATGCAGGGGGGTTTCTGAGTCTCCAGAAACCCCCCCCCTCCCCTCCGCGGATCGTTCGGCCAAAGGCAAAACATGCCAAATATTTTTTCTTTTACAGCACCGCCGCGACGCTTCTGTCACAGCGCCGCGGCTGCTGTATATCTCCTGTTCGGCGAGAAGGAGCTGCTGCGCATGCGCGAGCATAGCTGCTCCTCCCTTGAATACCCGGCATCACTGGCTGGCTTCCCTGGGGCACGGTAGGGCTATTTCAAGTGATAGAGCAAATATTAATAAAAGAGCTGCAGATACTGGCCACAGTGAATCTGATGTAGTATCTTTTATTATAGACCAAAGACTCCATTTCTGGGCAGCCTGCAGGATTCCTCTACTTTTTTATTCCTATAATACAATATTTATATATAATCACACAGCTCTGCATCCCCTGCAGGCTCCCCAGAAATGGAGTCTTTGGTCTATTAATAAAAAAAACTACATTAGATTGATTGTGGCCAGTATCTTATCTCACCATGTAACCCAATAACAAATCTATATAAATATATATATATAAACATATATATATATAAATATTTATTCATACATGTATATATATATATATATATATATAGTCCAAACTTGTGTCATGTTATAAATGTTTTTTGTTTGTTTTTGTTGTTCTTTTTTTCTTGTACATTAGTATTGTTAGTTTTAAAGTGTGTTATCAATGCTATTTTGATGTGCGGTATCCGTGTTAGTTTTAATGTGGAGTATCAATGCTAGTTTTAATGTGTGTTATCAATGCTATTTTGATGTGCGGTATCAGTGTTAGTTTTAATGTAGAGTATCATTACTAGTTTTAATGTGTGTTATCAATGCTATTTTGATGTGCGGTATCAGTGTTAGTTTTAATGTAGAGTATCATTGCTAGTTTTAATGTGTGTTATCAATGCTATTTTGATGTGCGGTATCATTGCTAGTTTTAATATGGAGTTTCAATGCTCATTTTAATGAAGGGTTTAGATTGTTTTAATGTACAGTATTTTAGTGTGTGGTAGGAATGATTTTTTTATGCTTTATTTTGCTTTGTTTTCCGAATTCAACTATTTGGAAACCCCCCCTTAAAAATCCTGCGTTTGCCCCTGAAAGAGGGTCCCGCTCGTGAGATCTTACATCCTAAAGTGAAGGAGAAGACACAAATAGGGTGGCACCGAGTGGGGTAGTGGAGGTGATAGCAGAGGCTAAGGAGTTAAGAGGAGGACTGATAGGATTGAGTAAAGAAATTAGTTTGAAGGGCACACTTGAAGCCTTGGAGAGTGGAGGCTTACCTGATGGGCGTGGGAGATCAATACACAGTTGAGGAGCAGCCAGGTCAAAGACGGTAGTGGGGGAGGTAATCAGTGTGGTCGTGAGGCTGCAGTTGTTGGCGGAGTTGGGGGGACAGGCAAAGGGTTTGGGTAGAGATGAGATTGGCAGATGAAGGGCGGGAGGATTGGTTGAGAACTTTGTAGTTTGATTTTAATTCTGTAGGCCATGGGGTGCCAATGTAGCGATTGGCAGGGTAGTGGGAGAGAAAATTAAGGTGGGCATTAAGGATAGATAGTGGGGCATGGGACTAAACCAGGTGCCAGGTGTTTACAGAGGGCAATAGCTTGAAAGGATGCTAGCACGCTTACATGTAATGCTGAATTTCTTATTAACAAGCAAATGGAGACATGTCAAAGTATATGAAATACTGTGTATTAATGAGCTTCATTATATACCTGAAATAAATTGTGCATTTATGTTTAAATCTGTCTGACTGGCACACGGTCTGCACAAACCGGACTATCAATGTCTATGAGGATAGTGCTGTTTGACATCGCTCCACAGCAGTGGCTCACAAAAGGTGAGACACAAGCTACATAATACAAGGCTTACTGGAAGTTGTAGTACACCAGCGGTAAAAGGACCACTCACTACAAAAGAACAGTATAATCATATTGAGATATACTGTGGGCTACCAGTCATGTAGTATTTAGTTGTCCATCATGGGGGCACAAAGACACAACTTTCCTACCAAGCCGCCCTCTGCACCCCTATATATTCATGGGTGTTCCTATAATGGGCAGCCTGAACTAATTGTCTCAGTTTTCTTGATGTATTTCATATACCTTAGTTTGAAAAGAAGCAGCATTGTAATTGCTGACATCAGAGTGTTTAATATTGGAATAGCTGTTGCTTAATTTGTGTCATTCAGGATGTAAGTGGTTCACTGATCACTTCAGATTTAAGTTCCCTTTTCCCAACAAGTTGCATAACGCTCAATTGAGACACAGCCACGCCCCCGCTGAACAGGGGAATGACCACATCACATTGTGGGCGGGCCACATTCCCCAGGGGGCGTACCTAACTCTCCTTAAGCACCAAGCCATCCCAGCCCACTCGGATAAATACACCCCTGCAGAGCGGAGGTGAGCGTGACATACGACACTACATTCTGATAGTCGAGACAAAAGTCCTAATTGGCAGGACAGTAGGACAGTCCCCTATCATTTGGACTGGCCCATCTAAATTGGGACAGTTGTTAGGTATGAGGCTGTTTCATTGGTTGAAACAGTGTTACTGTTTGACTATTCAGGAAACCGCATGATTTCATTGAGAAATTGCTGCGGCTTCCTTAAATATGAAATCACAGTGGTTTCACTGACAAACCCTCCTGTGATTTAGTTGGGTGGAAAATGACTTGGTATTGACTCTTCACATTACTTTGGACATGCTGCACTGGTTCCAGAGCAGGTGGAAGAAGGGGTATTCCGCTTCACAGTATATGTTACAAGATCAAAGAAAGATAGGGAAAAATATACACAAAGGCTTGGAGGAAATCCCTATTCTTAGTACTACAACTTGCTAGAATAACTCCTGGGGGTAAATGTATCAAGCTGGGAGGTTTAAGGTGGGTTTGAAAAACCATTTAGATTCTAGCTATCATTTATTTAGTACATTCTACAAAATGATAGCTAGTATCTGATTGGTTGCTATAGGCAACATCTCCACTTTTCAAACCCGCTGGAAAACTCTCAGCTTGATACATTTAACCCCTGATATTTAAAATAGGACATTTGAACAAAACCCCTTTAGAAAGCTCTGGACCACACTGTTGCTGCCTTTTAACAGATGGGTTATGGATAACTAATCTTCTGTAGCAACATCTTTACCATGGAAACCAGTCTACAACTCTAAATTGTTTCCATGGTATTGATATTGAAAGGAAAGTTTATTATTCTTAGTTTTCACCAGTATATTTCAGGCAGAAGTTCTTTTTCAACATACACGAGTTATTCTAGCAAGTTGTACTATTCAGTTTAATGATTTAAATAAACAAATTCATTTTTGAGTACAGTTATCCGATAAGGAATAAGATATAAGGATGGCGGGGAGGTGGGTTTTTAAAGAATTTGTATCCCCTGACAATTGGTGAAATAGAGGGCGGGAAAGTCATACAAAAAATACTTTTATTTCATTAAGCAGGAAGAAATGTAAATAGCAGGAAGGCGTTATATATTTTGGAAGCTAGTGCCACTGGCTACAGAAGGAAAGGCAAACAGATAGGGGAGTATATTTACTAAACTGTGGGTTTTAAAAAGTGGAGCAACCAATCAGATTCTAGCTGTCATTTTGTAGAATGCACAAAATAAATGAAAGCTAGAATCTGATTGGTTGCTATAGGCAACACCTCCACTTTTTCAAACCCGTAGTTTAGTAAATCTAGCCCAGAGTCTTTAACATACCAAGGAGCGAAGTTTATTGGGAAATTACAGTAATCACCACTGAAAGGGAATAAATAAAAAATGTTTATTAAGCCAACAATTAATTATTAAACAATAAATTTGCATTTAATGTATTACCATCTCTATTAGCTGAAATTAATTGTAATCATTTCTTTTTTCCAGCTATTTGGAGCTCTGCGTAGTACCATAGTACCACTTCTGCTGTTCTGCGACAGTAACATATTATTCTACTATTCTGCTAAGTATTACTTTTCTTGTCCTTCAGCAGTTCTCAGGATATTACTATGTTACTTCATAATAACAGATCTCTTGTTCTGTGTGCTAGGTGCAATTGAACAATATGCAAAAATGTTTCCGCACAGAGAGCATTAGTGGATACAGCTAATCACCGTAACGTATATTTGGTTTATCTCAGCTTGTCCTAGTGTTGAACATGCTTAGGAGGACTGTACTAACAAAAATGTGTGGGACACTAGGGGCTAGATTTACTAAGCTGCGGGTTTGAAAAAGTGGGGATGTTGCCTATAGCAACCAATCAGATTCTATCTTTCATTTATTTAGTACCTTCTACAAAATGACAGCTAGAATCTGATTGGTTGCTATAGGCAACATCCCCACTTTTTCAAACCCGCAGCTTAGTAAATCTAGCCCTAGGTCTCTCACTTTAGAGAGGGTGTTCCTGCTGTATTAGTTAGAAACTGGACAGGCTAGGACTTTTGTTTATGCTTAGCTTATATTTTGGAGCTGCTAAATAAAACTAGCTGCAGCTACATACTGGAACGGTGTTATATTGTTTGGCTGGTGCATAGTCAGGGCATTCATCTACCCCAGGAAACGGGACCTCTAACCAGGTCTTGCGACAATATATATATATATATATATATATATATATATATATATATATATATATATATTTATATATATATTATATATATTTACCTCATTATATCAGTCCAAGAAATAACCCTCCACCCTCCACATGGATGAGAATAAATAGCTTTGCTCAAGTAAATATCTTCTTCTTAGTTCAACACTACAAAATATTCTGTGTGGGACAAATAATAGAAAATAGTTTTGCAATATTCTTTGGCGTTTCCTCGGAGTGTTGCTAAATAGTTGGCAACAAGTTGCTTTTGTTTGACTTAGACTAATTTGAGCCGATTAGAGTCTGTAAATCTCTTTTGCATCGGTACATTACGTCAGGCTGTCACACGTCCAGTGTTTTTATTTGGAGAGGGTTTTGGCTAAGAGAACGCTGATTCCTACAGAGTTATATTTGCTTTGCATTTTCATGCTTCCATAGATAATATGCTTTGCTGTGGCAAACAGCATGGGAGACTCATTGAGAAGACAAAACGGACCATTCTTCATGGTGCTCACAAACCAGGCAAGGACTATGAACCCTAGACTAATTGATTTGTGCTCAGGCCGGAGTGTCATTTCATATCCTTAGCTAATTACAGATAAGATTGACGTACAAGTGTTGAATTATACACACAGAACCACACATCGAGATCCTTTAAAATGATTTTGCATCTTTTCCACAGAAGAGAAAGGAATGAATTGAAACAGCTGGATATACTGCTTTGCTGAATGATCTAGGACCAAGCTTTCCCAGCAAGATTTCCAGCATATATTTCAAGTCAAGGTAAGGGTAATATGCAAATTAATATCAAATATTATTCCATATTATAAAGGGTTGCGGGCAATGGCATAGCTATTGGAGTAACAGGGGTCATAGGTGCCATGGGGCCTGGTAGCCTTGCTGCTCTATAGCCCTGCCCTGAACTGCGATGGTCGCGGTACAGAGGGAGCTTAGTGTATACCTGATGTGTGACAACTGACACTACAAGGAGTTTGAATCCCCAGTGGACCTGAGTGCAAGCCAGAATTCTAAAGCTCAAAGCTTAAATTCTGCTCAGAGGGAACTGTGATGTTCCCTTCCTGTCTGAGCAGGAGATGCAGAGCAGTGAGCATTGGAGGAAAAGGAGGTGACCCGCCTTAAATATATTATATAAATAAATAATATATATTGGACAGACTTCATGTATTGATACAGACTGTGTATATGCCAACAGCGATGGATTATTGATATCCATTAAGTTAGAAGAGGGAATCAATTGTGGATCTAAGCGGGGCTATTCATTAGGATTAACTAATAATGAAATGTAAATATTCCATATTCAGGCATACTGATAACTGACAACAGGGGACATTGTAGCCCAGAATGTTTGTAATTTACTGGTATAGAATTGAGATTGGACAACTCAACATGACAGCAGCTTCCGACCTTTGGAATCCAAAATAACACAGAGCACAAGTGATCTGATATGTACAGCTGAGATGTTTCCTACGAGTTGCGGGACCTGATCTCATATTGACTCTGAATTTATATTGAAGTGAAATCTGCAGGTGTTTCATTACTATTCCCATAAAAAGACTGCTTACTGGTGAAGTGTTTCACCTGAGAGTCACGGGTTAGAACTCACCACTCATTGGTATTCCATCTCTCATTATATCAAACTGTGCTTCATTTGATAAGGAGGATTTTACTCATTGAACTCTGAGTTGATGTTAAAAAAAAACTGGTGAATAATATGGTGATAATGATTTTATTTTCAGAAAGACCAGTATACTTCAATATTGTGCAATATATTATATAGGAAGACAGGTAATAATTGTATGGAATTCTGCCACTACATGAATAGACATGTAGGGCCTGATTCATCCAGGGATATAAATGGCGACTTGGTGCATATGTGAGAAGTTGTCCCACAAAACCCATGAAGAGGGTGAAAACAGAAGAGAATGAAGACTTACCTGATTGTCAGGTGGCAGCAGGTAATCTTTCTTGCAGGCTTCCCCAGTACTGGCGATAGCGAATCAGAAGCGATTCGCTATCAACCAATCAATGGCCGGAACGGTGAGCCAATCAGGGCTCACCGCCGGCCGTTTGGATTTTTGATGCCACAATGAGCCAATCAGGGCTCCTTGGGTCCCCGCTCTGCGCCAACGTGACAGCTATTTTACAGAAGATGAAGGACACTGAGGGACATCAGGAGAGAGCAGCAGAGGCAACACCCCACTGGACGGCAGGGAGCCCTTGTCAGAGCTAAGAGCGCCCCTGCCAACGACATGAGAAGGAAGACGATGTGGTCAGGAAGGAAGTCAGAAGAATTAAGGAGACTGAAACAGGGTCCACTGTGGGAGCAAGTCGAAGGTGGTCGCCATCGCCAGATGGTACCCCATCGGAGAGACCAGCAGAAGACCCTGAGAACAGGAAGGGCCTTCGGGCAAAACCCTTCCAGGCCCACGCCTACACTCTGTTCCTCTAGTACCCTTTCGGCATAAGGCCCTAGCTCATATCGGGAACTAGGCCCATCTGGAAGTAGTGGTGCATTAGTTAGGTGTGTCAGGGACATTATTACTTACCTTCTGGGCACTATTAGTTAAAATCCAGGCTTAGCCTGTGGTGCAAGTTAAGTTCAGGCTTTAGGCCTGTGGCCCAAATAACTTAGGTATTGAGCCTATGGTACTTAATTAAGCAGGCTTAGGTCTGCGGGGCTCTTTGAAGTCTGCTATCTTGTACATTCCTCTTTGGGGCTGCATAGTGGCTTAGTGGTTAGTACTTCTGCCTCACAGCACTGGGGTCATGAGTTCAATTCCCAACCATGGTCTTATCTGTGTGGAGTTTGCATGTCCTTTCCATGCGTGGGTTTCCTCCGGTTGCTCTGGATTCCTCCCACACTCCAAAAACATACTGGTAGGGTAATTGGCTGCTATTAAATTGACCTTAGTCTCTCTCAGTCTGTACGTGTACATTAGGAAATTTAGACTGTAAGCTCCAATGGGGCAGAGACTGATGTGAGTGAGTTCTCTGTACAGCACTGCGGATTTAGTGGCGCTATATAAATAGATGACGATGATGATGGGCGCAAATAAGTAAATTCAGGAATAGCCTGTGGCCCCTTTTAATTCAGGTACTAGCAGTTAGTAGGTAATTGGCCTTTGTAAAATGGCGCCTGATTTGTTCCCCATTGCTTTCCATTTTAGCATTATAGGTGGCCATTTTGTGTGGTCCCTGCCATTGTGAGTGTGGCACTACACTGTACTGTGTTGTGTGTTTCTGTGTAAGTATTTTCCCTTCCAGGATCCAGAAGTCAGGCCCCCATTAAAGGTAGGCATTATTTCCCATGCCTGCAATTGTGATAGGTATCGGTGCACTGTGGGACTTGGGCTAGAGTACGTCATCACATCTAGTGTTTGTAGTGTTATAATTGTGCCTCATCTGATCACATGGTGTTGTTTACATCAGGGCGCTGTTTGTTGGTATTGTAGATAGCACTAGTGTGGGAGGAACGTAGCAGACGGTATCATTGCAAGGTGAGAGCCAATGATTCCATGGACTTCCCTCAGTATTCGGTGAGTACATGGGGTGCAAGGGGAAATTCTCTGTGTCTTCAGTTTTCGCCTTTAGCACTCGCTACATATACATTCTGCAAAAACACGCTGCACATTCCCAGAACTGGACCATGCGCCACAGAATGCAGCAATGTTCAATTAATCTTCGAGCGCAAAGGACGCTTACTACAGCCTACAATATTGGGTAGGAAATGGGGTGAAGAAACGGGCGTTTGCCTGCAGTCAGTGTACAGTAAGGGTGTGACAATCTTGAGTGCACACAGCAGTATCCAATTAAAGCTCTGGGCATCTCTCAGGTCAAGATTTAAAGCCATATCTCTTGCTCCAGCTACAGGGCTAGTCTAAGTGCCGGTTACTAGTGATGACGGCTGTGTATTCATGCTATTACATGTGCTTGCAATCAGAAGCAACTGTAAACATTGATTTTATATACAGTAGACATCATAATATACTAATTAATGTATTTCATGGAGAATTTTTTCTTTTTTAATAAACACTGTTTTAATTTTTTTAATGCTTTATTATTAATGACTATGGGCCTGATTCATTAAGGTAAGTAAGGCAAAAAAATGAGTAAGTTTTCTCCTGGAAAAATCCATGTTACAATGCAAGGGGTGCAAATGAGTTTATTATTTTGCACATAAGTTAAATACTGGCTGCATTTTTATGTAGGACGCAAATACTTCATAGCTTTATTTTTACACTGACATTAAAAGTTAATCTAGAACATGCCCTACCCCAATTATAAATCTGTCCTCACATTTTAAGTTTACCACCCCCCCCCACTCCAATACAACATGGTTTTGCCAAGGTCCAATAATAATTCTTTTTTTTTGCTTTCCTTTCCTTAATGAATCAGGCCCTATATCATTAACAAGTGACATTAGCTGAATAGTTTTTTTTGTCCTTCACTTTATTTTGTGATTTTATATTTTTTGTACTTGTTTGATTAATTAATCATTCATTCCAGTGCAAATAACATCTTTTAGATATAGAGAGAAGTTCAGAAAAAAAGTCATAGAGTTACAGCTCCCTCCCCATATAGTGCACTGCAGATGTATTCTATTGACAGTGAGACGGGGAAGTTTGATGTAACTTTCCGATATTCTCCTTAATGCAGGGAATTCCTCACTCATCGTGTAATCCGGGAAAGCTTCAGTTTTGTGTTGTCAGCTTATAGGTGCAGTCAACAAAAGATGGAAGCCCTGGGTTTGTATTCTGCAAAAGTTATAATAAAAGCTGAACCATCGATAGGGGATTTCTCCTAATAGATTGCATTTGAAAATCGACACTTTTGTATGACCGACCCAACGCGTTTCAACCCTGAGTGGGTCTTTTTCAAGGTATGGGGTGTGTCTAAATGAACTTACTTAAATAGTGTCTGATAATTACAACATATGTGTAATGGTCTACTATTATGGGGACCAAGAACATGTGGAAGTCAAATAATTGGATGAAGTCGTTCTATAGTAACAAATATCAATTGTAATAGTGTTCCGTGCGATTGTGATTCGTACGGTACGTCATAGCAAGGTTAATAACACAATCGCATGAGAAAACAACACAAACACACACACACACTTTAATTTGTAAATAGTACACCTTTAATAAAGTTCCAACTCACATGAATTTATTAGCAAAACTTAAAGGTTATTAATGCAAAGATGAATTTACATTACAGGTATTTATGGTTCAGATCATAAGAAATGTATGGTATTTAGTATTATATCATTCCTCATTTCACCAGAAATACGTTGATAGCAGTGTAGCAATCACTCTTAGAGATCGCTAGTTATGAATAAATAAGATTGATACTCTATATTACTGTAGGCAGCACATGTATATAGGTTGGTTTAAACTGGATTAGGTCGGTTCCCTCAGCCACAACATGTGCTCAGCTGTTGGAGTGAGCTGCCCCCACCTTTGGAGAGGAATCCTTTGAACTGACCTATGATCTGCATTGTACTGGACTGACCTGACTCCTGGAGCAATGAAGAAAGACCTTAGTTTATCTTTGTGTACATTGTGACATCATCACTGTTTTTTTGTTAACTGAAACTGTATATAAGCAAGTCCCTGGGCTAGTATTAAATCTCTCTTCTTGACTGCAGACTACAAGACTGAATAAGGACCTGGGCCCAGGGAGCGCTTGCGCAATGTAATCGGATATACTTTTCTGAATTATGTTATACCTTTTTATAAATCATCATGGTTTACTGCTGCAATTTTTGCTATTAAATCTCTTTGTGCTTTGGAACCATATTAATCGCATCGGACAATAGTTATTGGCAGCGACAAGATGAAAATTACAAACATTACCAAGGATAAACAGAGATTGTTTTGATCCTTTGTTCATGCATGGTAGAAAATAAACTAAAAAGGATATACAAACTATAATTATATAATAGATGCGCATAAGATTAAAAGGGGTACTGGTATTGTGTCTAAATAATTCAAACATATTATGCACTACAAACAAACTCTAACTTTTAAAAACATAAATCTAATATATGACCTAAATAGATAATATTGTAAAAAAAAAATTATGGAAATAATTAAATGATCCATGCTCATGTGAATACTGAATAACATATAAGAAAAATAAACCCCTCTATTACGAAGTAGATTATAATCTTATAAAATTCCAAATATATACCTATGCTAAAATTGTATAAAGGAATATTTTACAGAAAAAAAACTTCTTGAAAGTTAATACAAACATCATATGTGAACATAATATAATTTTAAAGCAAATACATAGATTCAGAAGGTCATCCCTAGGTATAAAATATAATAATCACATGAACCACTTCAATAAGTAGTCCACATTTAAACCTTCTGGTTTGTAATTGGAAAATCCAACTCATTTCTTTCTTAGCAAGGTCAATGGTTATATCTTGTTTACGCCAATTTTTTTTCCTACCAAATCTATTCCTATGAATTGGGCTAAGGAGTCAATAGAATACTTATGTGTGGTTCGAAAATGGTCAGAAACTAAATGTTTATTAAATCCCTTTTTGATATTGCGTATGTGTTCGACTAATCTTGTTTTTATTGGTTGGATGGTTTTGTCAATATACTGAACAGATAAATAATATTATGTGTGTTACATGTGATACATTTCTTAAAATTATACTTTTTCCTTTTATGTGACATAAATTCAGTAATTTTATTAGTGAAACTGAGACATGATCTACAAGCCATGCAAAGCCCAAGTCTATAAAAACCTTTGTTCTTCACTAATGTAAATTAACTTTTTTCTTTATATGCACTTTTAAGTAAATTATTTTTTAAATTTAAAGCCAGAGGTGTCCAAACTCAGTCCTCAAGAGCTACCAACAGTTCATGTTTTCAGGATTTCTGTCTGTAGAAACAGGTGGGATAATTATTGACTCAGCCAAATAGATCAACTCACCTGTGCATGATTAAAGAAATCCTTAAAACATGAACTGTTGGTAGCCCTTGAGGACTGAGTTGAGGACTGAGTTTATACTGCTCCTTGTATATCATTAGGATTTAAATAGCCATGTAATTGAGAAACAGATTAGTGTCGAGACACTTTATGTGAAAGTATATATAAAAAATAAATACATGCAATGTCTTAATATGACACCAAACCATCCCACTTTATAATTATAGTACTAGAAACAAATATATCCATATATATTAAAATTTAATTAATATTAAGTAAATAAAATATAAATCCAGGTTGCATTGTCTACTTTTACAATATTAACATGCTGATAAATATGTTTGCCAACTTATATATCTCTCTTTTAACTTTTCTTTAACTAATTTCACAGCCACACAAATTCCCAGTGTGCATTACTATAAACTGCTACATCTCGAGCTGTAGAACCTCAGTTGTTTGTGATTGGCTGGTGTAACTTCCTTAATCAATTTAGAGTCAATTGAAATAGCTTCAAAAATAAAAATACAAAGATCTGTTGTGTGTTTAATAATAGCAACATATACTTTTCAAATATTATTATAAGACAGTAACGGATTATCATTATTGACAGTAATGTATCACATATTTATTTAGTGTTGCAAACAATAGCTAGTATTTTTTAGCTTTCTAGAACAAAGGTTTTTTATATGATCTAAAAGGCAGGTAACACCATCAAGAAAAAAAATTACTTTTTAGTATAATTTTTTTTTACCTGGAGTTGTTAAATTTTTCATGTAATCAGAGATGTATCCATCTTTAAATTGACATATTTAACACATCACATGCCGTTTATTTCAAAGGCATGTGATTTCGTAAAATGTCAATTTACAGTTTGTAGGTTTGCATGTTTGTGTACATCTGTCCATAAGTATGGGAACGGCAAAGCAAGAGTTAAAAAAGCTCGGTGCAACACTGCAGAACTCTGTTAGTAAAGTTGCCTGTCAGAATGTAATATCATTTTACTACTCAATCATACATTTCTAAAACAGTAGAGAATTAGATAAAGGCCACAGAAAGTTCATTTTTGCTTTCACTTAAAATGCAGAATAAACAGTGTTCCTAAAACAGCTCTTTTAGAAAGAAAAATAAACACAGTAAATTATGCATCAAAGTACAATATCCATTAGGTAATTCTGACAGATGCAAACCAGGCACAATACCAAACACTGGAAAACATTACAATAAAGCACAATAGAAAAATAATTGTATTCACAACAAATGACAAATAAAATACATATATTAAAAAAACAAACTCTTTTCTGTGGTACCTTCCCACGTGGGGTTAAATACCAAATTGTGCAAATATTGTCTTGATTTACTTAGTACATTATTTTGTCTTTGGCTGTGCAGTTTTGAACTCATTCAGTGTTTCTAAAATATTTCCATGTATCGTGTCAATTTATTTTGCATTTGTTCAAAAATGCTAAAAATATGCAGAAAATAGGCAAATTGGAACAAATGTAGAATTTCCCTTATATAATTCACAATATCCCGATTTCTTTTAGTCATTTGCATATCAGCATATAATTTGCATATCATTATAGCATTTCAGGCATCTTATTCCATAAATCCACAATGAATTAAAATGTGCTAACCCAGGATTTTCCTGAAAACATCTTACTGTGAGTTTCCATACTCTAATTCAGCATATTTTCTGCAGCTTTGTTCCCCCAGTTTTGACACCCATTATAGTATATCCTACCCCAACAGTAGAAAGCATTGTTGTCAAACACCTCCCCTGATTAGTAAAATTCTCTAATTTGAAATTACATTGTGGGACCTATTTATCAACAGAGCCCCAATAGCGGAGAGAGAGAGAACTAATTCTTTATGGCCGAAATTTATTTTTAAAAAATTGCCCGGGTGTCTGAGTTACACTCAGCAACATGGGCAGCAGCAGTAACGGCTAACTTGCTGCTTTAGTGGCTCATTCCTTACAGATGTGTGCATGCGTGAGAAAGCTTGCGTGTGCGCAGTGGAACTAAAAACCACCATTTGAACTCCATGGTCCACTTAAACGAAATAAAATAATAACAAATAAAAATAAAACAGTTTAAAAAGTCGATAAATAATATTTTTTTTAAAAAAAAAATCAAAAATATTTAAAAAAAAACTTTAGACATGAAACAAATGCATCTTCAAATAAAAACTTTTTTAAAATGATTTTAATTTGTTATTGCCATCCTGGAATAGCGACAACAGAACAGGTACAGACGTTAAACGAGGAAGCCTTTGCTAGAAAATCCCGGATAAACTTACCGCTGGAGGGGGCTAGCGCCATCCATATAGTTTTTATCGCCAGCGGTTACGTATTGATATGTCGGGTGAGATGAAACAATGCCCCATCACCAGATCTCCCACCATCACCGATGGTTTAAGGAAATTAAGTCATTAATTCTAGCATGTGTTTATAAAACTAGATTAGGATATGATTCCTCTTTTTTTTTTTCTTAATCTCGCCTGCATAAATTGAATAATTTAAATGGATTCTGGTAGATTACACAGAGTCCTATTTATAATAGATTTTGCAGTAAAATAGACCCTTGGACAGGCAGGTGAAGACACCAGTTTCTGTCCATTGTGAGAAGTGTTAATTGTATGTATAAATATATCCTTTCAAAAATCTACTAAAGAATCACAAAGCCTGTCTAACTGTAATTTTGAAATATCTCTAACCTCACAATAACGACATAATACAGATGCTCGGACAATGCTTTTTTCGACCACTTGTTTTTTAAGCAATGCTTTAGCATTTTGTTAAATTAGCAGATTATTCACGTAGATAATTTTCTTGATGTATTTTGCATTTTTTTGACTGTCAGTGCAGTGTGCTAGACACACATTGCTTTCCTCCTAGCCAATCAATTATTTCATATTCATCGTCACAACTCAACATTCTGGTCATTTTTCAGCGTCTGGATCTAAATGTTTAAAAGCTCCGCATTGTATGAGAATAGACTTTGTCCTACGCTGTTCTCCAGCTGTCTTTCTCTATACCGCTATGGATATTACAAGGTCATAAGGAATTCTTATTTGGAATGAAAGGCGAATCACTCGCCTAATGGCATTATGGTCTTTTTAATAATGGCATATTTGTGCACACAATTCACACTTGTCACAAAGGACAGTAGCAGGTGCTCTCACCTCCCCGTGCAGGGATCATTGTACAATAAATTCAATGTTAAATAGGACTCAATGTTATCTCTCGGAATCCATTTGAAATATTCAATTTACGCATGAAAAAAAATAATAAAAAGAATAATCATACTTCTATACCAGTTTGATAAACACACACTAGAACTGATGACCTTAATTCCTCAAGCCACCTTCAAAAATCTTTTCTCGCAGAATAGTCCAGAGCGAATAATATTTTCCCACTCCAAGTATTACTATGGGAACACACGGGGATGAGAATAAATATTTATTAATTATTTTTTATGACCAGAAACCCTTGCAGAAACCAATTTGCACAGTGCTCGAGTGATCTAATTGAGGACAATAATTGCAATGGAGGACCTAGATATACAAGACCTCTACTTTCATATTAAAATGCCAAGTGGTTGTTTTAATGCTTTTTCATGAAACAAAAACGCACTGACGATATGGTAGCTCTGTTGACCAGTGTATTATTAAACTTGTTTGTTTCCAAGGAATACGACCACCTGATTTCAATAGGTGTTTGCTGGTTGGTTGAGGCCGTTTACAATTGAAAGAGGAGAGGATTCTTCTGTGGTTCTCACCTTTTGTGGCTACAGAAATCGTTTGGAAACTCAAGGTCTCTTTCACCCCAGTTGAAGTCTGGTATAATTTCTCCCTGAATGGGCTCTTATGGCAAGGGGGAATACTGGGGGGGGGGGGTTGAGATGGGATGGTATGCAATAATGCCTGTAATTGCAGAGTCCTTCAACATAACAAAGCTTCTCCCAACACTTTACTTTATAGAGGTACAATGTCCTCCCACAATGGGTTTGGTAGAAAGCTAGAGGGACACAGAGATTGGTATAGACACTAGAGGTGGAAATGTCAGTCAAGTGATGGTCCCTCTGGGGGGGTTCAAGTACTGAAATTGTAAGTGGCTGAGAACCAGGTCCCAAACATTATTCTGAAAGGCTATGTAGGCAAATAAGGTTCGTAATGGATCAATCTTTCCTATAGAATCTGCTTTTTGTGTCTGATGTATCAGGCCACCTATAACAGCTGTGTAATAGCTGCAATTTTTTTTTTAAAAAAAAAATAGGGCTTGGCTTTACAAAACCATCTCTAAAGCAAAGTAAATGAGGGTATTTATCCAGAAACAAAAAAAGTAGACAAAAAAAGAAGACTGCGCCATCGTAAAACACCCAACATTTTGATAAGAGCAGTTTGCGAATACTGTTCTAATCTTTTTTTTCTGAACATCGCACTTTAATCAGACTTCATATATGTTAAAGATCATTAGCATCAAGTACGGAGCTTGGAGCGCCTGACCGTTGTACGAGTGCTCTCTCTTGTCTGACCTCCCTGAATATAAGATTGCACATGCCTTTCTGTTGTAAAATAGACATCTAGTTTATGAACAGTGTAGTCGATATTTAGCAGACTTTAAAATTCTTCTTGGAATTTTCAAAGTTCTTTAATTCCTCTGGAATCTATTTAGAAACAAGATCAATATCCACCTGTTGACTGATAAACTGAGCATAATGTTACGGACATATCTCACTGTGTCATGTGACTATCAGTGCAAATATATATATTTTTTTATTTTATTATATTATTATATTTTATTATATATTTTTTTCTTCATTAAAACAGGATGGCAATAAACATCAGTCATTTGCAAATAAATGTTTTGGGACTAATAACCCTTCCTGAAGGTAAGCCTATTGGCGTAGCCTGAGTTTGTTCCAGCTATAGACCAATCGTGACACTTTTGTTGCAATTGTGTAAGAGTTTGTTTACATACTAGTGCTGCATTGCTGATGTTCATACTGAGCAGGGTGTCTGCGATTTGACCATGCTGACCACAAGCACAGTGCACTGAACCTAAGGGGCCTATTTGTCAATTTGTCAATGAGGCTGATTTTGTTAAAATTTTTATTGCTGCGATAACTTATTGCCACAATTTACCAAAGTACTGTTGCCAGGGCAGCTGATCGTTACTGGCCATATTATGAGGGTTAATTTACCACTTTGCCAGGCCAGTCTCTGTAGATGAATTGCGCATGAATTGGTCGGCTTCACACGCATAAATGCACAGTGGAACGGAAACAGATTTGGGGTTTCAGTTCCGCTAATGTAAAAAAGTAAAAATAAAAATAGATAAATGTTATATAAAACATTTAAAAAAAAAACATTTACACATTAAAAGATTTTCAATTCATCCTGCGATGGAGATTACAGAACAGGTATTGCAGCAGAATAAGTTTCAAAACAATGGGGCATATTTAAGAAAGCACTACCCGTGGAAATCAGTTCCCGATGTGTCCTCCGCAAATTTATTAGAGGTGCATCGCAGCAGATATCATGGATATCTGCTGCTTTGCACTCCTCTTCGTTTTTTGCAAGCAGTCACCATTTAACAGTATGGTGACTGCTCTGGCCGCAATCTAACAATTCCCGAATAAACATTTTTTTCGGAAACTTGTCTTGATAATGTACGCCAGCTGAAGCTGGTGTACATTATCATAAATGAAAGTTTTCAGTGCTGTCAGCTCTGCTCCGAAGAGCAGAGCTGTACAGCGCACGTGTGGAGGGATCACATGATACAATTATACAATACAATGATACAATAAATTTGAGAAATAGATCAATCCTTATCCATGCGATAAGGATTGATCAATATTTTTCAGTTTTGCCGATGCTTGATAAATGTGCCCCAATGTCTGTTAAATAAGTTTTGCCATGTGTTATTGATCCCAATTCTGTTCCGTTTTCTGTGCACACTATGGGGCTGATTCATGAAGGCACGCAAAATGAAAGTACATTGCATTTTATTTAAAACGACAAGAAATCAGGCATGCGCATGTCCATATTCAAAAAAGAGCAGATCTGAAGATGACTCTTGTTGAATATAGGTCTAGTTGCGCTCTGCTCTGCCAGACACAATATACTGCAGGATACCTCCAATACATATTAATATAATACAAAGAAATATGAAATTAAATTAGAATATAAAGAATATAGAATATAGTGTTCAAGAAGAACGCACAGAAAAATTCAACCAATGTCATTTATTAATTGTATATTAATTAATTGGAAAACAAAAAAAAAAAGAAACAAAAAGGTCCCCCCAAATTCAAAAACATTTATTAGGATTTATTAATGTCTACTGTACATAAAATGCATTTTTACAGTTGCTCCTGATAGCAAACACATACACAGCCGTCATCACTATCACTCGGCACTTACACCAGACCTGTAGCTGGTGCAAGTGATACGACAGAAAACGCTGCATCTGTGAGATGTCTAAAGCTAGGACCGGCCTTACTCTTAATCAACAACGTGCATACGCCAAGTCCCCTCCCCCAAGAAATCATAGGCTATTGTAATGGTCTTTCGCACTCGAAGATTAATTGGATGTTGCTGCGTTCACTGGTGTATGGTCCAATTCTTGGCATGCGCAGAGACGGCACGCATCGGAATTTACGTGCCTTAATGAATCAGGCCCTATATGTGACCAGCCTGGTTAGACCATGGTCAAATTCAAACACATAAACAGTGCTCTGAAGAAGCTACAAATAATCTTGCCAACTTTGAAATCGTAGGAGGCTCACGAGGTAGGGGCTTCAGCAACTCTGCTATCCGTTTGAAAAAAGCCGAAGAGAGGGTGGGCTTGGCATTAAAAGAGTGTGTTGGAGGTGGTTGGTGGCAGACCGCCACTCTGAAGCACTGAACACATTCCCAGTGAGCCGTGGCCACTCCCACGAGACATGGGGCCACGCCCCTTCTTGGCCGTGTGCTTCTGGAATGCTGGGTCGTGCACGCATTTTCCCAATTCCCCAAATTTCAAATTTTGGGAAGTATAGCAACAGTGTTCCAGGAGCCAATAGGAGAAAATTTTGAAAAATAAGTAAAAGAAAATAGAATAATAATAAAAGTACAATTATTTTAGCTGTGAGAATTATACTTTGAGTGGGCATATCCCTTACCACAGGGACACTTTACAAACAGATGAATGGGCAGAGTTTGGGATTAGTGAAAGCTTTCAAACTCTTCTGGGAAATATTTGTCTCATCCTACATTTGGCTAGGAAATTTTGCACGTTTTGCCACCATAATTTTGACTTAATTGTTCCTGTTCATAACCCAGCCACAATACACAGCAGAATAATCATTTTCATACTGGTTTTATTCATAAACTATAAATTCCACAAAATGCAAACATATAAATAGCAAAAGAGAGTCTTGAAGACTCATATTGCCAGCGAAATAGCCTGACCTGACACAAAACTCTGTTTGTGTCTAATTTCATTGTGATTTATGCCCATCTCTAGGCATAATTAAGTGGAGAAAATGCAAAATGTACTCCTTCCTAGGAAAGAAATTTATTTTTGCCAACTCGGAAGCAGTCAAAAAGAATGTTGTTTTGTACCAATACTGTTACACTGATTAATTTAGTTTTACTTTGCTTGTTGTATTATTAATATATTGTGCCGGCAACAAGTTAAATAATGATCACCGTGGTGATATGTATTTCTGTTTTGTACAGTAACGGTTAACATTTGTGCTAATAAATCACAGTGAAAAAGTTGCTTTGTCCTCTATGCCTATTGAAACGTCAACAAAATCAGTAATTAAAGGAGTTTGTTCATTTATTTAACAACTTTACTAAATCCACACCCTTCTCAATAATAGTACTTAGTGAGAGTCCATCCTCTTGGACTCCCAAATATTCACCCTATTTAGCAGGGTACAGGCACTCACATAGAGCCAGCACCTCTGCCAATTACCTTTGGCAAGTCTCTCCTTATAGCAGTTGGGTCAGATCTCTTCTGCTACGAACAAGGTGACTTTCGGAATCCTGGATATATGTGATCAAGCGTGTGGTGCTGAAAGTTCCCAAGGAAGGGAACCTCACCAAAGTGCTAATTTTTGGGAAGGAAGTGGATCTAGTAAAGGCCTTAAATAAAGTGGAAAGCTCCTTTGAGAACATAAATGGTTTGCAAGGACCGACGTGTAGCGTTGTCATCTTCACTCATAATGATTAGGTGAAACTTTAGCTCGCAGTCAGATTTGTGACCTGGCGTTGGCACGGGTATGAAATAAAAAGTCTGTAGTGGATTATGCTAAACTTGATATGATGTCACCGGCAATCTGCCTCAGTTTATTAACTTTCAAAAAAATGTCAGGGAAAGAAGACGAATAATTAATACTTGTTTAAGTTCTTTAGTGCGTCTCGGCAAGCGCAGTGTTTTGTTTAATTGAAAATTTGACATTTTCACTCAACACATTAATGTCTAAACAGAGGAAAAGAGTGAAAGGTCTGTCACTTATCTCAAACACACCACGTCTAGGAATGTGGTATATGTAAGCTTGGTTTTCTGCAATCTACGGGACTTACTCCGTTTTATCCTGGTGTTATGTCTACTTATGAAAACATACAAGAGGATTTCTCTTTTCTTTTCTGAGAAATGTTGACCTAAAACATGTATGTATTTATATCATGATGAAGCTTAAAAAAATAACTTGTTAAAGGGGTCTGGTGATACTGTACTTTTTATATGTGAAAATATTTAACCAAGATAACAGAGAAAGAATCATTGTTGCCAGGTTTGTACATTCACAATGCAGTTGCGGAGGTAAAACGTTCTAATTTATTTGTTGCTTTCTCAAATAACAATAAGATACCAAATACGTAGAACAGGTCATTTAAAATAGTACAGGTATGGGAGTTTATAAACTCCGATATCACCAGTTATGAGAGGGTGTATGGATTTCATTTAACCATTTATCTGCAAAAAATCAGCAGGATATTAGGGCATTTACAAATCCCCCTGACCTATGGTACTTAGTTGGCTGCTTTGAAGGAGGTTGTAAAAAAATGTCTCCGGTTTTCCTGGGCAACGGAACCCTGGAATGTTGTGTTGTGACCACCTCAGTGATGGTTTAATTGGCACTAAGGGTCACTTACAAAACTTTTGGGGGGGGGGAGAGCATTTTCATACGATGCATACACAAAAGTGCACACCCCGACTTCAATTTTGCAGCAGTGTTGCAGACACTTAGCGCAACCATTTGTAGGATTATGGTCTGAGATGGGAATGTGCACTTCAAGATCCTGCATATTAAGACCTAATAAGACATTTCTACCACCTTAATAATGAATTACAACATTCCATTTTATTTCTCCTAAAATGCTGTTTGTTCAAGACTCATTGAAGCATCTTTTCACTAGGCCCAGACACCGGGTACATAGGCCCTGAATCTCACTGTGTCCTGATAGTCATGTAAAAAGAGGTATACTTTTTAGTCAGTTCATCTGCTAATCCATAGGGCATTTTATAGATCACTGGAATTGTAAACTAGATATCGAGCATTATATACCACAGAAAAACAACATTTTATAAACAAAGAAACTTGTAGTTTTGACATATTCTCATACCAATTTCAATTCAGTCTCCAAGCGCAATGAATTTGGTGTAGCAAAGCTGACTTGTTCCTCTATGCAGACAGCTCAGCATATTGCATGGGAATGCTGGGTGAAGCAGAAGTCAGCCCTTGCAGTGAGTCTGAACTGGGAGGAGAGACAGGAAAGGAGAAAACAAACAGTGAGACTTGCTGGCAGCCTGAGGTGTGTGTGACAGCAGCAGGGGAAGGAGAGAGGTCTGATAGGAGAGTCTGCTGGAAGGACAGAGTGTACAAACAAACAGAGAGACATCAGAACTATCAAAAGAGATGCTAGGTGTAGTTTTGCACAAAAAACTCTGGTAGCCGTATCCCTGCAGAAAACCAGCAAACAAGCAGCCAGAGGGAGATTACACAACTAAGCAAGCCTACGTGCGGAGAGGGAGACTCCCACTTTTAGCGAATTGCGTGTTAACAGAAAGGTACAGCTAGAGATCAGGCTTGCCGGTAGTCCATGATCAAATAAAGGCTAATACATTTATCTAAATCCAGAGGGAGACAGATAAGTAATAAACACCAAACACTGTGATACCATTATTTCTGCATTAAGAAAATAACACAATACCTCTAATTCCACAAGCTATACCTCCTCACATAAATCTGTACATATATCAGAGACTATGTTAGCTGTCAGAGATATAGAGACATTCAAAGTATCAGAGATCTAATGCACGTTACCAATGTTTCTAAAAGTGCACCACCGTTAGCTAGTTAATCTCACAAACTATTTTTGGCAGGACTGTGATTACTGTGTTAAATCATTGTTTTGTGAGAGAGTTTGGGCGCCATCTTGTTTCTTTGCAATCACTGTTGCCTTTGATTATGATTTTCCCCGTTGTCCCACTTACCCAGTCCAGAATTTCCCCCTATTTAAATCTTCCTTACCCATTTTATTCCCCAAAAATAAAAACACCCAGTTGATTTTTCGCAACCACAGTGTGTGGCCATTATTATTCAGAGGGTTAGTGTGGTCGGGAACAAGGGACTTCCCGAGTCAACCCCTGGTGGATTCCGTTACAGTCCACATTCCCACCGTACTGTGTTGAAGCCTTGAGTGGATGCACTGAAGAGAGGGAGACAACATTTCACCACCCCTTTCAGAGCGCTAGGAAAAAGGGTGCTACATAGGCAAAGCTTTAAATCTCATTGTTGCCTTTTGCAGATGGATCCCTTCATTTGGGCAATGGAGAGAGCTACCACAGTAATATTTTGTTGAGGAAAAATGTAAGTAACTGAGAATCCTTCAGGATCATAAAGGGGGTCACTGTTCCCAATTATTACAGCAAAAATGTCTTATTAAACTGTCTGACACCTATCAGATAAAAGAATTTGTATAAACATAGTGGCACAATGGTTCGCATTATTGCCTCACAGCGCTGGGGTCTTGAGTTTGATTCCGTCCGTGGACCTTTCTGTGTGAGTTTGTATGTCCTCCTCATGTTTGTGTGGGTTTCCTCCGGGTGCTCCAGATTCCTCTCACACCCCAAAGACATAATAGTAATACAGGTTAATCTACACGTTGCACTCTTAACCAGAATGTTGGTTTATTGAACAGAGGATAAAAGTTTGTATATGCAGTAAACAGTCTTGAGAAATAGGATAGAGGCACAAGGAGTTAAGAACTGCACCATGGCACTCATATGCAGTAAGGATGAAGAATAGCGTATGTGCAATAGACACCATAGGAGGACCGCATTGCGCATGCAAAGTAGGGATCCACACAGACTGGACAGAACCGTGTGTACTGGAGAGGGCACTTAGCACTTATCTATCACAACAAGAGGCAGGTGTCAAGGACACTGGGTCAGGCTCAACGGGAACAAATGCAATGTCAGGCCATGGGACTGGTGGACCATTCTATTGGGGATGTCCACCAGGGCTTACCTCCTAGAGTGTTCCCTACTCGCTCATAATGCTGCACCTAGAAGCACTTGCTGCAGTCAGTCAGTCAGCAGATCCACGTTTCTTCTCCATACAGTGAATTCTTGTTCCATTATCTCTCAATGTGGGTCCTGCAGAAGGAGAGAAAATTGGCATCTTTGGTAATGCCCTCTCAGGTTCTTCTTCCTCCTCACTGGATGGTTGCTCTGCATCTTTCTTGTTTACATTAGCATTTGAAATGTCAACCAAAATAAATAAATATATATATATCATCATCATTTATTTATATAGCACCACTGATTCCGCAGCGCTGTTCACATCAGTCCCTGCCCCATTGGGGCTTACAGTCTAAATTCCCTAACACACACACAGACACACACACAGACAGGAGTCAATTTGTTAGCAGTCAATTAACCTACCAGTATGTTTTTGGAGTGTGGGAGGAAACCCATGCAAACACGGGGAGATCATACAAACTCCTCACAGATAAGACCATGGTTGGGAATTGAACTCATGACCCCAGTGCTGTGAGGCAGAAGTGCTAACCACTTAGCCACCATACAATATACACATGATTGACTGTGTTTTAACATTTGTAAACAAACTCTTCACATTTGCCATTACGTAATACCGTCTTGAGAATGAGGATCTTAAGATGAGGATCTTAAGATGGACTGACTGCTTAACTGTGTGGAGTTTGTATGTTCTTCCCGTGTTTGCATGGGTTTCCTGCAGGTGCTCCGGTTTCCTCCCACACTCCAAAAAACATACTGGTAGGTTAATTGGCTGCTATCAAATTGACATCATCAGCTATAAATAGCTGATAAAGATAAAATTCTTGTTACCTTATTATTTGCCTTAGCATTTATATAATTAGATTACCTTTGACAAATGATTTTAAAGTGTTACTCAGTTAAATCAACACACCTTTTTAATCACCGACATGAAAGATCGTATAATGTGTTTGAGTTGAACTGAGCGCATGTAGATGTAAATGCATGTAATTCGCTAGCATAAATAAATATGCATATTAATTTTAAAAAATAATGTATGCTTTAAAATTGTACCCTGACCGTTACAAAATGCATAGTGTGCTCTTCCGCAATCACATTAGAGTACATACAACCTCCACACAGGGAAAGGGTGTGAGTCAAGAATTGAACTCATGACTCCATTGTTGGAAGGTGGATTGATTAACCACTAAGGAAACTTTCATTTTTGCAAAAGAGTGCAAAGCTCAACAATACAGCATGCGTGCTACAGGTGTAAGTGCTAGATAATAGTACTTCAAGAAAAAAAACAACACAACACAGCTACTCTTCCTTATTATCCATAAATAAACACCAGTCAACATCTGCACAGGTACCTTAGTGGTTAGCAACGCTGGCGCCATGAGTTCAAATACCAAACGTGTCCTTAGCATATGTGTGCAGCTTTCAGCCGTGAATCATTACGGAAACGAGCACAACAGAAGCTTTGGCCAAACCAGGCTTTTTTTTATACAAAATTGCATGGTGTACAATTAGGATACTATTTAGATAAAGTAATGGTTTGTTTTTATGTAACACACAAACACTTGTTCGCTTGATTTTTACTCTGTCGTTCAAACGTGATCTACTACATGCTCTACTACAATGAGAAATCTATCCTCCTATTTTAGATGTATCTCCCCCTCAAATGCCACTTTCTTAGGGCAAGGTACATTTTGAATTTAGTACAATGTTTTACTATAAAAAAGGAAGATGCCCCACATATCACATTCAGATGATTTTAAGTTTCTCTTTTTGCTACTTTTTGAGAACTTGGGCTTTTTGGATTTTACATGCCCTGTACTAGGAGATTGGGCATCGGGCTTGCCAGACGACGTTGATGGCATTTCATCGTCTATGTCATGACTAGTGGCAGCAGCTTCAGCATTAGGAGGAAGTGGGTCTTGATCTTTCCCTACTTTATCCTCCAAATTTTTGTTTTCCATTATATGTAGCACAAGAGAGCGTACCCCTAAGCCACACACACTTATACTGCTGAATCAGTGAACTTTGTAATATAGCAGTACCACTGGACTTATACTGCAGAATCAGTGAACTTTGTAATATTGCAGTACCAATGGACTTATACTGCAGGATTGTTTTTGGATATTGTTTTTTAATTTCTTTTTTTTATAATTAATTAGTTACAGGAGAATAAGTATTGCAACAACAAATTTTTTTTTTATAGACACAATTAGTTATCAAATTAAACAACATGAGCACTGAAAATACCAACTCTTTTGTAAACTAAAAATTATAAACACATGCATGTTGGTTTAATCCCATTGGTTAGAAGGATTGCAAGGCAGGTCATGCTGGAACCCATAATGCCTGTCTTCTTTCTCTGTTTAAAATATAAGAGAAAAAGCAATCAACTTTAGTCCATTTGGAAATCAAAAATCCATTGACTGTGTACACACTTTGTACATACCTGCACTTTCAAGCAGTAAAATCTAAAATTTGTTGCCTTAACTGTAACAAAGATCCTCCAATAACCAAAAAGAAATAACATAACTAGATACTTACAAGCTACAAAAGACAACTCTTCCATGTCTTGATTCTTCTGCATGAAATTAAACTTGCCAATCCTCCTTGATTATTGAATATTTTTCAGGTGAGCCAGACATGTCCCAGCTAAGGTCTGGTAGTACATAAAGGAAAGCCTTTAGTTTGTTCTATTTTAAACAAAACTCTATCAATCAAGATTCATCATTATTTTAAATAATCATAAGTGCTATGGCTATAAAAGTCACATATGATAATCTCAGCAGGGGCAGAGGCAGCCCTTACAGCACAATTTCAATTTTGCAGAATTCAAAGGTACACTCTTGTTTAAGTCCAAACTATCTGGTGCCTGCATTTGCATAGGTTTATAAAAATGAAACAGGCCTTTACATTTATCACAATACAATTTTTGGGGAATATGACCGATATTTCAAAAAGTGTGATATAAACCATATTTGAAAACATTTTTACCTTGAAAATCAATGTTGAATCTCAAGTGTCCTCCACAGTTTCTGGAGGGCCCTGAATCTGTTGGATAAACATGCACCATGGAAAATTTCAAAAACCACATAAGATTTAAATTAATAGATATTAGATTGAAAAGCTTCACAACACCACCCTCCAAAAAAAGAAAAAAAAAATGGGTTACAATTTATAAGACAAATAAAACACATTAAAATGCACATTACATATGAAAATATAGATGCACTGTTATTGTGCAACATAAAATATCTTTAAAACACAAACATTTAAAGTGTCTATAAAAGAGTAAACTAAAATATAACACTCAATACAAATAAAAGACTACTATACAAATCCCCAGCAAAAAAAACACAATATTGAGTCCTAGCCAACTTCAAGTATGCATGAAGCAGTCTTTTTTAGTGGATTGTAATGAGACAAGTATATGCAGGTGTATTGGCCCACTGAGGTATCAGATGACGAGCTCTGATGCTGGGTCTATGCAACGCTGGTTACGAAAATCTGTTGTTTTCTTTTATACTGATTAAAACGTGTTTGTGTTTATTTCTGAATGTGAATTAATGTGATATGTATTAGCATAGACTTTCTTATTTTAATTTTTAAAAACCAAAACATCATCCTTTAGGTCTGTTACTAATAAGGTGTGTGCAATTGTTCATTTAATTATGGTCATTAACAGTTTAGGATGCCACTAGTGGCTGTGTTGTGTTGTATGTTTGTTTCAATCTGCAGTATGCCTTACTAGTTAGAGAGGTGAGCTGGCAACAGCAGAGTCATGAGTTCAAATCCAGAATCATTCCTGTATCTGTGCTGACTTTGTATATCCCCATGTTTCTGTGGGTGTACTCCAATATGTAACTTACAGAAGAAGACATTAGTAAATGGTTTTAGAGTATTATACATATTTATGAATACAAATTTATTAGTCGTTACATCCGCATCCACATATTTTTACATTTTTAAATTTCCTATGATACATTTTTCATGATGGAGAACAAGAGAATGCGTGTGTGTAATTCTTTATTTTTGGAATGTGGAAGGAAACCCACGAAAACACAGGGGGAACATACTAACTCCACACAGATAAGGCATGGGAATTGTACTCATGACCCCAGTGCTGTGAGGCAGAAGTGCTAACCACTGAGCCACTATGGTGCTCACAAGATGCCCGAATCTTGTATCGAATACTCCTGCATGCGCTCTACCATGGCACACCCTTACTGTCCATTGACTATGTGCACACAGTCCTCTTCCCGTTCTACCCAAGAAATCAGTAGGCTGTAGTAAGAGTTATTTGCACTTGAAGATGAACTGAATGTTTGCTGTGTTCACTGGCCCATGGTCTGCTTCTGGTTATGTGCAGAGCGATTTTTAAACACATAACAGCATTTACGTTCTTTAATGAATCAGGTCCAAAGAGGGTGCAATGAGCAGAATAAGACACAAGCAGATGTGCAAAGCAGGGTGAATAAAAGACACACAAGCATATACAGTATATAGTATGGTCCTAAGACAAGGTGTCGATGAGCCTGCTCTCTACTTAACCAGGTTAGACTTTGGTCTGACCATCTCCTGCCATTGGCCAGGAGATGAGCGGAAGTGTACAGAGACTTCATTTTGCAGAATGAGATTATTAAAGGGTGGTAGAGGACACATGTTTTAGAGCTTTATCTGTGCCCCCTTGCACAGATAAAGCCATAAATGGCCATTTGCACTGCACAAAATGACTTGAATCTTAAACCAGCTCCGAGCTGGTGGTTATTTGAGTCTCATTCTATTCTTCCAGTTTCTTTTTAAATCAATCTTTATTGGTTCATTTCATATAAAGTACAAATAAAACTCTAATAAAATAATATAGCCAGAACAGAGAAGCTTATTCATAGATGCACTTTGTCCAATTTGAAAAAAAAGTTTCAATCCCAGTAAACTGCCATGTGCAATACAGACAGCCCCAATGTCCCCTCATTGTCACAATTAATTGAAGCCATATGTTCGGCTGAACTGAGCAGTATTTTAAGAGAAAAATGGAAAATTTTATTTAATAAAAGGAGTGTTTCTGAAGTGGTAGAAGGTTGAACTTTGATGTGACATTTAAACTTTTTCACAGTGTACTATTCCAGATTTACCATCTCTCTGCTAACACAGGCATAGTTATAGGTTGTGGAGGAGGCTCACCGAGGTCACAGTGTAGATGAGCACCTTGATGTGTGTTGGGTGAATGGGTTGGATACGTATTGACGATCCTGAAAATTCCGACAGGCTTCAGTCCTATAAAAAAAACCTGTCAAACTGAAGTGCAGGAGTCTGCTTTCAACCGTCTTTTTTACAGGTCAGGTGTATATGTTGATTGATAGTGATGACTGACACGGCATAGTGTTTGTATTAAAAAGTACATGTATGCATGCCACTAGCTACCACAGGGCAACTGTATGCAACTAAGTTATGATATTTAAACAAATTGTATGTACTCTACACATTGAAGTCATCTTTATTTATGCAAATAAGGAAAAACATTTTTTTTAAAATTATTTGATTTGAAAATAAATATTTATATAAATTATTATACTGTTAACAGTTGCTATTTAAAATTTTGATAAAAGTTTTAGGTGTTTATGTGACCTTTTACTGTACGTAGGCATGTGCGTATACTGCAGTCTGTTCTACATGCAGACAGCACTGTTTAGGCAGAATGTACCTACACCCAGATTCTAATCTAAATAAATCTTGAGATATGCTTGGATTTGAATGCTGTCGGAACTACGCACAAGTTCTGCGCACTTTTTAAATACGGATATTACATGCAAATTGCATTCAGACATGAATCAGGCCCTCTGCGCTTCATAAATTAGGTCTCCCAACTTGAGCAATTCTCCCACTGCCTCATGCAACCAGGGTAAGAATTGTGTTATACTTCAGAGAGGAAAATGCAATCCTGGGGTTCTTTCATTACATGTAGAGTACCGCTCAGACCTAGACCAGACAACAGAGTGTGATGTTTCTTCCTTACTGTGTAGAACTCCTGCCAGGCCCTTGAATACAACCTCCGTTTGGACTGCTGGAGCCTGGGTGGCAATATTTTTGTGACTGTTGAATAGATGGCAAGCATAGAGATATGGAATGATATGGTATGTTTAACTGGGCAACACAGACCCCCTTATACTATCTATGTTAATCTGGCATGGAGGATTACACAGGGCTCTTGTCCCTGCACTATGGAATTACATGGAAACATTTTTTTTAAATTTTTATTTAGAAAATAAAAGGCCTCCATGTCTCACCGAACAACTCTACAGCCGCAGAGGGAGATATCCTACTCCTTGTATCCGTGTAATAATATGGGTTATCACACCTGTTCAGGTTTCATAACTTTCCCCTTGCTGAGTCCTCTCCTTTCCTTTTATACTTTTGTGTCTTTTTGTCACTCTTTATTTTAGTCTCCTTTGTTGCTTCCTTTGAATGTATTAGCTTATTTTATTTCTGTATATTGCTGTTTGCATTTTTGTAAGAAGTGAAGATTATTGGTTTGCGAGAAATCTTTTTATTTATTTATTATGACTGTAGCTCTTATAAAAATCACCAGAATGTCTAGCATTAATGTATCTTCAGAATTCTATTGTAGGATTGCGACTGTGTACTCTGCAACTGACATTCAGACGAAAGGTGAAATTTCCTGAGAGCTGCTATTCAATAGAAGCTAAAACCTCAGGGAATTTGAGGGTTTGAAAGTATATTCTACAAAACTTCATCGTGTGTCAAACTTTTACTTAATGACCTCTTGTATCTCTGGGAAGGTTAGTCTTTGTAGTGATAACAAATAGTAAAAATACGAAAGCTGGGCCGAGGATTCTTTTGAAAGTAGAACTGGAGGAAATACACAGTTGCAGCATATTTCATATTGAGCAACTGTGCGTATTTGCCCACTTGGCACTGTGCTTACCTAAAGTTTATAGTCCTTAGGGCATAGCCCATAAAATTGCAAACTTCCTCTTCACTCCTTCCTTTTAGCCGGTCCTCACTGGGCAGGATAGTGCAGAATAGTTTTATTCAAAATGGAAAACTTTATATCTCACTCCTCAAACACCACATAATGGAGTTCAATAGCCTGGACACAGTTCCATACAGGTCAAATTTAGTCCTTGTCTAGACCATGTTATCCTGATCACTCTGTTTCTAAGCCTCTCGCTCTCAGTGTACAACCAGCCCAGCATTATAACATCAATTTTCAACTCCAACCTAGGCGTTTCGTCACTTCCTGTGACTTCATCAGGGGCACTCAGCAATCTGGTTACTAATCGCATCCAAATTCATCCTGCTTTGCAGCGGGCTCTGGTGAATTCCAGTATTAATTTAGACTCTGCACCACAGCTCTCTGTTTGTGTCATGCTTAGCTGATGTTGTGTTCACAACCCTCAACCGTATACCCAGTATTAGGGAGATTGTCAGACTCTCTTGGAAGTCTGGGAGATCATCCTCTATTTCGAAGGACTTCTTCGGGAATTCCAGGAGAATCATCAAACAACTACGTGTTTAGAGCACCTCAATGAGCACTAAACCAACAAGTATAGCCAAATATACAATGTTAATATCTATCATTGTTTAAATTAAATTACACCTACCGCTTCTCCCCAACAAGCAGCATCCTGCAATTTGATACAGTGCTTCTTCTGATTTTCAACTTTGAGACACAAAGCTTTGGAGAGCTGGCCTAGTTCTCCTGAACAGTGGGTGTGCATGACATGGGACCTCCAAAATTTTGTTCATTGGGAAGAGTGAATGTTGGTTATAAAATAAACTCTAGCTTGGTCAAGCGACAGGATTTTCATTAAATTTGGTCGTACACCTCAGACCGATTTTATGGATCTGTCGAAGTCAGCAAATTGGATAAAGTCATTTCAATTAATATTGAGCAAACTTGATTATCTTTGTCTGAAATTATGCGTAGAGCACGCTACGGCGTGAAGGGGAGTATCCAGCCGCAACACGTGGCAATAAACAGTTTCTACACTTTTACACACATTCGCACAAACATAAACATTTGTAAATAGTACACATTAATTGTAGTTGCAACACATAGTCATTTATGTCGAAATATAATAGAATTCATGTTTAATAAAGAAGGTGTCACGGGCACTAGGAGTCTTTACCCAGGGATCACCAGGTGATAGGCTTACCAGAGCAGTATAGGTGGTAATATGGTACTCTGGTAGCAGGGTGATCACGGAACAGGAAATAGCAGATGATGAGATGCTCAGGAAAGTCTATGACTAGCAGCACTGGCAATGTGGAGGTAGTAATACACGAGGAACTGTATGGACAAAGGACACGTGAAGGTAGTCAGTGGTCTGCGGTAGCAAGTTGTACCACTGCTATAGTGAGGAGGAATGTCCAACAGAAACGAGGAGGTGATGAGAGTCAGCGGTCTGCGGATAGCAAGTTGTACCGCTGTCTGAGTGAAGGAATGGAATCCAAGTGGAGGTATCCGGGGAGTCAGTGGTCTGCGTTAGCAAGTTGTACCACTGCTATGTGAGAGGATACTGGAGCAGGTGAAACTGGAAACAGGGGTCAGTGGTCTGCCACTAGCAAGTTGTACCACTGAATATATATGTGAGGAGGTGCACGGGGAGAGACTGCAACACAATATATACACGGGCACCTTGACTTTGATCCACAGTAATATGCACAATATAAATGTATAAATGACTGAACAACACTGCCAATATAGAAAGTCTCTTGAAGTAATCCAGCATGAGATAACACAGTCAATGATGGCAATAGACTCAGCGGATAGTACACTCCAGAGGAGAACCAACACAGTCCAGCAAGGTATGCAATACACAGCACAGTCAATGGGAAGTATGCATACCGTGGTTCAGGAGAAGGCAGTCAGACAGAAGTGCAGAGATACCTGAACGGCAGGAGGCCGGCAGGATGCAAAGTCCCTGGATGGGTGAAGCGGTGGTCTAGCAGGTGCAGCGCACAGGTAGGTAGACCAGGAGCTGTAGATCCAGGAGTGTAGCGGATGGCAACGTGAGCAGTAGACTGGAAACACAGGAGAGCTGAGATGAGGCGGCAATGCACAGGGGTAGCGGATAGGAATCAGCTAACAGTCACAATGATGAACACAGGCGAGTTGCAAGCTGGAGACTGTAGTGCACGGAAGCAGCGGATAGGAATCAGCTAACAGTCACAATGATGAACACAGGCGAGTTGCAAGCTGGAGACTGTAGTGCACGGAAGCAGCGGATAGGAATCAGCTCAGGAACTTGATGATGATCAGGTGAGTGGATGTGAAGTGAAGGCTGGAGTGCACGGAGGCAGCAGATAGGAATCAGCAAACAGCCACAATGATAATAATAGCGTTGAAGTGAATTAGAAGACTGTAGTGCACGGAGGCAGCGGATAGGAATCAGCAAACAGTCACAATGATAATAATAGCGTTGAAGTGATTTAGAAGACTGTAGTGCACGGAGGCAGCGGATAGGAATCAGCTCACAGTCACGATGATACAGTAGATGGTAGAAGTGGTATGGGAACCACAGGAGTAGAAGTGGTTTGGAAACCACAGAGGTAGAAGTGGTTTGGAAACCACAGGAATCAGCAGCGCTGAATACACGAGGAATACAGGAACACCTTCAGAGACTCATGGGGAATGAGACTCCAAGATCAGGCAACGTGGTGTTGACCACAGGTGCTTAATATAGGGAGGTTGCCTGATCTGCCAATTAAGTTAAAGGAACATACACTGAAGGTTTGGAAAGGGCTGCGCATGCGCAGTCCCTCAGGATAGAGGACGTCCACGGTTCCTAATAGTCCGGGAAGAAGCACTCACAGTCCGGTGAGTGACAGTACCCCCCCTTTTAAAGGTGGGCACAGAACGCCTGGAACCGGGCTTGTCCGGATTTTTGGAATAAAACTTCTTCAGAAGGGCAGGAGCATTAAGATCTTCAGCTTTGATCCATGAACGCTCTTCAGGACCAAAGCCCTTCCAATGAACGAGGAAACGGAGGACTCCTCGCGAAATTTTTGCATCCAATACCTCAGTAATCTCGAAATCCTCCTCCTGATGAACTTGAACTGGCTGCGGTGCTGAGGGAGGAGTCGAGAAACGATTGATAATAAGAGGTTTGAGTAAGGACACATGGAAGGCATTGGAAATCCGAAGATTCTTAGGAAGAAGAAGTTTAACACATACTGGATTGATAACTTGAATGATCCTATATGGACCAATAAAACGAGGGGCGAATTTCATAGATGGAACCTTCAAACGAATATTTTTGGTAGATAACCAAACCCGATCTCCAATTTTTAGTGGTGGAATAGCCCGCCTCTTCTTATCTGCGAAAGACTTATATTTGTTAGATGTCTTCTTTAAACAGGTTTTGACCTGAGACCAGATATTTTTGAAGGTCTGACAAGCAGTCTCCACAGCAGGAACTTGGGTGGGTGGGAGGGCAGGAAATTCCGGAAAAGACGGATGGTGACCGTAAACCACAAAGAATGGAGTTTTGGATGATGACTCATGGTACATGTTGTTATGGGCGAATTCAGCCCAAGGGAGCAATTCTACCCAGTTGTCTTGGTTGGCTGAAGAGAACATCCTAATAAAAGTCTCAAGATCTTGATTGACTCGTTCCGTTTGTCCGTTAGATTGCGGATGGTAAGACGATGAGAGTGCTAATCGTATGCCCAAGGTTTTACAAAGGGCCCGCCAGAATCTGGAAACGAATTGTACTCCTCTATCCGACACAATCTCAGACGGACATCCATGGATGCGGAAGATTTCTTTAATGAAATGTTCAGCCAGAGTAGACGAGGAAGGTAAACCGGACAGAGGGACGAAATGGGCCATCTTCGAAAATCTGTCTACCACTACCCAAATAGTATTGTGATTCTTACTTGGTGGCAAATCAGTAACGAAATCCATACTAATATGGGTCCAAGGCTTGGACGGAATGGGTAGTGGTCGCAGCAACCCTGCTGGAGTTCTGCGGGAGGATTTGAACTGAGAACATAAATCACAGGAAGCAATAAACTCTTTGACGTCTCTCCTCATTGAAGGCCACCAGTAACTACGAGAGAGAATCTCAAAGGTCTTGTGTTCACCGGCGTGTCCAGAAAAACGAGAGGCATGGAACCACGAAAGGATTTTCCTCCTCAGAGTAGGAGGCACAAGGGTCTTCCCAAATGGTAGCATTTTGGTGGATGAAGCAGCCAGAGAAATACATTTGGGGTCTAGAATAGCATGGTTGGGAACCTCTTCTACATCAGAGGACGTCACAAAAGCTCGAGATAGAGCGTCAGCTTTCTTGTTCTTAGCGGCTGGTTTGAAGGTTATAATTAATTCAAAACGGGAAAAGAAAAGAGACCATCTTGCTTGACGAGGGTTCAAGCATTGAGCAGATTGCAAATATGACAAGTTCTTATGATCCGTGAAGATCGTCACCGGATGGCGAGCTCCTTCCAACAAGTATCTCCATTCCTCTAATGCAGCTTTGATGGCCAGCAACTCCTTGTCCCCGATAGTATAATTTTTCTCTGCGGGCAGAAGACCCCGAGAGTAGAAGGCACAAGGATGTAATTTTTGTTGCTCCGAGCGTTGGGAGAGAATAGCTCCTAAGCCCACATTAGAGGCATCTACTTCTAGGAAGAAGGGGAGTGTCACATCAGGCTGTCGCAGAATGGGAGCAGATGAGAAGGCCTCTTTGAGGATTTGAAAGGCTTGGAGAGCCTCAGATGACCATTGCTTAGTATTAGCCCCTTTCCGAGTTAGGGCCACAATGGGAGATGCAATGGATGAAAAGTCTTGAATGAAGCGTCTATAGTAATTGGCAAAACCTAAAAAACGCTGGATGGCACGAAGAGTAGTTGGCTGAGGCCAATGTAGTACAGCATTTACTTTGTCTGGATCCATCTTCAGGCCAACTCCGGAAACTATATACCCCAAGAATGGAATCTGGGGTAACTCGAATGAACATTTTTCCAATTTACAGAACAACGAGTTTTTCCGTAGTCTGGAGAGGACCTCTGCCACATGTTGGTGATGAGAAGGCAGGTCCTGTGAGAAGATCAATATGTCGTCTAGGTAGACAACGACACATACATATAATAAGTCCCGAAAGATCTCATTGATGAAACCCTGGAAAACAGCGGGGGCATTACACAGCCCGAAGGGCATTACTAAATATTCGTAATGCCCATCTCTGGTGTTAAACGCGGTCTTCCATTCGTCACCGGAACGGATTCTAATTAAATTGTAAGCACCACGAAGATCCAACTTAGTAAATATCCGAGCTCCCTTGATGCGATCAAATAGCTCAGTGATCAGCGGAATGGGATACCGATTCTTGATAGTAATGGCGTTGAGTCCACGAAAATCTATACAAGGGCGTAATGATCCATCCTTCTTTTTGACGAAGAAGAACCCAGCTCCAGCGGGAGAGGTGGAAGGTCGAATGAACCCACGCTGGAGATTCTCCTGTATGTACTCAGATGTGGCTTGAGTTTCAGGTAACGAGAGAGGATAGACCCGACCCCTGGGAGGAGTCTTGCCAGGTAGAAGGTCGATCGGACAATCCCAAGAACGATGAGGAGGAAGACGTTCAGACTGAGCTTTATCAAACACATCGGCAAATGAAGCATACTGAGGAGGGAGTCCCGGGGAGGAAGATGAGATGGAAGATCGCTGTACTTTAAGAGGAATAACTTGAGAGAGACAACGATGGTGACATTCAGACCCCCAAGACGTAACTTGAGGGGTGCGCCAGTCAATCTGGGGAGAGTGACACTGAAGCCATGGAAGGCCTAAGACAATCGGACTTGTCGTAACTGGAAGAATTAAAAACGAAATTTCTTCATGGTGTAGTACACCAATCTGAAGGGTTACTGGAGACGTACTCTGGGTGATGAGACCATTGATGAGGCGTGATCCATCTATAGCCGTCACAGTAATGGGTGTTTTTAAAGTGATCACTGGTAGGGACCATTGATTCACTAGTGATTTAGAAATGAAATTTCCTGCTGCTCCGGAATCAATCAATGCCTGTGACTCAAAGGATTTGGTAGCAAAGGAAATCGTAACATCAAAAGCGCAGACTTTAGATTTCATAGACAATGGAGAGGACTCCAGGGACCCTAACTTCACCTCTCCAGAACTAGTTAGGGCCTGGCATTTCCCGATCTCTTAGGGCAAGAGCTGAGCATATGCGTGGAATCAGCACAATAGATACAGAGTCTATTCTTTACTCTTCGTTTCCTTTCCTCTGAAGATAATTTGGAACGTCCTATCTCCATGGGAATCACAGAGGATGGAGCTGGACGAAATTGAGGGTTTAAACGAAGAGGTGCTTTGACAGCTGTTGTTTTCTCAGACTCTCTTTCACGAAATCTCATATCTACACGATGGCAAAGAGAGATCAAATCTTCTAGTGACGAAGGAAGCTCTTGGGTAGTCAGTGCATCTTTAATTTTATCGGAGAGCCCCTGCCAGAAGGCGGCAACTAATGCTTCAGTGTTCCACTGAAGTTCAGAGGCTAAGATCCTAAATTGAATGACATACTGTCCTACTGTATGGGAGCCTTGTCGCAAACGAAGAATGCTGGAAGCAGCGGAGGTCACACGACCTGGTTCATCGAACACACTTCGGAACGTGGAAATGAATTTGGCACTATCTTGTAGAATTGGATCGTTTCTTTCCCACAGGGGGGAGGCCCAAGCCAGGGCTTGTCCCGAAAACAATGAGATAAGATAGGCCACTCTGGAACGATGGGTAGAAAAATTTTGAGGTTGGAGTTCAAAATGGACTGAACATTGGTTAAGGAAACCTCTACAAGTTTTGGGGTCCCCGTCATATTTTGACGGAGTAGGCAGGTGAAGCGTAGGAGCTGTAGACACCTGGGATGGCACTGGGGAAACGGAGGAAAGCACAGGAGCTTCAATATTAGCTGTAACAGTCTGTCCAGATGTTCCTTGGGAGGTTAATGATTGGTAACATTGAAGTAACAGCTGTTGGCGAGCATCCTGTTGCTCCACACGGCTGACCAGATGCTGCAGCATCTCTTTAGCGGTAGGTTCCGTATCTGGGTCTGTCATGGCCTGATCTTACTGTCACGGGCACTAGGAGTCTTTACCCAGGGATCACCAGGTGATAGGCTTACCAGAGCAGTATAGGTGGTAATATGGTACTCTGGTAGCAGGGTGATCACGGAACAGGAAATAGCAGATGATGAGATGCTCAGGAAAGTCTATGACTAGCAGCACTGGCAATGTGGAGGTAGTAATACACGAGGAACTGTATGGACAAAGGACACGTGAAGGTAGTCAGTGGTCTGCGGTAGCAAGTTGTACCACTGCTATAGTGAGGAGGAATGTCCAACAGAAACGAGGAGGTGATGAGAGTCAGCGGTCTGCGGATAGCAAGTTGTACCGCTGTCTGAGTGAAGGAATGGAATCCAAGTGGAGGTATCCGGGGAGTCAGTGGTCTGCGTTAGCAAGTTGTACCACTGCTATGTGAGAGGATACTGGAGCAGGTGAAACTGGAAACAGGGGTCAGTGGTCTGCCACTAGCAAGTTGTACCACTGAATATATATGTGAGGAGGTGCACGGGGAGAGACTGCAACACAATATATACACGGGCACCTTGACTTTGATCCACAGTAATATGCACAATATAAATGTATAAATGACTGAACAACACTGCCAATATAGAAAGTCTCTTGAAGTAATCCAGCATGAGATAACACAGTCAATGATGGCAATAGACTCAGCGGATAGTACACTCCAGAGGAGAACCAACACAGTCCAGCAAGGTATGCAATACACAGCACAGTCAATGGGAAGTATGCATACCGTGGTTCAGGAGAAGGCAGTCAGACAGAAGTGCAGAGATACCTGAACGGCAGGAGGCCGGCAGGATGCAAAGTCCCTGGATGGGTGAAGCGGTGGTCTAGCAGGTGCAGCGCACAGGTAGGTAGACCAGGAGCTGTAGATCCAGGAGTGTAGCGGATGGCAACGTGAGCAGTAGACTGGAAACACAGGAGAGCTGAGATGAGGCGGCAATGCACAGGGGTAGCGGATAGGAATCAGCTAACAGTCACAATGATGAACACAGGCGAGTTGCAAGCTGGAGACTGTAGTGCACGGAAGCAGCGGATAGGAATCAGCTAACAGTCACAATGATGAACACAGGCGAGTTGCAAGCTGGAGACTGTAGTGCACGGAAGCAGCGGATAGGAATCAGCTCAGGAACTTGATGATGATCAGGTGAGTGGATGTGAAGTGAAGGCTGGAGTGCACGGAGGCAGCAGATAGGAATCAGCAAACAGCCACAATGATAATAATAGCGTTGAAGTGAATTAGAAGACTGTAGTGCACGGAGGCAGCGGATAGGAATCAGCAAACAGTCACAATGATAATAATAGCGTTGAAGTGATTTAGAAGACTGTAGTGCACGGAGGCAGCGGATAGGAATCAGCTCACAGTCACGATGATACAGTAGATGGTAGAAGTGGTATGGGAACCACAGGAGTAGAAGTGGTTTGGAAACCACAGAGGTAGAAGTGGTTTGGAAACCACAGGAATCAGCAGCGCTGAATACACGAGGAATACAGGAACACCTTCAGAGACTCATGGGGAATGAGACTCCAAGATCAGGCAACGTGGTGTTGACCACAGGTGCTTAATATAGGGAGGTTGCCTGATCTGCCAATTAAGTTAAAGGAACATACACTGAAGGTTTGGAAAGGGCTGCGCATGCGCAGTCCCTCAGGATAGAGGACGTCCACGGTTCCTAATAGTCCGGGAAGAAGCACTCACAGTCCGGTGAGTGACAGAAGGTATATGCATACTAGTGAAACCTATGGTTCAGGTTAAGGGAAATGTGTCATGTTTGATATCATATTAATCCCCTTTACGTCAGCAGCTGTCCGGTGCATTCGGCGAAGAGATTGCACATTGCATACTCTAGTTATTGATGTTAAGGAATAAACCTTTAATATGATTCTGACTGTAAAATGCTAAATGGACTGGTTGTAATTGGAGTTATGGCGGGAAGAACAGAGCTCATCCCCTGGAGAGATGACCCCCACCTTTGGATTCCTTAGATTAAACCAGCCTATGATCTACAACCCCCTGAACCTTCCTTAAACCTGGAGCAATAGAAGCAAGCCACATCATCTACATTATTTTACTGTATTTCTGTTTGCATATAAGCATGAGCCCCATATCCAGTGAACAGACATCTTGTCCACAGACTTCAGAATTGAAAGACTGTTCGCTGGATCCAGAGAGCCTGCGATAAGTAACGGCTGTACTTACTATTATTTCGCTTGAATTATTCTGTTACTATTGAGAATAAATATTTGTGCGTTGGAAACACAAATTGAGATTCGACAATCGTTATTGGATAGCGACAAAACGCTCTTAACAGATCAGGTCTGGCCCCATCGTAGCCTGTTAGTGCAGTCGGAAGATGATCAAACACTGGGTCACCTTAATTTTGCGCAATACTTGATAATAATGATACTCTCGATTTCTAGGGGATCACTACCAGAAATCATAGTTGTTTACAGTTACAATATTGCAGTATGACATGGGGCGGGGAGAAAATGCAAATTTAAACGAGGCCCCGTTTGCTCTATGTAGAACTAACCAAGAACACTTTGCTTTTCTAAAAACTCTTTACTCTTTCGTGTCAGATTTGCCTTGCATTATTTTTCTGCTTGTTTTAACCACTGTTTATTGAATCATCATTAACTTTGTTAGCACAAGCGTTGTCTTCAAATGGCTTCCCCCCCGCATGTGGCATGTTGTTTGACATAAATTGCATTGTCCACATGTTGCAGGTTACAAATGGTTTCTCACACATGGCCACCACATGTTTAATGACTGCAATCACTTGTTACCAGTTGAAGTGACACTGTTTTTTTTCATTTTAGGCCATCGGCGAAAAAACATTGGAAAATGATGGCAGCCCAAGGCAATGGGACTCACATAATTTCAATATTTACGCTGTAAATGACATTGTATCTTTTTCCATTTCACAGGTCCAAACAAAAGAAGAATGAGTAGCATTACTGCTGTAATCAAACACACATTGTTTTGTAACGAGTCACAATTAAGAATAGTTTTAAGCAAACTCGGTCCCCAACCACAAAACTGGTCATTGCCAGAACATAAAGATTATTTTAAACATTTGAAAATTATGTTTTATTACTGTCTATACTTTTCCCTCAAGCTCATTTTATTTTAAGGAGAGTTTTATTAAAGTCAATGAACCTAAATCAATCTTCGTCTCCTGCTCGTCAGGGATTTTCCCAGTTTTATCTGTTTATGGCATTAAAGAACAACAGGATTAGCAGATTGTCCGACACAAGTTAATTTGCCAATGTCTTGGCTTGTTCAATGGGTTTCCACTACTGGACAGAGTGCAAGTTGTGGGAAAAATGAAATGTAATTAAAAGGATAATTCAATCCAGATCAATAAATGTTACTTTGGTTTGGGTTTAAAAAGTTAAAATAAAAAAGGAAAGTCTACTTACCTTGTTGGACCATTCTACCTTGTTGGACCATTCATGAATGGCATTTGAAGGGGAGGGGCATTGACAACCCTGTGGTCTGACTCAGGTAGTTTGAGCGATAACAAGAGAGAGGAGTCTGTTTCAGCAAACAGTGTATCCTAAATCATATATATATATATATATATATATATACATACAAGTTAACCCGTGCATGATACTCATGCATTCTAGTCAAATCAAGCTACTTAAGGTGTTAAAAAGGTTCTTGTCATGCATTTGGGCCATAGCCCAAGCCTCCTCAGGGGAAGACATTACTTCCCGAAGTAAGTGCCCTTTTTTAACGTGGTTTTGTCCACATGTCACCACCTCATCATTCTTCTCCATCACCTCATCCTTCATCTTTATCGCCACATCTATCCAGATGTCTATCCAGACACAGGGATCTCTCTCAGCGGTCCTGAGTATCACACTCCTCTCACTCTGTCACCCCCGGCAACCACCAACCACTCCCCACTGTCACCCCCGGCAACCACCAACCACTCTCAACTGTCACCCCCGGCAACCACCAACCACTCCCAACTGTCACTTCTCCTTCAAGAAATATATATATATTTTTTTAAATCTTTATAAACACTTTTAACAATTAACAAATTAAAAACATCTTAGTATACCAAATTTTAGCCCTTTCTGAATTTTTTTTTCCACACACACACTAAGAATTTAGTAGGTCAGTGTATAACTCCGCCCAGCAGGTGGTGCTGCAGCTTGGTTTTATTTTTTCCACACACAGACAGACTAACACATGCCACTAAGCATTTATATTATAGATATATATATATACATATACATATATATACATATACATATACATATATATACATATACATAAGAGATCTAAAATAAAATTAACCATATCTGCACTTGGGACAAATCAAGGAGAGCAGTTAGTAAAGAGATATAGGTAGTGTCACCTCAAAAAAAACATAAAAAGGAAATAAAATATCAGCAATAATTATGCTTACATTTATTTAGAAGCATAGATATTAAAAATTAGATATATTTAATTTATTTTATAAAAAAATAGGTATATTTCATTTATTTTAGAATCTATTAGGACAAATACCATCCGCTATTAAAAAGAAAACATGCAAATGAAGCCCGAAATAAATATAAAAGTCTTTTAAATCTGCTTGATACATGTTATTCCTAGATAGCAAGGCGGAAATTATTAATATATTCTGAGAACAATCCACATATTAGTGAAATGTAGGTATTAGTACACTAGCAGTCTTATTTTACAAGGTATCGGAAAGCTAAGTGCAAAGATGTTCATCTTTGCTCATAGCATTTAACACAGTTGAGGATTGCATAATGTTGATGGCATCACTATTTGTTTGCAAAATGATTATCACTATATTTGCAAAGAGTATGTTTAGCACCATAAGATATTGAAGCGCTAATTGCATTTCACCAATACAGAACAAGACATAATGCATGTGGATCACTCTAATAGACACACAAAGAAAATGATTTATGTCCGGACGTATGTCCATTTGCGCTGCATGCCTTGCATGAAATAGTTCTGCACATGCTCAGAAATGGACCGTGAATGCGATTCATTTCTGAATGCAAACAACGCTTACAAGAGCCTATGACTTGAGAGATGGATGCATGCCAATAGGTAGCACAGAAAATGTGTATGCAATGAAGATAGACTATAAAAATGCATTGTATGTACAGTACTCAATAAAAAGATCTTTTTTTTAAATACACTTATTTTTTTAAACCCATATTCAAGTGGAAATATATCTTGAGATAAGCTTGGGTTTGAATATGGTCACAACTACGCACAAGTTTCGTGCTAGTTTTAAAATACAACGTACGTGCAAGTTGCTTTTTAACTTGCATCAGGTCCAAAATGTCATTTACAAGGCACAAAACATTCCTGATGCAAATTGTCCACTAATTATAGAAATCATAAAGCAGGAGGACTACAGTCCCATATTCCTGTAGCTCCAGAAGTAGGGACAACCTGTCTGGTAATGTATATAGTATGCCGTAAGCCACAGGTTGTCCGGCAGAATTCTGGGCCTGGAAGCATATTTAATTAGTAGGCTTAATCACTTTCAAAAATGGTTTCCTATACTATTGTAGTTTATGATACTACATGCTCTTTGATTTATGATTAGAATAATACTGGATACTATTTTATCCAGAGCTTTTCCCTTAGTTCACTAAACTACAAATTTTTTGATGTAGACAATTACATGTGTTCACTGTATAGCAAACGTACTGACTCGCCTGGAATGGCAGATAGGCTGTAGTATATGTGCCAGGCTTACGTCAGGCTTACATACACCTACACACGAATACACACAACCAGGTCATAAGCACAAGAAAAGTTTGTTAACCTTTGTTTTGTTAACAAAAAACACATTCGCTATTAGCTGGCAGATAACAGACACAAACAACTTCTTGCTGGTAAAACTGTGTTTTTTATTGTTCTAGTCACAAATAGCACAGCAGACTTTTGTCAGGATGACACCAGGCGACCCTCACTCTAGCTAGACACAATTCAGCTTCCTAGCCACCAGCCAACTAGCTGGCATCGGTTGTCCCGCCCACAAGAACAGACAGTGTTTTATCATCCACTCAAACACTACAAACCAATCACAGAGAACAAAAATACAGTTACATGTATGTGGTGCACCTGTGTGTGCTCAGCCTAGGAGCTCTACTGTGCAGGGACTTAAACCTGTCTGTAGTCTTTACCTGCAGACTCCCTGGGACCTCACCTATTCCTGACCAGGAGAGGTGTGGCAAATAACCCTCTTTGTCACATAGGCTTAATATAATACAGCAGAGATAATACTTTTCCCATACGATTGAAAGTAGCAAATTATTATTTTTAAAATAAACCCACAAAACTCTATAATAAATGTACAATCAATGAAGAAAGCAACTATAAGCTATAGAGGTGAATTCACAATCAGCCAATCAGAAGAGGCTAGCTGGTGACCAGTATCACCATAAGAGTGTGTAATGCTCCTTAGTGACGTTTTAGAAAACCAAGCACCCCAGTGACTTAGGCTGGTTGCTATGCTGACAACACACACCAGCCTGCTAGAGTGAGAAGAAGGAGGGGTTGTCAGCAAGTATGGTCGTTGCATGAAGCAGTGTGGCTGCATATTCAGAGGGGAGGAGTCCCTAATCCCAGAGAGGTGGAGAGCCCCATATCACTAAAGAGAACCCCATGAGAGATGGGGACATTTTGCATGGAAGAGATCCTAGAGAGGTGGTTGCTAACAGGGGCTGAGAGAATACATTGAAGCGTCAGAGCCAAGGGGCTGAGAGTACACAGAGTAAAGTGTCAGAGCCAGGGGCTGTGAGCAGACTGAGAGAAGTCTCAGAGTACAAGGGAGAAATCATTCCTGCAGAGGAGGGGAAAGCTGCAGTTGAGAGTTACAGTGTGCAGGGGCGAGCTAGCAAGTTTCAGCCCGGGGGGCGCACAGGCGGCCGCATCACATGACATGCGATGCGGCCGTGCCACGCTCATAATTTGGCTCTTTTTTATCTCTACATTATTATTAACCTCAATAATATTAATTTCCAATCATTTCCAGTCAATTTTGTCAAGTGACAAGAACACTGCTACCCCTCCTGTTCATGTATGAGCAATGCCACTGGAGACTGGAGAGTAAAAAGAATACTGCTACCCCTAATGTTTCTGTGTGAGCAATGGCACTGAGCAATATCACTGGAGACTGGAGAGTGACAAGAACACTACTGCCCCTGTTTCTGTGTTTGCAATAGTGCTGGATCTCCTGGGGAGGGAGGTACTTATGGAATCAAAAACCTGCAAGATCCAACAACACAACAATGACATTTTGCCCCCTAAGTTCGGGTGGGATCGGTTTTTAGAAAACCGAGCCTGAGCATCTCTAGTTAATACATACAGAGATGTAAGAGGACCCTGCTCGCAAGCTTACAATCTATGGGTCACGCACACATGCATTTGCCAAAAGCAAATGAAGTGCTATTTATGCAGATGGCAACATTTGTGCACAAATAAATGAACTGAGGGCCTGTAAAGGATTTTTGCATTTTCATAATTGACCCTTGTAGTCCATTAACACTTGCCTACGTTATAATGGACGGCACTCCTAAAACCTGACATAACCCTATAATGACATGCCATTGCACTAATGTGTCCACATGCCGCCCTATGACAAAAAAAAGGCAATTTTTTTTCCCTTTGCACAGTGATTCCTGTTTTTCTAACATTGTTTTCTTGTGAGTTAAGCAATGAAGTAAAACATCTGTGTTGGTCCATTAAAAAATACCGCAAGCTGTGAGGTAAAGTGCTTTTTGAAACAACTATACCACCCAACATCTTGTAAAATAAAATAAGTGTTTAAGGTTTAAGGGGAGAAAAAAAAAGGCATAACATACTTATAAAGCACGACCTTTTAAGTCATCAATCAATTACTTTTAAAACCTATCATTCCTGCATGTACAGCTGGTGTAGGATTGAAAGTTTAATATTTAATGTCATTACCTTGTACTTTAAATCAGACCTTGTCGGTTTTATTTTTACCTGTTCTGTCTGAAAAAAAAAAAAAAAAAAGTCTTAAAATGCTGAACACACGATTGGCAGAACTAAAATAAACGTGGACTTTCTCCACAGACATTTATTTTTTTCTCCAAATCTGTTTTTTGGCAAGGGCGAGAGCGGAGTTTTTAATTCTGCAAAAATCAACCATAAATGTTCCCTCCCATTACAAAACAGACAAGTTCTGTGAAAAGTAGCTGGGAGAGAAGAGTGCTGAATGGTTTACATAGCCGGGGAAAAAATTCAACCTGAACTGGCAGGGCTTATAAATGAGCTGAGAAAACACATTGATGTACAACAGGGGTTTAATTGATACCTAGGCCATATTTCAGTTTTGATCCGTCCACATGGCATATTCATTGTATTAATGATTTAAGGAATAATTATTTTAAGGTTGTGTTTCTTTCTGTAAGCCATCTCTCTCTCTCACTCTCTCTCCCCTCGCAATTCGTTCCAGATGCCGTAACCGAACCCTGCTTAAAATGATAGTTCTTCTTCAACCGTAGTGACAGCAAAAATGCGAACAAACCAAATTCTTCCCCCTAGAAGGCCGACATTTATGAGCTATCTGATTCTTTTCCAGTTATTTTTTTTTTTGTATCATTCAGATGTCTTCTTAGTGACCAGTATTTTTTTTCCATTTTGGTTTTTCAGGAGATCATATCGGTTTTCCCCTCGTATTGTGTTACTGTGGTTTTTGGAAGTTTTTAGTACTTTCTGAGAACTTGAAAGACTAATTTCTTAATCACTAAGAGACGAATGTGTAAAGAAGGTTAAACTGCCAAGCTGGCACTGAGAATTAAACACAGATTCGTAACAATATGAAAGCAAAATAGTAGCATCGACATGACAATGTTATTGAATGAAAGCTGAGAAAACTGTTAGAGACGTGCGTTTTTTTAATTATTATCAAAGGTGTTAAAATATATACACTGCACATGCTTGGCATTGAAATGTTATTGCATGGCTGTACAGTATTCATCTGTCTTGGATGAAAAAAAATATATATTACTTTGATACTGGAAAATTATTGTAAAAATGTTTGTTTTGGGTCTACAGCAAAAACGAAAAAAAAAGGTTCTGTTGCCTTGTGAGCCAGAAGGTTTCAATTCAGCTTTTCAGTGTTTCCAAAAACACTCTCTGAATCCCCTTTCTGCTGCCAGAAAATCGGGGTTAATTCATCAGCTCTTGTTTCTTTACCTTTCTACTGTAAAACATTCGTGAATCAGATTTGTTTTGTTTCTCAGTGTCAACTTGACATGTATTTTGCAAAGTGACTTATTTTAGTCAGGGCCCTGGGCTAATACGTTGGGAACGCCCCTTTGATTGCCAGGCCCCCCAATATTTATTTTCCCATTTTTAAAACCAGCTCCACTTGGCTTTTTAAAAGGATCCCGGCAATCTTTGTCACTCCTTTTATTTTCGTTAAAATCAGAGCTGTATAGCAGACAGGAGGGAACAACTGAGAGTAAAGATAGAGGGGACTCTCCAGCCTCTACCTGTCCCCATCCCAATCGCTTATCCTCAGGCGCCCGTCCAAGGATGACTCAATGTCTTTTGCCATTACCATTGGAAGAAGTCAAGATTTAAACCTTACTACACTTTTTTTAATGTCTTCTTTTTACTTTGGAGAACTACTAGTCTCTAAAATTTTAAATGGAATTCCAGTTTAGACATCTCCCTTATCACAATTTAGCACGCCCAAAAATGTTTTGCGCTCTCCCTAAAAGCCTCCCGCCTTAGGCTGCAGCCTAGGTGTTTTATTTTAGCTTACAATGTTTATAAACAGTGGCGGTCATTTAAGTAATATTGTGGATCCTGGTCATTATACCATGTTCACACTGCCGCCCCGGCAATATCCTGGGTATATGGACCTGGGATATTGCCTGGTGACAGAGCCTCCAGGGTCGACTGGATTCACATTGATCCCGGGTCTGCCCAGTTCTCCCTGGCAACATCACAAGAGGAGCTTTGATTGGCTCCTCTTGTGATACCCGGGTCTCACCGTTCAGACTGACATCTACCCATGTCGAACCCAAGAATAACCCTGCAAAATAAATCTGCTCAGTACCAAAAAATCTTCCAGCTAGTTCTTGCTGAGTCTTATACCCCGTTCACACTCAGCCTCGACCCGGTTTCCCATGGCTCGTCCCCGGGTTTTTGAAGCAGTATGAACGGAGTATAAGACTCTGCAAGAACTAGCTGGCAGATTTTTTGGTACTGAGCAGATTTATTTAAACACTGAACAGTCGATGGCTCTCTAGCAGATATTATTATTATTATTATTATTAATTTTTATTTATAGGGCGCCACTAGGTGTCCGTAGCGCCGTACAGGGACAAACAAAATTACAATACGAGGTGAGACAGCACAGTACAGTAAACAATAATCACAGTAACTCAGTGAGCTCAAAGCATAGCTAGAGGGGCGGAGGAGGGGAGAGGGGAAGGTCCGCCAATGACGGAGTCCAAGAGGGAAGGCACGGATGACAGGGAGACCCCAAGGGGAGAGGAGGGAGCGAGAGGGGACGCGGGAAAGAGGGTCCTCAAGGAGGAGGGCTAAGTAGCTGGAGAGCAGAGTTAACAGTGGTGAAGACAGGAGGAGAGAATACCCTGCTCATATATGAGGACATTTGGGTCTTTTTGGATTTAGGACAGTTTTGAGTCCTCAAATTTCATAAATCCTGGAAGGTTCAGTTAAATTTTGAAAACAGGCTTCATTCAGATGCACTAGTGCAAATCTCAGTAAGTGATACCACCAAAGAGGATTTACACACGACCTCATCAATTTTGCGCATCATAAATCAAGTGTTCAAGTCAACATATCTCAAGATGGTTCTGCTGAAAAAATATTACAGACATGTGTATTTACTGTTAACTGTCTTATGAAATTTCCTTTCTGTTTGTGGAATATTTCTTTGTTCAAAAGCATTGTAAGATGTCATGGTACAGTACGTTTCTTACATAGAACACTTAATATTCTTGTGAATCTTGCCTGGGAGAGGGTATATTCAGGGGTCCTCAATTGCTGATCCATTTCCACATTTTTTTTGAAAACCAATTTTTGTTTTCAGTTACAGATCAACTGGCAGCACTGAACACATGTTCATACGACATCACAAGGAGAAAAGCGTTACTAAGGCAATTATAATTCTAGCTACTGGACAAATTTTTTCTGCCAATATTTCATGAATCCCAATCAGGTAGATGTACTATAGGGTAATTCATGTATTTTCTGTCCATAACTTGTAGAATGGGGTGGCTATTTATCTTCCTTTTAAAAAAAAATGTCTTGATCATCCCCATTAAAATAGTTTTGGATTTAGATTTTTAATAGATTTCTTCTCCCCACTCGAAGGGCGTTTTGGTGACAGCTTCCATTTCATTTTTACATTCATTCTCTCTGTAGGGATCACTGTTTGTGTAAGCTGTGAGCTCCCTTTTAGATGTGGAAAAGAATTGCGTCCATCTTCAACTTGTAGTGTTTTAACAAATACATCTCTGGCACCAATTGTCAGAACAGATTGACAGGTAACAGCATAAGCTCCTCCCACTTCATATTAAATGATAGCATAAGAGTAAAGCTTCATCTCCTCTCACAGTTCAGCAGTACACAATGCTCTCTTTCCCTTGTATGCAAGCTGGAAATAGGGATTTATAATATATATATATATATATTCACAATATTGGGTTAGGACTACCGTCTCCTGCACTTCACATGCATCAGCCAGAGATATCACAACAGTCCAGTGCTTTAATTGAAATAGCCTCAGCTAGTGTTATTCATCAGCATTAAACAAAACATGAACAAAATCCTACCTTGTCCGGCTTCTAACTAATACACAAGAGATACCCTCTCTAAGGTGAAGGACCTGATGTCCTAAACATACAATATAATTGCAGTTACTGGTAACAAAATTGCAAGTTCTCTCAGGCATTTGACCTGTTCCCCAGGTGGTAAAATACTGGGGAAACAAACCCACAGCTTTTTATCAGCACCTGGCAGGTGCAACTCCTAATTACCAGCAAAGTTCCTGGTATGTTGGTAGGCCTGGTGTGGGCCTAATGAATGGAGCCCAGCCTTCTCTCTCCAGTCATAACCCCAGGGACCTATATACAGGCTTATGCCATTTATCACTTTCCCAGTACTTTTTTTTAAAGCTGGAAATGGCTGATAAAAATCCTACTGCACCTGTCCAGACATCAAAGGATGACTTCATTTCTGATCTCATCATTGACCTATATAAGGAGGAGGCTCGTTCACACAAACCTAAGACAAATGCCACAATGTGAAGTTTGCAGTCAGATGCTGCGTCATTTGAAATTAGGGTTTGCTCAAAGTATTAACTTCTTCCAAGCTCTTTGAAGATATGTGAACAGATTCCCCAGCACTCACTTCTCCTACTAAAAGTATTATCTCATAGTGGACTGTAGATTACTGTCCAAGGACTATTTATTACACAGGACATATAAAATAGGTGTTTAGTTTATAGATTGGGATTACTTCTTCTCTCCCTTAACCTTCAGACTCGTCTACCCATTAATGTGACTACACACCATGAGATAGTTGGTCTGTATCCAAGGTGGCTACACAGGTGGGTGTCTAAGTTGAACACATAAGACCATGTGGTTGTGATTCCCAAGGGGATCATCACCATCATCATCATCACCATTTATTTATATAGCGCCATTGATTCCGCAGCGCTGTACAGAGAACTCACTCACATCAGTCCCTGCTCCATTGGAGCTTACAGTCTAAATTCCCTAACATACACACAGACAGAAATAAACAGACAGACAGACAGACAGACAGACTAGGGCCAATATTGATAGCAGCCAATTAACCTACTAGTATGTTTTTGGAGTGTGGGAAGAAACTGGAGCAAACGGAGGAAACCCACGCAAACACGGGGAGAACATACAAACTCCTCACAGATAACGCCATGGTCGGGAATTGAAATCATGACCCCAGCGCTGTGAGGCAGAAGTGCTAACCACTTAGCCATTGTGCTGCCCACGGGGGATCCACTAGTGTGGCTTGCCAATGACCACGTGTACATGATAGTGGTCACCGACTGACAGCATTTTCCTGCAGGGCCAATAGAAATCCAGAAGGACTTTAATCTGTCTTGACCATCTATGGATGTTAGTGGAATACCCACAGATATTTATCCCAGTTGATCTAAATCACCAACTGTATCCCACCAATTATGGGACCGATTTTATACCCCACTCATTCTAAACAGCCAGTCAATGCATCTCATGTTTTGCTACTGTTTCAGATTATAAGCTCCTACAAGCAGTGCCATCTATTATTTATGCCATTTGATAAATATGTGTTCGTGTGCATATGTCACTCTCTGTAACTTGTCTAGTTGTACAGCTCTACAGACTATGTGTGGCTCTTCAGCAATAAAAGCTAATAAGGAGAAGAAACACCAACATCTGCAAATCGTTGAAATGATTGACTGCTGGGGTTGTAAAATACCTTAAATAATGAAAAAAAATCCACACGTACAGCCTATATTGCTTTAAACTTTTGAACTTTTTCTGAACTTTTGACAAAAATGTATTAAAGAAATTTCTTGCTATGGCAAATTTTTAATTTTCAAAAAACATAATGGACCTGATTCATTAAGGAGCATAAATGCCAATATGTGCCGTATTTAGCATAAAATCGCCAAGAAACTAACCATATGCCAGAGAACATAGCAACGTCCACTTAATCTTTGATCGCAAAGTACCCTTAATACAGGGGCGGGACGGGGTGGAGACTGGGCGTTGCACGCAGTCAATGTAGAGTTTGGGCGTGCCAAGCTGGAGCGCATGCAGCAGCATCCGATTCAAGCTCTGGGCATCTCAAAGGTACGTGATTTTAAGTCATATCACTTGCACCAGCTACAGGTGTAAGTGCTGATTGCTAGTGATGACGGTCACATATGCATGCTACAACATGTGTTTGCAAACAGGAACAACTGTAAAAATGTATTTTATGTACAGTAGACATTTATAATATCCCAATACATGTATTCTATGAGGGGGGGAAAAAAGTGGGGAAAAAATACTTTTTTATTTTTTTTTAATGTTTTGTCATTAATGCCTGTATTATTAAAAGGTAACATTAAATAGTTGGTTTTGTGTGTGTGTGTGTGTGTGTGTGTGTGCCTGCATTCTTTTGGGATTTGATATCCCACATATGTATCCAGCAGTGTCTTGTATGCTAGAGCAGAGTGGACCTAGACCCGTATTCATCAACAGACGTATCTTCAGAACCGCTCCTTGCTGAATATGGATGTGCGTATACCTGATGTACGTTTTACGCTTCTTGATGAATGAGGCCTCATGTATTTGGGATGCACAGGAAAAGATGCTGCAAATTTTAGCAATTAATCAGACGCTGTCATTTTCTTTCAGTCCTGTTTAGAATAGAAAGAGAGCATCTCTTTGGTTGGTCGCTTTGGGTCATAGCACCATTTTCCTCTACATCTTTTTCATAAATGCCCCCAATTTATTATGATGATAGATGGAGCAGTGGATCATCAAACTGACTTTCCTAGAGGAGTAAACGAAGATCTTGGAGCATATTTATCAGGGCAAAAAGCTCTATGGCCGGCAAAAACAGTTGTTTTCGCTAATGATAGGGCTTTGTGCTATACATCAAGTGATTAATACCAATGGTGAAATTCACAGGCTTCATCCGGCAATAGCTTCCTCATTCAAAACATTGGGAAGACTATTTAGCAAAGATAACTTTTTCTGTTATTAACATCTCAGGGTGAGGATAACAGAAGAACAGAAGAAAATATCACCCGCATTGCCTCTACTCATCTCCTGCACCTCCAGTATTAATTAGTCAGATCAAATAAGAAAAGAAAATAACAACTGCCAAACAAAAAAAAGGAGTCTAAGGTTACAGAGAAGGGCACTTGCCCCAACCCCTCTAAATCTCAGGTGCTTACCAGTATTTGCTTAGCCTCAGGTCTTCTGTATGAGTCAGGGATGCATACTAAAAGGGAGTATAGGGTACTAGACACCTGATGGGTTTAGAAGCTACAATCACAGGAAAAAAACAAATTAGTAGAGATGCTTGAACGAGTTACGTATCCATTGTCTAACCAACAAATTGGTTCTAAAATTGGAAAGCTTGCAGTTAGTACATGATCGAGCTGGTTCGCTCAATATCATAAATAGAAACAACAGGAGCAGGTGCAGAAGTTCTGTGGTAGCAAGAGGTGCAGTTGTTACCCAGGGCCTTTATCACTTCTGCTGGCTTACTGAAGCTCCCTCTAGTGATCAGGCTGTGGCTGCTGTCATAGTACCCTGCAATTAGTAGCCTGTGAGTAGACCAGAAGCCTGCTATTGATAAACAGTGTAAGCAGCTTCCTATTGGTTACTATAATATTAGCCATGGACTGGTCAGTAAAGGGAGCAGCAGTAAGCCAGAAAAGGTGACAACTTATCTGCTTCATGTATATGGGAGCCCTGGCAAAATGTTGCTTTGGTACCCACAAATGTTTAGATACACCCCTGAACAGGTGCGTGATGTTGATAAGGAAAACTAATCTAATACTTGAATTACATAATTAACATTGACAGCAAATAATCAAAATTAATTGACAACTGAGAAAAAGCAGACAATACCGGTTCTAGATCAAGCTCATCTACTAGGTTAAATAGAAAGCTCCTCTTGATCTGCCATTCACACTATCCTGCCTGTCAATCATAAAAACATGATCTAACATTTTGGTCATTTTCTGGTATCCAGTCTGGTGCATAACTATACATAATATACCTTCAGGAAATTGCCATAGTCTGTATACTATCTTGTGTGTATGTATACATTTTATTGCACTGCAGCCAGATGAGAGGTGTTTTTAGATAACCCAAATGTACCAGCTTGTGTAAAAATCTACCTGTTAGGCCAATGGTTCCAAACAATTCTCAAAAACAGAATTGTAATAAGTCAATGTATATATTATTGTAAGTTTCACTGGTTGCTTTGTTTGTTTCTTGGTGGTGCCAACAATGATCAATGTTAAAGTGTCTCAGTGATGTCACTGTTTGGTCAAATCAGTGAATTCATAGGTTGCATTATCATTAATATTGGTTCTGACAACAAAATGGCTGCCTGCATTGTGTCAGTATTGCATACTTGCCAACTTTTCCTCGTTGGCTTCAGGGAGATCCTGGGAGAGGCGGGCTTGCGGGGGCTGGGCTTGCCGAATCGCATCATTTTGGCCCCGCCCCCTTAACAATTGTCACCATTTTGGTCAATTACAGCAGGGGGCGGGACTAAGATGATGAAATATTTGCATCATTTAGCCCCCCCACCACTTATCTATTGTGGGGGCGAGAACCGGGAGGTTGCCCTGCTCTCCTGGGAGGTCTCCCAGAAATACGGGAGTCTCTCTGACATTCTGGGAGAGTAGGCAACTATGCGCTACAGAAAAGCAGCAAATGAATCTCTAGAGACTGAAGTATCTTTTACATTTCTGTGTCCATTACTGAAGTCATATTGTCTTACCTGTCAGTCTTTGATTAAATCGTGGTCTCCATGAAAATGGCCACCTCCATAGGCATCAATACATGGACATAGGACACAATTTCTGAACTGTGTCATCATGCCACAGATGGCGAAGACAACCATGTCTTGTACTGGCTCAGCATCAGGGAGAATGCCAGACTCTTCAGGGAGTGAGGGAGACCACCCCTATTTCAGGGAGTCTCCCTGACATTCAGGGAGAGTTGGCAAGTATGTAGTATTGTGCGTCAATGATGTGACTGGTTTCTAGTGGTAGTCTGCATTCTCATGAATAAGAGTTCATCTGATAAAACGTTTATCCCTGAGTGTGTAGGCAACAGACGCTCTTTCTGTTATAGAAGAGGTACACCAATGTGAGTCTATGTACAGCATATAGTTATTGTGTAGGTAAAAGTGAGCTATGAGTTATTTTAGCTTAAATATCCCTCTTAATTCATTATCTGTAGAGATGAGCGGAATTTCTATGAAATATTTGCCTCATTACGCATTTGGCTGCAAGATTTTGAGGAAGTTGGCCTTAAAGCTGCCCTTTCCCTGGTGAAGAAGAGACACATTAACGTTCCACCCACTACGAAGGGTCCGGGGAGCTTCTCCCTGCAGCTGTTTTTCCACTGGCCCTGTGATTAGTCTCATAGGCCCAGATGGAAACTAGGGGTTGTAATGTTTAGGAGAAGGGTGTTAGCAGGAGGGCCAATGAGAATCCACAATCACAGACATTGTTGCTTATCATTGGCTCTCTCGCTCACACCCCTATTCCACAGCCATCAAAAATGTTCACCACTTTAGACCTACCACACCACAAAGCAGCATTCAATGAGAGTCGTCACCCCAGCTCTGTTCACAGACTATGGGATATATTTACTAAACTGCAGGTTTGAAAAAGTGGAGATGTTACCTATAGCAGCCAATCAGATTCTAGATATCATTTATTTAATACATTCTACAAAATGACAGCTAGAATCTGATTGGTTGCTATAGGCAACATCTCCATTTTTTCAAATCTGCAGTTTCGTAAATATACCCCTATATGTTTCACAAAATGCAAATTTAGAACTACCGCATGGAAGGTAAATCAAAACCGGGAACCTTCTGGGAAACTTTCTTTTCCGCAGTGAAATTCTATTCACATGAAATTACATTCAGCTCAACTCCATTAATTACAAACTACTTCAGACCATTCACAAGAAAATACCAACATACTTAATGAAGACTTCACCTAACCTGTTCAATCCATTTATAGTGAGTGCAAGGGAATCCTGGGGGAGACAAGGTCAAATCCCAAAAGTCTTGGAAATATTGCTTACCACATTCTAGACTGTAAATAAAGACACTTCTCAGCATGATAAATACCTTCAGAGTCATGGAGAGGAAACTTAGATAAATTACCCTTAGCAGAGCATAGTAACTAGGCCCATGAGAGAAAATCCTTGTGATTTTTTTGCCCTTTCGAGTATTTTACTTATTGCATTTTTCCCGTGTTTTCTCTCTCATTTAGCCAATATAGTAAACAACTTTCTTTTCAATAAGATTCTGGTCTCTGGCATTTAAAAGTTTACGAAGAGCTAATTTTACTAGTTTAGCTTGTAAATGAAATCTTAAAAAACCATACCCTTTAGACCTCACAAGGTTTCAATTAAAGGCCTATTAGTCTGAGTAATTCCCTACATGACATAGGTTTGCATTGTACAAACATTTCTGACTTTCCAGACACACTCATGAGACTTGGCACTTCATCATACGGCCGTTATAGATATATAATTGGGGAAATTACTGAAAATAAATATGTCTTCCGGATCCAGGAGAGCTGTAAATTATAAATTTTGGTTTCATTACTATAACGCAGTTCCAAATCAGAGAGGTCAGCTTATCTGTTAAAATGGAAGATGGTGAAATATTTGAAGCTTTTTATTTTATGGGTTCTATGAAATCCAAAATACCTTCCAGTGGAAAGAAATATTAATATTTTTTTTTAAAAAAACTTTATAATTCAACGTGACTGCGCAATTTATCAGGAAGACTGACGTTTCATGGCCAGTACATAGAATTTGCTGCTAAATTAGAACATTCCTAAATAAATTGAATATGTGTTTATAACTATAGAGTGCCAAATGACTGAATTTGTACCTGTTGTCTATACACAGTGGAGGCAGCCATTTTATTGAAGAACGCAGACTGTTCATTCACTATGAACTAATGACATTACTAAGGCATGTTTAGGGCTTCTATCATTTAGAAAGGAAAAAAAAACAGGATACCTATGTAGCCTCAAATTTCAGGCCAAAAAATATACCCCCTCCATAATTCCCATTAAGTTCCAAATGCTAAAATATATATATATATATATATTGTAAAACAGATATAGGAGCCTATTCCAACTTGTCCTGTTAATTTGGGCTCATCAGAAGTTTAAATGAAGCAAAACAAGTATTAACGATTTTGGGCCTGAGTCACTAAGGAAAGTAAGGCAAAAAAAAGGAGTAAATGTTTTCCGGGACAAACCATGTTACAATTCAAGGGGTGCAAATTAGTTTAATATTTTCCACATAAATTAAATACTGGCTGTTTTTTCATGTAGCACACAAATACTTGATAGCTTTATTTGTACAGTGAAATTTAAAGTTGATCTAGGACATGCCCTACCCCAGCTATAAATCTGTCTACACATTTTAAATTTACCTCCCCCTTCAATGCAACATGGTTTTGCCCAGGTGCAAAGTTACTCCTTTTTTATGCTTTGCTCTCCTTAATGTCTCAGGCCCTTTGAGTGGAAAAGAAGGTGACCTTTTTCATGTGAGCACTAGGATTTGCATTATGGCTCATGGATGCCGCTAGTTCCTAGTAAACTGACAAGGCTGAATGTTGGTTCATGCCACAAAATGGCTGCCGTCACTGTGTGGAAGCAAAAGTACACCTAAAGAAAAAAGCCCCACCCACTTGTCTCATAATGGATTATACAACTGTCAAAGAAGGCAAAATACCCTAACCACTCAACCCACTGCCCAGTCACTGAGCTGCAGCTAGGGGATAAAACTGAATATGGAGGTGTATGGACTAGGAACTAGGAACCAGGCACCCAAAGCTCACCAGGTCATGTGCTCCACCTATCATATGATCATGTGACATCAACTAAGGTCTGGATATGTGCGTATTTGTAGTACATAGTATATTACCAATAGTTCACATTTGTAAATGCTCTGCATCAAACACGTAGATACCACTGCATGAAAAAATGTGCAGCATTTGTGATAAAGTAGTTTTTAAGTGACTTCTCAGAAATTCCAGCATTGCGGTGGGTAGAATTCAATAAAGACCATATGGTGTATTACTGCTCCATAGATTGCATGAAATGTAGGAGATCTAGGAGATTAATTACTACATAAATCCTAAAGTACGTTTTCATTAAGCTGTTCTCTGCCAAAGGTGTTTAAAACCAATAAAGGACAAATGTGTAGAAGTGCATTGTGGGAAAGCTACGTAGAAAAATGTCACGGACCATGCTAGCTATTTGTGGATGGAAAGCTCAATGTTTCAGAATTTGTCTCTTTTTAAAACTTGTATTAACAACTTTTTTTCGAATTGCAAAAAAATACAAAATAGAAGTATTAGACAGCTGAGGTGAAAGATGACCATTTGCCCCACACATTCGCTCTTCATATACTTCATATGTCATAAGATCTTTTACAACATTTTTGCTGCATCTGTCCGTGAACTTTGCTTCTTAACAATTTTATTTGGGGATCCTCATGAGGCATAAGTTAAGTTATAAAATGTCAGGGAGTTTTTTTTATAGTTTGTATTCATGGTGACAGCATAGGGAGTATGGGATGATTCTAGTTTAACAGGATTACCTTCCAAACATAAAAAACAGTCTTAAAATCATTGGTTGTGCCCTTGTGGAACAATATCTTACATAGCTGAGTGCCCTTTGGAAAAACACAGCAGGGGAACTAATTATCTGGAACTCTCATGTGTTATGTATATATTATATTATGTTATGTCAGACCAGTTCTTATCTATTTGTGAGTCTTCTCATCAATACATTATTGTTATAATTGATTATTATCAGAAAAGACAGGTACATCACCAAACCTTTGATATTCTTGTGTTGTCAGTAGAACAATAAACGTGAGTATGAGTGGAGTATGGTATATCCTGTGGAAATGAGAAAATTTACATCAATTAAAAATGTTTAGCTAAATTCGAGAGCATATAATGGGTTCAACTATGTTTGAGCAAGTTTACTCACAATCAAACTGGCTCTAAATTTTCAAGCATCACTATATAGGAGATTATGCAGTCTATATAGCAGCACTAATAAGTAGGATACTGACCTTTAAATCTTTGGGAGTAGTTTAAGTCCATGGATTGCTAGAATTGAAGGATGGTGTGAGAGGCTTACCCACACGAACCTCCATGCCCACCTTCAGTTCTATCAAGCTTTGAACACAAACTGAGCTCCTTACATGAGCTATGGACCAGCTTATCAGACTCTTTTTCTTAATCTTAGACTACAGAAAGGGGACTAGCGCACTGACATTTATAGTTTTACCTAAAATTCAGAAGTTCCATCACAGAATTGACCAATGAGACTGTTAATCACAATGTGAGGTTTTCTTGCTCCACTTACAATCAGGTCACTGAACACCCTCTTGTGACCAACGCAAAAAACTTTAAGAGTGAAACAAAGGGTGTAGGATCCGTAAAGTGAATCCATCATCCACATAATATTCATATTCAATGAATCCTATTAACTCACAAGGAACTAGTTTTTGTTTTTTATTGAAAGCCTTAAGCGTGCTTTCTTACGAGTGCACGAAAAAATAAGTGAGAAACTCAAATAAAAAACGTGCACAGGGTTGCGTTTCAGACCCTCCTCAAAAGAGGAAGGGTCCCTTTATTCCCGACCCCCGGATCCATAAGGACCATTAAGGGACAAGGGTCTTCAGACCCCCGTTTCCGCAAGGCTAGGGGAGTCCCTTTTGCCAAGGGTTCTGCCTGAGCTTTCCCCCTTGGCACGGAATATTCTGCCTCCCCCCGAAAGGGGAGACCTCAGAGAGGTTCAGGGAAGTGGGAGCGACTGGGACCACACCACCTCCCCTAGATCTTCGGGGGGATCGGACCCATAAGGGCTACCGCACTCCCATTCAATCCAAGTGAAAAAAACATAAAAATAGGTCAAAGTGACAAACAGTTAGAAAAAAAATAGTGCCGTGCAAAACGGCCCCAGCCTTTCGGCCGAGATGTTAAAAATTATTCCTGCCTAGCCAAAAGGACTGGGCAAGGAAAAGTGGTAGCTGAAAGTGAGGTTTGTGCAAAGTGCCATCGTGTCAAGTGAGAGTGACCAATCCCCAAGTGAGTTCTGGCACCCCTGGGTCACCACTCCAGGGGCACTATCTCAAGACTTTCAAGTTCCCGGCCTTCTGGCCAGACCAAGCTTTCCCTTGGCCCTTTCAGGTGCAGGAATTCCCTACTTGGACAGGTACTCACTTAATCTTAGCCAAAAGGCAGAGAAACGAACTAGTGACCTAATTGAACTTAATTGAGGCATCCAATCTCAGAGTAGCTTATAGGGGTAGGTGGTACTGGGGTGGGAGTGGGGTTTAGTGACATATGGGGAAATCTGGTTTTGAGAACATGTGAGATTTGAAGGCATGTGAGTCATTTTGGGAGGCATTCAGTGGAATGTGAAATGCCTGAGTGGCATGTGGGGACATTTTATGGCAAGTGGGAGGTCTGAGTGTATTAGATGTATTTTGGAGCAAGTGGGGGCTCTGAGTGTCACATTAAAGACTTGAGAGAAATGTGGAGGCATTTTGGAATGCGTAATATGGGGGTGCAGTGGTCATTTTAATGCTTTTTTATTACAGAGATTAAGGGTAATGTGCATTTATATTAAAGGTTAGAGGGCCAAACATGTGGTCTTCAAATTGTATCATGTTACCCATTACTGATTTAGGCTGTTGATATAGTCCTATAACTTAATTCCTCTCAACACGTCGGCTAGCTAAAGAGAGACACCATAAAATTGTAAAAATTGCAAAAATGCAGACCAAAAATACAATACATTTTGTAGCACGAAATTGTGATTGTACCCATGTATAAGGGCTCGTGTATGAAGATGGCAGCAACTTCCGGTGTATACATTTATCCTCTTCCTGTTGGGAGGAGCCTGGTGGATCCGGTCATTCTTCGCTGGATGCAGGAGGGGAGCAGGAAAGTACCTCACATGCAAAAATATAATATTTTAAAGAAAATACTAAAATGAACTTCAGGGGGTGCAGATTGTACATTTAGGGAGAGCACAAAACCTCTTTCCCCCAACAAAATTACTTCATTTTTACAAGGGCATCAAACTATAAGTTCAGGGGAATGTCTTTTATACACATTTATAGCCACACAAATACCGTAAATCAGAGGCGAGACACTCAAAAAGGGGACCACACTCTGCTCTATTGAAATCAGAACAAGGGTCCCAGGAGGTGAGAACCTCATCACTATGGTAGCTAACAAGACACTGTACTATGTCTGATACCAATGTAATAAAAACATTATAATATAGAAATGTGATACATGTAAGAAAAACAGTTTTGGTGTCCCCTTACTGCAATTACTAGACATGAATGAGGCTTGAACAAAACAATATTTCAGGAGACAAATGTAAAAGTTGTGATTAATTCATTGAAGTTCCAAGAGGCAGGACAGTTTTTGCCTGCAATCCCGCAGATAGTCACGATTGTTGGGGCGGTGGGGGGGGCAGTTCCCAAAGTGGAGAGTAGGAGCTTTGTGTGTTTTGGTAGATAATATACTACAGGATCACCTGTTTACCAATTAGTAGATCTGTAAAAACCAATCTACACCCAGATACAGACAAACCTGCCTATACTTGTGAATGTATGGGTATCAAAGGTTACTGTACTCAGCTAAAAATACGACAAAACAATTCATTAATGTTCGCAAAGCGGATCATAATACATATTTTTCATTTAGATCCATACACGGTGGCAAAACGGTCAGCAGTGCTGACTCACAGCATTGTGGACATGGGTACTAATCTGACCAGCGCACAATATGTGTGGAGTTTGCATTTTCTCCCTGTTCTTTAGGGTGTTTCCTCCGTGCGCCCCAGTTTCCTCCCACACTCCAAACAAATATACTGCTAGGTTAATGTTGGTATAAGCTCCACTAGGACAGGGACTGAGAGTGGTTACTTATTCTCTGTAAAACGCTGCATAATATGTTAGAGTCATATAAATAAAAAGTTATTAATATACTATATGGGACCATCCCCTAACAGTTAGACAGCTGGGTGGAGTTTTAAAGGCTTTGTTGTCCACGATAAATGCTATAAATATGCCATCCCATGCCTCCATCCGCAATGTCTAATATATATATATATATATATATATATATATATATATGTGTGTGTGTGTATTTATCAATACAAGAAGTGTTTTTCTTAGTAAGCTTTAATGACTGTTTGGAGAGGCAATAAAAGAGTTATTGTTTATTTCATTGACTACAATCCTCTTTTCAGAGTCATTTAACCTTGCTATTTCAGAGTTACTTTTGGGTTCTACTGTTTAATGTAAGGTTTTTTTTATGCAGCTTTTCACTTGATTTCTGCACAAAAGAGACTAAATCCATTCTCCTGTCTGACGATTTACATAGGTTAAGTGGGCATATCTGAGAGCGAGTCTACCACAATATTTCATTATTATTATTTGTTTATATGCTGCGTGAAATGAAAGGCCCATTGAATTTAAAATACACATAATTTGCGAAATGTTTAATGCAAATGCCTTATGTACTTCCGTGGTCTGTCTTGCTCATGACTTACAGTAGAGTGGCAAGTTGCCAGCGGTGGCTGGGAGGCAATATTTTGCCCTGAGAAGCAGATTCCTTACTGGATTCGGACCAGCTGCAATGATGCAACTCATACTGCTCCCTTATGCAAAAAATGATTTTGCATTGCAGGAAAGAGATATTTAAATGATCTGTGTTGAGATAGGAAGCGTTATGGGAACGTTCCCGTGGACGTTTATGTGGACGAGTAGAACCTTTTTACCCCAGCAATGTGACTTTATTTTTACAAGTCCCATGAAGTGCCCAAAAGTGCTACTAGGCAATTTATGCAATCCTATGCGATGCCGCAATCCTACAAATGGTTGCACAGAGCATCTGCATGGAGAGGTTTCCAAAAGTGTGATAGGGCCTGTTCTGTCCAACCTCCCTTAGGATGTAAGCTCACATAAGAAGGGCCGTCTTCCCTCCTGTCTCCTCACCTGTTCTTCTACTCCGTGCTTATTGTATTACCCTGTGTGGAGCTTTTGAAGTATTGGTATTTTTGTTTATTGTTCTGTACTGTTTCACCCTGTATAGTCCACTGTTTGTACTGTGTACGGCGCTACGGATACCTTGTGGCGCCTAACAAATAAAAGATAATAATAATAATAATAGGGCATAGAAGGAGACAATTTGATAAATAACTCTTATGGGTAGATTTATCAAACTGTCTGAAAAGAAACAGTGGAGGTGATGCCCAAAGCAACCAATCAGATTCTAGCTATCATTTTCTGGAATGTTCCGGATAAATGTGCTGGATAAATGATAGGTAGAATCTGATTGGTTGCTATAGACAACGCGTCCATGTTTCCTTTTTAGAAGAAGATAAATCTACCTCTTAGTACCATATATAGTTGTGGTCAACATGATTGGCGCCCCTGAATATCAAGTACATCATGTACAATATCTCCTGAAAAAGAGGAATGTAGTGAAACATCTTTGGTCTATAGACACTCATGTTTGGCATGAGTGTCCCCCCCACACACCCACACACACTTTTTTCTTCTTCTGTACCCCACAGCAAATATTTAACAAAACCAAATAAACAACTTTTTGGGTAAAAAAATTGAAAACCATCCAAAGAGCTGAAGGCAGGCCTGGAACAATCTGGAGCGATGGTTTCAACCAATATCACACGCCGCACACTAAACCAAGAAGGTCTTTAAGGGCAAAGGCCAAGGTGGACCCCCCTGCCGAAACAAAGACATAGAAAGGAACGACTGATCTCTGGTTTGTCTGTGGCTAGACAAACCACAATCCTTCTGAGTGAATTTTCTGTGGACAGACAAAACCAAAATAGAGCTCTTTGGCAATGCAGACTAGAGATTTTTTTTTATAGGCGAAAAAATGAAGCTATTAAGGAGAACACCCTACCTAAGGTTAAGCATGGGGGAGGATCCATAATATTCTGTTTTGTGGGGCTACTTTGCTGCCTCTGGTACTGGAGACCTTGAACATATTGAAGGAATCATTATCATCAGCATCATCATGTATTTATATAGCGCCACTAATTCCGCAGCGCTGTACAGAGAACTCACTCACATCAGTCCCTGTCCCATTGGAGCTTACAGTCTAAATTCCCTAACATACACACAGACAGAGAGAGAGACAGACTAGGGTCAATTTTGATAGCAGCCAATTAACCTACTAGTATGTTTTTGGAGTGTGGGAGGAAACCCACGTAAATACAGGGAGAACATACAAACTCCACACAGAGGCCATGGTCAGGAATCAAACTCATGACCCCAGTGCTGTGAGGCAGAAATGCTAACCACTAAGTCACCGTGCTGCCCACAATCATGAAATCAGAGGATTAGCAAGGTATTTTGTAGCGAAATGTGCTACTCAGTGTACTGCAGTGTCTTATGTAGTGGAGCAGAGCAGACCTATTCCCGTATTCATCAGTGCACGTATCTTCAGATCCATTTCCTGTGGAAGTCAGGACTACGCAGAGCCGATGTACATGTGTTTCTAAACAAACGCACGTTGCGCTCAGAAAGCGTGGCTTGATCAATCAGGCTTTTAGTGTATATGTTGTCACCACAGCGCCCCTTCGCTTAGTGTCGGTTACTGCCATGGAGGGGGCTCCTCCAGCGTGTTGGCAATACCCTGGGAGTTAAGTGGTGGGCTATAATGTCACAGCCCAACAACACACTCACAAGAAAAGCTGCCTCCCCGCCCCCTCTCCTCACTAAGCAATAGATGGAGGCACCTAGAGCCCCTTCTATTACCTTGTAAGAAGCTGGTTGACATCTTCTCATGGGAGTGTGGTGACTGACTGGACAATTTGGGATGTATACAATAATATAAAGCACAGTTGGAGGCTCTATAATATAATGTCCAATGTTAAGCTGGCAGGTTTGGAGTATACTATTCTACATACAACAATAATAACAATAAACGCCAATGGGCTGATTCCACCCCACTGTTCTAAACCCTAAATACCTTAAAATAATGACTCACATAATGAACCTGAAATAAACCACACGGACACAGTAATAAATTTTGGTGAACTAAGGCCACAGTTTATTCATTAGTCAGAAATTGTAGAAAATGGTGGCAACGTGCTCGGATGCAGGCAGGCTACCTGTCAAAATGAACTTTATCAGAATACTTTAAAAGGGGGGTGGCCAGGCGGCGCAAATACCCCGGCGCAAACCTTACAGCGTCAGAAAGACTCCACCCCCTCTGGCCTCACGGGTACGCTTACTAAAATGATACCCAGGGCACCTGCAAAGGTGACCCCCCTAAAGAGACAGGATCGAAGGGAGGATGACTCCTGTGGCCAACCAAACTAACTGCGCCCTGCATTAACCGCTGCCTGCACCTCTTTCCCGCCTACTGGGCCTCAACTGAATGCAGAAAGAGAAGTATGGTTAGAACACATAACACGCACTACATAAACCACATGGGTGGGAGGGCGGATGTTCCACGAGTGGAAAGGAGGAGCAACACCCCTTCACACAGGATTATCAGCATGTCTACAGACTCCACCCCAGACACCTCATTGGCCATGAAAAAAATTAAAAATTTTAAACCTTAAGGGTAAAGAATCAGTGTGTCTGACACAAGCCCGGCGGTTAACTACGCTCCTCTGTATTCAGGTCCTCGCTTTTCCTAATTTTAGGCTCAAACACCTGACCTTCTTGGGATTTTTCTGACGAGCGGCTAAATATTTTCCAGTGGGCTTAAATGATAATTAAAGTTCCAGATCAGCTGAATAAATTCTTTTGAATTACCTCGTCTGGAATAAGCTTTTGATAAAGAGTCTATTATAATTACACTAAAGGTGATCCTTCTAGGTCTGATTTTCAAAGACACGCATTGAAGTGGTGCGCAATCGACAACTTGCAAATTGTCGCAGAACAGAGAGGCAGAGGTATTTATTCATAATTTCCTTGAGGGCTTTCTGCAGGAGACACACACAAAATTCTTCATTATTATGCAATATGGGAGGACAAGTTGCACCTTTCACTTCTCAGATATAACCCTCCACAGAACAAAGCCATCTCTTCACTGGCTTTCACAATTTTTTTTTCAAAACCTTGAGAGACAAAAGCCAGAAATCTATAATTGTATTAAGTAGATTATGCTCTTTGATTTTACTGAATTTGATGTAAATGAGCTGGATCAGTAAAATATACTGGTGTAACTCTTAATAATGCTTCATATTCAACATTTTCCAGTTCTTCTGTGAGCTCCCGATGATTGTTTAGATATCAAAGGCATTTTAAAAATGTGCCGGCAAATCAAACAGGTCTGTAAATATTTTTTCTTGAACTAATTGTGAGCTCATTTTATTTTTATCTGGTTATGTTTTTTTTTTTTTTGATAATGGAAAAATATTGTCACTGGCTTCCAGGCTGAAATAGCTGTGAATATGCAAATGCTTTGTGTTATGATGGAAAATAAGAATTGTCTCCAGGCCTTTGAAGTGTACCATTACAGTTTATTGGGGCCTGGTGAAAAAAAAAATAAAAAAAAAAAATATATATATATATATATATATATTAGTACTGTATTTGTGAGTAGGGTTTGAAAAAATGTAGGGCCTGATTCATTAAGGAAAGTAAAACAAAAAAATGAGTAACTTTGCAACTTGGCAAATCATGTTGCATTGGAGGGGGGGGGGAGTTTAAAATGTGATGGCAGATTTATAGTTGGGGTAGGGCATGTTCTAGATCAACTATAGATTTCAATGTACAAATAAAGCTATCAAGTATTTGTGTGCTACATGAAAAAACAACCAGTATTTATCTTATGTGCAAAATAATAAACCAATTTGCACCCCTTGCATTGTAACATGGTTTTGTCCAGGAGAAAATATTGTTTTTTTGCCTTTCTTTTCTTAATGATTCAGGCCTGTAGTGTATTGTGTGAAGAGAGCTTGGGACTTTAACAATAGCCAACTGGGAAAGGTTTTTGTAAAACAAAATACACTATACTGATGAGCTCCAATCAGGACTAAACAGTCTGATTCAATGCTCATTGAAATGTAGCCAGGTAGATTGTGCTCTCCAAGGTAACAACCTTATTCATTTCCAATCTTATTCACTTTCTCAGTGAGGTTAGTTTATAGCACTTTACATACTAAGAACCCTACCCTACAGTGCTGGTCCCCAATCAGGGTGAAACAGTAAGTGACATTCTGTATCAGCACTTGCCAGAGTCATGCTCTGTCTACGCAAGGCTATAATATTAATTTAAAGGTTGTCATGTAAATGGTATTTCCAGAAAGAAAATAGAGAAGATTATTTGTATTTAGTCACTGTAAGAGAGAATATTATAAATTAACCCTACACTTATTTACTCTGGATCAGTATTTGGAAATGATAGCTATCAGCTTTAATATCTACTGCCACTTAGGATAATGAATTACAGTACTTCCATATTTCTGTTAATATGTGTCTATGTATATGCTGTGAAAAGACAGAGTTATCATTATAATAAAATGTTATATATATGCACAAAGTGGTTTGTCAGGATCTCATATATCTACAATAGAGTAGGACATGATTACTAACCTGTGATAGCAGATGATGATCTAACTGCTAAACTCTTCACAAAGGAGCCACCAGGGGATGTTGGGAAAAAGGATGGTTTCAATAATCTCCTCAGTAGTGGCCCCCTTTCTTATACACTGTGGAAAATTGCTCACAAGCAATAACCCATGAGCTGCACAAGGGAGTATTCAGTAATTTTTGAAACAGCTTAGAGGGAACATTGTCTTCATTACATGTATCACATTTGCACTATGTTAAACCATTCACATCGGCCCCTGTGTCATGGGAGCTTACAGTCTAAATCCCCTAACACATAAACACACACATTAACATTAGCCGACCAGTATGTTGTTGGACTCTGGGAAGAAGGCGAAGTACCCAACGGAAACCAAAACAAATACTGTCAAGAATAGAACACAAAGTTAAATAACATTAAACCTCCCCCACACCAACCCCACATAATATTAATACTCCCCAGTTTCCACAATATAATAATAATCCCAGTAAGCACACTTACAGGCTCTGTACAATGATGTGGGAGGGAGTAAGGTAGTGGTGAAGTCTCTGCAAGTATCAGAGGAGGGTGGAGAAGAGGTGTAGAGGGAAAGGAAGAAGGAGAGATGGAGGGGGGTGGAGATAATGAACCAGGATCAGCTTATCACTTATAATAGGGTGGCTGGTTCCATGGGGGAAGGGCCTGTCTAAAGGAAGCGCAGCACTGTAAGGCTGTCCAGCTTGACCCACTCCTATATAAAGAAAAAATATGGAAGGGAAAAGCCACCAGCTCTTTCGGGGCCACAGTGGCAGTTCAGTTCGCCCAGTTCAGTATAGGACCACCTTTGAGAGCATATACCATAATACAGCAGCCTACCTCTGAGCATATATCAGCCAGCCACCACATACAGCCCGCCCCTGAGGAGTAGCTTATTGGCAAAAGCAACACAACACGACATCACAAAACCTCTACCTAAGGCATAAAGTGAGCATATGAAAGATGTTATTAAAGTGGGCAAGGAACATAATGATCACAAAACTATAGGTACCATTTTAACCCCTTTTATCTGTCTCTGATCTCTGTACTCTCCAGCACATGGGCAATTCAAATTCCTATTATAAATGAGCATGGAAAAAAATCTTATTTTATTTAAATACTCAGTTCGTACTAATTTTTATTAATTGTAGTAGATTTACATTATATCAGTAGAGGCTTACTAAAGAAAGGGCATGCTGGAATGTATAGTTCCACAACAGCTAGAGAGTCACAACTTGCCTGCTTCTGGTCTAGTAGAACCATATGTGTTATGTTATACTAATTATATGACAGATACATGCTCATGTCTTTAAGGAATTGGTATAAATGTTTTATCTCTTGGATGTATCTGTGCATGATCCTGAAAGACTGGGCTTTATTGTGTGACACATCTGTGTCTCTTCTAATGACACTCAGTGTTTATCAACTTCAATTTCTGATACTTCACTTCAAGACGCATTGTCGGATGTCTGCCCTCGAACGTATATCCAACTGATAATGATCTACTTTTGATGTCTCTAACCTTAATGGCCTCATGATGACTCCCTTTAAAATTAAGACATTTCAATGGACATGCGGTAAACAAAAGTTTGGAGATTCTATTAGCAGCAAAAGAATTAATGATGCTCTTATGACATTAAAGGACACAGGAGAAGGCTGTGGAAAAGAATTAAAAAAAAAGAGAAGATGATCTCATACTGAATTTGAGAACCTTGACAGGACAAGAATGAATGTTGCTTATTTCATGGAAAGGTCATTTGCATTTTCTTGCTAACTTGATTATTATACATTGAGTATATTCAAGAAATAATCAACAGTTATATTAGACCATATGATAATATAAACTTTGACCTTTTTTCGATTTGGTTATAGGGTTGTGTTTCACATTTGATTTCTCTGTAGTTTTTGATAAAGTATTTTGCATTTAAATCAAAATACCACCAAGTGGTAGATTAAGCAAAGCATCTAAAAGGAAAAGCGGAGGTTTGCCTATATTAACAGATCAGATTCACATTTTAGGTTCACCATTTGCTTTCATGGTTCATGGTAAAATTCATATTTTTTTAAATGTTTTTCAGCACTATTTAAATAAGATTTTTAGATAAGAAAAAATGAGAACACTAATATGCTCAAAATTCACAGTTCACGTTTGAGGTTTGAGGTTCGCCATTAAAAAGATTAAAATGTGTCAATTTAAGCTTGAAACCAGTTTGGTTTTCTCGAATTTAGCTCAATTCTTTTAATCGATCAAAAATTCATGAAATTCCAGAGTGTTTTCCAATTATTGTACCAAAACTATAAACAGATTCAAGAAACGATCCTCAGCCAGTTTAAGCATCTCTACCATTAAGCTATCCCTCCACATCACTCTTGGCACAGAGAAATATAACAGGTGCAGGGGCAAACGCAGGATTTGTAGAGAGGGCTTTCCACACCACGCCGCCAGTGGGCGTGACCAACATGCATGGGGGCGTGCTGTAATTGTAGACAGTGCTTGGCTGCTCTCCAACTATTCCTATCCCCATAATATACATGGACAATGCTGCCAGCACTACTGTTAGGTGCACGCAGCTCTCCCTTTTCAAGCAGAGCCTTGTGAAGCGGGAGAAGGGTCCAGCCACCTCAATTATACAGTGCCCCAGGCTTGGAGGGGGGTTTCCAGGCACTAGGAAACCCCCCTCTCGGTTTGCCTATGAGGTGCCAAATAGGTGTACCGTAAGAATGTGACCGTAAATTAATAAAACAGGTTCATTGTTACTTATCTTGTTGTTTTACTAATATTTATAAATAGATCATTATAAAAATAGCCACATGTTAATAGGTTATGAGCTAATAAGCTAAGGATTGCTAACCTGTACAATTTATAAATAAACACAACAGAAAAATAAATATACTAGTCAATATAATAATTCAGAAAATTCTCAATATTTTACAATTTAGCAACCTGCTCAGATTTCAGACATCAAACTATTCAATGAATTGGTGTATGCAGCTAAATAAATTGTCCCTTTCCAGCGTCTAACCGGCCTTCATTTTAATATTTTTGGTGTGTCAAGAAAGCCACGGGGTGTATCAAGCTCTTGTGCGTAGCACGAAAATTCTGAGAGCATTCATCTGCCGCACACAGATTTCACTAACATTCCATCAATCAGTGGCTGTCGCAGGGTGGTGTAGCTGATGCCATCTCCTACCAGAGAGGAGCATACACAGCGTAATCCAAACGCAGGCAGCCACACGTGTCAGGGCCATCTTAACAACATTATGGGCCCCCGGACAATGCAGTGCACCGGGGCCCCTATATATATATATATATATATATATATATATATATATATATATATATATATATATTATATATATATATATATATATATATATATTATATTATATATATATATATATATATATATATATATATATATATATATACATATATATATATATATATATATATATATATATATATATATAAAATGTATAGAGATACAGATATAGATATAGATATAGATTTATAGAGATAAAGATAGATAGATGTACTTGCTCAGTGACCCTTGAAGGTTTTTTTTGCAGGTTTTTTCTTTTGCAGGATTATTTATTCTAATTAAGAGCCCTGCCTATGGGGCCCCCTTGCCCGTGGGGCCCCCAGGCACCTGCCCATTGTGCCCAATGGAAAAGATGGCCCTGACACGTGTCCAGAAGAGCAGAGGTAGATAGACTTGCAGCACAGCCCACCTGGGGGTCCGGTAACATAGTGTTCTGACCCTGCCATGAATCCTTGTTCATTCGAGGCAGCTCTGATTCAGAGTCCTTCAATAAGAAAATCATTCATCAGCCACTTGAAAACCTGTAATACGCTGTATAATCTCTTCTATTTTAAATGACAAAAGAGGGACACTTAAGATTTTGCATAAACTGACACATTTTTAGAATAATCTGAGCCACCGGCAGCCGTCTTATATAGATTAGCATAAGATACACATAGTTACCAATTAGAAGAAATGACTATCCAGCTAACTGCACCTTCCAAACTCCCATGAGTCATTGCGTTCGAAGATGAATTGGATGCTCCTGTGTTCACTGGCTTATAGTCCGTTCCTGGGTAGTGCAATTTAATTGGCTGCTATTAAATTGCCCTTAGTCTCTCTCAGTCTGTGTGTGTGTTAGGGGATTTAGATTGTAAGCTCCAATGGGGCAGGGACTGATGTGAGTGAGTTCTCTGTGCAGCGCTGCGCAATTAATGGAGCTATATATATATAAATAAATTGATGATGATGATGATGATAGGAGGGACACTCTGGTCTACAATTACAGCTGCTAAATCATCAATCAATGTGACACTATAGAACAGTTAAATCATTACATGACATTGTCCCCTTAAAGTGATTTGTCACTCAAAACATGTACAGTTAAATACACTTTTAAAACACTTAAAATGTGCACTGTGTTTCATTAGAAAAATGCATCATATTAATTAATGGCAAGTCTTTTTATAATGCTCCTCCTCTATCAATATATCATCTTATATGTTTGTATATATTATAGGCTACAGGTGTCACTGTTTCTTGTACTAGCTAACAGTGCCAAAGGGCCACAAAATTAATACGGCAGCATATTAAACAGAAGAGGAGAGGGAGGCATCAGTGAACTTTAAATAAAACAATAAATTGTAAAGCAATATTTTTTTTATCATGAAACACATTGTCGTATTTAACATATGTTCAACGAACACTGAAATCCGTTTTGTTGTGTATGTCTACGATCACACTTACTTTTACATTACATCTCTGTCACCAATAATATAATTTTTTCTCCATAATTAGATACGTTTTATATAAGACGCACCAGCATTTTTTAAAGATTGGCATGGGTGCAAGATGATCAAAAAAAACCTGTAATTTTGCCCAAAGATAAAAAAAAATTTTTTTATGAGTTATTTTCTATTTCCTTAAAATTTTTAAATAGATTTTTTTTTGGTTGGAATCATTATTAACCCAAATCAACCTGTGAACTGTACAGCGAGAGATTCACACATGTTTATATGTGAAACATGCTATCACCGACACATTATTCTGGAAGAATTATCAAATCTCTAATCACATGGGGACACCAAGGGCTAGATTTACTAACCTGCGGGTTTGAAAAAGTGGAGATGTTGCCCATAGCAACCAATCAGATTAATTTTGTAGAATGTGCTAAATAAATGTTAGCTAGAATCTGATTGGTTGCTATAGGCAACATCTCCACTTTTTCAAACCCGCAGTTTAGTAAATATACCCCCACGACTTTGAAATAAGACAGCTTGGAACTATTACTATCTAACTGAGGCTTCTTACCTGTACCTTATCAATAAATGTTTTGCATATGCAATATTCTATGTGGATCTCTCTGTTGACGATCATATTACAATGTAGCTTTAAATATCAACACGTAATGAAAATTCTTAATGCAAACATTTCTATTCTGTCAGTGACAGGTGCTTCAAGACTGGACAATGTGAATTACATATGACAGCACCTGTCTTTCGCTTGGACTCTATTCACGGGGGGGTTATGGGAGATGATATGAAAGAAATGCAAGACGCTGCTGTTTATAGCTCTACCTGTGCCTTAATTAACAACATTGTACAATCCAAGGCCACAAAGGTGAAATTGTTCATTCTTTCCCCGCCTGGGTCCTCATCTCTTTAACCGACATCAATGCCCAGTGTGCAATTTACTTTGCTTTTGCTAACCCGAGTCATGGGTTCATTGGAGAAGCTTTATTGAGGAAGAAAATAGATTCTGTGAAAGGCATGAGATGCAGGTACTTCAATTATCTCTAGCTGCTTTGTAAAGCGCAGTCCTTTTTTATCAGTTTTGTGCATTAATTGCTGGCATCTCCAAAGCACTCCTAGCTGCCCGAGTGATAAGAGACCTCCAGATTTCATAAGACATCTGTGATAGGGGTGGGGACAATGCTTCACAGATCGGAATAGAAAATTGAAGCAACGACAAGTTAAAATAAATGAAATAAAAGGCATTGTGCAGCTTCCTTCAAACGTAAGGAATCTTTATTATAAATTGCAGATGTCATACAATACCACTGTACGGCTACATGTGTAAACTTGTGACTTCAGAACCTTCAAGATTTTTATAGGTGTGTATTATTTCTAATGACAAAATGATTTTATTATATTATTATGTATATCAGTTTAAATATCATTAGTTTTCCACGATGTTAACAGATTTTATCTGTGTAGTTCTATAAATAATTTCAGAAATTATTTAGAGATTTAGGAACTTTCCTCTTTTTGGTTTGTGGAAATGTTCAGTTTGAATATCTCGAGCAACCATTTGGCTTTTTTATGTAAGATTAAGCGCCTTGGTCCTTTTTAATCTGGGAGGAGTACTGGGCATTGGAGAAGGAGAGTACAGCTAAATAGGGTGACATTCCCTAGTCAATCCCAAAATAGCAGAGATAGAACTGCACAGACCATTGGGTAGAGTTGGGTGAAATTCACACTTAAGTCGTAAGTGTAAATTGCATCCCGAATTTCCATAAGATTCCAAGTCGCACTGATCTTTAGAACACTATGCTATTTGCACAAACATTTGAAGGCGCTATATAAATAAATGTTGATGATGATGTTGATGATTCGCACAAACATACCTCTCAAGTGTATCGGCCACAGTAGTCTTGTTCGCCAGATAAATGAATAAATAAAATAATGCAAAAAAAAAAAATGGCGCGCTTCTCTTCCCCCTAAACAGAACAAGGGTTGGTTAAGCTGTTTGGGGTGGTGAGTTGCACGGCCTTTTTTTTACATTTAATTATTTTTTTTACTTGTTTTTTTAATACAGCAAGATCTGTGCTGGTGGTCATCATCAGCTGCAGCAGCACAGAACTGGCACTAGGGGAAAGCCCCTGCAACATATGTGTCTCCTAGTGACCTATCTGCAAAAGAGCATGAACATTGCATAGGCAAACTAAGGGGGGTTCCTAGGTGCCTGGAAACCCCCCCACCAAGCCTGGGGCACTGTATAATTGAGGTGGCTGGACCCTGCCCCTGCTTCACACGGCTCTACTTGAAAAGGGAGAGCTGCGTGCACCTAACAGTAGTGCATGCAGCATTGCCCATGTATATTATAGGGATAGGAAGAGTTGGAGAGCAGCCAAGCACTGTCTAATATTATAGCCATGCCCCCAAGCATGCTGGTCACACCCACTGGCAGCGTGGTGTAGTGTGGAAACCCCCCTCTACAAATCCTGCGTTTGCCCCTGCATTGCTAGACTCACCCACTACTTCCCCCATTTCTCCTCTCTAAGCATAGTGAGTGCAAATTGACCCGGATCCCTGGCTACTTGGCAATTGCCAAAAGTGCTTCTTGCGCTTAGAAGTTGAAATTGCGTCCAACTCTACATGAGACCCTCTATGAGTGGAAATTGGCATAATGTAGATAAGAGGGCAGACATAGGGAAGATGTGTTATAGGTCTAAAAGCAAAGTCGGAAAGCAATCGCTCCCAACGTCAAACAGAAATCATTTTATAAAAAGCTCCTTAAATCTACCTGCACCCCACCAACATCACGGTGCACACAGTGACTCCCTAAGGTTATAAACACTGGCTATCATAAAGGCAATCTGGCTAAACCATACTACACACTAAGTATGTCAGTAAGTATGAATGATTAGAAGGTCCACATGGGGAAGAGAGTAGCAGATCTACAGCAGCAGAAGCAAAAGGAACGGATGTGGAGACGCAGCATAATGTTTTAAATGCAGATCCTTGAGAGAGAAAGTATATGTAATATAGCAGTCTTGTACAACCTATGTATTTGGACCAGATTCTGGGGTCCCAGAACCTGTTTATAGGTTTGTTATTGTCATATATGCAATACATGCGATTGGGAACTGCATGTAATACATGCGATGGGGAATTGCATTTTTTGTATTCCAGAACAATGGCACACTGAGACTCGGGGCCCAACCAGAACTTAGGTTAAGTACCTCTGCTGTATATTGCAATACTATGTATCTTTTTCCTTTGGTGCTGCCCACCCGATCCTGCATTAGATTATTAAGGGCACCTGTAAGTAAGGGCCAGTAGTGGCTTACATCCACCTTCACTCTTTGGGGATGTATAAGGTGCACTCTGTTTATTAACAGGCACTGATTGGTCTTCTGAGAGCACTATCTATTCTGCTAAGTTGAGAGACTATTGTGGCAGATTCGTGGGCTCTGGAATGTGCTACTGCCTCAAACATCCTCTCAATAATCACGCTATGGTATCTGCCAATTGGGCAAGTTGCCTTCCACCATCTCAATACTCCAGAGACTCTCCGATGCCAGCAAGGACTCAGATATCTCTGCCTCAATCATCTCTTCTGCAGCAGAGGAGTTAGTTGAGGGGTTGCCCGTCAGAGCTGAATTCCTGTATGTAGGAGAGAAGTTTGATTTCATCCTGTAAAAGAGTAGAAGCATCTCCAGTATCTTCTATAGCCTGTCCTGCTCCCTCCAACAGTGGATCACCTTCAGCGGGAACAGGCAGACGCCTCCTCCAAAGGGAGGTGCATACAACATATTCTTAGCCGAATCACTCCTGTGTGACATAGGATGACCATTCCCCATTCATTTCCATGTCTCAGCACAGTGGCCTAGTGGTTAGCACTTCTGCCTCACAGCACTGGGGTCATGAGTTCGATTCCTGCCCATGGCCTGATCTGTGTGGAGTTTGTATGTTCTCCCTGTGTTTGCGTGGGTTTCCTCCCACACTCCAAAAACATACTAGTAGGTTAATTGGCTGCTATCAAAATTCACCCTAGTCTGTGTGTGTCTATGTTAGGGAATTTAGACTGTAAGCTCCAATGGGGCAGGGACTGATGTGAGTGAGTTCTCTGTACAGAGCTGTGGTATTAGTGGCGCTATATAAATAACTCATGATGATGATGGAGAGCGATATGATCATTATGAATGCTAGTCCTATTCTAGTTGAAAAAGCCCTATCATTCAATATGCTAGTCTGACACTAGCATATTGCTAGTGTCAACTCTCTGGCTGTGCTATCTCTCTGTGTGTGGGGTAGAATTATCAAACCTTCTAAAAAGGAAAAGTGGAGGTGTTGCCTATAGCAACCAATCAGATTCTAGCTATCATTTTCTAGTTAAACAATAGCTAGAATCTGATTGGTTGCTATGGGCGACACTTGCACTTTTCATTTTTAGAAGTTGTGATAAATCTACCCTATATCACAGCTTTGCTTTACCCCAACAGACACTGTCACTCACCCCATTCCCCAACTCTGCATGCAGGTGACTATTCTGCCTTCATTATATAGGAGTACTACCTTACGTGTTGCTTTCCCTGTAGCAATCATACCCCCTAGAAGTAAGTAGACTAAACGTTACACCTGTATCAATCATCCCGTTTATTGAATAACAGAGCAGTGCACTTGGAGCAGCCACTTCACATACAGCAAAGCCTGAAGTATTTTTCTATTTGAGATCATTTTTAAGATAATTGACAAATGGATTAATCAGTAATATGAATAAAGTGCATAAAGTGGATCTAAGTATTGTACTCTGAATAAATTAGTCTATTAAAAGCTATCATAACAGCTTGCGAAACTCATGCATTCTAATCCAGTGTTACCAAACTTGTAACATTTACTGAGATATGCTAATTATTACAAGAACAGGAAGTATCAGTGTTCAAAGATGCTTTCTAATTAAACTTGTAGTGCTGGAAAAAATCCATACTATGGGGACAGGGTTTTCATGATTTTCCATGAAAAAGTAACTGGCTATCTAAATATATTTAATAAAAATATATTTAAGGTGAATGCTCATTCTTTTTTAATGTCGGCATTGGTATCCCCCAGTTGATAATAATTTTCTAACTTCTGGTTGAAAATAAGATATAAAATATGTCCTTTCCAACATTGTAAATTGTGTAGTAAGTAAATAGATTGGAGAGAGCTCAGACTATTATCTTTTCAAAACGGATTGACACATGTCAACTGAATATACCAGTAAGCAGCATATAAGCGTAATAACAATAATGTACATTGAGGAATGGAAATTTTGAAGTATATGTGTGGAGATTCCCTTTAAGAAAGCATTTCGCCCTGAGGATTTTACTATTGTAGTAGCAAATAGAATGGGCTTTAATAAATGAGGAAAGGACAGTAAGATACAATGAATATTTATTGTAGTACTTTTTCTATTCATATTCTTTGCATACATTCATATACAAGTACAGGAAAGAATAATAAACGTATGGAATCTTCCCCTATGCCAGAAGAATCTAATGCGTTGCATTATATAAGAAGAAAGCTTGTTATATAACAATTTCTTGACCTGTCTAAATCATTGCACATAAGCTTATATGTATGCCACTATGGTTTTCAAAGTACTTTTACGTGCAGACTGTCTTGTGACAATGCGCACTGTTAGGTTTATAATGGTCACATATGAAAGATAGATGCTGCATGCCTAGTTATTGTACAGGCGTTCAGAAAGTCTTTAACTATAATTCAGCTGTCTTTCATAAACAGCCGCTGTCTTTCTTAAAGCACCAGTATGTAATGGACATTCTAGTAACTCTTATTGGGCACTGCATATATATATTTTATGTATTATAGTATATACATATATTTATTGGTCTGTGAATCATTTGCATACTTGATGCTGCCATCTACAATGTATTTTTAAAAGCAGACGCACGTGGCGCTTTAATACTCTGATCTTTTTGTATTTCCCTGCCAAAAAGCCCTGTTTTTTCACGTTTTAAATGGACGTGGTCTGGGAAGATTAGGACATGGCTGCAAGACTCATCTTCCTCTCACGCCGCTCCTCCTCTGCCTCCCCTCTCTGCCTTGCCTTACACTGGCTTCCCTTCCTCTACAGAATCCTTTTCAAACTCCTCACCACCACTTACAAGGCTCTCTCCAACTCTATATCTCTAACCTCCTCTCCATTCACACTCCTGCCCGCTCCCTGCGATCGGCCAACGACCGCCGCCTCTCCTTCACTCTTATCACCTCTTCCCACTCCAGAATCCAAGATTTTTCCCGTGCAGCCCCCCTTCTCTGGAACGACCTCCCTCGTTCCATCCGTCTCTCTCCTACTCTGTGCTCCTTCAAACGTGCACTCAAAACTCACCTCTTCCTCAAAGCCTACCAACCATCCACTTAACCCCCATCTCCTCCCTTTAGCTCGTCCTCCCTTCTCTCCTCTTGCCTCAACTGGCTCCTCTTGTGCCTGGTCTGTTTACCCTCCCTTAGGATGTAAGCTCGTATGAGCAGGGCTCCCTCCCCTCCTGTCTCCATACCTGTTCTTCCGCTCCGTCTTTACTGAATATGACTGGCCGGAGTTTCTGAAGTATTGGTACTTTTTGTTCATTGTTCTGTATGGTTTCACCCTGTATGAATGTTGAGAGGTATATCTGTCTTTGGAGCAAACGGATTTTGTAACTGCACAATATGGTACATCATCATTTATTTATTTATAGAGCACCACTAATATTTATATTTTTGGTGACAGCGATGTAATGCAAAAATGTAAAAGTAAGTCTGATCGTAAACATACACAACAATTGGGTTTCAGTGTTTGTTGAACGCGACAATGTGTTCCATGATAAAAAAAAATATTGCTTTATAATTTATTGTTTTATTTAAAGTTCACTGATACCTCCCTCTCCTCTTCTGTTTAATATGCTGCCGTATTAAGTTTGTGGCCCTTTGGCACTGTTAGCTAGTACAAGAAACAGTGACACCTGTAGCCTATAATATATACAAACATATAAGACAGATTGATAGAGGAGGAACATTATAAAAGACTTGCCATTAATTAATATGATGCATTTTTCTAATGAAACATAGTGCACATATTAAGTGTATTTAACTGTACATGTTTTGAGTGACAAGTCACTTTAAGGGGACAATGTCATCTAATGTTTTAAGTGTTCTATAGTGTCACATTGATTGATGATTTAGAAGCTGTAATTGTAAGACCAGAGTGTCCCTCCTATCATCATCATCAATTTATATATATAGTGCCACTAATTCCACAGCATTGTACAGAGAACTCACTCACATCAGTCCCATTGAAGCTTACAATTTAATTCCCCTAACACACACATACAGACTGAGAGAGACTAAGGGCAATTTAATAGCAACTAATTCACCTACTAGTATGTTTTTGGAATGGAGGAGGAAACCCACACAAACATGGGGAGAACATGCAAATTCCACACAGGTCGGGAATCGAACTCATGACTCCAGTGCTGTGAGGCAGAAGTGCTAACCACTAAGCCACCATGCCCATACAACAGTTGTGTAGATTAAACATATTTACAATACCTGATTAGATCAGAGTAGAGAAAGGACACATGGAAGAAGTATTGTGATTCATAGCAGAATAAACAAAAGTTCAGCCTTACGCAGCAGCTGATAAGGGAATGTGAAAAAGGCAGGGATAGATCCAGGATGGATAACTCATAGATGTAGTCGGAGACAGGATGGTCAGGGCAGGCAACTAGGGATCAAAGTCAGAGTACAGAGAAAGGTTAGGGCCAACAGAAGACAAATGTAGTCAATGGCATGCAATAACAGGTTGTCAGATGGTACAAAACCTGAGAACTAGGTAACTAGCACCCAGGAAACCTCTTGCTCGGGCACTGAGCCATAAAACTACCTGGTTTAAATAGCCTCGGTGGCTGATTTTAGTGGGGATGTACTAAGGTTGGGCACAGACTACAGAAAATTTCTCCCGATTAAGGATTTTACCAACAACTGGAAAAAAAAAATCCCGATCAGCATGGCGATTCATGTGTACACACTAGGGGCCTGATTCATTAAAGAACTTAAATTAAGAAGTTTCTTATTTAAGTCTTCTGGACAAAACTATGTTACAATGCAAGGGGTGCAAATTAGTTTTCTGTTTTGCACATAAGTTAAATACTAACTGTTTTTTCATGTAGCACACAAATATCAACTTTGAATTTCAGTATATCAAGTATTTGTGTGCTACATGAAAAAACAGTCAGTATTTAACTTATGTGCAAAACAGAATACTAATTTGCACCCCTTGCATTGTAACATAGTTTTGTCCAGGAGACTTAAATAAGAAACTTCTTAATTTAATTTCCATAATGAATCAGGCCCTAGATATGTATTGCAAGAATTACATATAGATCCGTGCTCTTCATCCATCATAACCATTGGCTGAAAAGATGGGGACTCTGCACACTCCATAGAGATCTATGGACACTGCCGGTCCTGAGTGCATACACACTGCAGAATTGGAACAACAATGTTCCATCATTGAAAGAGATTTTTAGTTTGGTTTAAAATCAAATCAAATGATACAATGTGCTTTGGAGTGTAATCATTCATCCTTTTAGCGTGCACAGTACTGTGAAATCAGACCAAATGGTCATTTATCGTGTGGTTGGCCCGATAATCAGCTGAAAACCCTGTAGTGTGTACCCAGCCAAAGAGCAACTTGAGTCACAAGGATACTGATTTGATATGTTTGCTAATTTTGTATGGCCCAATAAAATGTGGTAAAAGCTTTTGTAAGTGTGTTCATGGCAATGATTATAATGAGCAAATTTTGAACAGAAAGCAGACTTACCTAGTAATCTTAGTGGCCAAAAATATAGGTCTACATATACTGTTCTAGAATGATTATTTCTACTTTCAGTTTGTCAGATTACAGGTTATATAAAAGAAATTTAATTTGATACCCAGATTTTTTTTTTAAAAAAAATTGCTCTCCAGAATTCAGATATGGTTTAAACTCCCTGGGCAGAGATGATGTGGAGAGGTAACTATGCAGATGAAAGATGTCTTTAACGTGAAGAAATCTGCAAGACAAGATGCGGAGCGGATTTCATTAAGAGGAAGAAAGTGAAAGTGAGATGTCCTGGAAAATCTGTCAACCACCAACCAAACAACTGGAGACATAAAATAGTGGACAGCCTATCACTGAACCTTATTTTATAGACAGATAGGACATGCAGAAACATCCCAAATATTCTGTTTTTAGATCTGGTCGCCAGTGGCTCCCGGGGATTCTCCAAGGTTTCTCTGAAAGCCTGAATGTTCCACAAACGTGGAGTCATAAGCCCAAGAAAACAGTTTAGGGAAGGCCTGTCCAACCTGCGGCCCTCCAGGTGTTGTGAAACTACAAGCCCCAGCATGCTTTGCCAGTAGACAACCTGTTGATAGCTGGAAGGGCATGCTGGGACTTGTAGTTTCACAACATCTGGAGGGCCGCAGGTTGGACAGGCCTGGTTTAGGGTGTAGGTAAAAAACAATATATGCCTTCCTGGAGGAATTTTGGAGCTAGAGATAGAGGTGAAGGCAAACATCCAGAAGAGTTTGATGATATGACAAGATTCCTGAACATTTTCTTGATTAAAGTTGTCAAAAGAGTGAGAGAGAACCTCCGCGCTGATATTCTTGGATTAGGACGGTATGTCAAAATGAAATCAAAACAATGAAAATAAAAGTGCCCAGCAGGCATATTGTGAATTTAAAGTTTTGTGTTACTTTTAGATATTGAAGGTGTTTGTGGTTAGTAGAAACAGTGACTGGATGAAAAGCTCCTTCTAGAAGATAACTTCACTCATCCATACAAGTTTTACGGCCAAAACGTCTCAAATTGGAATCATTGTTTTCAGTACAAGATATTTTTTTCAGTTATGTTAGGCCTTACTCCTTTCTTGATTAGGGTGGTACAGAGGAAACCACTGAGCGATATTTTTTTTCATAAGTTCACTATAATAATTGGCAAATACAAGGACATTCCGTGTGACTCTTCAACCCAGTGGCCAGTTTTGTTCAGGTCCATTTGGAGTATGGTAAGTAAAATCATACTTGCCAACTCTCCCTGAATGTCAGGGAGACTCCCTGAAATAGGGTTGATCTCCCTCACTCCCTGAAGAGTCTGGCATTCTCCCTGATGCTGAGCCAGTACAAGACGTGGTTGGCTTCTCCATCTGTGACATGATGACACGGTTCAGAAATTGTGTCCTATGTCCATGTATTAATGTCTATGGAGGTGGCCATTTTCATGGAGACCAAGATTTAATCAAAGACTGACAGGTAAGACAACATGACTTCAGTAATGGAGACAGAAACATTAAAGATACTTTAGTCTCTAGAGATTCATTAGCTGCTTTTCTGTAATGCATAGTTGCCTACTCTCCCTGAATGTCCGGGAGACTCCCGCATTTCTGGGAGACCTCCTGGGCTCCCGAGAGAGCAGGGCAACCTCCCGGTTCTCGCCCCCGCAATAGATAAGTAGTGGGGGCGGGGCTTAATGATGCAAATATTGTGTTATCTTAGCTCCGCCGCCTGCTGTAATTGGCCAAAGTTGTGACAACCGTTTAGGGGACGGGGCCAAAATTCTGCGATTTGTCAAGCCCCACCCCTGCACACCCACCTCCCTTGGGATCTCCCTGAAACCAACGAGGAAAAGTTGGCAAGTATTAGTAAAATTACATATCCCAAACAAACTTGTGGTATTTTAAGGATGCACTTTTCCAATCTAAAGTAGTGACCATTAGTTTGATTGGATTGTAATGTGATCTATGAAACTATAAGTAGGGATGTCATCCAAAGTTATAAAATCTATGGGATTGCTAAAAAACATAATTAATATTTTTTGTGAAAAAATACTTTGGTGTTGCATACGCCAAATTTACGCATAACGGTCATCATGGGCATATGAGGGGGTTTTCTACCCTTCTTGCTTTTTTTTTTAATATAAATGGAATTATAAATATCCCTTTGGTTGAGCTTGCAAAAAATGGTCTCACCACAAATATGGTTGAATACCTCTGAAATGAATACACCTTTTTAATGGTTTCTTTACAAATTTAAAATCACAAGGATTTTAAACTTTCTTTCCAGGTTCTCCTTAATGTATTCTGATGTGACATTAGTATCAGGTACATGAATGGATTTAGCTTCAACTAAACAGATAAGATATGAAAAGGAGATTGTTCATTATCCAGGAAGCCTTAGCGAGTAGGCCGGAACATTTATTTTCCTACAGGAATTATACGTCTGTTGCTATCTCTATAAAGCATGGGCTTCTCCAAACAAATAGTAGTGATTTTTAATTGCTTTCCAAAGAATGTTCAATCAAATTGACTGCCGCACCAGAACGTAGGGAGCAGCAGGAAATAAAATATTAGAATATTATCATTATAACTATTATTATAATGCTTACAGTCTAAAGTCCCTACCCCACACACACAGATGCATTCACACATATTATGGTCCATTTTGAAGCCAATTAACTGTCCGGTATGTTTTTGGTGTAAATAAAGCCAGATGATGTCAGCGGAGTGTGCCCGAACGCAAGCTCCTAAATGACAACATGTCACTGTTCTGGTGCTTCCATAAGTGAAACACGCAGTTCCACGTGCATAGAGTGCTGTGCATGCATATATGTGCATAGACTGCTGTCAGTGCATGAATGTGCATAGACTGCTGTCAGTGCATGAATGTGCATAGACCATACTTACCAACTCCCGGAAACTTGTTTCTGGGAGAGGGGGCGTGACTGGAGGGCAGGAGGGGGCGGGATGAGGCCAATCGCGTCATTTTGGCCCCGCCCCCCGCGAAAACGTAATTTGCGTCGTGGGGGGCGGGGCCAAAATGACGCCATTGGCCTCGTCCCGTCCCCTCCCACCCTCCAAAATGGCGTGATTCACCGAGAATCGCGTCAAATGACGTGATTCTCGGTGTGAGATTGGGATGCGAGAGAAATGCCAGCTTGCCCGGGAGCCCGGGAGACTGACCCGAATTTCGGGAGTCTCCCGGACTTTCCAGGAGAGTTGGCATGTATGGCATAGACTGCTGTGAGTGTATGTATGTGCATAGACTGCTGTCAGTGCATGTATGTGCATAGACTGCTGTCAGTGCATGTATGTGCATAGACTGCTGTGAGTGCATGTATGTGCATAGACTGCTGTGCGTGCATGTATGTGCATAGACTGCTGTGCGTGCATGTATGTGCATAGACTGCTGTCCGTGCATGTATGTGCATAGACTGCTGTGCGTGCATGTATGTGCATAGACTGCTGTGAGTGCATGTATGTGCATAGACTGCTGTCCGTGCATGTATGTGCATAGACTGCTGTGCGTGCATGTATGTGCATAGACTGCTGTGCGTGCATGTATGTGCATAGACTGCTGTGAGTGCCTGAATGTGCATAGAGTGCTGTGCGTGCATGTATGTGCATAGAGTGCATGTATGTGCATAGAGAGCTGTGAGTGCATGTATGTGCATAGAGTGCTGTGCGTGTATGTATGTGCATAGAGTGCTGTGAGTGCATGCATGTGCATAGAGTGCTGTGCGTGCATGTATGTGCATAGAGTGCTGTGAGTGCATGTATGTGCATAGAGTGTTGTGTGTGCATGGAGTGCTGTGCATGCATGTATGTGCATAGAGTGCTGTGAGTGCATGTATGTGCATAGAGTGTTGTGTGTGCATGTATGTGCATGGAGTGAGGTGCATGCATGTATGTGCATAGAGTTATGTGTGTGCATGTATGTGCATAGAGTTATTTGTGTGCATATATGCTTGCATGGATACAATGGCAAAGCGGCTTTTAAGGCTACAGGACTGCAATAAAACAGAACAGTATGTTACAGTCATCTGACTGGGAAATCAAAATAAATGGCCATGTGTAAAACGAGTTAAAATGTATATTAAAAATAAAAGCAGTATAACCGAATCTGAGGCCAAGCGAATAAATTAGTCATTGCTGACATTAACATCCCTTTCTGAGGGAGCGTCAACCTTGCTTTCAACCATGGATGAACTCTGAAGCACCTGCAACTATTTTTTTCTCACTACATTGATTTCAACTACTGGAACTGCTTTTTTTTTTCCAAAGAAAATAGAATGTTGACAGAATAATGTGTTTTAGACAGGGCGTCCTCAGCAGCTGCTGGGTTTAACTTGGGTTTACTTATTTTTATATTCATAAGAATAAGGTCGGAGACGGAGACAAAGGGAATTCACAGGGATTCCACAATATTCGTCCCAACTTTGGTACGTCCGATTGCCATGAAAACTTTGATGATAAAATCTCGGAACTGGCAGAGACCTTTTATCGTTTTTTAAATGATACTTTTTTTTGTGATAGCATTCCTGCTCTCGATGACATATCAGAAAATTGTAATCGAAAACTTGACAAGTTGTTGCTGTTCAACTGTTGCCAAAATGTTTGCTACTTGAGGATGATGACTGAAACCACTGGGTCTCCATCCAGCACACCTGACCGCTGGGTGTTTAGGTAATAATGCATAAAACAAGTGTAAAAGTAAAAAAAAACAAAAACACTTCTATATATGTAGCACTAGTGGTCCCAGCAGTCCCTTACAAAGAAGAAAGAAATGGATCCCTTTGGAATTAGGTGATCCATTAAGTGGCGAACAAGAGATTGGGGAAGTAATTATATTAAAATAAATAATTTTTTCTACAGTTTGTATATGTGGGGGGATTTATACAATATTTGTCTGTGTGGCACCAGAAGTCCCACCTGAGAACTGATAATCCCCCGAGAGCTGGAGAGTGCCAAGTCGCCTAAGTCTGCTCTAATGGTAACAATGGTAGTACCAGCTGAATAGCCACAGGTTCCTGAAACCCTGATACGATGATGATAGCTCCACAACAAGTATAGGGTCATGGTTTGCCTAATCCTGCTCTGACATTACGGATTGTAGTTCCAAAACTGAAGGGCCGCAAAGCTAGGCCTAAACCTGCTATAGAGGGTATCAGTGGCGCACGCAGGGGGGGTTACTGGGTCTCCAGAAACCCCCCCCCCTCCGCTAAAAAGTGCCCTACATGTCGGCACTGTAGTATACAGCAGCCGCGGCGCTGTCTAAGAAGCATCCGCGGCGGTGCTGTATTGTATACAGCACCGCCGCGGACGCTTCTTTGACAGCGCTGCGGCTGCTGTATACTACAGTGCAGCTGAAACGGAGCTGCCGCGCATGCGCCCCTGGGTATTCATTTCTACTTTAAGCCAATAAATCAAAATGACAGTGATAGCCGGCAGGGAACAGCTGTAGATCTGACAGCACAGTGGCTCAGTGGTTAGCCCTTCTGCCTTACAGCACTGGGATCATGAGTTCTATTCCTGACCATCGCCCTATCTGTGAGGAGTTTGTGTGTTTGTGTGGGTTTCCTCCAGATTCCTCCCACACTCCAAAAACATACTGGTAGGTTAATTGGTTGCTAACAAATTTACCCTGTCTGTATGTGTGTGTGTGTTAGGGAGTTTAGACCGTAAGCCCCAATGGGGCAGGGACTGATGTTAGTGAGTTCTCTGTACAGCGCTGCGGAATTAGTGGCGCTATATAAATAAATGGTAATAATAATAGACCAACAGCTTACGTGAGAGCCCTATGTAGAATAATTCATTCTACATAGGGCTGAAGAACCATAGGCCCCTACAGGACCCAGCTATGGAGAATAAGATGACAGCTTCTACTCATGCTAATACCTACATTTCCCAACTATAAATCTGTCCCCACATTTCAAATTGACCTCTCTCTCCAATACAATATGGTTTTGCCAAGGTGCAAAGTTACTCCGTTTTTATGCTTTGCTCTCCTTAATGACTCAGGCACAAATAGTTTACTGAAAACTATAGTAGAATAAAGTGAAAGTATATCTGTTTCCTTTTAAGTGCTAAATATTGTTACATAAATGATATATGTGTATTACAAAACTGTTATACAGAAGCCAGAACTTTTCTACACACTGCAGAGCTTCTAGAATCATTAATTCTGAGTAGCAAACTTAAGATCTCAGTAGCCTCAAGCTATTATCCTAATATGAAAACAATTTTTTAAGAGACCTCCAACTCGTTATTAAAACTTTGTATTTGCCATTGCGTAGACATACGATCAATTACACAAAATCCTTGGAACGCCTATTAACACCTTCGACAGAATATCTCCGCCTGACCGGTTTTTTTTTTGGTTTTTTTTACAGTATGGGCAGTCTAGGTGGGCCAAGTGGTTCTTATTTGCCGTTGATTTTTAAGTCTCTCTTTCAATCAAATACAAGCCAGGATAAATCTTTCAGGAAACGCCAGCGTTCCTGTGCAGCGGCCAGGCTACCGTTGTTGAATCAGGGCTGGGGTTTGGGGTCAGCCACACATTCAATTACAGTTTCCTAACCCACATTTTCTATCGTACGCTACGCTACAACTCCTCCCTCCCCGCCTCCCAGTAACCCATAAAAAGTCACCACTTTTGAGGGCTTCTTGAAAAAACATTTTGCCTCATAAAAATGCTAAAGCATTGTTTGTGGGCCCGAGGAGATCAACAAATGGTATAATGTCTAGCTTTCATTTTTACTGGTTCGCACTTGCTGTATGGTCCTGTGACCTCTTTGTGAAACCTCTTTTACTAGTTTATTTTGGCATCTTGCAGGCATTCATAAAATTCCAAGGGAGATGGAGGTTTTAAGGAGGGCTTGTAAAAAAAAAATAAAAAAAAAAATACAACGATGGGGGGAGACTTTTTCCCATTACCTTGTCACAAACTTTCTAATGTGATTCTTGTGTCTTTCAAATGCTTTAAAGCCGCTGCTTCTGAAAAGGAGAAAGAGAAAAAGGGGGGGGGGCAACATCTCAAATCCCTATCTTCCCCTTGGTATAAGTCACAATTTGTCTAAGCAGATAGAGGTCTCACAGTCTCAGCTGTCAGTCATTCTCTTATAGTCTTTTCAGGCTTCTCAGCGGGGTAAGCTGAGCTAGAGAATAGCCCGAAAAACATTGCATCTGAAACGAATTAGATCTCCCCTTGTAGCCACCCAGAGTTTGTTGGAGCTCTGTATTTACTGCACAACTAATTGGCAACACACACAGACATCCAAAAGCATATTATTTTGCCAGACTTCAAAATGGTTGTTTTTTTTTTTTATTATAGAACATAATACAGCTTACGATAAAAAAAAAAAAAAGAGAATAGTGAGAGTTTTAAATCTCATAAAAGAGTTTGACTGCTGTAGGAAAATCACATACATGGAAAGGAAAGGAGGGCACGATTTTGGGGGGATTGCGCTCTATTAATGAAGTCTTCTCCGCAAAATGTTTTCAATTAAAAAACAATTCCGTGCAATGGGCAGTAACAAAGTATTTTTCTTTTAAATGACCTGAGACTTTTAAAGGTTGTGATGGATAAAAATGCCGTTGGATGGTTATTAAAACATAATTCAGCCGAGGCTTAACAGAGTGGGGCCTGCCAGAGGAAAAGCCAGTAGTGTAATACAGGATAAAATTACTAATAAAGGGTTTTTCAGGGGGGTGGGGAGGGTGTGTGTGTGTGTGTGTGTGTGTGTGTGATTTAGTTTAACCTCATTGATACCAGTGATGTTTGAATATTTTCTATATCACAACAATCATATGGTTCTCTTGCATGAATTTTATTTTTATTTAAATGCACTATTGTTACAAGAGGAAATACAATATGATAAACGGGCAAATTTAAAATGTGCAGTCAATGTTCACCTAAAACTCATTTGAGTTATCTTTCTTATGATTTGTAAATCACTATTTATCTTCTTGTACTGTACTGAAAATTATTGTAAGTAATCCTACTGATTTCTTCTCTCCGCTAAATGGTACGTCTCTCCAACCTAAGCTACGATCAGAGCATTTGTGCTCAAAATCAGCATAATCCCACTTAAACTAATATTAGTAAAATGTTACAAAACATAAAGAGAGCAGATTACAAATCTCTATTAAATATGAGAACTATTGGAAATATCTGAAATATATTTTGGGCAAATGTCCCTTTCATTTCGGTTTTTATGTAGATAGGGGGCCTGATTCATTAAGGATCTTAAATGAAGAGGTATCTTATTTCAGTCTCCTGGACAAAACCATGTTACAATGCAAGGGGTGCAAACTAGTTTTCTGTTTTGCACATAAGTTAAATACTGACTGTTTTCTCATGTAGCACACAAATATCAACTTTAAATTTCAGTGTACAAATAAGCGGTCAAGTATTTCTGTGCTACATGAAAAAACAGTCAGTATTTAACTTATGTAACATGGTTTTGTCCAGGAGACTGAAATAAGATACCTCTTCATTTAAGATCCTTAATGAATCAGGCCCAGGATGATCAAAAATGTTGCGATATAGAACATTCAAATATTGCTGGTATTGGTGATGTTTAAAACAAATAACCCCTGTTTTGCTTTTTTTAGCCTTTTTATTAACATTTTATTTTTAAATAAAAATAAAATGTATGTAAAGTATGCAAAAAGATGTGCTTTAAAACATATATACATATTTCTTGCATCAATGAGGTTAAAGGAGAAACACACACAGACGCACATTTTATTGTACGGCACTTTTCATCAGTTGAAGTGGAAGTTTAGAAGTGGCGGCATGAAAAATTTAATCGGAATGTAAGTGTAAGTAACTTGATAGTTTTACAATGAAAGCAGTAAGAGCGACGGTATGGGGTACCACCGTATACACCCCCACTAACATCACTGGTACCATACCAAAATATCCAGTGCGCACGCCCATGTGCAGCGGAACTTAAAGCCCATATTTTAAAATAAAATAATAAAAAATAGCTAAAAAAATATTTTAAAAAATATATATTTAAAAATCTTTAAACATTGGAAAAATGCTTTCTTGAGTGAATATTTTTTTTTAAAATGCTTTTCTTCTGGTATTACAGCAGTACAGGTACTGCGACGATGCTTGTAAAATAATACAGGTATCTCTTTTTTTAAAAAAAACCCAAAATATTATGCAAAGGTGGTAAAATATCCCTTATTCCACCAGTTTATCCAACAAATTGTGACAAGGTGAGCAAGCAATTCTCTGGAGATACTGGGGATGGAGTGGTAACAGTTCACTTATCGCTCTACTGAGCCGATCTCTCCAGTTGTGTGCATGTGTGCGACGCTTTGCACAAAGTTAAGCTTTCAGTTCCGTTAATGTAGAAATAAAAAGTTACAAAAATGGATTGCATCTGTTTTAGAAATGAAATAAACATTTCTAAACATTAATTCATTCAAAAATGTTTTATTCTGAGAAATTTGTATTTTCGCTGGTAATAGGGCTCTACGTCCTTTGATAAATATGCCCCATAGCAAGAAAAAACTACTTCTACAAGTGGCTGACACAAGGATTCAAGCCAGATTTACTTGCATTAACCTGTCAGTTTAAAGCGCAGCCCCTTCCAATAGAGAGATATCATTGCAGCTATCTCCTGATATCACCTGATAGTCATCCCTGGTGCCCTGTTACTCTCTGACTCTGGTCTGTGATTTGTGCAGCTCACAGCAGAGTGGCTGTAGGACTGTGACATGGTGGTTTCCTTTATAAGACATGACAGCCCGGTCTAAACTGGCCGACTAGGAGAAAAGAGAGTCCATACGGTGACAGTATGTGTTTGCTGCTGCTTCCAGGTGTGCAGACAAAAAAGGGTGTGTGATCCCGCCACACTGGGAAGGTGTCATGTACCCTATGACAAGCCTAGTGCTTCTGAAGCCAATCCTATCTAACAATACCCCCACATGGCAGTGAGCGGGTCGTACCACTCAATGTTTCCTGCAGTTGGGATAAAAGTCAGGTGGGATGGTGGGATAGTCCCCTCTCCAATCAGGAATTTCCCACCTAAATCAGGCCAGATGGGAGGTGTGAGTATAAGGGCTGAAGCTCTGCAAAACCTATGCCAGGCTTAGTGTTGTTAGCTAGGTATACTATAGACAACACCTGATGTATCTGCTTACTCTGTTCCTGATTACTTTACACCTGTTGTCATGTTCCTGGTTACTTCTAACTAGAGATGTTCATTGACCCCGCGTGTTCTGGTTTTGGTTTTGGATCTGGATTAACTTTGTATTTTGGTTTTGGATTTGGTTCTGGCAAAACCGCCTTTGGGTGTTTTGGTTTTGATTTTGGATCATGATTTGTTTTCTATTTTTTTTGCTAAATTTTGACCACCTCACAGGTCACAATATTATTTTCATACACTTTCAAACAAAGACTGCAGATTTTGAAGACCAAGCCTGCCAGACCGATTATTTCTATTTCAGCAATGACAATTAGCAATGGAGCAATGGAGCTTATAGAAGGTACTTATAGAGGGTACTTATAGAATCCAAAGCTCACGAGATCCGAGACGTTACAATGACGTTTTGCCTCGGCTCGGTACTCGGATCTGCTAAGTTCGGGTGTGTTCGGTTCTCTGGGAACCGAGCCTGAGCATCTCTAAACTTTAGTACCTGCTCTTTTCCTATATAATCTGACAACTACACATCTATTACTCTGCGTGTTGGATGTAACTCTTAGCTTCTGTTATTTTCCATAAATAATTGACAACTGCACAGTACTATGTCCATCACTTGCTGGATGTAATTCTTAGTGGCTGATTTATCAATGGGAGGAAAGCTGTGGGGTTTTTCATATGAAAGGGTTACCGTTGGCAATAGCACAGCTATAACTGGTGATAACCCTCGCAGGCGGTAAGGGGAAGCTTATCCAATCAAAATGTGGCATCACTTCCACCACTGTATTACCTGAGTAACATCTGTTTGTACGGTTATTTGTAGAGCAGTTTCCACAACTTTCCTCCATGTATTTTATTCTACGTGTTTCATGTGGCTGCAACATAAGGACATTGGGTGAATAGCGCATAATTATGAATACAGCCTAATGAGTGGGTAAAGGACACTGCTCAATGGGCCACTTAATGAGGACTGACCCCAAGGCAAAATGTTTCCAGACTTCCCCTGGGTACACCATTCTACCATATAGAGTGATCCGCTGCTTGTTTCAGGGGTGCTTTTTAGTCCCCGTTTTCACACAGCAACAGCTGTCAGTGGCCAATCATGCAGCTCCCTCTCACAGAGGGGGGAGATGAAGACAGAGGCGGAGCTAGGGAGCTGTGAGCCCCGGTGCAGGGATGCAGGGAGGAGGGAACCGGGACTCACAGCTCCATTATCTCCATGGGCCCCGATGCACAGCACCAGCTGCACCAATGGTAGTTCTGCCACTGCCTGGAGGGATCCGTGTGATAAACATCTCTGTTGTAAGGTTTACCCCCTGCATGTGAGTGGAGTCGCAGAGTGTCCGGCACTCATACGTCTCAGGAGCTGCTAGCGTGAGTACTACCTGCTGGACAAATGGGCAATAATATTAATTACCAGTTGCCTAAACCGCCTTTTTACTCCAGGTGAGCTGAGGAGAACATGGAGAGGAAACAATTTCCCCTAAACAGTTGTGGTAAGGTGATTATTCTGCTTTGCTCCAAAATCAAGTATTTGGAACCTGCCCGTCTAGAAGTCCTGCGTTTGCCCCTGGTGCCAAACCTGGCAAATAATGGTGGTAGTATTAACATTAAGAGAACATTATACAGTTAATAAGAACATTAGGAGTAGATTTATCAAACCTTTTAAAAAGGAATAGTGGTGGTTTGCCCATAGCAGCCAATCAGATTCTATCACTTTATAGAATGCACTATATCAATGATAACTTAGTTTTCAGTGCAGCTACCACAATAAAATGGACATCGACAGTTCACACACCAATGTAAAATATTGTAAACATTCCAAACTACCACAACAGGATGAACACACACTGTCATACCCCACAGCAGGGTCATTTGTGATTTCAGTTATTTATTTTTTATCGTTTTGACAAAAATACAGTATGTGCCATAGGTAAGAATTCTTGACATCTTCATAGAAAAATAGCAGCAAATGTTTTCTCCATTTTTTGTCATTTACTCACTTAACAAATAGCTTTGTGTAAAGAGGCATTATGAGGGCATGTTATCAATTAACTGTGCTGAAAATACTATCATCTTGTTATTGTAAGTTGATGAAAATGCCCCTTTTGGCTTTCTGGTGCCAATCAGCGTATGTCACTGCAGTGATTTCCAGCACAAACTCCAACCTTTGTAAATATAAATAATATGACTTATTTTGCAGGACTGGCAGCTATACCACATGATGCTAATTACCTCTCATGGTTACATGGGGAAACCCATTCAATTAAAAAAACTAAATCTATTGAGTTTTGCCAATGCAATAATACAGTGTACAAAAGTATGTATTATAAGTGATATATTCCAGGAGCCTTGGGATCACTTTACACTGTAAGGGGAAATGCAAAGGCCCTATTGCAGCAACAACCTGATGGCCATAGATGTCATTTTTAAGGCACTGTCCCATACAGCGTGTAATCTAATTGGCTGTACACATTTGCACACAGTGGTGGAAGCCATTATGGGAGCTGAACTAAAATATTTAATCCTGTAAATTCACTGGAAACTAGCGGCATCAGGCATGTGGCCAAGTGAACCGATAGTCTAAATTCTCAGAATATAGGTTCAGACTCCAAAATGACAGCCTGTGTGTAGCCCAATGCATATTTCCTAATCCCGCAAAATGTCTGGGAGACTCCCGAATTACAGGGAGTTCTCGCAGACTCCCGGAAGAGTAGGCATCCTCCCAAATACCACCCTCCCCTTGTGAAGTGGGTGTGGTAGGAACATGATGAAGCCATATGTTGCCCCATCATTACCCAACACCTTACTACGCAATGACGTGAATCACGAACCAGAATTGAGAATCTCGTCTGCCAATTTGTTTGCCATTTTTGCAATACCAGACCCTTGATCCTGATAAAGACTAGGCGGCATAAAATTGGATACAGAAAGCTAACTTATCATTTTTGTCTCTAGGATGTGGTTGAATGTTATTTTTATTCTTTATATAACAACATATTACGCAGCGCTACTCACAGAATGTCCATTCCTTGACATCAGTCGAAGCCCCAGTAAAACTTACAATCTCATTTCCCTAGAACAGTCACACAGACAATTAAACACACTGGGGCCATTTTGTATAGCCATGGACCAATTAAGCTACCAGTATCTTTTGGGTCTGTGGGAGGAAATCAGGCCACCCAGAGTAAACTCACAAGGAGAACATATTTCAAGCTTCTTATCGCTATTAGTATTCACCTACTGCTTATCAACGGTGGTCCCCAGTTTTGAAGTGGGCAGGAATAGGACAGTTTGTAGCTAACAAGAATAATCGTGAGAATGTTCCCAGCTGCAAAGAGTATTTCCAGAGATGAGTGTGCTGGTCTTGTGGGAGGCAGTGACTTGTCCACTGATGTGATTGTGTAAGTGAGGACAGGATTGCACGTAACAGGGGCAGTGACATGATTTGAGCAGGGGAATGGCGGTCACAAATTGAAAGTTAATAAGTGAAAGGAGCAGAATCTTCCAACAGTACACACTAGTGATGTGAGGTTTTTCCAAACTGATGCAGTAAGATTATGACGTGAAATGAACAGTTTATAAATCTAATTTTTTTTTTATTTGTTATGTGCATTTTTTCTAGGAAAACATTACTTAATCCTTTTTATTTAGTTTTTCAATCAGCATTATGACAAAATGGAAAAGTGGGACACAGGTGGAAAGGAAATCAGAAATGGACCAAATGAGTGAGGGGTCAGAGACATAAGAGAGCAGACCCAAAATCTTCATGCCATGGAGTGAAGACAGCCCACACACCTTCTCTCTCTTCCTTGTATCTGAACAAGCACAAGACAAAGTATAACCATCTTACTTTATTTAATCAAATTGACTATCAAGTTATGGCCTAACGTCTACCATTGCCCAATCATGGCTCCTGCAGCCACCGATCTTGAGATTAAGTTTTGTGTTTTCATTGTTTAGAACATCTAACCTATTACAGTTATCTGCAGCCTTGATTCATTGTTAAATTATCTGAGCACTCAAATTATTAAAAATCACTTTCACTTGCCAACGCAAACATACTTCACTTCTCAAAACTCCACCCAGCACCGTAACCCCAGCTGCCTCTTTGCCACCTTGAACTCGCTTTGCTGCCCACCTGCACCTCCTCTTCCTTCCTCTCTGACAGCCCATGATTTTGCCAGCTACTTCAAAGACAAAATCAAAACCATTCAATAAGACATTTCCTCATGCCAAATGCCGCACACCCCACCCATCTTCTCTTACATTCTTCAATCCATCCTCAGTTCATTCTCTCCAGTAACTGAAGATGAAGTCTCTCTACTCGTCTCATCATCTCATCCAACAATATGTCCCCTTGACCCTATTCCTTCCCAACTACTCGTCTTCCTCTCCCCCATGCCCACATCTAGCTTACCTCTTAGACCTGTCTCTCTACACGAGCACATTTAAATTTTCCTTTAAACATGTTCTTATCTCACCAATACTAAATAAAATATCTCTAAACCCAACTTCTCTATCCAACTACGACCCTATTTATCTCCTCCCATTTGCCTCCAAATTACTTGAGGGACCTGTGTACAGCTGTCTATCTCACTTTCTCTTCTCTCACATCATTCTCAACTCTCTGCAATTGCGCTTCTGCCACCAATATTCCACTGAGATTGGACTCACAAAAGTGTTTAATGACCTACTTACAGCAAAGACTAAGCTCAAACCCTCCTATTAGTGTTTCTACCAGAAGTATATCCTCCCCTTCACTCTTTCTATATGTTAATATCCCTTAGGGCTCTTCTCCCCACCCTCTGCTCTTCTCACTGTATATCTCTTTCTGTTGGGGAAAAAAAATTTGCTCATGGCACCACCAGTACCACTTCTACGCTCACGACATCCAAATCTACCTCTCCTCCCCTGATCTCTTCCCTTCTGTATTATATTATGTAACCAACTCTCCATCTCTCTGCTATCTCCACATGGATGTCACAATGCTATCTACAGTTCACCATGTCCAAACAGAGCTTCTCAGATTCCTTCCTACCAGAGTTACCACCACCTCAAATCTCCCTCACCTTCAATAACACCACAATCTCCTCAGTCTTCCAAGCGCGCTGCCTTGGTGTCAGTTGACACTGCCCTCTGCTTTAGTTCTTTATTCCTTACATCTAATCTCTCTCCCAGTCCTGTCGCCTCCATCTGAGAAATATTGCCAGAATATGCACTATTCTTACCCAAGATGCTACCAAACTCTTATCCACTCTCTATCATCATCTACAACCGTTTGTGCTGCAACCTCCAGCTAACTGGTATTCCCCTCACCCAACTATCCCAGCTTCAGTCCATATTAAATGATGCAGCAAGACGGATCTTCCGCTCTTACCGCTCCACATCTGCTCCACCACTTTTCAAATCCCG